>NC_134354.1:175512300-176240425 GCF_048569485.1 Anomaloglossus baeobatrachus | reverse complement strand
CAGATGTTCAGAAGTTGGGGACTGCCTGTACTTTTTCTATTTTTCTGCATACAGATTGATGCACTGCAAGACTTGCACGAGTCACTTGCAAGTGTGACTCCAACCTAACAGGATAACTCAGATGACCACTCAGACCAATTACTCCCTATGTGGCTATCAAGAGTTCCACATACCTCATTAAGCATTTGGGAGAAGGTGCAGAGTAAACCAAGGGAAACCAAAAGAAATAATAAAGAAGGAAAAACCACAAATCCAACAGGCTGTAGTTCCAAGAAGGGTCTATTTAAGAAATATCGCCAGCAGGGAATGGAAGCCTGGGGAGACTTAAAATAGTTACACCCGCCGGGTGATAGGGCAGACCAAATTACATAATAGAAGACACCTGCTGGCAGAAAGGCAATGAATACATCATGTGTAAACACAGAGACAAATTGTTCAGAACCTAGACAGTGACTGAACTTGACTGTGGTCCAGTGGAAAGAGAAACGGACACCAGCACAGGAGGCAGATCAAATCAAAGGCATGGCATGTATTCGACAAGTATTTGAATTTGCTGATTGGCAAATATCTCAAAACACAATGTGAATTTGATTAGCTTTGAATCAATTCAAGCTTCTTTATCACTCATAGTTTTCCAGCTCATACTTGACAATCAAAATTTTTTTGGATGAATTGTTAAAAAAAATCAAGTTGGCAACTCTATGTACAGCAATGACTCTGAATCTTTCAAGCAAGCTCACACAATACAAATTTGATCAAAAGAATTTGATACAAAAAGAGAAGACATATAAATCTTTTACTTTTCCTCCCTGGAGCTGGCTAAAACGATCATTAAAAATTTTCATCGAATTGTTATGTGTAAATCTGGTGTGAGAAAGTTTTCCTTTCATGTGTTCATGAGAACACAAATAGAGAACACAAATAGTTTTATGTGGGTCATGAAAGATAAATAGGTAACTGGCGCCTGCTGTGCAGCACATTTGCTGCCTGCTTTTATAATATGATTTATTATAGCATAATTCAGCTTTCATATGCAAACCGTGGAAAAATTGTGCTGGCAGTGAATGTGCCGACTCTGCAGTTATCCTAATTTCTCAAGATTAGAATACAAGGTAACACCTATTTTAGAAAGCTAGAGGCAGCACTGATGAGACACATGGACTCTGCTCAGCTCTTTTATTCACGCCCTGTACAATGATCTCTGCACAGAGCACAGGACATGCCCACAACACTCTCCCATAGAAGTCAATAAGTCACATTCTGTCTAAGTACAGAACTTGCTCTAAGGGTATGCTCACACGTGTGTATGACTCAGACGAGTGAAATGTGAGAAAATCTTGCATTGCACTCTGACCAATGTTAGTCAATAGGGAGAGCAGATGGCCAGCTTTTTTCTCATCCAGATTCTGGATTAGTGAAAAGTTGCAGCATGCTGCGAAGGTCAGCGAGAGATGTGTCACTTGCACCCATACAAGTCTATGGGTGTAAGAGAAACATCAGACTGCACTTAGATGTCATCCGAGTACAATGCAATATATGTACAGGCTGACAATGGAGGAGATGGGGATATTAATTCCTCCCTCTATTCCGCAGCTGTGATCCGATTGCAGGATTGGATCACAGTTGCATGACACTCGGCTCACACGGGCAGCACAGCGGGAGCCGAGGGTCATTAGCATATCCCATCTGATGTTCTTGGTTCAGATGCAATACCATTGTGTGAATCCAGACTAAAGTAAATCTCTGAAACCACTGTTACAGCAGTTCAGAACAAGGTAGCTGTGTACCGTATATTAAATTAGTAAAAATTAGGAAAATTATATTCTTTTTAAATATTTTAAACTATAACAACAAAGTATCATATGTTTCCAGTGTGTAGATTCTCCATAGTGCAGAGGATCTGATTTATGACATGTTGACATTACTATCTATTTTTTGGTTGCTGCACAAGTAAAAGTAGTCTGCTAGAGTACACCTCAATCTGCTGTCAACAAGTTGGGAACCCATAACTTTGCTGTGGGCGATTCCATAAGTTATATAACTACATCCCTATAAATAAGTGTTGCCATGTATTGTTGCTATGAAGCACTATGATGCACTGTAATGTCAAGTCTAGCTGTTCTGACCTCACAACATAACTTCATACGGAAGCATAACTAATTCTATTTCTGTCTAAAAATTAAGAATCTAAAATTTAGATATTAACTTATCTTTAATATTTGTGATTAATAAGTCATCATTCAGATATTTCCAACTCCCATTGCCAGTTGTACATAGTATAAAGAGCTGGAGCTGAACAGCTGCATGCACCATGTAGTGGTCATTCTCAGGTAGTACAGCTCAGCTCACATTCTCTTCACTAACAGGTGACTGTGGAGTTGCCAGGTGTCAAATTCCCACTGATCTGATATTGATGACCTATGCAAAGAATCAATATCGAAGTCCTGGAACATCCCTTTAAGATTTTCTTTTCCATTGTCTCAAAAAAGAATATAGTAAAATTAATTTTTAACCAAAGATTTTCAAGGGATATTGAAGACTGCCTATGATCACATGGTCTCCCACCTTGTATAGAGGTAGAAACAAACCATATCATGTGAAAAATTGCTATGAACCTGGAGAGATGGGGTAAAATAGATGTCCATCAAATATTGACAAAAAGACAAGGTGAAAATTGGTTTGGGAGGCCGTTAAGAGGCTGAAAGCAACATTAGAGGAGCTGCAGGAATTCCTGGGAAGTGCTGGTTGTGTACTGCATGTGACAATCTCACATATTGACCATATGTCTTTCCTGTAGAATAGGTAGGCAAGATAGAAGCTTTCTCTTACAAAGAAAAACATTCAAACCTGGCTACATTTTGCTAACACCTTCATCAAGTTTGCCAACAGCATGTCGGAAAAAGTGTTCTAGTCTGATGAGAGAAAAGGTTATGGTACCGTGTTAGCCAGTTGAAAAATTATTGAATGTTCTCAGTGAGAAGAACAAAATTATAATCTTGTGATACCTTTTAATCGCTAACTGAAATAAAATAAAGTGATATTACAAAGCAAGCTTTTGAGACATCTCAGGTCTGATGAGAGAAATAGTTAAACCTTTTAGGCATAATTCCAAAAGGTATGTTTGGTGCAAAGCCAAAACTGTGTATCACCAAAAGAACACCATACCCACAGTGAAGCATGATGGATGCAGCATTATGTTTTTGGGCTTTTCAGTAGCTGGAACTAGGGCTGTCATCAAGGTGAAGGGAACCACATACAGCTCCAATTATCAGTCAATTTTGCATAAAACCTTCAGGCATTTGCTAAAAAGCTACAGATTAATTTCACCTTTCAGCATGACAACAACTCAAAGCCTTCCCCCCAAATTAATAAAAGAATAGCTTGCACAGAAGATGATAGTTTTGTAATGGCCCTGCCAGGGTCCAGATCTGAATCCAATTGAAAATCTGTGCCGATCTGAAAATGGTGCTATGTACAGGAGATGCCCTTGCAATCTGATAGATTTGGAGTGATGTGGCAAGGAAGCATGGGCAAAGATTGTCAATACTAGATGTCACATACTGATAGACTCTCATATAAAAAGCCTGACTTTTGTCATAAATGTAAAGGGTAATTTAATAAAGTATTTAGTGTCCATATTTTAGTAGCCAGATTACATTAGTTCTTTATTTTTCTTTTACCACCCAAAAATATTTCACTTTATTTTTCTACAGATTTGCATAGATTATAGGTGAAATCAAAGGAGGAAAAGGTTCTGGTATGATTTTTTTTTTACATGAAAATATCCTGCCATTTTAACAGAGGTGTGTAGACTTTTTATATCCACTATAAAATTAGATTACAAAATTATTCAGCATAACATATTAAGTACAATAGATGTGAAAGCTGGAAATTCTTTTTAAAAAATGAACATTAGAGCAGAAAGTGCAGGTCCCCATGGGCAATATTTTTCATCCGTTGCAGAAACTCTCATCTGTATATTATTTATACCGGCAAAATATTCCTCAGCCATCTTAATAAATAGACATGGAAGACATGTGGATTTTCACACAACAGACCTTTCCAATATGCTTAATAAATCTTGTATCCAGCATTAATTGATGCACCACAAGGGCAGTAGTTACATACACAGTTCTACACCACTATGAATGGAAGTCCTTAGGTCTTACGGCAGTAATACAGACTTAGATGATAAATCGAGGGCAGAGAACCTCTTTAGATCTCTCCAGAGAGCTGCTCTCTAAATCCTATTATTTAATGAGTCTGACGGTGTCCATAAAACCAATCTGTAACGTACACAGACGGCATTGACAAAGCAAGGAGTGTACTTGTAATAACAGAATATTTTACACAGGACGATCCTATTCTCACTGTTTTCTCATCACTTTATGGATATGGGCCGGGGTGAAGTAAGTGTCATATGTATATATATTTTCCGGCTTGTCAGTTTGGAGCGCTGCCATTTTCCTGATTTATACAACTATAATGACCTGTTTTTACCGTGACACTACTTAACAGGAAATGTAATAGATGGAGACAGTCAGACATCACACCCCTGCAATTCTCTCGCTCCCTGTAGGCGCTCTTGGAATCCCCAACAAACTAGCAGTATGCAATACGCCATATTGGTAAATGCTCAGCTCTTATAAAAATTGATTATTTTGCCAGTTCACAAGTGTAGATCTGTGGAAAATAGTTCACAAACATGTGATGTCAGTATTCTAAACACATCTTAAAATGGGCTTAGGTGAATATAGTTTTACCTCATGTAAGAATAGCAAACTATCTTTTTACATGTCACTATTTTTATTATAGGCTTATTTTATTTTTTAGCAATGTACTATTAAACTGTTGACTATAGTATAAAAGAAGCATATGGAAGTCATAGTGGGAACCCAAATCTGTGATATGGAGACTCCTACACCCCAGTCAGCTGCTGCGACAAAAATGTGTTACTGGCTAATTACTGTACAACTGGGGTTCATGGGGTTCACGTCTGGACATCCATGATATAATAAGGGGATTTTGAAAGGGAGACAACATCATTTAGATATTGCTATTGGCTGAGCGGACCCGGACTGTAAAAGTACGGATCTGCGCGGTTTCAAAGATGCCCGGATGTCGGATCCAGACCCAAGATTCCGGGTGCATGATCCGGATCTGGCACTGGGGAAAATAATTGAAAAATAAAGAAAACAAGGATTAAGTGACAGTTTCATACTTACGAGACTCTGTGTCATGGCGGTAAACTGCTTCCAGGTTGCGCATTCACTTCCTGTACTGCGCAGCTTTCTGTGCTTTCCCCGTCCACCGGCTGTCCTGTTGTCTGTGATTGGTTGCAGTCAGATAGTATCTCCCTGCAGTCATCGCTCATCAAGGCTCAGTCATAGGCTACACTCACAGCCAGGGGTCGTGCTTTTTGGCCACTCGCTGTGACATGTAGAAGAGCTGGATGTGTCCTTGTGGGATCTTGTGTGGATTACACCGGACCTGGAGGGGTGTGTTGGGGATTAATAAAGTGCTGAAGGAGGGTGCATTTTTGTATTTTTTTTCCAAATAAAGGATTTTTCTCTGTGTTTGTATTTATTTACTGTCACTTATAAATTAGGGATGCAGGTATCTCATAGACGCCTGTGTCATCACTAACCTAGGGTTTAGTAGCAGCTGTGTGCTGTTATTAACCCCTGCTATTACCCTGATTGCCACTGCACCAGGGCAATTTGGGAACAGCTGGTAAAGCACCGGGATTGTCACATCTAATGGATGCGGCAATACCGGGTGGCTGCGGGCTGAGAATACCAGCCCCCAGCTGGCTTTATCTTGGCTGGGTATCAAAATTAGGTGGGACCGCATGTAGTTTTATTTTAAATTATTTATTTAAATAAAAACAAAAAGCTGCATGTGATTTCTCTTAGGCCGGAGTCACACTTGCAAGGGATTTGCTTGAGTATGACCTCGCATCACCGGCACAGCCGCGCACACTTCTGACAGGAGCGGACTGCATGTGTTTCTAGGTACATGCACGCTCATGTTCAGAGAACGGCAAGCCATGCCGGGAGATGTCATGCCAGACTTTTAGGAGTCTGACATCGCATCATCGGCACAGCCGTGCACACTTCTGACAGGAGCGTGCGTGTATTTTTAGGTACATGCACGCTCATGTTCAGAGAGCGGCAGGCAGTGCCAGCTGATTTCATGCCAGACTTGTACAAGTCTGACATTGCATCACCGGCACAGCCGCGCATACTTCTCACAGTAGTGGGCTGCATGTGTTTCTGTCTACATGCATGCTCACCATACTGACATGCAGACACTTGTACTGTACTGCTTTCCCAGCCCACCGGCCGTCCTGGAGCCTGGATTGGTTGCAGTCAGCTGACATGCTGCCACTCAGGGTGGGGACGCGTCTAACTGCAATCAATTACACGCACCGATGGGCGGGCAAAACAGTGAATATTGAAATGTTCGCTCCGGAAGGGAAAAGCGTGACCCGAAGGAGTTTGCTGCCATGACACAGCCTCGGTGAGTATACCGTGCGCGCTCTTACCCCCCTATCTCTTTCACCAACGTTTTTAATCTCTGGATTCTGGTCGCCATTGACTTATATGGGCACCGGATTCAGGTGCGGATTGGTTTGTTTTTTAATTGACCAGTGATCCGCCGGTCCCGTTTTTTTGCCAGTCCGAGTAGCTCTAAGGTTTCAAACAATTGATATTCCTTGAAATGACTGACTGGCAATGTTATATTCCTACATGACTGCAGAGCTATATTTTTAAGCTATAATGTGTCCAAACTGAAGAAACTTTCTGAAGTGAATGTAGCGTCTTGTTTTGTGCAATGAAGACTATTTCATGTTTTTGAAACTCAGTTGGTCCAGGAGATAGGGTTCAAACACACTGCCATATTACAGATCCACTCTGTACAGAACCATATTATTGTAAGGATAGATGAGACAATCCATAATACTGCATTCTGGGCATTTGAGGGGCTATTTGGAACCTCCGGATGCTCCATATTTCATGTCGGCACAATCTGAATCTGTTAGACAAATGTATCATGTTTTCAAGGGGTTGACCTTTGATAAAAAAAAATTCATAAATGCATGTATTAAAAAAAAATAAAAAAGAAAAAGAAAAAAAAAATCCAATGGAGTTTCATTAATTCATTAATGCTGCATGACATATTTTCTGAAAATAAATAAATAAATTAATTAATAAATCAAATGAAACAAAACATTTTTCCAATTTGTTTTCATTAAACTCCATGCTGTACTATTATGTGATGGAGTGTATCCGCATGTTGGCTATATGACATAGCTGGCATCTGCCTTTAACTGGCGGTGGTAGTAGCACACAGGAACAGGGCAAATCTCAAAAGGGGATTTATATGGGTAAAGGCAGGGGAGGTGGGCAAGAATGTAATGTCATTTCCCAAACAGAGGTAACTGTCAGCCAAATATGGGAAAATGATGAAGATTCTGTGGTGGGCAAACTTGAGAACCAAATGGGAATACTGAGGAGGTGCTATCGTAAGGCAACATGTTGTGGCTAAGGGGTACTTTACATGCTGCGAGATCGCTAGCATCGGCTAGCGATGCCGAGCGCGATAGTACCCGCCCCCATCACACATGCGATATGTGGTGATTGCTGCCGTAGTGAACATTATCGCTACGGCAGCTTCACACGCACATACCTGCTCGGCGACGTCGCTGTGACTGCCGAAATATCCCTCCTTCAAGGGGGAGATGCGTTCGGCGTCACAGCAACGTCACCGCGACATCACTAATCGGCCAGTCAATAGAAGTGGAGGGGCGCAGATGAGCGGGGCATAACATCCTGCCCACCTTTTCTCTTCCGCATTGCCGTCGGGACGCAGGTAAGGAGATGTTTGTCGCTCCTGCGGGTTTACACACAGCGATGTGTGGAGCTGCAGTTACGACAAACAACATCGTACCTACGGTCGACCCGACATTATGAAATTGACCGACGCTACACAGATTGCCAATTTTCGACGCTTTTGCGATCGTTTATCGGCGCATCTAGGATTTACACGTTGCGATGTCGTTACCGGCGCCGGATGAGCGTCACTAACGACGTGACCCTGACGATATTTCGGATGCGATGTCGCAACGTGTAAAGTACCCCTAACAGTTCCTTTGAAGCAAAAAATACTTGTTCTGTGGACAACTGTGGAGCAAGTGATGCCACATGTGATGTTGTTGGAAGAAGCTCTGCATTTTCTCAAAGCTGTGATGGTGATCATGCTGGTGGTGATTCCTATGTGTGGGTGTGGGAATTCTTTACCATATTGCCAGAGGAGCAATCTATTGCAATGTGAAAGATGTGCTGTTGGAAAATAAGCTTTGTACATCAAGGCAAACATCGTCTAGGAAGTATGTCCGCACTTGAAATGGAAACGCCTGCTCATGTTGGGCAAATAAACTGACCAGAAAGATAAAGAAATCTCAAGAACTCCTTCTCCTCATGATGAGCATAAGTGCCCTGAAAAAAGTGGCCGTGCCGGGTGATGCAATACGAGATTCGTGCGAGTCTCTCGCAAATGTGACTCCGGTTTAAGAAGAATGTGGATGTGATCTAAAGTGGGAATTGAAGGGGTTCATCATATAAATCAGTGGTAACACTTTGTAATATTATTGTAATAATAATTGGCTTCCAAATCTATGAATGTCATTAGCACAGTCTTTGAACTATGGAGACATGCTTTATGCATAAAGATTAGTGGACATAGTACATCTATATACTGTACAATGTTTCAGAAATGAAAATATCTCATCGGCACTTAGGGTGAAATCTTTAAAACGACATTCTGAATTTTAAGTATCCACTTAAAATGCTGATATTTGTTTAAACATGCCAGATTCTTCAAAGATAAACTGTCCTTTAATGAACAGAGCATGGTATGACCAGAGTAGTGCAAGTCAAGCTGTATATGTACTCTGCAAACTAAACTCTCTTGACAACATGGATTGAATGTTCTTCTCAGTCTATATGATACATAGATGTGCGATTTAAAGGTTTTCCATCGCATTTGCTAGTTTTCCTAACAAGAAATGACTATAACAAAACAGTTATACTTGGCATGGTCACCTAAAAATATGCATCTTGTGAAGATAACTGGGGACTTTAAAGTTACATGGCAGAATATAATACATTGCAGATCTTTATTTCACATAAAGTCCATATTGCAATGATCATCCTACTGCGGCTCTGGTTTCTGTCTTGAAATGTAAATGGCCCTTTGAAAATACTACTTTGACTGTATTATAACAAAAGAGCTCCCATGTGTTTAGTATTAATAAAACAAAACCAGATTTTTAGACAACATGTATAACAATAGTTTGTGGGATGCTGGTCTCTGATGATCTGTGAGCAGTGTATGTGTACAGTATATATCTGTATAGTATGTAAGCTATGTGTGTGTACAAGGTGTATGTAAAATTAATAAATATTGGCATGTACATGGGTAGGTGATGAAGGATTTAAACTGTGGTTTTATGTGTCCAAATGCACAAAATGATCAACTACTGACACTGTATATATGCTACATGGACCTTCTTCTGAAAATAAATAAAATGTCTTAAAATTGATCTGTCACTAGAGTTCACCATAAAAGCTGATTAGATTTTTAAGTTAAAGAGAACCAACCACCAGGATTTTTCTATATGAAGTAAAGGCAGTGCCATGCAGGCAGTAAGATGCTGAATGCAGGCATACCTGATGTAGAAAGAGACGATGCTTGGTTAATGAAATATCTTTAATCAAAGTTGCAAAAATGCACTGCAACGGGGGTGGGGTTTTGTGATTCGGATTCTCACTGTAAAGTCCTCCTGCCTTGCCCATTTGCTTTATTTGAATATCGCGCCATGCCGCCATTGCTGTTTTTGGTGGCACATGCGCATTGCCACAGTAATTCTGTCTTCATTAAAATGGTGTCGGACTCCACGCATGCGCGTATTGTGAACTCTGACTCCATTTTCTTGTAAACACTGTGGTGATGTCACGGCAGGAGTGAGAGGCTATGCTGGCTGAATATGGCAACACAAAAGGAAGAGGAAAGGAATGCCCTATTGCTAACCTAAGTGGGAAGTGATAACTCTTAACTACAACTTGCAGCTCACTCTCACTGCCCTCACAGACCCTATACTGGTTCCACACCTGTCGCTGAGCTGGAATACCTGGGGACCTGTTTTACCCTGGCAAATAGGCCCTAAGTAAGGATGACGGGTATGATCTCTTCGTTAATCCCACTATCACTAATGGAAGACACAAGGGAACAAAACAGGATAAACAGAACTGCAATCACCAGAGCCTTAGTAGATAGCAAAGACAACACTATCTGAGCTGCAGCAACCACAGGACTCTGGAGAAACATAAGATGAGTTCTCCACAGCTCAGTCAGGAACAAACTATAAACTGCACCCAAATACCCCCAGGGTGAGGTTTATAAAGGAAGTCAGACGTTGGCAACTGAGAGACAAAACTGACAGTTTCCCAGTGTCCTAGAGTCTGCTGTTGCAAAAACAGGGAACTGTCAGATAACAATAGGTGCTACCAATCTCTGGGATTTTCTAACACTCACTGCCACAGGATTGTCAGCTGGTCATGATACATCTGTGACAGGTGAAGATTATGAGTGGCAGGGGCATGTGCGCATATGTAAAACAAAAATCTGCATGCACACCAGTGCCTCTCATAGTCTTCACCGCAGTGTCTTCAATAAAATGGCGTCAGAGATTGCAGTATGCGCATGTGCGGACTCCGGCGCCATTTTAATGAAGACAAAATTTTAATTGAGACAGAATTACAGTAATGGCGGCATGGCAATATTCAAATAAAGAAAAGGGGCAAGCCAGGAGGATGCCAGAGTAGCACTGTACAGTGAGGACCAAACCCACAAAGGGCCCCTGTTGCATCCGTCAATCAAGTAGAGTGCATTTCTGCAACTTCAATTAAAGATATTTCTGCAACCAAGCATTGGATATTTCCACAACAGGTATGCCTGCATTCAGCATCTTACTGCCTGTATGGCACTGCCTTTAGTTCATATCACAAAATCCTGGTGGTTGGTTACTTTAAACTTTTAAACCTAATGAAGTTAAGCCGGCGTTACACGCAGCTAAGTATCTAACGATATATTGCCGGGGTCACAGATTCCGCGACGCACATCCGGCATCGTTAGCGACATCGCTGCGTGTGACAGCAAGTGACGACCATTAACGATGGAAAATACTCACCTTATCGTCCATCGTTGACACGTCGTTCCTCTTTAAAAAATCATTGATTGTGGAGGACGCAGTTTGTTCATCGTTCCCGAGGCAGCATACATCGCTACGTTTGACACCCCGGGAATGACAAACAACAGCTTACCTGCGGCGCCGGCGATGTGTAAGGAAGGAGGTGGGTGGAATGTTACGTTCCGCTCATCTCCGCCCCTCCGCTTCTATTGGGCGGCCGCTTAGTGACGTCGCTGTGACGCCGCATGAGCCACCCCCGTAGAAAGGAGGCGGTTTGCCGGCAACAGCGACGTCGCTAGGCAGGTAAGTCCCGTGTGACGGCTCCTAACGATTTCGTGCGCCACAGGCAGCGATTTGCCCAAGATGCACAAACAAAACTCTAGCGATATCGCTGCGTGTCACACCCCCTTTAGTGTCCCAACTTTTAAAGTAAAAAAGACTGTATAAATTTAACATTAAATTGAACATTTTGTCCAGCTAAAAAGTGTGATAGTATGGATGCATGTACTTATTGAAGAGAGCAGACTCAGGAACTGAGACCGCTCTATACAAAGCGGGTGCTACCTTTGTTATACAGCTGACATCCTAGAGTATCTGCTGCTATCGGAGCAGACTCTGATTGTAACAGTGTATCCTATAGATTGGCCTGTAATTTGAGGATGGTTGACAACCCAGTTCGCATGTATCATCCAGCATGCAACTAATCCACTGCAAATCAGATTTTCCATACGAAAAACCTGATTATTAATTTAGTCAAGACTAAACTAACACATCAGGGACAATTTTTTTTAGAAAAATAGTGTCAAAAACGTGTAAAACTTGACAGCGGGCTAGTTGATTGATCATAGCCAAATCACAACATACATATCCAATTTCAGCCAACGATGACCAAAAAAAATGCAGAATTAATCACAGATCACCATCTATCTTCTGCCATACTGAATGGTTGCTAATACATTTATATTGTAGAAAATAGTCAAACATCTTCCATTATTGTCACATTACAATTGTCAAATTTACAACCAATTGGCTGTTATGGTAAGAGGAAATCTTCTGAACATTATGTTTAAATCTAAGCTTGTTCCTCTAGTAGAGTCATGATCTAGCAGAGTGAAGGCAGATAGCCGTAACGTACATGACTGAGGCAGTGATAGATCCAGGAAAGGGTTAAGGAGTAAGGGATGGGGTTTTTACCTAAGGAATGTGGTGGGGGGTCAGCGAGCAGGAGGAGAGATGGGGGGCAGGGGCCATATAAGAAATAGGTCCCATGTTAAGGTGTCATTCCTTTGTCCTGGACTCAAAGACTGAACCAGCAGTATGGATGCCTTGCTGAAGACTGTTCAGGCTGCGGCTTTGACGTGTAGGCCCGAATGGATTCAGGCCCAGCTAGATGAATTGCTGAAGAATGCCCGGGATACAGCATCTGTCCCTTCTGAACTTTCTGAACATCAAACTCTAAGAAGATCAAGACCTCCTGAGAGACTAACTTCTGAAATGGCCAATAGGACTCACAATAGGATCATAAGTCCTTCTGTTACTTCTAGGAAAAGAGCAAAGCGCAGCACGGCCTCTGATCCTTCTTACAAACCAGGAAGGAAACTACAGTACAAGAATAATAAGGTACAGAGAAAAGAGCCAGATCATCTAACCAGAGAGACACCAAGAAGTGCAAGGAGAAAGTCCAGCTCTACTGAGGTGCCAGCCAGAGAAGCAGCCACACAAGCTACAACTGACGTGACGACAGCCCACCATGAATCCTTAGAACTTCCTCAACAATCTTTGCATCATTCTAGAGGACATCATACGGCCTCACCCCAGGAACTGAACCAACACGGGGGGATGGGCTTAGGACACACAACATTTCCGGATCCGGGTTCTCATTACACGAGGAGTGGTAGGAATCCAAAAAGACAACTGCGCAAAAGTACTTTAACCAGACAAAGACTTCATCGGCCGGCTCAGGATGTGAGTCAAGCAATAAATCTACAGCTACAAGACTCAGAAGAGATTCCAGACAATGACTATGACACAGATAACGACTCCCCACTAGAGGGCAGCAGCATGCAGCACTTCAATAATGAAGGGGCTGTAGAGACTATAACTAATACGTCACGGACGGCTGGTCAACCTAGGACGCAGCCAGGTATTGGTGAGAACACTTTTTCTTGTCCTATATCTAGTGTAACAACACCTGTAATGAGTCCAGTGGGCGCAGTTGGGGGTACAGTTCCCGGCAATGTAGGACGGGATCTTAATTCAGTAGTACAGCAATTAGTGTCAGGGGTTAAGGAGGCTTTGAGTCAGTCTAGCTTACCCATAACTTCTTCTCCTATTGCTGCATGGTGTGGAAATGGTCGCCGGACATCGGAGGTGGTAAGTCAGTTGTGTGCTGATCCAGAGACACAGGAGGACGCAGTAATTTCACAAGGGGTTACATTATCTGATGCAGCAAAAGGAGAATTATATGTATGTTTTGAGGGTCCTCTAGGAATTCATTTGAAACAGGAGGTTAGGGAGAAGATTTGGGCCGACGAATATGTGGAAATATTTTCATTATTGCCCTTAGAAAAATATAACTTGGATAGAGTAAGGTTTGATGAGAGGAAAAGAGAGGAACAAGAAAGACGGTATTGTCTCATCCCCCAAACATTTGCCAATTGGTTCCAGGCTTTTGCCATATTAGCAAGTGTAATAGGCCAAAAAACTCCTGAACATTGCTCTGCCTTATTTTGTTACATGAATTCTATCGGGGAGGCGCACCGTGTGTATGGAGGTTTAGCATGGCTGCGCTATGATGAGCAGTTTCGCCAACGAAAGGCTGGTCGCCAAGGGATTCGTTGGGATCACAAAGATATTGGTTTATGGATGCGTCTCATGACAGCGCCACGTGGGGTTAACCAGCCCTTTCAGGGCTATGTCGGCAGATCATCAGCAATCGGATTGTCGGCAGCAAACAGAAAAGGTTGCTGCTGGCAGTTCAATGATAGCCAGTGCAGATTCGGAAACACATGCAGGTACAGACATGAATGCACCTTCTGTAGTGGAAACCATAGCCTATCAAAATGCTTTAAACGAAATAAAACCCCAACAGCAGAGATTAACCAAAAAGGGGGAAACCCCAATTAGACTCGGGGAGATGGTGGGCTATCTAAGCAGGTACCCAGATAGAAAAGCAGCACAATTGCTGGGGGAGGGTTTCTCAGAAGGTTTTAAGATCCCATCTACTTCAGGCCCATTAACCTGTTCTCGTAACCTTGCTTCAGCTTATACATATTCTCACATTGTCTCCACAAAACTAAACAAAGAAATTGACCTGGGCCGCATGGCAGGCCCATTCACCAAAATGCCAATAGAAAACTTAAGAGTCTCTCCATTGGGAGTGGTCCCAAAGAAGGAACCCAATAAGTTTAGGCTGATCCATCATCTGTCCTTCCCTCATGGAAGCTCAGTTAATGATGGAATCGATCAGGAACTTTGCACAGTCTCGTATACTTCATTTGATACAGCGATTGCATGGGTACAGAAGTACGGCAGAGGAGCTTTAATGGCAAAAACAGACATTGAAGCTGCCTTTAGACTCTTACCAGTCCATCCAGAAAGCTTCCATCTCTTGGGTTGTCAGTGGCAGGGAAGGTTTTATGTAGACTTGTGTTTACCGATGGGCTGCTCCATCTCATGCTCCTTGTTTGAATCATTTAGCACATTTTTGGAGTGGGTAGTAAAGAAGGAAGCCGGCGTGCGTTCTGTCCTGCATTATCTAGATGATTTCCTATGTATAGGTCCACCAAAGTCATTTGTTTGTGCTTCATTATTGTCAGCGATTCAGTTGGTTTTTAAGCGTTTCGGAGTACCGTTAGCATCAGATAAAACAGAAGGCCCGTCTACACTTATCAAGTTTTTAGGAATTTTGATTGACAGTGAGACAATGGAGTGCAGATTACCGGATGACAAGGTCAGTGATCTGCTGGAGGCAGTCAGAGAAGCTAGATCTCACCGTAAGATCAGATTAAAGGATCTACAATCGCTGTTAGGAAAAATGAACTTTGCGTGTCGCATTATTCCAATGGGTAGAGTTTTTTGTAGGCGCCTAGCTGCAGCTACCTCAGGCATAACCTTTCCACATCACTTTGTGCGGCTGGCTAGAACATTAAAGGACGATCTGGCGGTATGGGAACAGTTCTTAATGGAGTTTAATGGGAGGTCATTGTGGATCAGACCACCGGTTTCAAATTTTGATCTAGACATCCACACTGATGCAGCGGGGTCAACTGGTTTTGGTGCATATTGTTCTGGACAGTGGTGTGCAGATAGGTGGCCAGAGAGTTGGAGAAACAATGGGTTAACACGAAACTTAGTACTCCTTGAATTGTTCCCCATAGTGGTTGCTTGTGAAATTTGGTGCAATATTTTCCAAAACCGAAAAGTGAGATTTCATTGTGATAATTTGGGAGTTGTAGAAGTCATCAACAAACAATCAGCTTCTTCCCTGCCTGTTGTTACGTTGCTGCGTCATCTAGTGCTGCGCTGTTTAAAGTCAAATTGTCAGATTACAGCTGTGCATGTCCCCGGTGTTTGCAATTC
Organism: Anomaloglossus baeobatrachus; assembly: GCF_048569485.1. NCBI lineage: Eukaryota > Metazoa > Chordata > Amphibia > Anura > Aromobatidae > Anomaloglossus > Anomaloglossus baeobatrachus. Next base: position 176,224,590 of record NC_134354.1, on the reverse strand, counting down.
TGTGGCTGATGCTCTGTCTCGTTTTCAGTGGGACAGATTCCGTTCGTTAGCCCCGATGGCAGAGGTACAAGGCAAGAAGTGTCCGGATTTTCTGTGGTCACTGCCAGTGACACCGCATACGCTCTGATAGAACGGTCTGTGGGTGTAAGCACATGGCAGAGGCACCAGTCAGCATGGAGGGAATGGGAAGACTTGTGTGCTCTAGTGGCACATGATGCCAGTGTACATGACAATGTTTTCTTGTTGTTATTTTACATTAACAGGGCCTTTGTGGACGGTACTTCATTGTCCAGTATTGATAGTAAAATGTCTGGATTAGCTTTTTGGTTTAAGTTGCACGACTTCACTGATTACACAAAGCATTTTTTAGTTAAGCAGGCCCTAAAGGGTTACAGAAAAAGTTGTAAGAAGACCAGAGATAAACGGCGTCCGATTTCTTTCCAGTTATTGCAGCAGATACTGAGTGTACTAGGCCGAGTCTGTAGCAGTCCGTTTGAAGTGTTACTCTTTAGTTGTGCATTCACACTGGCCTTTTTTTGGAGCTTTTAGAATCAGCGAGTTAGTGTCGAGTAGCTCCACCAGAAGTGGGGGTCTACAAGCCGAGGACATGCATCAGTACACAGACAGAGGGGGTCTACAAGCCGAGGACGTGCATCAGTACACAGACAGATTGGAATGTTTTCTGGCAAAGTCAAAAACTGATCAACAGGGTAGAGGAAAATGGATCACATTGTTTCCTTTAAGCGGTTCCAGGGCCTGCCCGGTCATCTGTTTTAGAAACTATGTCTCAATAAGGCCAAATATCCAAGGTTCATTACTAATTCATGAGGATTGTAAGTCATTGTCACAATTTCAATTCACAGCAGTTCTTAAAAAATGCCTGACAATATTGGGAGAGTCTCCAAATGCATTCACTTCACACTCATTTAGGATAGGAGCAGCCACAGAAGCTGCTAGATGGGGCTTAGAGCCTGACATAGTTAAAAAAATCGGGAGATGGGAATCGAGCAGATTTAAGAGCTACATTAGATTGCATTTATTATAAATGGCGTACATGTATATATATGTGTACATTTTGGTAATCTTATAGTAGTTGTGTCTTCATTTAGACAATTGTGTGATAATTGTGTTTTTGTTTTAGCTGAACAGCAATGCCTGGTTTGGATCATGGGACATTCATTTGTTTTTTGGGGGGCCTTACATGCAGCAGTCAGGCCTAATGGCAAACAGTTGGGGTTGCCCAGTTCCTTGGCACGGGTGACATGGATAGGAAAGAGGGGAATGCAGTGGCATCAGCTGTTGAAAGAAATCCAGTATCATGTGGAGTTCTACCGCCCCCCGGACGTCTTACTTATCCATTTAGGTGGTAATGATTTAGCAATAAGAACATCAAGACATTTAGTTAGGAACATAAAGCTTGATATGTTGAATTTATGGAGGTCTTACCCAGAAACAGTGGTGGTCTGGTCGGATATAGTAGCTAGACAAATGTGGAGAACAGCGCGATCAGTGGCTCGCATCAATAATACAAGGATAAAGGTTAATAAAAAAAATAACAAAATTTGTGTTGGAAAACGGAGGGGTGGCCATACGTCACCAGATGCTTGAAAATACAAAGGAACAATTTTGGAGAGATGATAAGGTACATCTTAATGACATTGGCATTGATATATGGATGTTGGGAATACAAGAAGGAGTAGAACGAGCCATTAAGTTGTGGAGGAACTCACTCTTGTAAGGTGTCACAAGAGCGAGTCTTGGCGGGATGTGGTTGTTTAAACCCCCTCTTTGTTGGTTGGAGAATTATGTTTTTAATGGGGTCCCTGGGCCAGAGCTCAGCGGACAGTGGAATATGGGTCCCTGGGGAGGAGCTCAGTGGACAGTGGAATAGATGGGTCCCTGGGGAGGAGCTCAGCGGACACAAGGAAAATGATCAAGGGGTATACCCAGATTCCCCCTTGAGCTAGGTGTACACGGCGGAGGGGGATATGGGGCTGGGATTTATAACAACCACATCTCTGGGCCGATAATCTTGTTTTTCTTGTTGATGTTTTTTCTTATAAAAAATAAAGGGCTGCTGTGGCCAAAATTTTAATCCATGTCACGCAGTGTGTGGTGTCTTATTTATTAGGTTACCAGGAGCGCAATTCACTAGTCCATCAGTCAAGCAGAGTGAAGGCAGATAGCCGTAACGTACATGACTGAGGCAGTGATAGATCCAGGAAAGGGTTAAGGAGTAAGGGATGGGGTTTTTACCTAAGGAATGTGGTGGGGGGTCAGCGAGCAGGAGGAGAGATGGGGGGCAGGGGCCATATAAGAAATAGGTCCCATGTTAAGGTGTCATTCCTTTGTCCTGGACTCAAAGACTGAACCAGCAGTTGTCCCACCCACCCTCCCTATAATAAAGGGAAATGTATCAATATCAGGACATTGCAACACTGTCAATATTCTAACAATGTTTTGGTATTCAACATCATCGGTATTTTATCAACATTATTAGTATTGTATCAATTGTTATCAGTAATGTATCCAAATTGACAATGTCATATCAACATATTAATATTGTATTAACATTTTAATATTGTATGTTACAGCAGCATTTGGCGGCGGGATGTGGTTGTTTAAACCCCCTCTTTGTTGGTTGGAGAATTATGTTTTTAATGGGGTCCCTGGGCCAGAGCTCAGCGGACAGTGGAATATGGGTCCCTGGGGAGGAGCTCAGTGGACAGTGGAATAGATGGGTCCCTGGGGAGGAGCTCAGCGGACAGTGGAATAGATGGGTCCCTGGGGAGGAGCTCAGCGGACACAAGGAAAATGATCAAGGGGTATACCCAGATTCCCCCTTGAGCTAGGTGTACACGGCGGAGGGGGATATGGGGCTGGGATTTATAACAACCACATCTCTGGGCCGATAATCTTGTTTTTCTTGTTGATGTTTTTTCTTATAAAAAATAAAGGGCTGCTGTGGCCAAAATTTTAATCCATGTCACGCAGTGTGTGGTGTCTTATTTATTAGGTTACCAGGAGCGCAATTCACTAGTCCATCAGTCATGAGAATACAACATTTAGGATTGCTATTCTCAGTAACAGGGAGTTTGTCAGGGAAGGGATTTCCACTGCTGTACTGTATGGGAGAATAAACAAAAATATTAAATCCGATTATTTTGGATGCTGTTTCCCCTTTAATTAATTCCAAACATAATTCTAGATACAGCACTAACTTTAACCTTCACTAGATACATTTATCAGTACTCTGATGTGTTTATTAGAAGCATAAACTTATTGTTCAAAAGGGCCCCCTCGAGAAAACATGCTTTTTGCTAATGCAGAAAAAGACAATTTAAATAATAGAACTAAATCCATGAGTTGCTGTCGCGCATTGTACGTAAGTTACTGGAAGGCGTACAATGTGATTCTAAAACAATGGCGGTCCTTTATGTTATAGAAATATGTGACAATCTTTATCAGAGCTGCACTTCTGAGCTTGCTTGACATTTGTTACAAACATCTTCTAGCTTGTCGATATAAGCATTTAATAAAGTACATTGCCTACAGAACATGGTGCATTCATTTTCAAGGTCTTGAATTTGAAGGGCATAAGAAACTTTGTAATAAACATTACTTACAATACAGTATTTGGTCTGAAAAGAAAGTGGAGATATAACAAGTGAAATAAACTGTAATAATATGTTTTATTAAAGGGAACCTGTCAGCCGTTTCATGCTGCTCCAACTTCAGGCAGCATGAATATGAACAGCTTTGCTGCAGTGGAATAGATCCCTCACATAGCAGCATCAAAGGAGTACAGGAGCACTGAGGCTGGTCGAGGTCCAGCATTCCCAGACAGCTTCAGAGCAGTTTTCCTATTTTCTTCATCTTTAAAACCTGCACCTCTCACATCCTTCTCAGACACTTTTAGAAAGTATGGTAAGGAAACTGTTTCCTATGAGCAGTTTACCATGTACAATTAAGAATAATAACTATTAATATGATGAATATTAACATATATTGACATACATTTACTGTATATCATGCCACATTAAGGGGAAACTGTCAGGTGCAATATACACCCAGAGCCACGAGCAGTTTTTGGTGCATATTTCTAATCCCTGCCTAACTGTCCCAGCATCTAGTAGCGGGGGATTCAGATCATGCACACTGGTCGGCATCTGATGTGGTGACAATGGACACAGGTACGCACATCTCCGCTGATGATGACGCTAGGCAATGGGCATTGAATAGCATGTTAGCATGCCCCTGGTACCGTGGGAACCTCCAGCAGTGATGTCAAGTGAACTCAGTGACATCACTGCTCACAGCTGCGGCTCAGTCAGTGTGTCCCTGATGGCAGAAGTGAGTGGTCACATTTTCTAATGTGACTCCATACTGTGCCCTCAGGATGTAGCAGAGCTGGGATCTACATGGGACTTCGGGCGGATTAAGTCGGACCTGCAAGGTGTTTTGGGGGTTAAAAAATTGGAGTAAGAGAGTGTTTTTTGTTATTGTTTTAAATAAAGGATTTTTCTCTGTATTTTGTGTTTATTTATTTCGACTTACAGTATTAGTAATGGAAGGCTGTCATATTTTTTGACAAATCACAGATGTTATTAACCCTTTGTATTACCCCGATTGCCACCACACCAGGGCAATCGGGATGAGTCAGGTAAAGTGATGGAATTATAATAAACAAAAGCACAAGGAGTTTTGGTGCAACAATAGAAAATGTATTTTAATCTCAATAAGTAACAGGAAGAGAGTAAAGGACGTACTAAGCACAAGAATAAGGAATAAAATGCCTAGGTCCCGTGGACCACCAATATCAGTATTAATGAAAATTAATAAATTCATACATTAATACAGTGGGACTCAAATTTTAGGTAGACCTAACCAGGTCACAGAGCATATTGTGAGCTAGGCAAGACACTAAAGGTATTCTACATCTGATATATACTTATATAGTAAAAGGCTGTATATAGTATAGTGTAGTATAGTATAGAATGCAAAAGGTCAGTACAAAAGCCTATATCAAAAAATAATAAGTTTAAATGGAGTGCTTGTCTGTTCACAGCTGTGGTGCAGGGAAGCCAGATCAGAGAATTGTCTCCATCTGGGTCCCATGAACCCCAGCCATGCTAAAATTTAGGAATATAGGCAATTACTAAAAAGAGCCCACATGAAGTAACACATATACTTCATTATAGGTAAGGCAGTGTATTTACAAATGATCCACTCATAAGGGGGCCCCTGAGACAAGTAAGGATCAGCAATGTATAGTGTATATTAAGGAGTCTCAGCAGTAACCCATATATGGAGTGGGTCATGGGCAAAAGTGGAGCGCTTACCGAATCAGTGAAGTGGTGCAGGGGAACCCAGCCAGAGGGGATCTCCGACGGCCGTTTCGCGGTATACTACCGCTTCTTCCGGGAGGAGTAAGTGCGGTGTGGGTGAGCCGCGCCACCCTTTTGAATGTTCACCACCCGGTCACATGATATCAAACATGTGACCGGATGTCAGGGAATCCAGGGACGCCCGCGCAGCCACATAATGGAGACCCGCGCTGCACACTAAGTGCGCATGCGTGCGACGCGTCAGAGGGAGCGCAGCGTCACAGTTCCCCAGCAACAGGAGGGACACACGGGGCGCAGATCGCCCGAACGAGCACACAGGCAACCGTGGAACACATAAGTACCAGGTGCACATCGGGCACTACACTCCCTGCGCCTCTCCTGGTGGCGAACAATGGAGAGCAGAATAGATTAAAGAAATTATATTATAAGGGACATACATAGTCCGTAACCAACCGCTAAATGTGTGACACATCACCAAGCATGTCGCCAGGCTCAGAGGGGGGACGCGTCACCGCCAACGAGCGTGGCAGCTGCTCAAGGTGGAAAGTAAAACATTTAGGGGGTTTTTTGTCCGATTTATGGGCAAAATGCCCATAGAACTGCTCACATACACAAAAAAGGGGGGGGAGGGGAATGAGTACAGTAATGGGAATATACGATTTGTATGCACGTCTAAAAGGGCTGAACTATCAGACGAGCCCAAAAAAATAAATGATATGATAGAAGAGGAGAATCATCAGATGCCAAAATACTCGCATGTAATTACACATGTGTGGTATATCAACAAAACACATAGGTATATGCATTATGATATAAATAACATATATTATAAATATACGTGTTTTCCTGGAGTAAGGAAGGGAAGGAAAAGAGGGGGGAAGGGAAAAAGAAGGGGGGGGGAAAGGGGAAAGGAGGAGAAGACAAGGGGAGTATGTATATCACACGTATAGATGTTCATGAAAATGATAACACGTTCCTCTTCAATATGGGTTCACAATCCTAATTAGATGGCTTGAATGATGTCAGCACACACTGCAGTAGGTCAGAAAATGGGGGGGGGAGGATGAGGAACAAGAAGCCTAGTAACAAACAAAAAAAATATGAGTATATATACAACACAAAATTTAAAATTTGAAAGCATGTGAACAGGAGGATCATTATGAGTTTATATTGTAATGCATCTCAGACCTGCATGTGGTAGATTCTCAATCCCTGACCTCTCACGCCTCAAAATCATAATTTTTATGATTTAAATAATCCCTCATATCCACTGTGTAGGTATTAAAGATATATATTATAATGATTTAATGGGGCACTAAGGTCAGGGATAAAGAAAGGAAGGGGAGGAACAGAAGGCCCAAATCCTCAAGCAAGCATGGAATTTATAAGAAAGGGGCAAAACTGATGGACTCATTCAGACCAGCGGGAGTAAGCGTACCAAGAACAGAGATCCAGCGGGTCTCAGTCTGTGCGAGATATTTTTTAAGCTTGCCCCCCCTGATGCCCCCATGCACAACATCTATCCCCAGAACCTTCAATGATCTAGGATTACATTGGTGCGCAGTCCTAAAATGTCTGGGTAAGGTTTTTAAGGTTGAGATGTCAGTTACCGTCTTGGCTCCACAAATATCCCTCACGTGTTCTCGTGTTCGAATGCGGAGCTCACGGAAGGTTAAGCCAATGTATATCAAAGGGCAAGCACATGTGGCATAATAGATGACATGGGTGGTATGACATGAAATGTACTCCTTAATTTGGAAAGTACGAGAGCCATTGGCAGAGGAAAAACAACTCCCCCTGCCGATGTTAACACATGCCACACAGTGCCCGCATGAGACACAACCCCTTCTAGGTGTGGTCACACCAAAAAAGTTTGAAGGGGATGGTACATAGTGGCTATGCACCAAAAGATCACGTAGGTTCCTGGATCTCCTAGAAGTCATGGAAGGGGCATCCGGGAGGCAACCCCTAAGGGCTAGTTCGGCCTGTAGAATGGGCCAATGTTTCATCAATATATGGCGCATATTCTCCCACTGCTGATTGTATGTTGAAATAAACCTAATGGTATTCTCAGTCCTCTTAGGTTTTGATGGTAATAAAAGTTGGGACGGTATCTCCACTGTTCAAAAAGTCAGTGTTGCTTCCATTCACGCCCTGCAAGCTACAGTGCAAGACCATTCCAAGCAATTGTTTTCCCTACAGCAAAATATTGACGACCTGACAAATTGGAACAGGAGCAATAACCTCCATATCAGGGGCCTGCCCGAATCCATTGCCTCAGCACATCCATTCCCTCAGTCCTAGTTTCCATCTTTAACAAATTCCTCAAATACCCACCAGGGCCTGGGATTGAATTTGATAGAGCACACAGAGCCCCGTCCGGAGGACCCTCACCCAAGGGACATTGTTTGCCGCATCCCACTTTTATGCTGTCAAGGAAGCCATCCTAAAGGCTGCCAGGAAGAAGTCAAACCTCTCATATAACGGGACTCCGATCCGGATCCTACCAGACCTATCCAGACACACTTTGGTCCAAAGAGCAGCCCTCAAACCTCTGCTTAGCTCCTTGAAAGATAGATGAATCCAGCTCCGTTGTGGATTTTTCTTTTTTCTCTCTTTCTCTCTTTTTTCTACCCCCCATCTCTACTCTCGTCCTCACCATGGGGGCCACCTACTGAAGCTACAGTCAAGTCTACCGTCCACTGCAGAATTCTGGTTATATTATGGATGGCAGACCTGAACATCACCTTCTTCAATGTGAAGGGCTTCAACACCCCAAAAAAATGGGCACAGATTCTCTTCCATCTCCACAAACGTAAGGTACATTTGATCTGTCTTTAGGAGTCTCACTTCAAAACCAATCACTCTTCTAAAATGAAAAACAAATATTACACTACCTGGTTCTTCGCCAATAACCCAGAGTCGCACTCGAAAAGAGTGACGATTGCACTACATAGATCGTTCCCTCACCAAATACTGGATCTCAAAGTAGATGAGGAAGCCCATTACATTATCATTTCACTGCCTTTGGGTAGTCATAACTTCACAATCATTAACGCTTACACCCCCAACCAAAATCAGGATCGCTTTGTCACAAGGCTGGTAGATACCGCCCTGCCTTTGGTAAAGGAAACTGCTTTTATGTGGGAATTTAAACGTGACTCTGGATCTGACTCTGGATAAGTTCAAGGGTCGGTTCAGTTTCTCCTATACACTTATCAAACGGATTAAGAAATCGCTACTACAGCTGCAGCTCTAGAACATGTGGCAAATATAACACCTCTCAGAAAGGAACTATAGTTTTTACTCACACCCGCAGGACTCATATAGCCGCTTGGACTACATTCTGGCACAGCATAGTGTATTATCCTGGCTTACCTACACGGGCATTGGCAATATCCTTTGGTCAGGCCACGCCCCGGTGTTCTACTCCATTCACGTACCCTCCATGACGAGGACGATGGGGTCCTGGTGGCTGAATGAGTCTCTGCTTCCGAACGAGCTTTGTGCCTCGGACAATTGTGCCTCTGTCACAAACTTTGTTGAGGACCATGCATCAGACGCCACAGCACCTTCTTTTAAATGGGAAGCCATTAAATGTGTTCTAAATTGCCTGTTTGTTAAACACGGCTCTCGGATTCAAAAAGAAAGAGTCCAGGCCATAAAAAAGCACTCCAGAAGGTCACAACCCTAGAACGTCTCCATATACGCTCACTAGCCACCTCAATTCTGAGATCGCTTCTCGGAGCTCAGTTGGAGGTCAAAAAACTGTTAGATTCCTCATATAGACACATTATCCAACTAGGCAGGATCAAATTCTATGAATTTAGTGATAAACCTGTTAGAATGCTGGCTAACGCGTTACGGGCTAAAAAGACTGCAACCCTTATTTCTTGTGTTAAAAATTCATTAGATAAGTTGGAGCACACTACCCTCAAAATCTCAGGTGCCTTCCATTTACATTATTCTAAATTGTGTAACCTGCCCCCTCCTCCCGCAGCCCCCAACAGTGTAATCAACTCCCTGTCCTCACCCTTCAAAAAGCTGACTAGAGCCATAATTGAGGACTTAGAGGCCCTGTTTGCACTAGAAGAACTCCTACACGTCATCCAGAATGCACCTGGAAATAAAAGCCCCAGCCAGGATGGTCTGACAGCAACATTTTTTAAATCCTTCTCGGACGTCCTTGAACCCCTGATGCTAGAGTTCTTCAATTCATTCTCAGTTGTCACTTCTTTCCTGGTTGACTCTAACGTCAGCGCACATTGTGATCATTCCCAAAGCAGGGAAAGATCCTATCACTTGCGATAGCTACAGGCCAATCTCCCTGCTCAATTTCGATCTTAAATACTGCCCCAAACTCATCGCCAATAGACTGAATCCCCTTCTGCTGGGCCTGATTCACCCGAATCAGGTCAGCATTGTTCCTGAAAGAGAGGCCAGGGATAACACCCTGAAAACTCTGGACATCATTGACCATGCTCATACCCTCATGATACTGTCACTGGATGCCGAAAATGCCTTGACAGGATATCCTGGGAATCTCTCTCGCAAACACTAATGCCTCAACTTTACCTCTAAAATACTCGCACTTTACCGCTCCCCATCAGCCCGCATAAAGATTAATGGCACCCTGTCTGCCCCCTTTACTGTATGCATTGGGGCCCGGCATGGCCCTTGTTATATATTTTGGTGATGGAGCATCTCATGGTGGCAGTTTGAGCCAACCTGGACATCCAAGGGGTTAGGATAGCAAATCAATAATATAAATGCTCGGCATATGCCGACAATCTTCTAATTTATCTTACCAACCCACTGATTGCGCTTCCATTCTTGATGGCCGAGTTGGAACAATTTGGTAGATGGTCCTGCTTTTAGATCAACCTTGACAAGTCCGAGGTCCTGAACATCACCTTGCCTCGGAGCCTGGTCTCTTCACTACAACCCAATTTCCTCTTTAAATGACCCCAAAATAACAGCATCGGCTACTTAAGCATTACTATACCATCTGACCTGTCTAGGCTATTTCTTCTCAATTTTCAATAATTTTCTACCAAACTGGAAAAGGAACTCACTGCATGGCACCGGGGTGTTATGTCCTGGTTTGCGAGGTTTGGCGCTCTCAAGATGATAGCCCTGTACCTCCTGCAGATGGTGCCCGTCCACATCCCCACGTTATATTATTGCAAAATCCAGCAATTATTCACTCAATTTGTCTGGTCCAAGGGCCGGCCAAGAATCCAGGGCATTATTCAGGCTCAACCGAAGGACTGATCTGGGGCTATTGGACTGTCAGAGGTATCACTTACCGGCGGCCCACACTAGGGTTCTTGACATGGTACATGGCGGGGCTCTAAACTTTGAGTATTGTCCAGGATACGTGTACCTTGTCGGTGTCAACTCTCCCTTGGACCTGGTCTCTACTGAATCAGAGCTAATTTGCGGGTGCCTATAGCGTTAGGCAGACCCTGCAAACATTGCATGCCGCGGGGGGGAAGGGTGCCCTGATTCAATCATGGGATAACTAACAACCTGAGGTTTTTCCCTGGAGCCTCTGCCACACTCTTTCTGGATAGCACCAAAAGAACCCCTTTGCATCTGCCTCATGTGACACCCCAGGGGACAATTTTTCCACTCCTCTCGATTTTAAAGGAACGTCTGCAGAAAATGCACCATCACTTGGAGCACGCACAGCTCCAACTCTTCATCTCATCCCTCAATCAGGTGAGTGAGCTCTCGCACTCTCTGTCCCCTTTTGAAACCTTGTGTACCTCAAGTCCAGGGCCCAAATATGCCATCTCAAGCATCTACAAACTACTGATTTCTAGTGACTTCAACCACATTCCTCCCTTCTGCAGGGATTTGGAGGCTGAACTCAATCAGGCATTCTCCAAGGAGCAGTGGGAACACTGTTTTCATTTGTCCCACAAGTCGGCAACCGCCACCAAATCCCAAGAGACGAGCTACAAAATTGTCTCAAGGTGGTATAGGATTTCCTCATCCCTCCACAGATAGTAACCCAGAGTCCTGGATGTATGCTGGCGTTGGGGAAAGCAGGGAGGCACCATGACCCATGTGTGGTGGTCATGCGCGGTGTTGGTGGCTTTCTGGGATGGAGTTTTGAGGGCTGTCCAAGAGGTCTTGAGGATTGCGGTGCCTAGGCAACCCAAGGCAGTCCTTCTGTACATGTTCCCGCTGCCCAAAAAAGTGTGCAAAAAATCCCTACTCAGACACCTCCTTCAGGCTGGCAAGACCATCATTCCTCGCAATTGGAAAACCCCAGATCCTCCAACCTTGAAGGAATTGGTTTGTGAGGTGGATGTAATTTACCGGATGGAGAGGATACTGGCTCAATCTTGGAACGATGTGGCAGCCACTGCCACAAAATGTTTTTACTGGGAATCCTTCTTGGCCAGTCCCAGCTTCTATGCTGCGGCGTAGCGTGCGTTGTTTGATGGAGTACACGCCACAGACTAAACCTAACTGTTCTTTGCCACCCCGTGATCGACTTGTCTGCCCTTGAGTGGTCGCCGTGGTCTTTACTCCATCTCTTCCACTCCTTTCTCTTCCCTTTCCTAGCTCTCTCTCTCTCTTCTTTTATCTGGGAAAATTGATACTCTGTTGTAATACATAACAGTTGCTTCACTTGATGTCGCCGGAGTTTTCATAGCAATGTGGCCGTGCATCCTCCTCTATGTATGATGTGGCATCTATGACCCTGTATTGTATCAATTTTCCAACTTACTGTATTGTGTCTGTTTTTGGCATTGTTAAAAATAATGAAAATGTTAAAATTCTAAAAACACAAATAAATTGCATTTTTTATTTAATGTCAAATTTATGAATCGCACGTGACATTTTAAATGATTTAGCACAAAACATCAACGAATACCTCAAGATAGCAAAAGACAAATTACCTTCATAAATCGTAAATGATAAATTAGGACCTAATTTTTAAACCTATAGTACACAGGTGGATTGCTAACCGTTTAGAAATCCAGGATAATCCCTAAAAATAGGGCACTTTTTGGCCTTGTCCATAAAAAAATTAAGGCGTCTGTGATTTTTTTTTTTTTTAAACTAAAGAAACTTCTGCAGATGATTTTAACTGTAATTATCATCATTTTACAGTTGACAGTGAATGCAGCTAACACCTTCATATCAAAATTATTGGCTGTAGATATCATTAATTGTCATAACTACAGTTGTGCTCAAACATTTACATACTCCAGCAGATTTTTTGCTTCGTGTCCTTTTTTTAAGAGAATATGAATGATTACACAATCTTTTTTTCCACTCATGGTTAGTGGTTGGGTGAAGCCATTTATTATCAAACTACTGTGTTTTCTCTTTTTAAATCATAATGACAACCAAAAACATCCAAATGACCCTGATCAAAAGTTCACATACCCCAGTTCTTAATACCGTGTATTGTCCCCTCTAACATCAATGACAGCTTGAAGTCTTTTGTGGTAGTTGTGGGTGAGGCTTTTTATTTTCTCAGATAGTAAAGGTACCCATTCTTCTTGGCAAAAAGCCTCCAGTTCCTGTAAATGCCTGGGCTTTCTTGCATGAACTGTGCGCTTGAGTTCTCCCCAGTCTGGCTCAATGACATTGAGGTCAGGAGACTGAGAAGGCCACTCCAAAAACTTTACTTTGTTCTGCTGTAGTAAATGACAGGTCGACTTGACCTTGTGTTTTGGATCATTTTATTCTTGGAATGTCCAAGTACATCCCATGTGCAGCTTCTGGGCTGATGAGTACAAATTTGCCTCCAGTTTTTGCTGATAATGTTCTGCATTCATCTTTCCTTCAACTTTGATCAAGCTTCCTGTGCCTTTGTAGCTCACACATCCCCACATCATCAGCGATTCGCCTCTGTGCGTGCTTTAGAGTAGTAATGGTGTTCCTTTCATCATAGGCCTTGTTGACACCTCTCCAAATGTAATGTTTATGGGTGTGGCCAAAAAGTTTGATTTTGGTTTAATCACTCCAAATTACCTTGTTCCAGAAGTTTGAAGGCTTGTCTCTGTGCTGGTTGGCGTATTGTAGGCGAGATACATTGTGGTATTTGTGCAGTAATGGCTTTCTTCTGGCAACTTGACCATGCAGCACATTTTTCTTCCAGTGCCTCCTTATTGTGCATCTTGAAACGGCCACACCACTATTTTTCAGTGAGTCCTGTACTTCACCTGATGTTATTTGTGGGTTTTTCTTTGCATCCTGAACAATTTTCCTGGCAGTTGTGGCCGAAATTTGTGTCACTCCACCTGATCGTGGTTTGGTTTTTACAGAATCCCTGACTTTCCATTTGTTAATCACAGTTTCAACACTGCTGACTAGTGGCATTATCAATTTCTTGGATATCTCTTTGTATCCCTTTCCTGTTTTATACAATTCAACTTTCTTTTTCCATAGATCCAATCACAATTGTTTTGCTTTCCCCATGACTCAGAATCCAGAAACGTCAGAGGCTGGATGAAAGATGCAAGAATCTGTCTGGATCCCAGAAACTCACTCAGCTTTTATGCACACACACTGATTACAAGCAAACAAATCACAGGTGAGGATATTACCTTTATTACCCATTCAAACCCATTTGTGTCAACTTCTGTGCATGCTATCAGGCTAAAATCACCAGGGTATGTGAACTTTTGATCAGGGTCATTTGAATGTTTTTGGTTGTCATTATGATTTAAAAATAGAAAGTAGTTTAACAATAAATGGCTTCACCCAACCACTAACCATGAGTGGAAAAAATAATTTTGTGTTATCATTCATATCTCTGAATAAGGGCCAAGAAAGCAAAAATCTGCCAGGGTATGTAAACTTTTGAGCACAACTGTATTTATTATGATTTTCCAATGTGACTGTAAAAAATATTGCCTGTGAGTGACTTTTTTATAAGCTGTCCAAAAAAAAAAAGTCTAAATTTCAACCCTAATGCACATACTTTCGATAAAGCAGGGATCAGTAACTTGCAGCAGTCCATATGTTATGAAATACAACTCCCAGCAATGAGAATTATATTTTATTTTCTTTCCAGGCCCTCTACAGTCCAGCAAAATGGCAGATGGATGCAATTTTTCTTTATTCTCAAAAAGAAAATCACCTAAAACTCAGATTCAAGCAAATCTAATTTTTGCTGGAAAATTTGAGGCGAATTTGCTAAATTGCAAACTGATTTGCTCATTTCTAATACAGAGCCTTTTTCTATCTGTTTCTGTTGAAATTGGACAGAAAAAAAAGTTGAGGCATACTCTGTTAGGAAATTTATGAAACGTTCTAAAATAAAAACTCTCAGTAGTAACCAATCAGGACTGGTTTCATTTTTCAAGAGGAATGCAAAATAAAAGCTGTGCTCTGATAGGCAACAGAGGTAGTTTTTTTTTAGACCATAAATCTCCCTCTGTTTGCATGGATATACTCTCCTCTATAATTTCTTATGGGAGATAATATCTCCATTTATACTGTACATTCATGCTAGTACTACAATGCGTAATCCATAAACCATGGATTTATTTATTAGACATTTTTTATATAGCACCATCATATTCTGCAGCGCTTTACAGACGTGATCCTCACTGTCCCCATTGGGGCTCAGATTCTAAATTCCCTATCAGTTTAGGCTGCTTTACACGCAGCGACACCGCTAGCGTTGACACTGGTGAAAGCACCCGCCCCCGTCGGTTGTGCGTCACGAGCAAATCGCTGCCCGTGATGCACAACATCGCTAGGACCCTTCACACATACTTACCTGCCTAGCGACGTCACTGTGGCCGGCGAACCGCCTCTTTTCTAAGGGACGTCACACGGCAGCAGTCCAATTGCAGCGGAGGGGCGGAGAGCAGCCGAAAGAAAGTGACACCCACCTCGTTGCCGGAGGACGAAGGTAAGGTGTTGTTCCTCTTTCCTGGGGTGTCACACATAGCGATGTGTGCTGCCTCAGGAACGACGAACAACCTGCGTCCTGCAACAGCAACGATATTTGGGATTAGAACGACCTGTCAACGATCAACGATTAGGTGAATAATTTTGATCGTTAGAGGTCGTTCGTACGTTTCACACGCAATGACGTCGCTAACGAGGTTGGATGTGCGTCACGAATTCCGTGACCCCCAACGACATCTCGTTAGTGATGTAGCTGCGTGTAAAGCCCCCTGAAGACTTTGGAGTTTGGGAGGAAACCAGAGAACCCGGAGGAAACTCATGCAAACACAAGGAGGACATACAAACTCCTTGCAGATGTTGTCCTTGGTGGGATTTTAACCCAGAACCGCAGTGCTGGAAGACTGCAGTGCTAACCACTGAGCCTCCATGCTGCCCCATGCTACTCGTGTGCCCTGTCTTACAGGTTCTGCAACCAAGGATTCAAAATACAATTATCCCAATAACTATGAGAAAATAATTTGGCTAAGAACACCCAAAAAAATAAAATCAAAGGAAGAGGAAAACATCAAATACTGTGATCTCTTTTTAAATACTGTAGAGTAATACATTTACTGTAAAGCCCAGATCTGGATCATTGTACAGATGTAGGGTTATATAAGTTGAATTTGGACAATCGTTTAACTAACTCTTGAGGTGAAAGTTATGCTTGGAATTTAATATATTCAGCTATTAGTAAAAATAGCTTTTTATACAGAGAACTGATTTAAAGGGAACCTGTCAGCAGAAATTTCCCCTAAAACCTCACAGATTCCCCCTCTGCAGCTCGTGGGCTGCATTCTAGAAAGGTCCCTGTTATTATTGTGCCCCCTTTCTGACCAAAAAAAAGAGTTTATAAAGAGGTACCTTTTTGGCTTCGGATTCTATAAATCTGACATGGGGGCGGGCTGCCTGATGGCCGTTATTCTGCCCCCTGGTCCTGTATGCCGCCCCCATCGCTGATTTCCATACTTTTGGACGCCGCCCACTGCTCCAGCCATCCCCGCGCATGCCCAGTGCCAGTCTCACGGGACTGAGCACTGTGACTGCTGGTGACGTGTGCGCAGGCAAGTGATTATGGGCGGGACTGTGACTGTTATCAGCAAGTACCCGCCCATAATCTCGTGAGCGCGCAAACCTCTCCAGCGTCACACTGTGCTCAGTGTAGATGCTAGACTGTATGGGCTGCTTCCAGGGATGACGTCCCTTTGTCACGTGATAGGGGCGTGTTCAAAATACTATCACGTGACAAAGGGATGTCATACCTGGAAGCAGCCCATACAGTCTAGCATCTACACTGAGCACAGTGTGACGCTGGAGAGGTTTGCGCGCTCACGAGATTATGGGCGGGTACTTGCTGATAACAGTCACAGTCCCGCCCATAATCACTTGCCTGCGCACACGTCACCAGCAGTCACAGTGCTCAGTCCCGTGAGACTGGCACTGGGCATGCGCGGGGATGGCTGGAGCAGTGGGCGGCGTCCAAAAGTATGGAAATCAGCGATGGGGGCGGCATACAGGACCAGGGGGCAGAATAACGGCCATCAGGCAGCCCGCCCCCGTGACACATTTAGAGAATCAGAAGCCAAAAAGGTACCTCTTTATAAACTCTTTTTTTTTGGTCAGAAAGGGGGCACAATAATAACAGGGACCTTTCTAGAATGCAGCCCACGAGCTGCAGAGGGGGAATCTGTGAGGTTTTAGGGGAAATTTCTGCTGACAGGTTCCCTTTAAGGAATGTAGCACACATCCATCTCTATCATTTTCAGACGTGTTGGAAAAATAATTTAATTTAATGAATCATTTTTCCATAACCTGTTCATTTCTATAGTCTTATGTGACAATATACTGTACGTACTGAGAAGTCATTGGTATTTTATAGGAAATATGTATCATTGGAGAACAGCAAGTTCAATCAAAGTTATCTCAAGGTCATGTCTTTTGACACTTTATAGATATCTGCCTCCTACTGATAATATCAAGGAGCCAATATTATTTTCTTGAAAGACAATATGCTCATATTGCTCAGTACTGAGGAACAAGGACCGTTGCATTATCAAGTATATGAGAAAAATAAAATGCTGTAAATAGTGTTTGCAGTGTGCTATGATCACTGGTAAAGTACAAGAGGGGAGGTATGTGTCACTGACAGGGCCGGATTATAGGCGGGGCAGGTGGGGCTCCAGCCCCGGGGTCCCCACCACAAGAGCTTCTGAGGGGGCCCCACCACCATCTGTGTGGGTACCATTTTATTAACGCCGCAATGTTCAGGACCGCACTATACCTTTAAAGATTTTCAATCCCGGCCATCACTGTGCTGCAGACACGCCCACTGCACGCTGTGTGGACTGCATCTGCAAGAATGACGCCACCGCGCGCCTGCTGCTTCTTCATGCCATAGAGGAGCTTGTGGGAGGACCAGGGCAGCAGAGGCCTCAGTGGATGATGGGGAGGGTGACATCATCCATCATGGTGCCGGGCAGGAGGTTGCAGTGAGGAGGGAACAGGACGGGATTCCATAGTGTCAGCGGCAGCTCTGCCTGGGATCAGTGTGAGTTATTGCAGGAGTGTGAACTGCTGCAGATCAGGTCGGGCTGTCAGTGACGGGTCATCGGCCCCATCCCTCCCCTGCAATAACTCAAACTGAGCTCCAGCACAAACATCACTACACAGAATCCTGCACTGATCACATCTGAGCCTGCAGCACACATTACACTATATGGCCCATATTACATATAGAATGGGAGGTGCTGTAGGCCCAGGTGTGATCAGTGCAGGACATTGTATATCTGTGTACATGGTATATCACATCCAGTGTACAGAGTAGTGTGATATACTGTGTACATGGTATACCACATCCAGTGCACAGAGCAGTGTGATATATTGTGTACATGGTATACCACATCCAGTGTACAGAGCAGTGTGATATACTGTGTACATGGTATACCACATCCAGTGTACAGAGCAGTGGGATATACTGTGTACATGGTATACCACATCCAGTGTACAGAGCAGTGTGATATACTGTGTACATGGTATACCACATCCAGTGTACAGAGTAGTGGGATATACTGTGTACACACATCAGATGGTATATAATAATGTGTATATTTTATAACATCTGGTGTCTGTATCACAGTAAACCCGGTACTATGTGAGGATGCCTAACACTATCTGGGTCTGTACTGTGCTATATACTGGCTGCATACTACATGAGGATGCCTAATACTATCTGGCTCTGCACTGTGCTATATAGGGGCTGTGTACTACTAGAGGATGCCTAACACTCTCTGGGTCTGTACTGTGCTATATACTGGCTGTATACTATATGAGGATGCCTAACACTATCTGGGACTGCACTGTGCTATATAGGGGCTGCGTACTATGTGAAGGTGCTTAATATTATCTGGTCTGCTCTGTGCTGTATAGGGGCTGTGTACTATGTGAGGATGCCTAATGCTATCTGGCTCTGCACTGTGCTATATAAGGGCTGTGTACTACGTGAGGATGCCTAATGCTATCTGGGCCTGCACTCTGCTATATAGGGGATGTGTACTACATGAGGGTGCTTCATGCTATATGGGTCTGCATTGTGCTATATGGGGGCTGTATACAACATGAGGGTTCCTACTGCTATATGGGTCTGCATTGTACTATATGGGGGCTGCTTAATGTAATATAGGGGTTGCATAGTGCCATATGGGGGCTGCATAGTGCCATGTGGGGGCTGAAGAGTGCCATATGGGGGCTGAATAGTGCCATACGGGGGCTGAATAGTGCCATATGGGGGCTGAATAGTGCCATATGGGGGCTGAATAGTGCCATATGGGGGCTGCATAGTGCCATATGGGGGCTGCATAATGCAATATGGGGTTGAATAATGCTACATGGGGGCTACATAATACTATATGGAGTAATATGGGAGCTTCATAACACTATATGGAGGAATATGGGGGCTGCATACTACTATTCCCCCAGAGTTGTATGTCCCCTACACCCCAGAGCTGTATACCCCCAGAGCTGCTTGTCACCCCCCACCCCAGAGCTGTATACCACCAGAGCTGCATGTCACCCCCCCACCTCAGAGCTGTTTGTCCCCCCCACCTCAGAGCCACTGCCCCCCTCTAGAGCTGTATGCCCCCCATTGATATATACCCCTTTCCTTAGTAATATGTATGCTTCCCAGTAATGTGTATGTCCCCAGGCTCTCTTGTGATGTATATACAGCCATGTTAGTGTGCTCTATGTGCGGCCATCTCTGTTAGTGACTGCCACCAATCAGTGTGGCACAGACACATACCCAGGAGGAGCTGGATGGAGACAAGCAGGGAGGTGAATGAGACTGTTGCCGGCTTCCCAATATTAAAAATATATATAAAAATTAAAAAATCTGTCTGTGTGTACATGTATCATGTGTATCCATGTATATCAGTGTATATGACTATGTCTAGATTTATGTCTGTTTATATGTGTTTTTGTGAATTTTTCTTTAAATATATATGTGTACGTATGCCTGTATGTGTATGTATCTGTGCATGTCTATGTATGGATGGGGCCCACTGAGACTCTTTCGCCCAGGGCCTACAAAAACCTGGAGCTGGCCCTGCGTGTACCAGTCATGTATTCTCCTGTACACTGTACAGGGGCGTACCTTTGGGGGGGCATGCGGCATATTTGCCCCTGCACAGCAATCAGGGGGGCACCATTGGAAAGTGTGAGGCAGCAGTATGGTGGGAGAAAATTGTAAGTGGACAGTATTGGGAAAGAAAAGTGTGAGGGGTATAGTATAGAAACTGGCTAGTGGGGGGGGATAAGCAGTATAGAGAAGGGGCAGCATGGTGGCCAGTGTGAGGTCACAGTATGGAGGGCACAGTATGCTGAGGAGGGGGAATGTGAGATGGAGGTACCATGTAGTGACTGGATAGTGAAGGAGGTAGGCAGTATAGAGAAGGGGCAGCATGGTGGTCAGTGTGAGGGCACAGTATGCTGAGGAGGGGGGATGTGAGACGGAGGTACAGTATAGTGACTAGATAGTGAAGGAGGTAGGCAGTATAGAGAAGGGGCAGCATGGTGGCCAGTGTGAGGGCACAGTATGGAGGGCACAGTATGCTAAGCTGGGGTAATGTGAGATGGAAATACAATATAGTGACTGGATAGTGAAGGAGGTAGGCAGTATAGAGAAGGCGCAGCATGGTGGCCAGTGTGAGGGCACAGTATGCTGAGCTGGGGGAATGTGAGATGGAGGTACAGTACAGTGACTGGATAGTGAAGGAGATAGGCAGTATAGAGAAGGGACAGCATGGTGGCCAGTGTGAGGGCACAGTATGGAGGGCACAGTATGCTGAACAGGGGGAATGAGAGACTGAGGTGCAATGTACAGAAGGGTAGTATGGTGGCCAGTGTGAGGGCACAGTATGAAGGGTACAGTATACTGAGGAGTGGGAATGTGAGACGGAGGTACAGTATAGTGACTGGATAGTGAAGGAGGTAGGCAGTATAGAGAAGGAGCAGTATGGTGGCCAGTGTGAGGTCACAGTATGGAGGACACAGTATGCTGAGGAGGGGAATGTAAGACTGAGGTGCAGTATAGTGACTGGATAGTGAAGGAGACAGGCAGTATAGAGAAGGGGCAGCATGGTGGCCAGTGTGAGGGCACAGTATGGAGGGCACAGTATGCTGAGAAGGGGGAATGTGAGACTGAGGTGCTGTATTTATATCTAAATGCTACAGTTTGTGCTCTACTGTTATGGCTAAAATGTTAACGTTATTGGGCCCCCACCAGATTTTCTGCCCAGGGGCCCCCACCAACCTTAATCTGGCCCTGGTCACTGAGATTATTAATTTCAGTGATATGAATCCGGATGTAATGCTCCAGTGTACTAGGTGCTGTGAGAGTTAAATGGCTTTTAACAGGGCCAGGTTTTTGTGAACAGATAAAGAGATGGGTGGGACGGCTGTTCATATCTCGACCTCAGGGTGTGGTTCAGGAGGTAAAAGCCTGGCCTCTGTATACTCAGTGTTCTGTGTTTTGGAGGAAGCAGTTCCTCTTCTCTGTTGCTCTGAGTGAACAGTGTGGAACCCCAAACCTTAGCGGGTGGCACCCACAGTTTGATGGACTATCTACATGGTCTTTTGCTTTTTTTGATGCCGGTAAGGCTGTTTTGTTTTGATTTGTTCGGGCTGGTTTATGAAGTTAATAAACCATCTGAAACTTAAGCCGAAAACCATTTCTGTATCTACCTCAAACTGCAGCTGAGTGAGAGGATCTACCACAGCAGTTAATTAGAGATAAAAGAATCTCGTTTCTGACAGATTCACTTGAATCACCAAGCACATTAATTTTAGTCCAAAGAAAAATTGGTCTGAAGACAGTTATTATGCTCTGGAATCACTTCAGATCCCCAAAACATAATGTAAGGAGAGTTTGAAAGGGGTAAAAAAAAATAATAAAAGATTAATACTTACTTGCCTTAGATCTGCCCCTTATCTAATCCTCGGTCTTCTGCACTTCTCGGATCAGACTTCAGATCGTTTTTTCAGTGTGGACTAGTAGACCACATGTAGTTGATTACATTCTTTGACAAATGTGGGGCATAATGCACATCATTTATTCCAAGGACATGCTTTGCACCCCATGTGTTCATGTGAAAATGATCTGAAGACTAATTTACAGTAACCAGAGAACCAGGCACGCAGCTATCACAAGACCAGTGAGATATGGGCTTAGGACAGGTGAGTAAAATCTTAAATTATTATTAACTAATAATAATAATAATTAGTTTTATTTCTATAGCGCCAACATATTCCGCAGCGCTTTACAATTAAGAGGGGACATGTACAGACAATATGAGACAATACAAAATAACAAAATTAAGATACCAGGAGGAGTGAGGGCCCTGCTCGTAAGCTTACAGTCTATGAGAAAATAGGGGAGACACAAAAGGTGAATGGGGGGAGAAAAGCTTGTCATATATGGCCCAGCCATCGATTTAATAGGGTATTCAAAAGCAGCTGCATGAACCCGTCGGTGAGAATTTATACAGGTACAGGGGACGAGAACTGGAAGTAAATTTTTTTGAAGGGCAGAAAGGGACTAGATTAGATCAGGGAAGTGAGGTGATAGGCTAGTCTAAAGAAATGCATTTTTAGGGCCCGCTTAAAGGTGTGGATGTTGGGAATTAATCGGATTTCTCTTGGTAGTGTGTTCCAGAGCATAGGCGCAGCTCTTGAGAAATCTTGAAGACGGGAGTGGGAGGTTCGAATTGTTGAGGATGTCAGTCTTAAGTCATTAGCAGAGCGGAGGGCACGGGTGGGGTGATAGAGATGAGGGAGGAGATGTAGGGTGGTGCAGAACTGTGGAGAGCTTTGTAAGTGAGAGTGATAAGTTTATATTGGATTCTGTAACGGATAGGCAACCAGTGCAATGACTGGCAAATGACTGGCATTATTAACTCCTTATTCCAATGATCCAAAGGACTATATTTAGAGATGAGCAAAAAGATTTGCAGGACCCTAATCCTGTTGCTTGTTGGTTGTCTCTGGCCACTTGCCAGTAGCCCTGCAGACTGACTCCTACCTGTCAGCATCCCTGGTGCCTCTTCTGATTAGTAGATGAAGTGCAATGTCATGCATACATCTTGCCACAACAGTGATGTCATGCCAGGTTTACTAATCAGAAGATTCGCCAAGGATGCTGGATGGTAGGAGATCTGCAGGACCCTTGTCCAGTGGCCACAGACTACCAACAAGACACTGTAACTATGTCATTCGAAGATTTTTTTTCTCATCTTTTCATAAACTATTGGCATAATTGGATTAAGATTATGAATACGTTTTTGTTTCTAACTACTATATGGGGATTTCTGTTTCAGTTTTTGCATGATTTGCATGTTCTCAATATGCTAAACCAAGAATCACAAGCTCATTATTTGATAGAGTATTCTATATTGCAGAGCATAGGTTAAAGATAAAAAATAAGAGGTTATCATGGACTTTGCACCCATCATACAGGATTGTTCACATCATGTTATATGTTTCTGTTTGGTGTATACAAAAGGTAAAGCTCCTGATGTGCATGCTAAACATGTAAGTAGAGTTTCTTTGGTCAGACAGAAGTCAAAAGAGTGTCGTTCTGCCCACAATCCAGTAGAATAATGCAAGAAATAAGGTTATGGAATAGCATAGTAGACTACGCTTTTCCATTCTGTAGAGGGAAAAAATGTGTATATGGTATATACCTTTCTTTAACATGGGAGCTTATGGATAATGTTTGGCACTGTATGGCATATTTGTAAAACACATAGTGTATATCATGCTAGTCACTATTCACGAACAAGCCGTGAGGCAGTATAGTCAAATGTTTCAGGGTCAGATACCAAGGGATCATGTCGTAAACTAAAGGGAAAGACAGAGATATACTGAAGTCATGGTGAAGGGCTAGAAATAATACCAAGGGATAGTGGATCAAAGCAAAGGGACAAGGCAAATTGATGGACAGAGGAGGTCCAAGGTCTGGCAGCAATAGATCAAAACACAGAGCACAGATAAATGAAGCCAACATTTACCAAAAAGCCAAGTGCTATAACTGGCAGTGATCTAAAGCCTGCTTTACATGTTGCAATTTCACATACAATATCGTATGCGATTTGCAACGCCCCCATCGTATGTGCGGCACGTTCAATTTGTTGAACGTGCCGCACAGACAATTCCCCCCCGTCACACGTACTTACCTACCATACGACCTCGATGTGGGCGGCGAAGATCCACTTCCTGGAGTGGGAGGGACGTTCGGCGTCACATCGATGTCACGCGGCAGCCGGCAAATAGAAGCAGAGGGGCGGAGATGAGCGGGACGTAAACATCCCGCCCACCTCCTTCCTTCCGCATTGTTGGCGGGAGCCGCGGACGGAGGAAAGCTGTCTTTCAATGTTCCCGGGGTGTTACATACTGCGATGTGTGCTGCCTTGGGAACATTGCACAACTTCACGTTCATTTTTTGAGGAATGAACGACGTGCATGCGATGAACGGATTTCGTTCAATCGCAATTGCACAGAGGTTTTACACGCTACAATCATACTTACGATGCCGGATGTGCGTCACTTACGACGTGACCCCGCCGACACATCGTAAGATTTATTGTAGCGTGTAAAGCGGGCTTAAGACTGACTGTTCAGCTTAGTAGCTGGGCAATCACTCAGAACAGGGAATACCTGAAGAAACCCACCACCACACAGTCTCAGATTGGATAGCTGAATTATCCATCAACATACCGACAGCTCAGCACGCTGTGGCACTAGATTGGACGACTGAGCTATCACTCACCCAACCAATAGCTCAACATTGCCCTGATTCCATATAGCAGCAAAACTGTCACTTACTGCATCCACGAAACACTGAGTGGAGGAATTGTGACAGCATACATTCTAAGTTTTAGAACAGCTTTCATAGCGTGAATGTTGCATAATATACTTTACTGCAAAGTT
The DNA here is from genome assembly GCF_048569485.1 of Anomaloglossus baeobatrachus. Classification (NCBI taxonomy): domain Eukaryota; kingdom Metazoa; phylum Chordata; class Amphibia; order Anura; family Aromobatidae; genus Anomaloglossus; species Anomaloglossus baeobatrachus. Next base: position 176,199,832 of record NC_134354.1, on the reverse strand, counting down.
GGATTAATACTTTGAAGATTGTACATAAAGAATAGTTTTTATATGGTAAGAGCCTAATATGTTCCTTCAAGATATTTACAGTGTATTTTTCAGCTTTTATTTTATGTAACTTTTCATAAGAATAAATTAACTGTAACATTATGCATGAGCCATATATCTTTAAGGCGTTTTAAATTGTGAAAAAATTTTTCACTATTTTAACCTCAAATTCCACAATGTTTTTACAAAGTTTACTAGAAATAATTTTATTTTTTCTCAAAATATAAAAGGATTTAATACCTCATAGAACGTGACCAATTCACTAAATAGTGGTAAGTATGGGTGACATAATGATTTACTCTACCCAAAGCAGAGCGCCGTATGACACATTTAACAGCTTTTGAATAGTTTATATGTTTTTCAAGATTTTATAGTGTTAAATGAATTATACTTCAACAGGTTTTGTGATTTACACATTCACAAAGGTCCTGTATATTGTGTTCTACAATATAGTTTTGTTCTAAAAAATCACGAAACAACATGACTTGTGGATTTCCTAAATTATTTTTCCATGTTGTCATATTTCATTGTTTTATTTTCTGCTTTCATTGGACTTTTGGAAGTTTGATTTAAGATTTTACAAGTTTATTTAAAAAGTAGAATGTGAATCAACTTTTAAATTGCTGTTGGACATTTTCATGTTGTTTTAGCTCAGGTGTGGTAATATTTTATATCTTGCTAGTCATCACTTTAAGGGTTTATTTCTGAAGATGTTTTTCAGAATGAAATCTATATATTTTTATTCATTTATAAACAAATTATTCATATTATTTTTGGGGGGTTTAATACTACTTGTCCTTTTTCTAAAAGTAGGCTCAACTTAGTAGCAGCAGTGTGACCAACCATGGCCTAGCAGATATATCATTTTTTTATATCAGAAATGTGTGTAAATTATAGTGGAAACCCAGTTCATACCAAGTGTAGATTTCTGTTAGGTGTGTACAGACACTCCAAGTTGTACTAAATTTTCTATGAGGTGTGCTTTTAATAAGTTAGGCACTTCTTCCTGCAGCAGGTTTTTGCTTAAAGGGAACTTGTAAGATCCAATATGCACCCAGAACCATGAACAGTTCTGGGAGAATATTTAATCCCTGCCTAACTGTGCCATCATATACTAGCATACATAAAGAGATCTTTAGAAAAAGTATTTCTAAAGATCCTTTATGATATGCTAATAGCACAGAGACTAGTTGCAAGGGCGTTATTTCCCCCAACTAGTCCACCCTCGTAGCATGTTAACACGCCCATAGGGATAGGGGCGTGCTAACATGCTATTCAATGCCCAGTGTCATCGGTATAGATGCGCGTACCTGTCTATTGTCACCGGCTCCGACGCCGGGATTTGGCTCAGTGCGCATGATCAGAAGTCCCATCACTTCCGGTGATGCGCACTAGACCTCTCTGAAGCCAGGATGTGTACACCCGGCTTCATAGTGTTGCATGACCGGAAGTGCAGGGACTTCTGATCCTGCACACTGACCCTAAACCCGGCATCTGAGGAGGTGACAATGGACACAGGTGTGCACGTCAATGCTGATGTCTCTGGTCATTGAATAGCATGTTAGCACACCAAGAGGGGCATGCTAACATGTTAAAAGGGCGGACTAGCCAAGGGAAATAACACCCTTGCGACTAGTCCCTGGCCTCATTAGCATATCATAAAGGATCTTTTTAAAATACCTTTTCTAAAGTTCTCTTTCTCTATGCTACTAGATACAGTGACTTTTAAGCAGGGATTAGAAATATCCACTCAGAACTGATCGTGCTTTTTGGTGCATATTGAACCTTATTTTAGGCACACTGATTATGAACAGTTGGTTTACTAATCTCTCCGACAGTTTGTTACATCAGAATATTGCAAATTGCAGATGATTACCTAGCCTGAATATAACAGTATCTCTAAGACTAAGGCAGTCTCTAAGATGAAAGCAGGACCAGTTCTACATAAGTATCAGAATATAAGCAATAAAGCAGAGAACTTAATAATGATGAGGAAATTAAATCACAGATGGGGAGAGGAACATATATTTTGGCATAAAGTGTACTCATCCACTATGATACACCCTCATGTAGCATGATGCCTCAAACAATGCCCAATCTTCAAACTGTTTGATACCTGCACAGTACCTCCTACATGACATACTCAGTAGGATGCTCCCACAGTGCCCCGAACACAGGATTATCCCGCCACACTAACCAGTAATGTAGTATGATGTCCCTATACTGACCTCCAACAAAGCATAATGCCCCTATAACCCCCAACACAGTATTATGAGCACAGTATAAGTGCTCCTCACACAGTATGATGTCCCCATAGTTCCGCCACACACACACACACAATATGATGTCTCTCCACAAAGTATGATGTCCTCCACAGCCCTCCAGATATTATTATGGCTACTGGAACCCTCCACATAGTATGCTATCACCAAAGCCTCCCACACACAATATAACAACCTTGCAGTCCCTCACAGTATGAAGTTCCCGTAGTTCATTACACATTGTGAGGGCCAACACAGTATGATCCCCCATAGTGATCCCACACAAAAGATCATGGTCCGCTCAGCCCCCCTCCCACAGTACAACAGTCATAGTTATCCACAGTCCCCTATAGATAATATGATGACCCACGCACACAGTATCATGGCTCATACTGCCCCCACACAGAGTATGGTGCACCAACAGTTTCTCGTAACAAGCACTGACAACATAAAAAAATTAAAACATCTGTCTTAGCCCCGTTCTCCTGAAGCAATGTTCTACTCTGTGCAATGCATGCACTGAGGTGGGATCTAGTGACATCATCACGCCTGCTGTGCTGAGACTCAAACATTTAGGCTGAATTAAGGAACATGGACAGCACCCTGTTAAACTGTTGCATTCAACTATATCTGAATCCTGAGGTTCAGCTGAAGGAATTGAAAGGGTTAATGCTGCGCTGCTGTGCATGAAGAATGAATGCTGGATTCTTTGATATGTGACTTTAATCTACACATTTTGAAGTAAATCTCCTTCATCAGGATCATTACATTTACTGGACAGGGGTGTATATATAGCGAGATAAAAAGTGATACCTGCTGATCAATGCGGAATTGAGCTGCTATAATGATTGGCGATATAATTTTTTCCTGCTGTATATACATCTCTGCCCAGTGCTGTATGTAAATGTGATGATCCTGATGAAGGAGATTTACTTCAAAACGCTTAGATTAAAGTCACATATCAAAGAATCCAGCATTCATTCTACAAGCAGAGTAGTGCGGCCTTAACCCTTTACATAACTTTGACTGACTGAAGTATCTTCAATACGGGGACTACAGCAGCTGTCTAATTCAAGGCATTCTACAGTGGTTGTGTCTGACACAACCACCCCAGGTGAGCAAAACCATACAGCAGCTTTACAACTTTTTCTATCACATATCATACCAAATTGTGCTTGTTTTTCTCTTCCTCCTGAAGCCTGAGGATGACAGGTGGGGAATCGTGGATGGTGTTGCTTGTCAAATGTCCGATAGCAGCTGCATGGTCTCATGTTATGAGCAATATGCCACTGTGTCAAGTTAAATCTTTCTCAATGAATATTGTATTAGAAAGTTGAATAATATCTAATTGATGCAGCAATTAAATTTCACTTACACACAACCAGAGAATCTTGACACTGTAAGAATACTTTGAATCTAAAAGTGGCTTTACACGCAACGACATCGCTAACGAGATGTCGTTGGGGTCACAGAATTCGTGATGCACATCCGGCTTTGTTAGCAACATCGTTGCGTGTGAAACGTACGAACGACCGTTAACGATCAAAATTACTCACCTAATCGTTGATCGTTAACATGTCGTTCTAATCCCAAATATCGTTGCTGTTGCAGGACGTGGGTTGTTCGTCGTTCCTGAGGCAGCACACATCGCTACGTGTGACACCCCAGGAACGAGGAACAACACCTTACCTGCGTCCTCCGGCAACGAGGTGGGCGTCACTTTTATTCGGCTGCTCTCTGCCCTTCCGCTTCTATTGGACGGCTGCCGCGTGATGTCGCTGTGACGCCGCACACACCGCCCCCTTAGAAAGGAGGCGGTTCACCGGCCACAACGACATCGCTAGGCAGGTAAGTACGTGTGAGGGGTCCTAGCGATATTGTGCGCCATGGGTAGCGATTTGCCGGTGACACACAACTGACGGGGGCGGGTACTTTCACGAGTGACATCGCTAGCGATGTCGCTGCTAGAGATGAGCGAACCGGTCGCGGTTCAGCTCGAGGTCGGTTCGCCGAACGGGGGTCCCGTTCGAGTTCGGTTCGTCGAACGTTCGACGAACCGAACTCGAACCTATAGGCTATAATGGGAGGCAATCACAAACACATAAAAATGCATGATAAATGTACACAAACAGTTAATAAACATTGCCATAACACTTACCGGTCCCCGCGATCCCTCCTGCACTCTGTCTCCTGCCGCTATTCCATCCGATGATCGCTGAATCCTCCCGGTGACCGGCACTGCCAGCAGAGAAGCAGGACCTATCGTGACGTCAAAATAGCCATGTGACCAGTCACGTGGCTATTATCTCATTGGCTACAGACTGGTCACATGACTATGACACGACATGTAGGACCTGCGAGTGCATCTCTCCGGTACACGGTGCACATTTGTGTATCGCCGTGTACCGGCGATATGCTCTAGCCACGGTCGACTCCCCGTTCCGTTAGGGATCGGCTGACACAGCCGGTCATTAACGGAGATCACCGTTGCCATAGCAACGCAGTTAGCGGTGACGTCACCGCTAACCGCGGCTCCGGGAGCACCGTTGCTATGGTAACGCGTCTGTCAGCGTTACCGCTGTTACCGCTAGCAGCACTGATCACTCACGGAGTGAAGGCTGCACGCTGCTTCCCGATTGTCGTGAGGATTGTAGTGAGGATGAGTTGCCCCAGCCCATCAAGTAATGGGCTGGGGCACCTCATCCTCACTACAATCCTCACTACAATCCTGAAGTGCAGTTTCTTCAAATTCATTTAAAGGCACTTGGAACGCTGAAATTGCTGCTTATAATTTAAGCCTCTATTAAAAACCTCTTATCAGCGCTGGTTTATTGGGGATTTATTGGGCTGACAGGGGGTAATAAAGATGGAGTCTCTAATGTGTCTGCGTATTTATTTCTATTAAAGTATTTTTTCTCTGTGTGGTGTCATTTTTTTAACCCTTTATTGGAGATTCTTAATGGCCGGGTCAAACGTGCCTGACATTAAGAATCTCTGGCTTAATACTGGCTAGTAAAACAAAGCCAGTATTAACTCATGATTACCCAACAAGCCACCCGGCTCCAGGGCTGTTGGAAGAGTTGGATACAGCGCCAGATGATGGCGCTTCTATGAGAGCTCCATTTTCTGGGACGGCTGCGGACTGAAATTCGCAGCAGAGGCGCCCAGAAACCTTGGGCTAACCTGTGCTGCGGATTCCAATCCCCAGCTGCCTAGTTGTACCCGGCTGGACACAAAAATGGGGCGAAGCCCACGTCATTTGTTTTTTAATTATTTCATGAAATAAGTGAAATAATTAAGAAAAAAAGGGCTTCCCTATATTTTTGGTTCCCAGCCGGGTACAAATAGGCAACTGGGGGTTAGAGGCAGCCCGTGGCTGCATGCTGTACCTGGCTAGCATACAAAAATATGGCGAAGTCCCCGTCATTTTTTTGGTGGGCAAAAAACTTCTGCATACAGTCCTGGATGGAGTATGCTGAGCCTTGTAGTTCTGCAGCTGCTGTCTGCTCTTCTCCATACAGACACACAGCAGCTGCAGAACTACAAGGCTCAGCATACTCAGCATACTCCATCCAGGACTGTATGCAGAAGTTTTTTGCTGAAAAAATTATGTGGGCTTCGCGATATTTTTGTATGCTAGCCAGGTACAGCAGGCAGGTACGGCTGCCCCCAACCCCCAGTTGCCTATTTGTACCCAGCTGGGAACCAAAAATAAAGGGAAGCCCTTTTTTTATTATTTCATGAATTTCATGAAATAATTAGAAAACAAATGACGTAGGCTTCGCTCCATTTTTGTGTCCAGCCAGGTACATCTAGGCAGCTGGGGATTGGAATACGCAGCACAGGTTGGCCTGAGCTTTCTGGGCCCCACTGCTGCGAATTGCAGTCTGCAGCCGCCTCAGAAAATGGCACTTTCATAGAAGCGCCATCTTCTGGCGCTGTATCCAACTCTTCCAGCACCTGCCTGCTATACCTGGCTAGCATACAAAAATATGGCGAAGCTCACATCCTTTTTTTGTAGTTTTTTGGCCAAAAAATTAAAAAATGTTTCCCTGGATTTTCCATTGCCAGTGAAGGTAACACCAAGCAGTGGGGGTTAGCAGCCAGTAGCTGCTTGGATTACCCTTAGCTAGCAATACAAAAAATGCAGCGGGAGCCCATATATTTTTTTTTAATTATTTATTTAAATAACTAAAAACAAAATGGGCTTCCCTGTATTTTGATTGCTGGACATCACAGTGCTGTAAAAATAAATCTTTAAAAAAAATGACATAGCGCTCCGCGGTATTTTTGATTCTCAGCGCAGATAAAGCAGACAGCTATGGGTTGCCACCCCCATCTGCCTGTCGTTACCTTGGTTGGCAATCAAAATACAGGGAAGCCCATTAATTTTTTCTATTTAAAAAATAGTTAAAAAAAAAATGACGTTGGGTCCCCCCATTTTTGATAGCCAGCTAGGGTAAAGCAGACGTTTGTAGCCTGAAAACCACAGCTGGCAGCTTTACCGTGGTTGGGGATCCAATGTGGAGGTCCCCCCAGGCTCTTTTTTTATAATTATTTTATAAATATTAATAATTACACAAAAAAAGTAGGGTCCCCTCCAAATTGGATCACCAGCCAAGGTAAAGCGGACAGCTGTGGTCTGGTATTCTCAGGGTGGGAAGGTCCATAGTTATTGGGCCTTCACAGCCTAAAAATAGCAAGCCGCAGGCACCCCAGACGTGACGCATCCACTAGATGCGCCAATCCTGGTGCTTCACCCCAGCTCATCCCGTGCCCTGGTGCAGTGGCAAACGGGGTAATAAATCGGGTTGATACTAGCTGTAAAGTCACCTGAGATCAAGCCCAGCAGTTTGTGATGTCATGGCGTCTATTAGATACCCAACATCATAAACTGTCAGTACTAACAAAAACAAAAAATCGACAAAAGAAATTTATTTGAAAAAACAGTCCCCAAAACATTTCCTCTTTCACCAATTTATTGTAAGAAAAAAAATAAAGGGGTCCCACGACGACTCTGGATCGTCTAGAATATGGGGGGGGGGAAACACTCAGGGAATGTATCCCCCATTTTCTAGGAGTGCGGACCCTTCATGTGAGGAGTGTGGGTGCAATGAATCTGCATTCACTCTCCCCGGGTCCACAGCAGCAGAGTCCATGTCGTAATGGTTGCTACCAAAGCTGCAATGCCCTGCTCATGAGGTAAGGGCATGCCTAATCAGGAGAACTACTGTAGAGGAAGCTCTGCTCACTGGTATATAGGTGCTCAGAGGTAATAATAGATAAAATTAGTGAGTAACCTCGGCACTCTAAATCTCCCAGACTAAGTCAGTGAGTCACAACGGATAGTAATGCAAAATCACTCTTTATTGGTCCGTATTAAGAAAAAAATTTTTTTCATAAGCATATATGTTTTTGTCCAAAACAAGTTACAAATGACGTTTCGGCCTGAGCCTTCGTCAGATTGGACTTATCTGCATGTAATCATGAAAAATGACAATAATCAGTATCACATAAGAGTGAGAGAACAATAACATAAACTCGAACAATGTAGAGGTACAATTGGGATGCAGCAAAAAAATTGCAACACAGCAAGAAATGAAACACATGATACAAATGTCATAATACAGTACAAGGACAATATAGTAATGACAAATATGGGGTCAGAGTAGGCTTAGACAGCTCTGGTACGAAAGAGATGTCAATCATAAAGTAACATGTGCAGTAGGTGTAGAGCTACACTATGCATGGCAGAGCTAATGGGTAGACCGACCATAGAAAAAGAACGGAGAAAAAGTGGAGAAAAAGTGGAGAAAAAGTGGAGAAAAAGTGGAGAAAAAAATGGAGAAAAAGTGGAGAAAAACTGGAGAAAAAGTGGAGAAAAAAATGGAGAAAAAGTGGAGAAAAAGTGGAGAAAAAGTGGAGAAAAAATGTAGAAAAAGTGGAGAAAAAGTGGAGAAAAAATGGAGAAAAAGTGGAGAAAAAGTGGCAAAAAAGTGGAGAAAAAGTATAGAAAAATATGGAGAAAAAGTGGAGAAAAAGTGGAGAAAAATGTAGAAAAAGTGGAGAAAAAGTGGAGAAAAAATGTAGAAAAAGTGGAGAAAAAATGGAGAAAAAGTGGAGAAAAAGTGGAGAAAAAGTGGAGAAAAAATGTAGAAAAAGTGGAGAAAAAGTGGAGAAAAAGTGGAGAAAAAGTGGAGAAAAAAATGGAGAAAAAGTGGAGAAAAAGTGGAGAAAAAATGTAGAAAAAGTGGAGAAAAAGTGGAGAAAAAGTGGAGAAAAAGTGGAGAAAAAATGTAGAAAAAGTGGAGAATAAGTGGAGAAAAAGTGGAGAAAAAGTGGAGAAAAAGTGGAGAAAAAGTGGAGAAAAAGTAGAGAAAAAGTGGAGAAAAAGTGGAGAAAAAAATGTAGAAAAAGTGGAGAAAAAGTGGAGAAAAAGTGGAGAAAAAGTGGAGAAAAAATGGAGAATAAGTAGAGAAAAAGTGGAGAAAAAGTGGAGAAAAAGTGGAGAAAAAAATGGAGAAAAAGTGGAGAAAAAGTGGAGAAAAAGTGGAGAAAAAGTGGAGAAAAAATGTAGAAAAAGTGGAGAAAAAGTGGAGAAAAAGTGGAGAAAAAATGTAGAAAAAGTGGAGAAAAAGTGGAGAAACAGTGGAGAAAAAGTGGAGAAAAAATGTAGAAAAAGTGGAGAAAAAGTGGAGAAAAAGTGGAGAAAAAAATGGAGAAAAAGTGGAGGAAAAAATGGAGAAAAAGTGGAGAAAAAGTAGAGAAAAATGTAGAAAAAGTGGAGAAAAAGTGGAGAAAAAGTGGAGAAAAAAATGGAGAAAAAGTGGAGAAAAAGTGGAGAAAAAATGTAGAAAAAGTGGAGAAAAAGTGGAGAAAAAGTGGAGAAAAAAATGGAGGAAAAGTGGAGAAAAAGTGGAGAAACAGTGGAGAAAAAATGTAGAAAAAATGGAGAAAAAGTGGAGAAAAAGTGGAGAAAAAGTGGAGAAAAGTAAAGAAAAAGTGGAGAAAAATGTAGAAAAAGTGGAGAAAAATTGGAGAAAAAGTGGAGAAAAAGTGGAGAAAAAATGGAGAAAAAGTGGAGAAAAAGTGGAGAAAAAGTAAAGAAAAAGTGGAGAAAAATGTAGAAAAAGTGGAGAAAAATTGGAGAAAAGGTGGAGAAAAAGTGGAGAAAAAATAGAGAAAAAGTGGAGAAAAAGTGGAGAAAAAGTGGAGAAAAAAATAGAGAAAAAGTGGAGAAAAAGTGGAGAAAAAGTGGAGAAAAAATGGAGAAAAAGTGGAGAAAAAGTGGAGAAAAAGTGGAGAAAAAATGGAGAAAAAGTGGAGAAAAAGTGGAGAAAAAGTGGAGAAAAAATGTAGAAAAAGTGGAGAAAAAATGGAGAAAAAGTGGAGAAAAAGTGGAGAAAAAGTGGAGAAAAAATGTAGAAAAAGTGGAGAAAAAGTGGAGAAAAAGTGGAGAAAAAATGGAGAAAAAGTGGAGAAAAAGTGGAGAAAAAGTGGAGAAAAAATGTAGAAAAAGTGGAGAAAAAGTGGAGAAAAAGTGGAGAAAAATTGGAGAAAAAGTGGAGAAAAAGTGGAGAAAAAATGGAGAAAAAGTGGAGAAAAAATGGAGAAAAAGTGGAGAAAAAGTGGAGAAAAAGTGGAGAAAAAATGGAGAAAAAGTGGAGAAAAAGTGGAGAAAAAGTGGAGAAAAAATGGAGAAAAAGTGGAGAAAAAATGGAGAAAAAATGGAGAAAAAGTGGAGAAAAAGTGGAGAAAAAGTGGAGAAAAAATTTAGGAAAAGTGGAGAAAAAATGGAGAAAAAGTGGAGAAAAAATGTAGAAAAAGTGGAGAAAAAGTGGAGAAAAAGTGGAGAAAAAGTGGAGAAGAAGTGGAGAAGTGTTTGTTCATGCCAGATGGGAGATAAATATTTTTTTACCGGCGCTGTCATTTACTGTAACGTGATCATCGGTGTACGGTGTATACCTGTGATCACGTGAGCGGGGACCGGAAAAACCGTCCTGAATCATCATCTCCAGGGTCTCAGCAAGCCCTGAAACCCCGGAGATTTTCTGACGCCGGTGGGCGTTATTCACTTATTTCTGCCTGCTATTTTTAAACGGCAGATCAGAATAAGGCTACATTAACACGACCGATCCATTTTTGTGGTCTGCAAAAAACAGTCAGTTTTTTTTCACGGGTGCATCCGTGTGGCATCCGTTTCCGTTCCGTAGACGGTCCGTATGTCATCTGTTTGTCATCCGTGTGCCTTCCGTTTTTTTTGTGTACTGCAAAAAAACTGAATGAGGGTAAATGCATAAATTTACCCAGGATCCATAGCTTCATCCTACATGAGGCGGTCACATGTTCACTCCAGTGCCATTTTCTACTGCTTTTCACAGCGTAGAGCGCTCTGGTGATTTTCTTGTGCTTGTGCACTTCATATCAGTCTTTTCTGTCATTATAAAGGCAGAAAGACACATAATGTCCCACTCTCCTGCATTTTGTAATTTTGCACCCTTTGGTGCCTTTCATGTGGCACTAAGGGGTGCTTAGCTTTGTATTTAGCCAAAAAAATGAAAAAAAAAAAAAATGACGTAGGGTTCCCCCTATTTTTGTAGCCAGCTAGGGTAAAGCAGACGGCTGCAGCCTGCAGACCACAGCTGGCAACCTCACCTTGGCTGGTAATCCAAAACTGAGGGCACCCCACACTGTTATTTTAAATTAAATAAATAATTAAAAAAAAAAAAAAAACACGTAGGGGTCCCCCCAAAATTGGATCACCAGCCAAGGTAAAGCAGACAGCTGGGGTCTGATATTCTCAGACTAAGGAGGTCCATGGTTATTGGACTCACCCCAGCCTAAAAATAGCAGGCCGCAGCCGCCCCAGAAGTGGCGCATCCATTAGATGCGCCAATCCTGGTGCTTCGCCCCAGCTCATCCCGCGCCCTGGTGCGGTGGCAAACGGGGTAATATATGGGGTTAATACCAGATGTGTAATGTCACCTGGCATCAAGCCCTGGGGTTGGTGAGGTCAGGCGTCTATCAGATACCCGACATCACCAACCCAATCAGTAATAAAAAAAAATAGACGACAAACACATTTTTATTTGAAAAAACACTCCCCAAAACATTCCCTCTTTAACCAATTTATTAGAAAGAAAAACAAATCCAGGTCAGGTGTAATCCAAGGGGTTGCCATGACGATCCACACTGTCCCAGTCAATGAAGAGCAAGATGTTCCCCATTGGCTGAGAGAGCAATGCAGTGACCTGAGCTAACATCAATGGGTCAGCCCAGGTCACTGCAGGGGATGACAAGTGCTGCTGTCAGCGAGGTACATTACCTGCGCTGATCTCCAGCACACTGACAGCCCCTGTCACTGAGTTCAATGACCGGCGCCTTCACACCAAGTATCGCGAGAGGCCCGTGACGTCACCGCTAGTCAGTCTCGGGTCGGAAGCGAGAGAAGGTGATGTGACAAGCGGCGGCCATGGAGGACAGTGACAGCACTGAGGTCGGGATGGCGGGACTTCATCACCGCAGGTAAGCCGAGCGGGACCATGTGTGTGTGTGTGTGTGTGTGTGTGTGTGTGTATGTGTACATGCCGCGGGCAGGAGGGGGCGGAGCGAGCTGAGCGGGGAAGTGTGGGCTTCCTGCACGTAACTAGGATAAACATCGGGTTACTAACCAAAACGCTTTGGTTGGATACCCGATGTTTATCTTGGTTACCAGCTTCTGGCAGGCTGCCAGCGATGGCTCCTGCACACTGTAGCTGTAAAAAGCCCTGCTTTTTGCTGCTAGAACCGTTCTCGAACGTATCTAGAACTATCGAGCTTTTGCAAAAAGCTCGAGTTCTAGTTCGATCTCGAACAGCCCCCAAAATCACTCGAGCCTAGAACTGGAGAACCTCGAACCACGAACCGCGCTCAACTCTAGTCGCTGCATGTAAAGCAGCCTTAAATCACTTGTATTGAAGCCATATATAAGACATATCTATGACAAACCATTATAAGTTTTGCATATATAAAATAACTTCTTAATGAGTTGCAGAAAACATTTTAAGAAATGTTATTTATGGCCTCTTGCAGAGAATACCGTAAAAAAAAATTAGGACATTTGTTTCTAATGTAGTCTTCAACTATGGTTGGCAGAAGTATTGCATTTAGTAATGTGATCTCCATTCACTTTTGCATTCTATTTTATCACCATCGTTTTCACTAAGAAAATGGCAAATGTTCCAGTATTTCTCTTTGTTCCCATTACATTGTAGGTAGGTTACTTGAATGTATATTGACCTTGAAAAGCGATGAAAAACAGTTTTATGTTACACAATATTTTATGTCTTCAGAAAAACACTGTATCTAGACTATTAGCCTATAGTTATATGCCCTGCGTTCAATTAACATTCCTAACTAATGTTTAATGTTCTTATATTCCATACTCGTCAAGTCCAAACTGTTTAGATCAAGAGAGAGGAAAATAACGATGAGTTTTGTATACGAGAACATTTTGTGATAAAGTTTAACAACTGTAGTGTTGATAGAGTCTTTTGGCTCATGGAGGACATGAACTAAGGACATGTTTGTTTTGTGAAAAAGCAAGATGAAAGCTTTGGAATAAGCTCAAAACTATCCTTATCTTATGAACATGGACATTGCTGAATGCGGAGCAAAAATATACAATGAGTTACTTATTGATGTACTAATTACTGGTTTCAATTACTGGTAATGGTAATTTGGTCAAACATCTCTCTACTCTTTTCAGATTCTGTTTCTCTTCATTTCTCGTACTGAATAATGAAAGATGAATAATTGTATCCTTTAAAGTGACCCTTACTAGTATGTGCATCTCTTAAATATTTTCCGAGGATGGTGGAAGATGCACAGTATGGCAAACAATCAAAATCAGAGCTCTGACTGGATGCTTTGCTTTTGTGTCAACTACCAGACTACCCTGATTGATACTACTTGTTATCACATGTTTTAGGGGGGAGGAGCATCAGTTAATAGATAGAGAAAGTGTCACAATAAAGGGGTATTACCATCTGCAAGATCCTATCCCAATGTGTAGTAGGTGTAATAAAAATAATAATAATAATAATATTTGCAAATATCTCTAATTAGAAATGTTGTATAGTTCTCCTGATATAGCCATTTCTCTTACCTCATGTGCAGGGCATTGCAGTTTAGGTATCCATAGTTATGACCATTCATATAGTGACTGTTAATTGCTGTGGTTGTAACCATGGATACCTAATGCAATGCCCTGCACATGAGTAAGAGACATGGCTATATCAGGAGAACTATACTACATTTCTAATTGGAGGACTTTGCTATTATTATTACACCTACTGTATATTGGGATAGGATATTGGAGATGGGAATAACCCTTAAAGCCAGAGGTCTCAAACACACGGCCCATGGGCCGTATGCAGCCCCTCAGGCTGTTTCTTGTGGCCTGCAGGCCCGTGGACCAAGTAATTATTGTGGTTGGTGCAGGGGCCGCAGCCATCAGCGCTTTATTTCAGATGAACGATTTAAGTCAAGCTCTCTTTGCACAACTATTCCTCCAACGGCAGCTGCCGGCCAATCAGAGGCAAGCAACTGACGCGTATGACCGAAGTTGCTTGCATCTGATTGGTGGGCGGCTGCCATTGGAAAAGTTGTGCAGAGGAAGCTTGACTTTACGAGTGCAGCGCCAGCAAAACCTTCATCTGACATAAAGTGCTGATGGCAGCGGCACCTGCTTCAGCCGTGATAGACAAGGGGGGCACAGGCTTGCAGCCGCAAGAAGCATAGAAGAGGATGCTGAGTGAACAGGGGACAGGTGAGAAAAAGTGTTTTTTTTGTGTGTATGTGAACAAGGGCACAATGGGGACCAGGATGGGACATTGCTACAAGAAGAGGACCAGTAAAGGGTACATTACTACAAGAAGAGGACCAGAATGGGCAGATTAGTAAAATGAGACAATGATGGGACACATTACTACAGGATGGGCACATTACTATAGAATGGGGACAAAGATGGGTATATTACTATAGGATGGAGCACATTACTACAGTATGGCGACAAGGCTGGGGACATTAATACAGGATGGGGAAAAGGATGGACACATTACTATAGGATGGGGACAAGGATGGGGATATTACTATATGATGGGGACAAGGATAGACACATTACTATAGGATGGGGCAGATCACTACAGGATGGCGACAAGGCTGGGGATATTAATACAGGATGGGGACAAGGATGGGTACATTACTATACTATAGAATGGGGACAAGGATGGGCACATTACTACAGGATGGGGACAAGGATGTGCCACATTACTTTTGTCCTGCAAAGAATGCGGCCCCCCAAATAATTTTTTTTCTATAGGCGGCCCATACACCCAGCCAGCGAGTTTGAGACCGCTGCTTTAAGTCCTTACTGATATGCCGAATTTCCTTTTTTGTGTTTTCTTTTTACCTCCACTTTTCCAAAATCCATAACTTACTTATTTTTCTTATGAAATAGCCAATATGGGTTGATTTTTTTTTTGTGCGGGATGAGTTCTAGTTTTCAATGACAATATCTATTTTATCATATCATCAATTGAAAGATAGAGGAAAAAGAGGGATGAAGTTGTGAAAAAACTGCAATTCTGACATGTTTTTCACATTTGTGTCTCTGGTTTTCATCATGCAGCAAAAAATGATTCTCTAGATTAATACAGTTATGGAGATACCAAACTTTTAAAGGTTTTTTCAAAAATATATTTAGTAGTAAAAAAACAATCAGAAATTTATAAAAAAAAAATATTCTTTTTTGCTGTGTCATCCTTTTTTGATACTGGTAACTCTTTATTTTAACATCAATTGAGCTGTGTTAAGGCGGTGTTACACGCAGCGATATCGCTAACGATATCGCTGGTGAAAGCACCTGCCCCCGTTGTTTGTGTGTCACGGGCAAATGACTGCCCGTGGCGCACAAAATCGTTAGGAGCCGTCACACGGACTTACCTGCCTAGCGACGTCGCTGTTGCAGGTGAACCGCCTCCTTTCTAAGGGGGCGGTTCATGCAGCGTCACAGTGGCGTCACTAAGCGGCCGCCCAATAGAAGCAGAGGGGCGGAGATGAGAGGGATGTAACATCCCGCCCACCTTCTTCCTTCCTCATTGCCAGTGGCCACAGGTAAGCTGCAGCTCGTTGTTCCAGAGGTGTCACACATAGCGATGTGTGCTGCCTCGGGAACGACGAACAACCTGCATCCTCTACAATCAACGATTTTATGAAAATGAACGACGTGTCAACGATGGACGATAAGGTATTTTCCACCATTAACGGTCGTTCCTTGCTGTCACACGCAACGATGTCACTAATGATGCCGGATGTGAGTCACGGAATCCGTGACCCCGGCGATATATCGTTAGATCCGTCGTTGCGTGTAACGGGGCCTTTAGGCTTTGTTGTTTGTGGGCCAAGCTGAAGTTTTCCTTGATAACATTTTGGAGTACATATGATATATTGACTACTTGTTAGTGCATTGCTTTGGGGAATGGTGATAACTAAAAAACATAAAAACGGCGGTGTGATTTTTTTGTTTTTTGCAATTCAACATATGTTTTAAATAATTTTGTAATTTGATTGACCTGACATTTATGGAAATGGAGATACCAAATATGTTAAGCATTGTTATTTTAAATATTGAAAAAGAGGGGTGACATACTTTTATAATATTTATTTCAAATAACAATAAGCACTGTTTAACCCCTTCTCGGCACTGCCATTTTCCTATTTTTGAACTTTTGTTTTTTCCTTCCCTTCTTCCAAAAGCCATAACTTTTTAGTTTTTCTGTCAATTTAGCCATAAGAGTTCTTGTTTTTTAAGGGACGAGTTGTATTTGGAATGACGCCATGTATTCAGCCAGATACTGTACTGAAAACTGGTAAAAAAAAAGTAAAAGTGTGGAGAAATTGCAAAAACAAGTGCAATTCCACAATGGGTTTTAGTTTTTTTATTTACCATGTTTACTATATGGTAAAACTGACCTGATTCCTCAGGTCAGTATAAGTTTGTTGGTACTAAACAAGCATGTATAGTTTATTGTATTTAAATGTTGAAAATAAATTTAGAAATTTGTCCCCCCAAAAATGACACTTTTGGCGCCACTTTCTAAAAACCATAACACACTCATTTTTCAGGATCATGGGCTGTGTGCGGTGTTAATTTTTTGTGCCCTGAGCTGACATTTTTAATTATAGCATTTTTGTGTGTATGCAATGTTTTAGTTGCCTCTTATTGCATTTTATTGCAATGTTGCGATGACCAAAAAATCATAATTCTGGCATTTTGATTTTGTTTCTCATTACTAGTGATGGGCGGACCCGGACTGTAAGGGTGGCTTTGCACGTTGCAACATCGCACATGCGATGTCGGTGGGGTCAAATCGAAAGTAACGAACTTCCGGCGTCACTTTCGAGATCGTAGTGTGTAAATGCTAGATGATACGATTAACGAGCGCAAAAGCGTCGTTATCGTATCATCGTTGCAGGCTCCGACTTTTTCATAATTATGCTGCAGCGACAGGTACGATGTAGTTCCTCGCTCCTGTGGCTGCACACATCCCTGTGTATAACACCGCAGGAGCGAGGAACATCAGCTTACCTGCCGCCGGCCGCTATGCGGAAGGAAGGAGGTGGGTGGGATGTTTACATCCTGCTCATCTCCGCCCCTCCGCCGCTATTGGCCGCCTGCCGTGTGACGTCGCTATGACGCCGCACGACCCGCCCCCTTAGGAAGGAGGCGGGTCGCCGGCCAGAGCGATGGTCACAGGGCAGGTGAGTGCATGTGAAGCTGGCGTAGCGATAATTTTCGCTACGCCAGCTATCACAAGATATCGTACCTGCGACGGGGGCGGGGACTATCGCGTGCAACATCGCAGCATCGGCTTGCGATGTCGCAACGTGCAAAGCCCGCCTAAAAGTCCGGACCGCGCTTTTTAAAAGGTACTCAAGTGCTGGACCCGGTCCCGGGATACCGAGCATTGATCCGGATCTGGGACTTGGGGTAATTCAAACAAATAAAGTAAAAATAAAGGAAATAAGAATGAAGCAAATGCATCATACTTATCAAGGCTCTGGCACGGCTGTACACTGCTCCCACGTCCTCTCCTTTACTTCCTGTGCGTCTCATTATTGCTCATCCATATGCACTGATTTCCCCTCTCACAGCCTTTCTGGAGTCTGTGATTGGTTGCAGTCAGATGCGCTACCCAGCCTGTGAGACAGCGCCTGACAGCAACCAATCACAGGTGCTGTCTGCGGGTCAGTATCGTGGTATAATAATAAATAAGTAGATAAAAAATTTGGTGTAGGGTCTTCCGTATTATGATACCCAGCACAGATAAAGCATATGGCTACAGGCTGCAGCCCCCAGCTGTGCGCTTACCTTGGCTGTGTATCAAAATAAGAGGAACGGCATGTGGCTTTTTTAAATGATTTAAATAAATATTTTAAAGAAATGGCGTGCGGTCCCCCCCAATTTTGATACCCAGCCATAATAAAGCCCGACAGCTGGGGGGCTGGTATTTTTTGGCTAAGGAGACCCATGTTATTGGGCCGCCCCAGCCTAAAAATAGCAGCTGCAGCTGCTCGGAATCGTCGCATCTATTAGATGCGACATCCTCGGAACTTTATCCGATTCTGTAAGTAAAAGTAAATAAACACAAACAACGAAAAAATCTTTTATTTGAAATAAAATTAAAAAACTCCCTTTTTCACCACATTATTAACCCCGAAAACACCCTTGCCGATCTGACGTAATCCACATGAGGTCACACGATGATTCCTGCTACATGTCTGAAGTCACAGCGTACATTCATGATACATGACCAAACTCTGTGAGGTTCAGGCAGAGAATGAATGAGCCTCGCGATCAGCAGTGACATCACTCAGGTTATTTGCAGTCACAGCGGGAGGTTCCCATGGTCCTCTACTTGTAACTGCAAGTAACCTGACCTCAGGGGACCTCAGATGACCTCAGTAAACTCAGGTTCACAGAACTGCATATAATATAATATTTTACACCATATTCCTACACCAAATCTACACTTCCTAGCAAAAAAACGCATCACTACCGCATCATACTACATGCATTTTTGATCGTTTTTTTTTTTTGCCAGGAGGTGTAGATTGGGTACATGAATATGGTGTCAAAATTTCATCACCAAATTTGCATCTCTTGGCCCCTAAATGCAAAAAAACCCCTGATTTTTCTGCCAGGAGGTGCAAATTTGGTGCTGAAATGTCTGGCCATTACAGAAATAGGCTGGATGAGAGCCATGAATGGTTTGACAAACATAGGGGGCTACACCACATTCAGAAAGGACAGGAAATCCAAAAATGGAGGGGTGTGTATTTTTGTCAAATCTAACTTAAGACTTGTACTCAATGATGACATGGGGGAGCTACGACAATGTAGAGTTAGTATGGGTAAATAAACTGAACAAAAATATAAAAGAGCAAAACTTTTGTTTTTGCTCTCAGTTTTCAAGAGCTGAACTCTAAAATCGAAGACTTTTTCTATGTACACAAAAGGCCTTTTTCTCTCAAATATTATTCACAAATTTGTCTAAATCAAAAATATCTCCTTTGCAGAGATAATCCATCCACCTCACAGGCAAATCAAAATGCTAACTAGGCAGCATGATTATTGCACAGGTGTGTCTTAGGCTGGCCACAATAAAATGCCACTCTAAAATGTGCAGTTTTAGTCACACAGCACAATGTCACAGATGTCATACGTTTTGGGGGAGCATGCAATTTGCATTCTCCACCAGAGCTGTTGCCCATGAATTGAATGTTCATTTCATTACCATAAGTCATGTCCAAAAACATTTTAGAGAATTTGGCAACACATCCGACCAGCCTCACAAACCACAGACCATGTGTAACCACAACAGCCCAGAACCTCAATATCCTGCATCTTCACCTCAAAGATTGTCTAAATGCTGCTTCACACGAGACAATCGATCGTGCGATTTAGTAGGCGATGTGTGTCTTTTTTTTTTGGTATCGCTCATAGGTTGTTGTCTATGCGTCACACGTTTTGGTCAACGACACAATTGCGCTCACCGATGTATTGATTGGCCATGGTGGTCGTGCCAAAGGCTTCACACATGTTTTCTTCGAGTCAATCTGTCTTTTGTATGGGCATTTATAGGCAAACTATACACCCCTCCGTGACGTTGTCTGTAATGTTGCACGCCCTGAATCTTGTTGACCAGCTCAATCCAGTCTTTCTAATGTGTTTCATCGGTTGGCTTCCATATATATATTGACTCTCGTGTGTCCGTCCTAGTTGTCTCGTGTTTCACTAGTATCTGTGATCTTTTTTGTCTGTTATCCTGATTCTGGCGATTTTTGATTGTCTTTCTCAAAAAGGTTTGTTTGGTGTTGTTCTGTCCAACATTTTTTATGTAAAATCTTTTATTTTAAAAGGTCTTATAATGTTTTTTTTTAAATGTTTTAATTGTTTTAACGTTGTTGAATTTTTTACTAGTATTACAGTTTTTGTTCTTTTTTTAATCGCTATTTTTTTTTTTTAAATTTTTAGTTTTTGATTTAGCATAACCTCACACCTGTTTTTTTAATCTAAATCATATCCTACTTAAACATTTGCTTTTAATATTCCTTTTCAGATGACGGCTCATCAAACCGAGTTATTTTTGCGTGATTTTATTGAGAACTGTCGCACACTAACATGTCTATGGAAGATTAAATCACCGGAATATAGCAATAAACGCATCAAACAAGGGGCTTATGCGGAACTGATTACTATATATAAAAACCATTTTCCAAATGAGCCTGTCGATGAAAATATTATAAAGAAAAAAATCCAAGGCATACGCACTGTATATAAAAAGGAACTATATAAAGTTGAAGAGTCACGATGTTCCGGTGCTGCCACAGCCGATCTTTATGTTCCACGGCTGTGGTATAATGACCTACTTGATTTCACACGTGACCAAGAGATTCCTAGGTCATCAACAAGTATGCTTTCGATTCAGGAGTCCCAAAATGTGGAGATTGGCACCGAGCAAGCGTCGTAATTGGTATATTTTTATTAATAAGACATACTATTACCTTATATTATTATGACATCATTCTATAAATAGTTAATTATCGATTGTTCTATCTACCAACAATTGTTTGGCATAATGTGTCTCAATATACTGTTGTTTAATGTTTGAAAATAATGTTTGTTTTTTTTTAAATCTGTGATTGTTATTTTTTATGCATAAGGATTTTTTTTTTACAATTTTTAAAAAAAAAAAAAATAAATATAACATTGTATTTGTTATTTTTTAAATATAATTAGCAACACATGTGTTTTATTTTTTTATTTTTAGGAACCAGCTAGTGTGAACACATCTCCAGAGCTGCAAACAGCAAACAGCTCCCAAAATCCAGGTATTTCAGAGTCTGACCAAACACCTGGCCCATCCAGAGCTTTTTTTTCGCCAATTACCAAGGAGAATGAGAAGACCTACGTTATTAGCTCGTGGTAACGAATTGGCGTCTTTTTGCCGCTCAATACTGGAAAAATATCACCGTCCCCCTATATCAGGTTTTGCGCATTATGTAGATGATGTTTGTAAAACAATTGAAAAGACTCAAAAAATGCATGCCGAACGCATCATCTCAGAAGTCCTACATGCGGCTCAAGAGAATCGCCTAACATCTGCGACTGTTTTAAAAGAAGACGTCGTCCAAGAAAATACAACTGTTGTGAGTGAAGTTGCTAACATTGGGGACTCTGTCTCTCAATCTCCACCATGAAAATCAAAAAGTAAAAGGAGACGTTATTTTTTTTTTTTTTTCTTTTTGGTTAATTAATGGCAACATTTTTGATTTGCTAACTGAATTCATGTATCAAATAATGTCTTGCTTTTTTGTTTATAAATTTAATCAATATGACAAAGATGAAATTTGTCTGCATTATGCTAACTATAATTTGTTATGTGTAACCATATAGAATTATATATTTCTCATCTAAGTAAAGTTATTTTAAATACAAAATTGTGTCCATAATTCCTTATTTTTTGATCCTATTAAAATGTATCACATTTGCAAACTTACAGCAACCTTCATAAAATTCACGATATGGTTCCATTTACAACAATATTTATTACATAGTATTTGTTTAAAACATACTAATACTATATTAATAATAATATTTTAAAAACAGAAAAACAACTTCAAAACATCCTTAGGGGTTTTTAAAAAATAAAAAAAAAAATTAAACAAAGGAATTTTCCTCCATGAATTTGTGAAGAATTTTCACATGATCCTGTGCAGCCTTGGACAATCTGCATGCTGACCGGTACACTTCCTCCATCCTTGTTCTGTCATCTGTGGTATTAAAAGGTATTAAAAATATATTTTACTTATTTTAAAAAAAAAAAAAAATTTGCTAAACTGTTTTAGTTTTTATTTTTAAAAAAAAAACCTCACCATGCCTTACTTCACCGAAATCATGGTCAGATTCGGATTTTGAGCTGATTGTCCAACCAGCAGCATGGACATGTCTTGCAACATTAGGATTAGCGACTTCTATGTGATGTATGGATAAAATAACATTTGCAAGGAATTGCTTATGTAAGTTTTTTTTTTAAAAAAAATAAAAAAAAAAAATAAAAACCTACCTTGAACTAAAGGAGCATCTTGAGCCAAAAGTGGTGTATTTCCCGCAGATGTTTCTGGAGTATTGGGTATGTCGCTCACTTGGGCCTCCACACGTGCTGATAACCCATATATAAAATGTCAAAATTTTTAAAACCAAAAAAAAAAAAGTTTGTTTGAGTCAATATAACAAAACAATTAGAAAGTCAAATGGCTAAACAATTATATTTAAAAAATAAACAAAAGAAAAAAACTTTCACATAATTTATCAGTGTATCATAATAATACCTATATTAGTGGCGTTCCGTGCACGAATTTCTGATAGACGTCCCTTTACTCGATATTTAAGATCAGCCATTTTTTTCCTGATTTTGGATTTGGAGCGGTGTAAGCCAAAATTACGTCGAAGGGCTTTCTTTATTTTTTTTAGAACATGCGTTTTATGTGCCCTTGGTCGTCCATTAGTATGTCGGCAATCATAATCTCTTTTATCCATTTCGGTCACAAGGAGCTGGATTTCGGCATCTCCCCAGACACTTGCTCGCAGGTTAGAAGACATCTTTGTTTATGAAATATCAAAACCGGAAATGTACATTGCAGGCCCAGTACAGATTAAGGAAGTGATGTCATTATTAGAGTTGAGCGCGGTTCGTGGTTCGTGGTTCTCCAGTTCTAGCCTCGAGTGATTTTGGGGCATGTTCTAGATCGAACTAGAACTCGAGCTTTTTGCAAAAGCTCGATAGTTCTAGAAACGTTCGAGAACGGTTCTAGCAGCAAAAAACCAGCTAAATCGTAGATTGGTTTCTGCTGTAATAGTGTAAGTCACTCTGTGAATCACACTATTATGACATTTCAGTGTATGGTGTGCGTGAACAGCGCCTTCAGATCACTGCTGTTTCTATAATGGCGATCGCCATTTTTTTTTTTTTTTCTTGTCTTCCTTCCCTAAGCGCGCGCGTCTTGTGGGGCGGGCCAGCATGTCAGCCAATCCCAGACACACACACAGCTAAGTGGACTTTTAGCCAGAGAAGCAACGGCATGTGTGATAGGATGTCCATGTCACATGTCCCTGCATTATAAAAACGGACATTTTCCTCCAGGACGCCATTATCTGCCTTCTGCGTCTTTGGTGTCAGACATCACTGTCGCAGCTCCGTCCTCCTGAGTCCTATCGCCGATACAGCTGTATGCGCTGCATACACAGCGTTAGACAGCTTAGGGAGAGCACTTTCTAGCAGTCCTTTTAAGGGCTCAAACCGGCAGGGTCAGAGAGCCATAGGTGACAGGGCCTGAAAACAGCAACAGCGTCTGTGTAGCCAAGGTCAGGGATTTCCTCCCTGCATTTCACCATTAGGAGGGAACAGAAAGGCAGGCTTCCATTCCTCTACCCAGAGCCCCACAATCCTGGCACTGTACCCTCCTGTCCTCTGCACACTCCAACTCATTATAACTAAGCCATTATACTAGCAAACACTCAGTGTACCTAGTGGCATCCTAAACGTGGCTATTGGACTTTGCTATAGTCCCACTAGTGCAAAGACATTTGCAGAGCGCGTCTGCCTGCATTGCAGACTCCAACTCTTTTTAACTAAGCCATTATACTAGCAAACAGTCAGTGTACCTAGTGGCATCCTAAACGTGGCTATTGGACTTTGCTATAGTCACACTAGTGCAAAGACATTTGCAGAGCGCGTCTGCCTGCATTGCACACTCCAACTCATTATAACTAAGCCATTATACTAGCAAACACTCAGTGTACCTAGTGGCATCCTATACGTGGCT
Source organism: Anomaloglossus baeobatrachus (assembly GCF_048569485.1). Classification (NCBI taxonomy): domain Eukaryota; kingdom Metazoa; phylum Chordata; class Amphibia; order Anura; family Aromobatidae; genus Anomaloglossus; species Anomaloglossus baeobatrachus. The sequence goes on along the minus strand of NC_134354.1, from coordinate 176,176,103 downwards.
ATTGGACTTTGCTATAGTCCCACTAGTGCAAAGACATTTGCAGCACCTCTACCTGCATTGCACACTCCAACTCATGATAACTAAGCCATTATACTAGCAAACACTCAGTGTACCTAGTGGCATCCTATACGTGGCTATTGGACTTTGCTATAGTCACACTAGTGCAAAGACATTTGCAGAGCACCTCTACCTGCATTGCACACTCCAACTCATGATAACTAAGCCATTATACTAGCAAACACTCAGTGTACCTAGTGGCATCCTATACGTGGCTATTGGACTTTGCTATAGTCCCACTAGTGCAAAGACATTTGCAGCACCTCTACCTGCATTGCCCACTCCAACTCATGATAACTAAGCCATTATACTAGCAAACACTCAGTGTACCTAGTGGCATCCTATACGTGGCTATTGGACTTTGCTATAGTCACACTAGTGCAAAGACATTTGCAGAGCGCGTCTGCCTGCATTGCACACTCCAACTCATTATAACTAAGCCATTATACTAGCAAACACTCAGTGTACCTAGTGGCATCCTATACGTGGCTATTGGACTTTGCTATAGTCACACTAGTGCAAAGACATTTGCAGCACCTCTGCCTGCATTGCACACTCCAACTCATGATAACTAAGCCATTATACTAGCAAACACTCAGTGTACCTAGTGGCATCCTATACGTGGCTATTGGACTTTGCTATAGTCCCACTAGTGCAAAGACATTTGCAGCACCTCTAACTGCATTGCCCACTCCAACTCATGATAACTAAGCCATTATACTAGCAAACACTCAGTGTACCTAGTGGCATCCTATACGTGGCTATTGGACTTTGCTATAGTCACACTAGTGCAAAGACATTTGCAGCACCTCTACCTGCATTGCACACTCCAACTCATGATAACTAAGCCATTATACTAGCAAACACTCAGTGTACCTAGTGGCATCCTATACGTGGCTATTGGACTTTGCTATAGTCACACTAGTGCAAAGACATTTGCAGAGCACCTCTGCCTGCATTGCACACTCCAACTCATGATAACTAAGCCATTATACTAGCAAACACTCAGTGTACATAGTGGCATCCTATACGTGGCTATTGGACTTTGCTATAGTCACACTAGTGCAAAGACATTTGCAGAGCGCGTCTGCCTGCATTGCACACTCCAACTCATGATAACTAAGCCATTATACTAGCAAACACTCAGTGTACCTAGTGGCATCCTATACGTGGCTATTGGACTTTGCTATAGTCCCACTAGTGCAAAGACATTTGCAGCACCTCTACCTGCATTGCACACTCCAACTCATGATAACTAAGCCATTATACTAGCAAACACTCAGTGTACCTAGTGGCATCCTATACGTGGCTATTGGACTTTGCTATAGTCACACTAGTGCAAAGACATTTGCAGAGCACCTCTACCTGCATTGCACACTCCAACTCATTATAACTAAGCCATTATACTAGCAAACACTCAGTGTACCTAGTGGCATCCTATAAGTGGCTATTGGACTTTGCTATAGTCACACTAGTGCAAAGACATTTGCAGAGCGCGTCTGCCTGCATTGCACACTCCAACTCATTATAACTAAGCCATTATACTAGCAAACACTCAGTGTACCTAGTGGCATCCTATAAGTGGCTATTGGACTTTGCTATAGTCACACTAGTGCAAAGACATTTGCAGAGCGCGTCTGCCTGCATTGCACACTCCAACTCATTATAACTAAGCCATTATACTAGCAAACACTCAGTGTACCTAGTGGCATCCTATACGTGGCTATTGGACTTTGCTATAGTCACACTAGTGCAAAGACATTTGCAGAGCGCGTCTGCCTGCATTGCACACTCCAACTCATTATAACTAAGCCATTATACTAGCAAACACTCAGTGTACCTAGTGGCATCCTATACGTGGCTATTGGACTTTGCTATAGTCACACTAGTGCAAAGACATTTGCAGAGCACCTCTACCTGCATTGCACACTCCAACTCATGATAACTAAGCCATTATACTAGCAAACACTCAGTGTACCTAGTGGCATCCTATACGTGGCTATTGGACTTTGCTATAGTCCCACTAGTGCAAAGACATTTGCAGCACCTCTACCTGCATTGCACACTCCAACTCATGATAACTAAGCCATTATACTAGCAAACACTCAGTGTACCTAGTGGCATCCTATACGTGGCTATTGGACTTTGCTATAGTCACACTAGTGCAAAGACATTTGCAGCACCTCTACCTGCATTGCACACTCCAACTCATGATAACTAAGCCATTATACTAGCAAACACTCAGTGTACCTAGTGGCATCCTATACGTGGCTATTGGACTTTGCTATAGTCACACTAGTGCAAAGACATTTGCAGAGCACCTCTACCTGCATTGCACACTCCAACTCATGATAACTAAGCCATTATACTAGCAAACACTCAGTGTACCTAGTGGCATCCTATACGTGGCTATTGGACTTTGCTATAGTCACACTAGTGCAAAGACATTTGCAGAGCGCGTCTGCCTGCATTGCACACTCCAACTCATTATAACTAAGCCATTATACTAGCAAACACTCAGTGTACCTAGTGGCATCCTATACGTGCCTATTGGACTTTGCTATAGTCCCACTAGTGCAAAGACATTTGCAGAGCGCGTCTGCCTGCATTGCACACTCCTACTCATTATAACTAAGCCATTATACTAGCAAACACTCAGTGTACCTAGTGGCATCCTATACGTGGCTATTGGACTTTGCTATAGTCACACTAGTGCAAAGACATTTGCAGCACCTCTGCCTGCATTGCACACTCCAACTCATTATAACTAAGCCATTATACTAGCAAACACTCAGTGTACCTAGTGGCATCCTATACGTGGCTATTGGACTTTGCTATAGTCCCACTAGTGCAAAGACATTTGCAGCACCTCTACCTGCATTGCACACTCCAACTCATGATAACTAAGCCATTATACTAGCAAACACTCAGTGTACCTAGTGGCATCCTATACGTGGCTATTGGACTTTGCTATAGTCACACTAGTGCAAAGACATTTGCAGAGCACCTCTACCTGCATTGCACACTCCAACTCATGATAACTAAGCCATTATACTAGCAAACACTCAGTGTACCTAGTGGCATCCTATACGTGGCTATTGGACTTTGCTATAGTCCCACTAGTGCAAAGACATTTGCAGCACCTCTACCTGCATTGCACACTCCAACTCATGATAACTAAGCCATTATACTAGCAAACACTCAGTGTACCTAGTGGCATCCTATACGTGGCTATTGGACTTTGCTATAGTCACACTAGTGCAAAGACATTTGCAGAGCACCTCTACCTGCATTGCACACTCCAACTCATGATAACTAAGCCATTATACTAGCAAACACTCAGTGTACCTAGTGGCATCCTACACGTGGCTATTGGACTTTGCTATAGTCACACTAGTGCAAAGACATTTGCAGAGCGCGTCTGCCTGCATTGCACACTCCAACTCATTATAACTAAGCCATTATACTAGCAAACACTCAGTGTACCTAGTGGCATCCTATACGTGGCTATTGGACTTTGCTATAGTCACACTAGTGCAAAGACATTTGCAGCACCTCTGCCTGCATTGCACACTCCAACTCATGATAACTAAGCCATTATACTAGCAAACACTCAGTGTACCTAGTGGCATCCTATACGTGGCTTTTGGACTTTGCTATAGTCACACTAGTGCAAAGACATTTGCAGAGCGCGTCTGCCTGCATTGCACACTCCAACTCATGATAACTAAGCCATTATACTAGCAAACACTCAGTGTACCTAGTGGCATCCTATACGTGGCTATTGGACTTTGCTATAGTCCCACTAGTGCAAAGACATTTGCAGCACCTCTACCTGCATTGCCCACTCCAACTCATGATAACTAAGCCATTATACTAGCAAACACTCAGTGTACCTAGTGGCATCCTATACGTGGCTATTGGACTTTGCTATAGTCACACTAGTGCAAAGACATTTGCAGAGCGCGTCTGCCTGCATTGCACACTCCAACTCATGATAACTAAGCCATTATACTAGCAAACACTCAGTGTACCTAGTGGCATCCTATACGTGGCTATTGGACTTTGCTATAGTCCCACTAGTGCAAAGACATTTGCAGCACCTCTACCTGCATTGCACACACCAACTCATGATAACTAAGCCATTATACTAGCAAACACTCAGTGTACCTAGTGGCATCCTATACGTGGCTATTGGACTTTGCTATAGTCACACTAGTGCAAAGACATTTGCAGAGCGTGTCTGCCTGCATTGCACACTCCAACTCATGATAACTAAGCCATTATACTAGCAAACACTCAGTGTACCTAGTGGCATCCTATACGTGGCTATTGGACTTTGCTATAGTCACACTAGTGCAAAGACATTTGCAGAGCGCGTCTGCCTGCATTGCACACTCCAACTCATGATAACTAAGCCATTATACTAGCAAACACTCAGTGTACCTAGTGGCATCCTATACGTGGCTATTGGACTTTGCTATAGTCCCACTAGTGCAAAGACATTTGCAGCACCTCTACCTGCATTGCACACTCCAACTCATGATAACTAAGCCATTATACTAGCAAACACTCAGTGTACCTAGTGGCATCCTATACGTGGCTATTGGACTTTGCTATAGTCACACTAGTGCAAAGACATTTGCAGAGCGCGTCTGCCTGCATTGCACACTCCAACTCATGATAACTAAGCCATTATACTAGCAAACACTCAGTGTACCTAGTGGCATCCTATACGTGGCTATTGGACTTTGCTATAGTCCCACTAGTGCAAAGACATTTGCAGCACCTCTACCTGCATTGCCCACTCCAACTCATGATAACTAAGCCATTATACTAGCAAACACTCAGTGTACCTAGTGGCATCCTATACGTGGCTATTGGACTTTGCTATAGTCACACTAGTGCAAAGACATTTGCAGAGCGCGTCTGCCTGCATTGCACACTCCAACTCATTATAACTAAGCCATTATACTAGCAAACACTCAGTGTACCTAGTGGCATCCTATACGTGGCTATTGGACTTTGCTATAGTCACACTAGTGCAAAGACATTTGCAGCACCTCTGCCTGCATTGCACACTCCAACTCATGATAACTAAGCCATTATACTAGCAAACACTCAGTGTACCTAGTGGCATCCTATACGTGGCTATTGGACTTTGCTATAGTCCCACTAGTGCAAAGACATTTGCAGCACCTCTAACTGCATTGCCCACTCCAACTCATGATAACTAAGCCATTATACTAGCAAACACTCAGTGTACCTAGTGGCATCCTATACGTGGCTATTGGACTTTGCTATAGTCACACTAGTGCAAAGACATTTGCAGCACCTCTACCTGCATTGCACACTCCAACTCATGATAACTAAGCCATTATACTAGCAAACACTCAGTGTACCTAGTGGCATCCTATACGTGGCTATTGGACTTTGCTATAGTCACACTAGTGCAAAGACATTTGCAGAGCACCTCTGCCTGCATTGCACACTCCAACTCATGATAACTAAGCCATTATACTAGCAAACACTCAGTGTACATAGTGGCATCCTATACGTGGCTATTGGACTTTGCTATAGTCACACTAGTGCAAAGACATTTGCAGAGCGCGTCTGCCTGCATTGCACACTCCAACTCATGATAACTAAGCCATTATACTAGCAAACACTCAGTGTACCTAGTGGCATCCTATACGTGGCTATTGGACTTTGCTATAGTCCCACTAGTGCAAAGACATTTGCAGCACCTCTACCTGCATTGCACACTCCAACTCATGATAACTAAGCCATTATACTAGCAAACACTCAGTGTACCTAGTGGCATCCTATACGTGGCTATTGGACTTTGCTATAGTCACACTAGTGCAAAGACATTTGCAGAGCACCTCTACCTGCATTGCACACTCCAACTCATGATAACTAAGCCATTATACTAGCAAACACTCAGTGTACCTAGTGGCATCCTATACGTGGCTATTGGACTTTGCTATAGTCACACTAGTGCAAAGACATTTGCAGAGCGCGTCTGCCTGCATTGCACACTCCAACTCATTATAACTAAGCCATTATACTAGCAAACACTCAGTGTACCTAGTGGCATCCTATAAGTGGCTATTGGACTTTGCTATAGTCACACTAGTGCAAAGACATTTGCAGAGCGCGTCTGCCTGCATTGCACACTCCAACTCATTATAACTAAGCCATTATACTAGCAAACACTCAGTGTACCTAGTGGCATCCTATACGTGGCTATTGGACTTTGCTATAGTCACACTAGTGCAAAGACATTTGCAGAGCGCGTCTGCCTGCATTGCACACTCCAACTCATTATAACTAAGCCATTATACTAGCAAACACTCAGTGTACCTAGTGGCATCCTATACGTGGCTATTGGACTTTGCTATAGTCACACTAGTGCAAAGACATTTGCAGAGCACCTCTACCTGCATTGCACACTCCAACTCATGATAACTAAGCCATTATACTAGCAAACACTCAGTGTACCTAGTGGCATCCTATACGTGGCTATTGGACTTTGCTATAGTCCCACTAGTGCAAAGACATTTGCAGCACCTCTACCTGCATTGCACACTCCAACTCATGATAACTAAGCCATTATACTAGCAAACACTCAGTGTACCTAGTGGCATCCTATACGTGGCTATTGGACTTTGCTATAGTCACACTAGTGCAAAGACATTTGCAGCACCTCTACCTGCATTGCACACTCCAACTCATGATAACTAAGCCATTATACTAGCAAACACTCAGTGTACCTAGTGGCATCCTATACGTGGCTATTGGACTTTGCTATAGTCACACTAGTGCAAAGACATTTGCAGAGCACCTCTACCTGCATTGCACACTCCAACTCATGATAACTAAGCCATTATACTAGCAAACACTCAGTGTACCTAGTGGCATCCTATACGTGGCTATTGGACTTTGCTATAGTCACACTAGTGCAAAGACATTTGCAGAGCGCGTCTGCCTGCATTGCACACTCCAACTCATTATAACTAAGCCATTATACTAGCAAACACTCAGTGTACCTAGTGGCATCCTATACGTGCCTATTGGACTTTGCTATAGTCCCACTAGTGCAAAGACATTTGCAGAGCGCGTCTGCCTGCATTGCACACTCCTACTCATTATAACTAAGCCATTATACTAGCAAACACTCAGTGTACCTAGTGGCATCCTATACGTGGCTATTGGACTTTGCTATAGTCACACTAGTGCAAAGACATTTGCAGCACCTCTGCCTGCATTGCACACTCCAACTCATTATAACTAAGCCATTATACTAGCAAACACTCAGTGTACCTAGTGGCATCCTATACGTGGCTATTGGACTTTGCTATAGTCACACTAGTGCAAAGACATTTGCAGAGCACCTCTACCTGCATTGCACACTCCAACTCATGATAACTAAGCCATTATACTAGCAAACACTCAGTGTACCTAGTGGCATCCTATACGTGGCTATTGGACTTTGCTATAGTCCCACTAGTGCAAAGACATTTGCAGCACCTCTACCTGCATTGCACACTCCAACTCATGATAACTAAGCCATTATACTAGCAAACACTCAGTGTACCTAGTGGCATCCTATACGTGGCTATTGGACTTTGCTATAGTCACACTAGTGCAAAGACATTTGCAGAGCACCTCTACCTGCATTGCACACTCCAACTCATGATAACTAAGCCATTATACTAGCAAACACTCAGTGTACCTAGTGGCATCCTACACGTGGCTATTGGAGTTTGCTATAGTCACACTAGTGCAAAGACATTTGCAGAGCGCGTCTGCCTGCATTGCACACTCCAACTCATTATAACTAAGCCATTATACTAGCAAACACTCAGTGTACCTAGTGGCATCCTATACGTGGCTATTGGACTTTGCTATAGTCACACTAGTGCAAAGACATTTGCAGCACCTCTGCCTGCATTGCACACTCCAACTCATGATAACTAAGCCATTATACTAGCAAACACTCAGTGTACCTAGTGGCATCCTATACGTGGCTATTGGACTTTGCTATAGTCCCACTAGTGCAAAGACATTTGCAGCACCTCTACCTGCATTGCCCACTCCAACTCATGATAACTAAGCCATTATACTAGCAAACACTCAGTGTACCTAGTGGCATCCTATACGTGGCTATTGGACTTTGCTATAGTCACACTAGTGCAAAGACATTTGCAGAGCGCGTCTGCCTGCATTGCACACTCCAACTCATGATAACTAAACCATTATACTAGCAAACACTCAGTGTACCTAGTGGCATCCTATACGTGGCTATTGGACTTTGCTATAGTCCCACTAGTGCAAAGACATTTGCAGCACCTCTACCTGCATTGCACACACCAACTCATGATAACTAAGCCATTATACTAGCAAACACTCAGTGTACCTAGTGGCATCCTATACGTGGCTATTGGACTTTGCTATAGTCACACTAGTGCAAAGACATTTGCAGAGCGCGTCTGCCTGCATTGCACACTCCAACTCATTATAACTAAGCCATTATACTAGCAAACACTCAGTGTACCTAGTGGCATCCTATACGTGGCTATTGGACTTTGCTATAGTCACACTAGTGCAAAGACATTTGCAGCACCTCTGCCTGCATTGCACACTCCAACTCATGATAACTAAGCCATTATACTAGCAAACACTCAGTGTACCTAGTGGCATCCTATACGTGGCTATTGGACTTTGCTATAGTCACACTAGTGCAAAGACATTTGCAGAGCGCGTCTGCCTGCATTGCACACTCCAACTCATGATAACTAAGCCATTATACTAGCAAACACTCAGTGTACCTAGTGGCATCCTATACGTGGCTATTGGACTTTGCTATAGTCCCACTAGTGCAAAGACATTTGCAGCACCTCTACCTGCATTGCACACTCCAACTCATGATAACTAAGCCATTATACTAGCAAACACTCAGTGTACCTAGTGGCATCCTATACGTGGCTATTGGACTTTGCTATAGTCACACTAGTGCAAAGACATTTGCAGAGCGCGTCTGCCTGCATTGCACACTCCAACTCATGATAACTAAGCCATTATACTAGCAAACACTCAGTGTACCTAGTGGCATCCTATACGTGACTATTGGACTTTGCTATAGTCACACTAGTGCAAAGACATTTGCAGAGCGTGTCTGCCTGCATTGCACACTCCAACTCATGATAACTAAGCCATTATACTAGCAAACACTCAGTGTACCTAGTGGCATCCTATACGTGGCTATTGGACTTTGCTATAGTCACACTAGTGCAAAGACATTTGAAGCACCTCTGCTTGCATTGCACACTCCAACTCATTATAACTAAGCCATTATACTAGCAATTTTTGCTGCCAGTTTAAGGGCCGTAGTTGCATTGTCAGGGATATTTATTCTTTATTATTCTGCTGTTAATAAAGCTAGACCACCACTGCAATCTACACCACCTCTCAATTTTTACTACCACATTTTCAGTCCACAATCTTGTCGCAATCAACATGAGTGGCAAAATGACAGATGCTGGTGGAAAGGGGAAGAGGCGTGGTGGAAAAGGCAAAAAAGGTTTTGTCCGTGGGGAAGGTGGCAAAGCTCCATTATCATCTGCTGAAGATAGACCATCTACCAGCAAAAGTAAGATGTCTACTACTTACCATGGACAATCCGATGTGCTCCCTTTTTTACGGACACGAACAACAGGAACAAAGGTAGATGATGGGCAAAAAAGGAAAATGCTTGAATGGATCTCAAGTGGTCCAACAAGTGCCCTCTCAGCCACTTCAAGTACCGCATCCAAAAAACACCAGTCCTCTGAGTTGTCATCCCAATCAAACTTGCTTTCTCCCAGCTCTGAAGTCTCCATCAGCCCTGCACAGTATGGTGGAACTGAGATGGCTGAGTCTGCAGAGCTGTTCAGTCACACTATAGCCTGGGAATCAGAGGTCTGCTCCCAAGCTACAGTGAGTACAGAACAGGAAATGGTCTGCAGTGATGCCAAGAACCTTTGTGACTCTGATTCAGGCCGTGAGGACCAAGTTTCTGAGCATAATGTTGACCCTTTGTCACAAACTGTAACACCTGTGGTTATAGACAATGAGGAACATACTGATGAAGATGAGACGCAGATACCCGATTGGGATGACAACTTAAATATTCGGTCAGGGCAAGAAGAGGCTCGGTCTGAGGGGGAGGGGAGTGCAAACACAACAATTGATGATGAAGTTCTAGATCCCACCTACTGTCAACCCACAGTCAGACACTCGAGGAGGTCAACAGAGGCGGTGGAGGAGGATGCAACCGACGACGAAGTTACCTTGCGCCTTCCTGGACAGAGTCGGAGCACTGGTAGCACGTCTACAACTGCATCCTCAGCCACCACTCTGCCTATGAGCATTATTCGGGGTGGATCAACAGGTCGCATGGCCTCTAAGCCATGCCTAGCCTGGTCCTTTTTTGACATAGAAAAAGATCGCCCAAATTATGTGATCTGTAAACTTTGTCATGATTCTCTTAGTAGAGGTCAAAACCTCAGCAGTTTGACAACTTCTTCCATGAATCGTCACATGAATAAATATCATAGGTCCCGGTGGGAAGCTCACCGTGCTGCAATGCGGCCTAGCGGAGCGAACCATCCACTGCCTGCCCCTTCCAGTGCATCCGCGCGCTCTTCATCTTCTAGGACTGTGGGGACAGCTGTCACACCTGTTTTTCCACGCACAACTTCCACCACTGTAACCGCAACAGGCAGTTTGCTTGGTAGGTCGTCAGTTGGTTTGGAAGGGGAAACAAGTGAGTGTGTACAGCTCTCTCAGACATCGATAGCACCAACGTTGGATGAAGGCAACATCATGTCTCCGGCTGCACTTTCCTCACAAACCTGCATTTTTCCAGGGACACCCTACTCAACACCGTCTACACACAGCAGCCAGATCTCTGTCCCTCAGATGTGGTCAAATAAAAGGCCACTTCCTGCGACCCATGACAAAGCTAAGAGGTTGACTTTATCCCTCTGTAAGCTGTTGGCTACCGAAATGCTGCCTTTCCGCCTAGTGGACAAACAGGATTTTAAAGACCTTATGTCTGTCGCTGTGCCCCAGTACCAGATGCCTAGTCGCCACTACTTCTCTAAGAAACGTGTGCCCGTGCTACACCAGCATGTCGCACACAACATCACCGCTTCCTTGAGAAACTCTGTGTGTGAACGGGTGCATTTCACCACCGATACTTGGACCAGTAAGCATGGACAGGGACGTTACATGTCGCTGACTGGGCACTGGGTAACTATGGTGATAGATGGTGAAGGGTCTGCTGCACAAGTCTTGCCGTCCCCACGACTTGTGTGTCAATCCTCTGTCTGTCCAAGTTCCGCCACTGCTTCTGCATCCTCCACCTCATCTGGGTCCTCCACCTCCGCCCCAAGCCTGCCTGGTCAGGCCACCAGCGTTCTCACTGCGCAGAAGGAATCACGCACCCCTCATTACTATGCTGGCAGCAGAGCGCAACGGCATCAGGCGGTCTTTAGCTTGACATGTCTTGGGAATAAGAGTCACACAGCTGAGGAGTTGTGGTCAGCTCTGCGGTCCGAGTTTAATAAATGGTTGTCTCCACTCAACCTGCAGCCTGGTAAGGCCGTGTGCGACAATGCTGCAAACCTGGGTGCGGCCCTTCGCCTGGGCAAGGTGACACACGTACCTTGTATGGCTCACGTGTTGAACCTTGTCGTCCAGCAATTTTTAACACACTATCCCGGCCTAGATGGCCTTCTGAACAGGGCACGAAAACTGTCTGCTCACTTCCGCCGTTCAAGCGCCGCAGCTGAGCGACTTGCATCGCTCCAGAAGTCTTTCGGCCTGCCGGTTCATCGCCTGAAATGCGATGTGGCGACACGCTGGAATTCAACTCTCCACATGTTACAGCGACTGTGGCAGCACCACAGAGCCCTGGTGCAATACGTCATGACGTGTAGCCTGGGCCAACGAGATGCAGAGGTGGGGCAGATCACCCTGATGGAGTGGTCTCAGATCAAGGACCTATGCACCCTTCTGCACAGTTTCGACATGGCGACGAATATGTTTAGCGCTGACAATGCCATTATCAGCATGACGATTCCAGTCATTTACATGCTGGAGCACACGCTAAACACTATTCGGAGTCAGGGGGTGGGACAACATGAAGGGGAGGAACTACAGGAGGATTCATATGCGCAAGGGACAACAACATCACCAAGGTCCAGACGTTCATCATCACCAACGCAGCAGGCATGGGACCATGGGGGACAGGGGATCGACAAGGGCGCATAGTAGCAGGCGAAATGTTGAGCAAGGTGCAGGAGAACATGAAGAAATGGAGGACCAACTGTCCATGGACATGGAAGACTCAGCGGATGAGGGAGACCTTGGTCAAATTTCAGTTGAAAGAGGTTGGGGGGAGATGTCAGAGGAAGAAAGAACGGGTAGCACCTCTATGCCACAAACACAGCATGGACTTGGTCCGCATGGCTGCGCAAGACACATGAGTGCCTATTTGTTGTACTACCTCCAACATGACAGTCGTATTGTCAAAATTAGAAGTGATGATGACTACTGGATTGCCACACTATTAGATCCCCGGTACAAGTCCAAATTTTGTGACATAATTCCAGCCATAGAAAGGGACGCACGTATGCAGGAGTATCAGCAGAAGCTGTTACTCGATCTTAGCTCGGCTTTTCCACCAAACAACCGTGCAGGTGCAGGGAGGGAATCTCCCAGTTGTAACTTGACAAACATGGGACGGTCTCGTCATCTTCAACAGTCTACCCGTACCAGTAGGACCGTATCTCGTGCTGGTAACAGCAATTTTATGGAATCTTTTCATAATTTTTTTAGACCCTCTTTTGCAAGGCCACCAGAGACAACAAGTCTGACACATAGTCAACGGCTGGAGAGGATGATACAGGAGTATCTCCAAATGAACATCGATGCCATGACTTTGCAAATGGAGCCTTGCTCCTTTTGGGCTTCAAATCTAGAAAAATGGCCAGAGCTCTCCAGTTACGCCTTGGAGATTTTGTCGTGTCCAGCTGCCAGCGTTGTCTCTGAACGTGTCTTCAGTGCTGCTGGGTGTGTGCTGACAGATAAGCGCACGCGTCTGTCCAGTGACAATGTGGACAGACTGACGTTCATCAAAATGAACAAGTCATGGATCCAGAAGGAATTTACTACCCCTGTGTCATCCTGGGGAGAGTAAATGCTTGTGGATTTGGAATGTGCTTGATGCAAATCAAAACATCCTGTTTGCAACTAGGGCACAAGTGCTGCCACTGATGGGGTGTCTGTGTGGCCCAATTTTTGGAAAAAAGGGAGACTCCGCTTGGAGTAACCCTTGCTTGATGTGTTTTTAAAAGAAGCCAAGATGAACAGAGCTGGGATCAGGAAAGACTTTGCTACCTACCCCGGTGTCATCCTGGGGACGGATAAGAATGGCGTATTTTTGAATGTGCTTGATGCAAATCTACCTGTGAAGTGTACAACTGGGGCACAACTGCTGCCACTGAAGGGGTGGATGTGTGTGGGGCCCAATTTTTGGAAAAAAGGGAGACTCCGCTTGGAGTAACCCTTGCTTGCTGTGTTTTTAAAAGAAGCCAAGATGAACAGAGCTGGGATCAGGAAAGACTTTGCTACCTACCCCGGTGTCATCCTGGGGACGGATAAGAATGGCGTATTTTTGAATGTGCTTGATGCAAATCTAGCTGTGAAGTGTACAACTGGGGCACAACTGCTGCCACTGAAGGGGTGGGTGTGTGTGGGGCCCAATTTTTGGAAAAAAGGGAGACTCCGCTTGGAGTAACCCTTGCTTGATGTGTTTTTAAAAGAAGCCAAGATGAACAGAGCTGGGATCAGGAAAGACTTTGCTACCTACCCCGGTGTCATCCTGGGGACGGATAAGAATGGCGTATTTTTGAATGTGCTTGATGCAAATCTAGCTGTGAAGTGTACAACTGGGGCACAACTGCTGCCACTGAAGGGGTGGGTGTGTGTGGGGCCCAATTTTTGGAAAAAAGAGAGACTCCGCTTGGAGTAACCCTTGCTTGATGTGTTTTTAAAAGAAGCCAAGATGAACAGAGCTGGGATCAGGAAAGACTTTGCTACCTACCCCGGTGTCATCCTGGGGACGGATAAGAATGGCGTATTTTTTAATGTGCTTGATGCAAATCTAGCTGTGAAGTGTACAACTGGGGCACAAGTGCTGCCACTGAAGGGGTGGGTGTGTGTGGGGCCCAATTTTTGGAAAAAAGGGAGACTCCGCTTGGAGTAACCCTTGCTTGATGTGTTTTTAAAAGAAGCCAAGATGAACAGAGCTGGGATCAGGAAAGACTTTGCTACCTACCCCGGTGTCATCCTGGGGACGGATAAGAATGGCGTATTTTTGAATGTGCTTGATGCAAATCTAGCTGTGAAGTGTACAACTGGGGCACAAGTGCTGCCACTGAAGGGGTGGGTGTGTGTTTGGCCCAATTTTTGGAAAAAAGGGAGACTCTGCTTGGAGTAACCCTTGCTTACATTGTTTTTAAAAATGATCCAAGATGCACAGAGCTGGGATCAGGAAAGACTTTGCTACCTACCCCGGTGTCATCCTGGGGACGGTTAAGTATGGCGTATTTTTGAATGTGCTTGATGCAAATCTAGCTGTGAAGTGTACAACTGGGGCACAACTGCTGCCACTGAAGGGGTGGGTGTGTGTGGGGCCCAATTTTTGGAAAAAAGGGAGACTCCGCTTGGAGTCACCTTGCGGTGTTTTACATGACTTTAGAAGGGCGTGCCATGCCTATATCTGTGTGTCCTCCTCTTTTTCCTTGTCCAGCTGTTTTGTTTTCGCATGAGTATATGTCCTTGTCACTTTCCCATGTGTTTGTGTTGTGTTGTGAGTTGTTTGTCACCTTTTGGACACCTTTGAGGGTGTTTTCTAGGTGTTTTTCTGTGTTTGTGATTGCCTGCCATTGTTTCCTATTGGCTCGAGTTCGGTTCGTCGAACGTTCGACGAACCGAACTCGAACGGGACCTCCGTTCGGCGAACCGACCTCGAGCCGAACCGGGACCGGTTCGCTCATCTCTAGTCATTATGTTATCTTCATGCAGTGGATAAATTTTAGATAATTTGAATATCTTATTACTTACATATTTTGAGATATTTTTACATTCATATATCATTTTATATATTGTAATATTTTTTTAAAATTATGTTCTACGTGTATCGAACTTAATATTTTTTTTAATCATTTTTTTTTCATTTTCTCAAAATGTGCTAACATTGTATGCTTTAAAAATAATCAAACATAATTTTTAGTATTTTTATAGCTGAATACTTTATAATGATTACTACTGTACAAGAATTTTTGGTTTCAAAATCTTGAATTTTAAAAAATAATAAAAAAAGAACACTAATTAAACCAAAAACCAAAAACACCCAGATTACAAAAAAAAAAAAATTAAATCATAGACGCATTTAAATAATCACAAAAACGATCCCGATTAATATTGGCATCATGCCGTAGCCAACCTGAAGATGGAAGTGTAGGCAGGGATGGCAACTGGGGATCCCGAAAACGCCACGCTCCAGGGACTACATCTGAAACACCACTGACAATGTTATCAACATAGCCCGGGGGCATGTAGGCTGGTGCATCCATTTTGCATAAAAAATTGTGGAGCACACAGCTGGAAAGCACAACACTATCTATGGATTCAAGTTTAAGATTGATTGGTGTTGCGAATACACGAAAACGACTTGCCATAATTCCAAAGGTATTCTCAACAACCAACCTTGCCCTGGAGAGACGGTAATTGAAAAACTGGCGTTCATAATTCAAAGACGACTGTGGATACGGATGCAAAAGATGGCTTTGAAGAGGGAAGGCCTCATCCCCTAAAAAAACAAAATTTAAATTATTTTCATTAACTGAATTTGGAGGCAAAGGAAAATTTGAATGTAATAATCGCTTCCCAAAATCAGTTTGTTCTAAAACGCCACCATCTGAAACCCGGCCATTTATCCCAACATCCACAGTTAAAAACTCATAATTTACATTAACCACTGCAAATAAACTGATACTAAAGAAACCTTTATAATTATAAAAAAATGAACCACTATTTGGGGGCTTAATTATTCTAATGTGCTTGCCATCGATCGCACCACCGCAGGAGGGAAATTGCCACCGCGTTGAAAATTCATGGGCAATATCACACCATTCTGAAGTTGTCTTGGGGAATAGCATGAAATCTGCTAAAGCATGTATGATGGCCTGACAAGTTTCAGGAATTAATGAACTTAAGACTGATCTTGATATACCAGCAGAATACTGTAAATCTGTAAGGCTACGGCCTGTAGCAAGATAGCGCAAAGTCACCAGCAACCTTTCTTCCGCTGGAACAGCCTTACGCATGATAGTATTTCTGCGCATTATGTATGGGCTGATACGCGACAGGACCAATGAGAAAGAATCTTCTGACATACGGAGATAGTTGCGGTAATCATGCGGATTTCTTTCTTCTAAATCATGCACTAGACGCACGTGTGATATCTCATCCCTTCGAAGCAGCCATTGGTGTGACCATAATCTTTTTGGCCGAGGATTAATACGTGTATGTTGGTCCATGTCCTCATCCTCCTGCAATATCTCGGTCATAATGAGACCCACAGACAAAATGTCAATTTCCACATTGCTGAACATCCCGGTACCTTAAATTTTAGAAAAAAACCGTAAGAATGATGCCAACTGAAGGACTAACGAGGACCTAAAATTTGATAGCCATAAAAAAACTTAGCACAAAAACAGTAGTGCAAGGACAGAAGGCGAAAATTCACGCGAAAAAGAACTTTTCAGAAGAATTATGAACAATGTACTATTGAAGACTGTGCATAAAGGCAAGCCTGAATGGAGAAACATCAGGACTACAGCTCCGGCTTTTAACCCTTTAGTGACGGAGCTAATTTTCACCTTAATGACCAGACCAAATTTTGCAATTCTGACCAGTGTCACTTCATGAGGTTATAACTCTGGAACGCTTCAACGGATCCCGGTAATTCTGAGATTGTTTTTTCGTCACATATTGGACTTCATGTTAGTACCAAATTTAGGACAATATTTTTTGCGTTTATTGAAGAAAAAAATTGAATATTGGCAAAAATTTTGAAAATTTAGCAATTTTCAACTTTTGAATTTTTATACCGTTAAACCAGAGATTTCTGTGACACAAAATAGTTAATAAATAACATTTCCCACTTGTCTACTTTACATCAGCACAATTTTGGAAACAAAATTTTTTTTTGTTAGGAAGTTAGAGGGGTTCAAAGTTTATCAGCGATTTCTCATTTTTACATCAAAATTTACAAAACCATTTTTTTAGGGACCACATCACATTTGAAGTGACTTCAATAGGCCTAGATGACAGAAAATACCCAAAAGTGACACCATTCTAAAAACTGCACCCCCCAAAGTACTCAAAACCACATTCAAGAAGTTTATTAACCCTTCAGGTGCTTCACATGAACAAAAGCAATGTGGAATGAAAAAAAGCAAAAATTAAATTTTACCTAAAAATGTTGCTCTAACCCAAATTTATTCACTTTTAGAAGAACTAACACAACAAAATGGACCCTTAAAACTTGTTCCCCACTTTCTTATGAGTGCGCCGATACCCCACATGTGGTCAGAAACCTCTGTTTGGACAAATGGGAGGGCTCGGAACAGAAGGAGCAATATTTGAATTTTGTAAAGCAAATTTGGCTGAAATAGATTGCGGGCACCATGTTGCATTTACAGGTTCGCTAAGGTACCTAAACAGAAGAAACCCCTCACAAGTGACACCATTTTGGAAACTAGACCCCTCAAGGCTTTTATCTAGGTGTTTAGTGAGCAGTATGAATCCACGAATACTTCACAGAATTTGATAAGATTAGGTTGCCATATTGAAAATTTTCATTTTTTTCACAAAAATGTTGCTTCAGCATCAAATTTCTCACTTTTTCAAGAGACAACAACAAACCGTGGACCCAACAGGTTGTTATCCAATTTCTTATGAGCACAGGGATATCCCACATGTGGCCAAAAACCTCTGTTTGGATAAATGGGAGGGCTTGGAATGGAAGCAGCACCATTTGAATTCTGGAAAAGTTGAAATAAATTGCGGGCACCATGTCACATTTGCAGGGCCCCTTGGGTACCTATACATTAGAAACCCCCCACAAGTGACTCCATTTTGGAAACTGGATTTTATTCAGGAGTATAGTAAGCATTTTGAATCCACAGGTACTTCACAAAAATGTTGCTGTAGCAACCAATGTCTCACTTTTAGGCTATGTGGCCATGATCCAGTGACACGGCGTCTAGTACACAGTGTCAGCCTCCTGCAGAGATGTGAGTGTTGTCCACGGGAGAACGCAGCTGCCCATGCCCACGATTTGGGTTCAGGCCGCTGTGGAGCTCTATGCTACCTGAAGAGAACACTCATCTCCGCAGCATAAATTGACATGCTGAGGCTCGGGAAGCTGCGCCACAGGTCGGTTTATGTGGCGGAGAAAAGAAGCACATTGGGCAAGCACATTGGGCATGGGATTTCTAAAAATCCTTCCACTGTGCTTCTACTGCACAATGCAGCGTTATGGACGCAGGGAAAACACTCTGCGCCCAAAACGCTGCAAATCCCGATTGTGGGCGCACAGCCTAAAATGCTACAATGGATGAATGGATAGATGTCAAACATATATAACGTCCCACCCCCTGCATATTCTAAGCTGGCGCCCTTTAGTGCCTTTCATGTGGCACTAAAGGGTGCCTAGCCTTGTATTTAGCCCCCCAAAAAAATAATAATTAAAATAAACGACGTGGGGTCCCCCCCATTTTTGATAGCCAGCTAGGGTAAAGCAGACAGCTGTAGCCTGCAAACCACAGCTGACAGCTTCACCTTGTCTGGTGATCAATTTGGAGGGCTCCCCAGGCGTTTTTTTAAAAAAAAAAAAAACGTGGGGTCCCCCCCAAATTAGATCACCAGCCAAGGTGAAGCGGACAGCTGGGGTCTGGTATTCTCAGGGTGGGAAGAGCCATGGTTATTGGACTCTTCCCAGCCTAAAAATAGCAGGCCGCAGCCGCCCCAGAAGTGGCGCATCCATTAGATGCGCCAATCCTGGCGCTTCGCCCCAGCTCATCCCGCGCCCTGGTGCGGTGGCAGACGGGGTAATATATGGGGTTGATACCAGCTGTAATGTCACCTGGCATCAAGCCCTGGGGTTAGTGATGTCACGGCATCTAAACAGATACCCGACATCACTAACCCAGTAAGTAATAGACAAAAAAAAAGACAAAAAAAAAATTTATTTGAAAAAACACTCCCCGAAACATTCCTCTTTCCCCAATTTATTGAAAATAAAGAAATTCCGGTCGCTGTAATCCATTTTGGAGGTCCCACGCCGACTCTGGATCTTCTAGAATATGGGGGGCACGTTCAGGGAACGTATCCCCCATTTTCTGGAAGAACAAGCTCTCCATGAGCAGTGTGGGTGCAGTAATCTGAGAATACTGCACTCACACTGCCCCGGTCCAACTTAGGGCAGAGTGACCTGCAGTAACCTCATTCCAGAATATGAGGGGCACGCTCACAGAACGTACCCCCCATTTTCTGGAACAGCAGTCTCTCCATGTGAGGACCACACTCCTCACATGGAGAGACTGCTGATTACTGCACTCACTCTCCCCCGGTCCACAGTGGAGCAGCCTGTGCATCAGCGACGTCAGCATCCCTGCAAGACTGACGTCGCTGATGCACAGGCTGCTCCACTGTGGACCGGGGGAGGAATCCAGCTGACAGCCGCTGTCTGCGCATGCGCCGCCAGCATTCAAGAAGGAGGCGGCGTGATCGCGGGACGGATCACCAGACAGGTAACGTATGCCTGGGGGCTGGGGGGTTGGGGGGGGTGATGGGGGGTGACCTAGTGGGACCTGGGGGGACCTGGGGGGACCTGGGGGGACCTTTCTGCCGCATGTGACGTGTCACATGCGGCAGAAAGAGCAGAATGAATGCGGGGGAGGGGGGGGTGGCTCTGGAGACCCGGAGGGGGCTCCGGTGACCAGAGGGCTCCGGTGGACCGGAGGAGGGGTCAGGGGGAGGACATTTCCCTCCGATCTGAAATGTTTGATCATTTCAGATCGGAGGGAAATGAATGCAGAGCCGGCGGCGGCAGTTTTCAGCGCGCGTCGGCGCCATCTTGCACGCTCCGGAGGGGGGCTCTGAAGAACTGGAGGGGGCTCCAGGGACCAAAGAGCTCCGGTGTACCGGAGGAGAGGTCAGGAGGGGGACATTTCCCTCCGATCTGAAATGTTTGATCATTTCAGATCGGAGGGAAATGAATGCAGAGGCGGCGGCGGCGGGAGTTTTCAGCGCGCGTCGGCGCCATCTTGGATTTTCCGGAGGGGGGGGGTTGGATGGATTTCTCCGGTACCGGGGGCTTTGGGGGCACTAAGGGCTCACATTTATTTCTCATCTGACATGTTTGATCACGTCAGATGAGAAATAAATAAATTTTACCAGCCATTTATTTTTTTTTTATGTTGTCGCTGGTATACGGTGTATACCGGCGATCGCATTAACGGGGTACATAAAAAACACCCCGATTCATAATCTGGGGGGTCTCAGCAGGGGTCTCCCCCGGTAGCTGAAACCCCCGAGATTTTTCGTCACTGGGGGGCGCTACAGGGTTTTTCCGGCCTGACGTCTCAAGACGTCGGAACAGAATAAGTACCCTGTTTTTCCGACGTCTTGAGACGTTAGGCCGTCGCTATGGGGTTAAATCAGGATTAGCCTATCAAAATGCATCTGCTACAACCAATCCAAATATATTAGGCGTGGCTATTTAAAACATCAACTACGCCCTGAACGCTAATGACGTTGCAAACAACTACAAGGATGGCCGATTACACGGTGTCAAACTTATCAATGTGTCTTTCAGAAAGACAGAAATAAACGATTTTATGGAATTAAACGATGAGTACACGATGGCCGATTTTTAAACGATTAAGAATCGTTTGGAATCGCATGGAGCTGACACATGAGAAGATGTCGTAACGAACGACGGAAGTGTGTCATAAAATCCGTGACCCCAACGATGCATCGCACAATATATCGAATTGTGTAAAGCAGCCTTAAGACCAGCCACCCAGACAGCTGCTGCAACAATCAGTTTGCATAAATTGCATAAACAAAGCAATTCTGCACATAGTGTTAGAAACTGTCTGAGGAAAGCTCATCTCTATGCTTGTTGTCCTCAATGGGGTCTGCACCTGACTGCAGTTCATCATCATAACCGAATTTAGAGGGAAAATGCTCACATTCAATGGCATTTGGCACATTGGAGATGTGCTCTCTTCACGGGTGGATCCCCGTTTTCCTTGATGGTCACATGGCAGGTTATGTGTATGGTGTCATGTTGGTGAGTGGATTGCTGATATCAATATTGTGAATCGAGTGGCCCAAGATGCCAGTGGGCTAATTGTATGGGCAGGCATATGCTATGGACAACGAACACAGGTGTATTTTAATTTATGCCATTTTGAATGCACAGTGATACTGTTATGTGATCCTGTAGTCCATTGTTGCACCATTCATCCACAACCATCAACTCAAGTATCTGTGCACAATTCCTGGAAGCCTAAAACATCCTAGTTCTTGCATGACAGCATGCTCACTGGACATGTCACCCATTGAGCATGTTTGGGATGCTCTGGATCGGCATATATGAAATCATGTTCAAATTCCTCCCAACTTCTGACAACTTTGCACAGCCATTGAAGAAGGGTGGACCAACATTCCAGAGGCCACAATCAACATCTTGATCAATTCTAAGGGAAGAAGATGTGTTGCATGAGGCAAATGGTGGTCACACCAGATACTGAGTCTTCTTTCTGAGCCCCTGGAATCTACTGTAAACCTATACATTTTTAGTGGGCTTTTATTGAAGCTAGCCTAAGGCACACCTGTGGAATAATCATGCTTTTTAATCAGCATCTTGATATGCCACACCTGTGAGGTGGATGGATTATGTTGGCAAAGGAGAAATGCTCACTAACACAGATTTACATAAATGTATGTACAATATTTGGGAGCAACAGACCTTTTCTGCAAATAGAGAAATTGTTAGAAAATTGGAGCAAAAACAAAAGTATAGCATTTTTATTTTTGTTCAGTGCATACATGGGGATGGCAATAATGGAAAGCTACCAGTTGGAGTTTGCTGTAAGTCTCATAATATAGCTGAACAGGGTGAGGCTGATATGCTGCAACAAATTAAAAAGACAGCAAATAATATTTGGGCCCTTATTATGGGGCATTTTAACTATCCTGACATTAAATGGGACATAAAATCTCCTGATTGTGCTAAAAGCTGCAAGTTCTTTTCTATAGTTCAAGACAAATACCTCTCCCAGTTGGTAGCTGAACCAATCAGGGAATCTGGTCCTGTCAAGCAGACCAGATACAATTTCAGATCTACAGGTTTGGGAGCAGTGACCATAATATGGTAAGTTACAAAGTAATATTCGAAAAACATTTCAAAGGAGAAATGCAAAAACCTGGAGATTTAGTTAGCAGCAAAACAACCCCACAACATGATACTGCCACCACCGTGTTTCACAGTTGGAATGATGTTCTTAGACTTCAAAGCTTCTCCCTTTATCCTCCAAACGTAACGTTGGGCATTATGGCCAAACAGTTCATTTGAAATTGCACCCAGGGATGAACCAGACTTGTGCAAGTGCACAATTCTCTTTCTTTGATCTTGGCTGATTTCATTTGACTTTCCCATGATGCTACACAAAGAAGCAGTGTGTTTCAGATGTTCATTAAAATACATCCACATTTGTTTCTATTAATAACATTTGCAAATGTACACAGGAACACAGACCTTAACTTTTGGAGACACATCCTATTGACTGACAAAACTAAAATTTAACTGTTGACCATTGTTACTTTTGGTGGAAAAAAGGGAGAAGCTTTGAAGCCTAAGAACACACCATCCCAACAGTGAAACACAGGGGTGGCAGCATCATGTTGCAGGGTTGTTTTGCTGCAGGAGGGACTGGTGCACTTCCCAAAATAGATGGTATCACGAGGAAAGATTATATGGCAATACTGAAGCAACATCTCAAGACATCAGCCAGGAACTTAAAGCTTGGGCGCATATATGGGTCTTCCAAATGGACAATGACCTGAAGCATACTGCCAAACTGGTTACAAAGTGGCTTAAGTATCACACAGCCCTGATCTCAATCCTATTGAAAATTTATGTTCAAAGCTGACAAGGCAGATGCGACCAAGGTGACCTACAAATATGGCTGTTACACCAGTTCTGTCAGGAGGAATGCGCCCAAATTCCTACCAACTATTGTGAGAAGCTTGTGGACGGAGATTCAAAATGTTTGCCCTAAGTCATACAGTTTAAGGGCAATGGTACCTAATATTAATGAAATGTAAAGTTTTGACTTTCAGAAAGTAATAATAATTTCTTAAAGCATATTCTCTCTCTCATAATTCTGGCATTTGGCAAATATAAATAATTTTGGTTCCTAATTGACCTATAATGGGAAAGTTTTATTCTGATTTCATGTCAGATAGTGAGAAAAACATGCAGATGTGTCTTTTTAGATAGTGGATGAAAATTTCTAGTTTCAACTGTAACTAGTTTAACACAGGAAGTACAGCTGCATTTGCGCAAATTAAAAATTGAGAAGTCCTTTGGGCCAAATGTCATTCATCCACAGATATTGAGGGCATTGAGTTTAGTAATTGACAAACTGCTATATCTCATCTACTTAGACTTTCTTGCAACAGGGTTGGTGCCACAGGATTGAAGAATGGCTGACGTGGTATCGATAGGGATGAGCAAACTCATGGATGCTCGGGTTCACTGGGTTTGGCTGGATTTCAGTTAAAAGTTCTGTTTGGGACCCAACTTGACCCAAACTTGACCCCAGACCCCGAACCACATACAAGTCAATGGGGATCCGAACATTAGTGCTGTAAAAGGGCTGTAAAATGGTAGTAATAAGGGCTAAGGGGCATCAGAAGAAAGTGGGATAACAGCAGGACAATTGCACTGCAAACAAATGTGGATAGGGAATAAATTAAAAAAGCAAATTACGTGGGATGCAAAAAAATAAAAAATGCAATTCCATTTGATTTTTGGGCATTGCTTTTCAGATTTCATTCCGCAGTAAAAATGACCTGGAAATATGATTGTCCAGACTCCAGACTCCAGAAGAGTACAATTATGACGATATCAAATGTGCATATTTTTTCTATTTAAGTTTCCCAACTCATAAAAAAAATTGCTTTAGTCACCATGTTCCAAAACCCATAACATTTATATATATTGGTCAATGGAGCTTAGTGAGTGTTTTTTTTGCACGGTTACATTTTTTCATTTTATGCTATATTGGGGTAGATATGACGCTACGATCACTTCTTATTGCATTTTCTTTTGAAGTTGCGGCAAACAAAACCCGAAATTCTAGCGTTTTTATTACTTTTCACTTTACTGTCTTTACAGAGCGGGTAATTAATTCTGCCTTTAGATGGATCAAACTTTTCTGGACATGTTTATGCCAAATATATATTTTTTTTACATTTCTTTATTGTTGTGTTGAAAAGGGGGGTGATTTGAATTTTTACATCTTTTTGTTTTTCAAACCATTTTTTTTTTAGTTTTTACTTCAACTGTTAGTCCTTTTAGGGAAGTGTTCTCCCACTCCAGTCCTCAAGGCCTCACCAACAGTGCTTTTTTCATGAGGAATGATCAACTGTGTAGGTGATTAAATTATCATCTGTATTAAGGAAATCCTGAAATTATGAACTATTGGTGGGCCTTGAGGACTGTCGTTGGGGAATACTGTGTTAAATGACTTAAACCTGTGGTCATCTGATCTCTGGTACTATATACAGCACTACCTCAGTATTGCTATATGCAGCAAGTGAAATAAGTATTGAACATGTCATCAATTTTCAAGTAAATGTATTTTTAAAGATCCTCTTGACATGAATTTTCCATCAGATGTTGGTAACAACCCATGAAATCCACACAGACAAAGAAATCAAACCATAGATGTCCGTAAATTTAGTGATGCGTAATAATGAGACACAACACAAGGAAAAAGTATTGAACACACTTTTTAAACTTTATTTAATGCTTTATACAAAAGGCTTTGTTGGTGAGCTTCTTGACACTTCCTGAATGGAGAAACTGGTCGCTCGCATTGCTCTGATGTGATTTTGGACCATTCTTTCACACAAATACTCTTTAAAGGGTATATGTGGGACTTTTACAAAAAAGTGCCTACGCACTAACAGGCATGTAGTTGCTACCTATCTCTTTGTTGTGCTGTTCTTCGACAGCACAGAGTGGTCACAGACTGCTCCTGCCCGCAATACAATGGTTTTGTCAACAGAATAGATGTGTATTTACTAGTCTGCTCTGTAGATTCGTCAGGACGGTTGACATTATGCTGATTGACATCCGGCTCCCTGCTGCGTAGCTGTGGGAGCAGGTTGTCATGCCCCGTCTAAAAAGCAGATGAGAAGCCTCTGCTCAATTGTCGCAATGTCAGTGTATGCAGCAGAATAACTGGCAGGAGCGCTCTGTGATACTGTGGGTACAACAGGCAGGGCACAATAGGCAGGTAGGTAGCAACTAAGCGCTTTTTTTTTTTCAAAAAAAGTCCATGATATATTATTTAAATCCTTCCGTGGGCTTCTTCTATAAACTGTTTAATTCTTTCCAGAAATGTTCTATTGGATTCAGGTCAGACGATTGGCTTTGGCATTCTAGACGATTTATTTTCTTTCTCTGAAACCAATTGAGCGTTTCCTTGGCTGAGAGTTTGGGATCATTGTCTTGCTTAAATGTCCACCCTCTTTTCACCTTCATCATCTTGGTAGATGGCAGCAGATTTTTATGAAGAATGTGTTGGTATGTTTGTCCATTCATACTCCCTTCAATTATATGAAGTAGGCCAGTGTCAAATTCTGAAAACAGCCACACGATGATGTTACCACCTCCAAACTTCACTGTTTGTATGATGTTTTTGGGTTGACATGCAGTATCTCTTGGCCTCCAAACATTGCGTGTATTATGGCATCTAAAGAGTTCAATTTTGCTTTTATCTGACCAGAATATATTTTCCCAGTATTTTACAGGCTTGTCTAAATGTTGTTGAAAAAACTTTAAACTCACATAAATGTTTTTTATTCAGCATTGGACCCTTGTGTAGTGAGAGTGCATACAGGCCATGGAGGTTGAGTGCATTAATTATTGTTTTCTTGAAACAATTGTACCTGCTGATTCCAAGTCTTTCTGTAGCTTGTAGCATGTGGTTCTTGGCTCTTGAACAACTCTTTTGATAATTATTTTCACTCATATGTCTGAAATGTTGTGGGGAGTACCTTGTTGTGGTCGGGTTATGCTGATATTATGTTTTTTCCATTTGTGGATTTTAGCTCCAAAAATACACTGGAACCTTCAGTAGTTTAGAAATTCTTCTGTAAGCAATGTCATCATTTTGTTTTAAAACAATAAGGTCGCAAGCGTCTTGACATAGCTCACTGGTTTTACCCATCATGAGATGTTTGTTGTGTGGCACCTTGGTAATGAGATACCTTGGTATAGGCAATCGCAATCAGTTGAACAAGCCTGATATTTGTCACTATGTAGCAGGATTGCTTTCTAATTTCAGCTGCTGTCATGACTTTCCATGGCTTTTTTGAAACTATCTTTCTCAATACTTTTCCACTGTATCATTTTTCATTATTACACACAACTTAATTTATGGACATCTATAGTTTGATTTCTTTGCCCATGTGGATTGGAATTGTTGTGACTAACAGAAATTCATGTCAATAGCATCTTTAGAATATGTTTACATAGAAAATTGGGGATGTGTGCAATACTTGTTTCACCCTCTTTGTTGTAAAAATCACTTACTTCAACAATGCCTAGCTACAGGCTGTATGTTATAGTAAATATCAGATGAAATAGCTGGAGCATTTAACTGGCCCCCAACTGTCATAACAAACCATCAGCTACCTGCACCAGCAATATACAGTGGCATTTAAGAGTTTAACAGCAGCAATGGGTAAGTAAAGTCCCGGACATCCTCTATGATTGATATATTTATCATGGGACATTTAAGGGTTAAGCTGACCAAACTCATGAGATAACTGGAACCATCTTTAGTGACTACTTTATACACAAAAGTGCTCTGCTCAGTTGAGCATTCTTGTGCTTTCCACTGAGAGAGAGGAGAAAGTTACTGCTGGACTTTTCTAGTAGCGGTATATCTCCCTGAAAACAAAAGAATCATATGTTCAAATGTATGGATGTGAGGAACTCATACAATTGGAATGCACAGTGAAGCTTGTGTGAATGAACACTGACATCTACTGACCAGAGACCATAGGAATAACTATTAGATAACTTAGGAACTATAGAACAGGATTGCTGGTTGCACAGCAGGAAGAAATGACAAGTTACATATTTGTAGCAGCCTCAGTCACCTGTCATCTAAAAGAAATACTGATGGCATATCCTACCTTTCTAATGTGAACAGGTACAAACTGAACATGAAACATTGTAACAAAAAGGAAACAGTTGCGCACTGCAGTGCTAAGATATTTTGATCAATGAATACGGGAATATAGACATTCAATACTGCTATGAAAAGCATTAAAATTGAGATACTTAGCACACAAAAAGACAGCCAGTTTTATGTGAGCCCAAAAGCCAGCAGCAAGGCGACCTCTTTTTGTTGGGTCGCTATCAAACTAATGCCTCTCTTTGGGTTAAAAAACCTACAATTTATCAGAGGACAGGAACCTGCAAATGGGGAATTAAAATCGCCTAATGCTGAAGAGCAGGAAGCTCAATCAAAAGACATAACCCTGTAATCTAAGAAAAGGACTGATGGCACATCCTACGTTTCTAATGTGAACAGGTGCAAACTGAACATGAAACTTAGGAACATAAAGGAGACAGTTGCATATGTGTTACAATGCATATGGGAAAATGAATATGCATTACTGCGATGAAAAATGTAAAAATTGAGATACATGGCACACAAAAAAATGGCCAGTTTTATGTGAGCCCAACAGTTAATGGCAAGGCAACCTCTTTTTCTTGGGTCCCTATCAAACTAATGCCTTGTAAATAAACTAATTTATATTTTATCAATTCTCTTTGTATCCATCTGTACGGTGGTCCTACTGAACAACAAAACTTATATTTTTCTTAAATATAACTTTATTACTTGGCGTTTTCCTACATGAAATCTTTTGGTTGATATTCGGATCTTTCAACTGCTCTTCTATTAGGCTCAGTATAAAATGGAAGATGAGTGACTGGGAATAAACGAGAACTTCAAAGATTTTTTCTAGGTTGCATCGCTCTGTATAGTGGGGAAAAAATACCTATAAAGAAAATCAAAAGATACAAAAACAATATAAATAAAAAAATTGTTAAAATTACTACTGATTTTATTAACCTTTTAGCTTTAGACTACAAGTGGTATCTGTAAAATATTCTGAGCCTTATTATTTGCATATTTGTAATAATGCAATATGAAATAACTAACTGTTCCCAGCCAGCTAATGCTCGGCATGTCCATTCCTATGTAATTAACGCTGCTGGTGATTAATTAAACTAAAGTTAGGGCTGGTTCACACTAAGCGACAGCGACAACGAGGTCGCTGTTACGTCACCATTTTCTGTGACGTAACAGCGACCTTGTAAGTCGCTGTTATGATCGCTGCTTAGCTGTCAAACACAGCAGCCGATGCAGCGATCATAACCGCGAGAGCACACTGCTTAGCGCTGGCTCCTTGCTCTCCTAGCTACAGTACACATCGGGTTAATTAACCCGATGTGTACTGCAGCTACATGTGCAGAGAGCAGGGAGCCGCGCACACTGCTTAGTGCTGGCTCCCTGCTCTCCTAGCTACAGTACACATCGGGTTAATTAACCCGATGTGTACTGCAGCTACATGTGCAGAGAGCCGGAGCCGGCAGCACAGGCAGCGTGAGAGCTGCGGAGGCTGGTAACTAAGGTAAATATTGGGTAACCACCTTGGTTACCCGATGTTTACCCTGGTTACAGCTTACCACAGCTGCCAGATGCTGGCTCCTGCTCCCTGCTTGCTTCATTTCGTCGCTCTCTCGCTGTCACACACAGTGATCTGTGTGTCACAGCAGGAGAGCGCCTTTGAAGAAAACGAACCAGGGCTGTGTGTAACGAGCAGGGATCTCGCAGCAGGGGCCAGATCGCTGCTCAGTGTCACACACAGCGAGATCGCTAATGAGGTCACTGTTGCGTCACCAAAACCGTGCCGTAGCAGCGATTTCGGTAGCGATCTCGCTATGTGTGAAGCACCCCTTAATAATGACAACATCCAGTAGCGTTGAAGTGTCAATAAAAACGTGCTGTGAAAAATGCTGGGAGTTGCACACTCACACATCTCAATCGGAGCAGATTCAGCCACTGACAGACAAAGGCCACGTAATGCTAAATTGCAACTCCCAGCATTTTACATGTCATGTTTTCATTGCCAGTTGACTATTATCAACTGAAGTAGTTGAATTACGTGTAAAGGAAGTTGATAACTGTCGACTGGCAATGAAAACATGACGTGAAAAATGCTGGGAGTTGCAATTTAGCATTACGCGGCCTTTGTCTGGCATTGGCTGAATCAGCTCAGATTGAGATGTCTGAGGGAGCAATGTACACAACAGGTTTTGTCTCTGTGCTTACAGGACCTGTGATAATGTCACATGGAGGGGGAGGAGTCAGGGGTCACATGATCAGCTCCTCAGTGAATGCAGGATTCTGCTGTGCTGGTTGTGATGGTGCTGGATAAGGTGAAGTTTATGTGTGGGACGATCGGCTGTGATGATGTTGCATGGAGGGGAGGGAATAGCGAGTAACTAAAAGTAATCACATTGGCTTTTTTTATGTGTGTATATATATATATATATATATATATATATATATGTATATATACATATATATATTTGTATGTGTATATATATATATATATATATGTATATGTATATATATATATATATATATATATATATATATACAGATATATATATATATATATATATATATATATATTTCTTGTATTGGCCCCAATAACTATGCAGCACAATGTAAGTCCTGGCATCGGTAAAATATTTGGATTATTTATCCAGCTGGCATATTAGCTGGCATTCAGTATACATTTATTTGTCAGATATTCATAAACTGTGAAATATACTATGTTAAATGTTTTATGTTTTCCAGCAACTGAAATCCCTTTTACAGCCTACACAAGATATTTACTTCTAGCTTTCCAACTATGCATTTCCCAGCCTGACTGACATTCTGTAGTATAATGAAAAAGTAAAAGCTGTCTTTAGATTCCTTCTCCTGCATATTAAACATAAAGAACATTTTGTTGGCCCATACAATGTCAGAACAATAGGCTCATTTAGTAAAAGGCCTGGAACGTACCCAAACCCAAATGGCAGGGACCAGAGGTTAAGTAAAGTGCGTAGTCAACCCTCAGAAGCCTTAATTAAAGTACCAACATCACCACATTAAACACACGTAAATGTGTTATGTATTACTTTTTGCTGTTCAGATTTCTAGAAGTATTAAACGATGGCTGACTCCAATTACATCATCATATACCGCATTAATAAGCCTGACATTCTGTCAGTGTATTTATCTGCTGCGCGTATCTGCCTGTCTGTGGTGTGTTTGCTTTGTCAGACATTCAGTCTGTCTGTGTCTAACAATACAAGTAATTTAATCTTTGGAATTTTGTTTCGTGAATATAACAAATTGGGTTCTGTGTCAATTGAAGCTTTTTTCTGGGGTTACATTTCTCCTTATTGTGACATATTTAGAAAAATTACGAAGTTTAGACATTTTCTCTTTTAAATGATGTTATTTTATTTATTTTATTATAACTTTTAGTTTGGTTTCTAAACTTAAATTACTATTTTGGCTTTAAATTCCCATCCCTGCTTAGTCCTTTTTATTGATCTCTTCTCTTCATTACGTTTTATGTCTTCTGTATGTTGATGTTAGTTTATTTATTTTTTATTTTTCACATTTCCAAACCTTGGACAATTTTTCGTCTCATTTGCGTTTTCTGAGATTGTGAATATCTTTTTATTAAAGTTCTGTTTACTAGAAGCTCTGCCATTTGTTCTTCTATCAAAACTCCTTTCTGATTGAAGCCGACCTGGCCATCATCTGGTCATCTCATACCCTCCTTCTAAAATTCTTACAAATTTAAAGGAAAATTTGTAGCATGCTTTGGATTTTCTAAGGCCCAGAACAAGTTTTTCTTTGGACCTTGCTCCTGGATACTTCTCCAGCTAAACCTAAACACTGTTAAAGGGAATTTCCACAATTAGGCTATGTGCGCACTTACCGGATTTTGCCGCGGATTTTCCGCGGATTTGCTGCATGTTTCGCTGCAGAAAATGTTCATAACATCTCTGCAGTGAATCACCAGCAAATCCTATGGAGAAAAAAAATCCTGTGCGCACTGGGCAGAATTTGACAGCTGCATGTTTTGCTGCGGGAATCCCGCAGCAAAAACAAGTGCATGTCACTTCTTTTCCGCACATCGCTGCGGGATTTCACTCCATTGACTCCAATGTTAATCATGAAATCCCGCAGGGAATAACGCAGGCAGCAAATTCTGTGCGGTTCACTGCGTTTTCCTGCGTTATTCCCTGCGGTATTTCGCGGTTTACCTCCGGTAATGTACATCGCCTGTCTGCGGTTTTGCAGGGAAGTGATGTCATTACAGGAAGAGGAAGCCGTGCAGAGAGTAAACACACACACAGATCACACACACACACAGACAGACACATCACAGACATAGATCACATAGACACAGACACATAGAACACACATAGAAAGAAAATGGAAATATAGAAAACAAAGAACGTGGGCTCCGCTGCATATTTACCTTCCAGCCGAGGTAAGCACACAGCGGCGGCCCGGTATTCTCAGGCTGGGGAGGGAGAGAGGCAGGGATAATGGCCCCCGCCTCACTCCCCCTCCCGCAGCCGAGAATATCAGCCGCAGCTGCCCCGCCACTGTCGCATGCATTATGCGGCAGCACCGGCGTGTCCTCGGCTCTTCTTGCCGCCGTGTAGCAGTGGCAGCAAGGTAATACAAGGGGTTAATGATGGTGGGGGACCACCGCCATTAACTCCAGGCTTGATCATGGCAGCGTCTATGTGACAGCTGAGATGATCAACCCGTAAGTAAAGTGAAAAAAACACAGACACCGAAAAATCCTTTATTTTAAATAAAACAAACAAGCCTCGTTCACCATTTTATTAACCCCTCCCGCACCAAAGCTCCGGCGTAATCCACCGCTCCGGCGTAATCCACAGGTCCTGCGCTGCTTCCATCCAGCCGCGACTGTCACAGACACAGCGCTGAATGAAAGCAGCAGACAGCAGAGGTAATTACCGGTCATTTCCCACGGCCGGTAATGTGAACTCACTGCCGACCGTGGGAAATGCAGCGATCTGTCCTCTATCTATCTATCCCTCTATCTGTCTGTCTATCTATCTATCTACTATCTCAGGATTAAATGACTTTTTTTTTTTTCTCTTCAATGTGCTTTATTGCATTGAATGCAATAAAGCACATCCCAACCCACACGCGGCAAAACCGCGGCAATACCGCGGTAAAACCGCAGCAAACCGCATGCGGTTTTCGGGTGCGGTTTCCCGCGGTTTTTTACCGCGGGTGCGGTAATCTTTGAGAGCATGCGGAATTTTCTCAAGAAAATTCCATTTCCCAGTGCGCACAAGGCCTTAAGTTTTATAATCCTAAATATTCTTATGCCTCTCTATTGCTGGCTCTCTACTACAGCTCTAATATTTCTTTAGTAGTGGCAGTGGTGAGTTCACCACTGCAGCCAATCACTGACCTCATCAGCTACACAGATATGGATGGCAAGAGCTAAGCGATTGGCTGTAGTGATGATGTGCTCTGTATTTGTGACATCAGCCCTGTAGTAAACCAAATACCGGAGCTGTCCCGAAGAGCTGGCATTGGACCCGGGAAGGTAGTGTACCCATTTGTGATTGTTATTTTAGAGATAGAAGTGCATTGTGGGACATAGAACTTGATTGAGGAAAGCCCCTTTAAAGTGCTTTCCCGTAGAGTAAAAAAAGTAAGAAAAATAATTGACTTGTATTTATTTCAGAATCCACAGTAGAAATATAAGGCCGTATAAACTGTCATGGATTTTCATGCAGATTAGCCCTATTATTGATGAGTTTGTGGATTAATAGTTATGCTACTGAGCTGATATAACTGTTTTCACTAAGTTTTGTGGACCTGCATTAAAATTTATATTAACCCCTTAAGGATCGAGCAATTTTTTGTTCTTGCGCTTTGATTTTTCCCTCTCCTTTTTCCAAGACCCATAACTATTTTTATTTTCTCTTTGACACAGCCATGTGAGGGATTATGTTTTAAGGGACAAGTTGTACTTTTGAGTTGAGAAAGAACACAGCACTTCTGGTTGATAGGTGTCCAAGTAGGATCCTATCTCGTAACATAGTAGATATAAAACTTGCCACTCCGATGAACGGTAGATAATTTATTGAATGACAGCAATCCAGAATTATAAGTCCCTTCGGTGTATACAGTAAACCTTCATCAGTGTACAGATTTCCGAGGAGAATTGCTTAGTCCAGAGACATGGCGCACTAGTAGATCGATACCTACCACTGCATGATGGGGACAGGTGCTTTTTACTTGTACTTTTGAACAACACCATCCATTTTATCATATGGCTTACTGTAAAATAGAAAAACATTCAAAGTAAAGTAAAAAAGTAATTCAAAGTAAAGTGAAATTGTGAAAAAAAAGCAATTCCTCATTTGGCGAGCATTCTCAAGTTTCTCAATTCTTCTTCTTCTTATTATTATTATTATTATTTATTTATAGAGCACCATTGATTCCATGGTGCTGTACATGAGAAGGGGGTTACATACAGAATACATATACAAGTTACCATAGACAGACTGGTACAGAGGGAAGAGGGCCCTTCTTACATTCTAAAGGATTTTGGGGAGGAGACAGTAGGTGGGGTGTAGGTTGGGCCGCAGCTCCACACGGTGGTGGGGCGGCAGCTCCGCACGGTGGTAGGGCGTCAGCTCCGCACGTTGGTGGGGTTATTGAAGGTTATAGGCATTTCTGAACAGATGAGTTTTCAGGTTCCATTTGAAGCTTGCGAGTGTAGCAGATAATCTGACGTGTTGAGGCAGCGAGTTCCAGGAGACTGGGGATGCTCGGGAGAAGTCTTGGAGTCGGTTGCATGATGAGCGAATGAGAGAGGAGGAGAGAAGGATATCTTGGGAGGACCGGGGATTACGTTTTGGAGTGTAGCGAGAGATTAGTTCAGAGATATACGGAGGAGACAGATTATGGATGGCTTTGTAGGTCAGTGTTAGTAGTTTGAATTGGATACGATGGAAGATTGGGAGCCAATGGAGGGATTTGAAGAGAGGAGAAGCGGGGTGGTATTGAGGTGAGAGGTGGATCATTCGGGCAGCAGAATTAGGGATGGAATGGAGAGGGGCGAGCGTGTAAGCAGGGAGACCACAGAGGAGGATGTTGCAGTAGTCGAGGCGGGCGATTATGAAAGCATGCACTAGCAGTTTTGTAGATTGAGAATTGAGGAAAGGGCAGATTCTGGAAATATTTTTGAGTTAAAGATGGCAGGAGGTGGTCAGGGATTGGATGTGTGGTATGAAGGACAAGGCAGAGTCAAAGATCACTCCGAGGCACCGAACTTTGGGTGCTGGGGAGAGGGTGATGTTATTTATTGTAATAGGTAGATCAGGTAGAGAGTGTAGGTGAGATGGAGGAAAGATGATCAATTCAGTTTTGGCCACATTGAGCTTTAGGAAGCGAGAGGAAAAGAAGGAAGATATAGCCGATAGGCACTCTGGGATTCTGGACAGCAGAGAAGTGACATCTGGACCAGAGAGGTAGATATGAGTGTCATCGGCATATAGGTGGTACTGGAAGCCATGGGACTTTATGAGTTGTCCCAGGCCAAATGTATAGATGGAAAAGAGTAAGGGTGCCAGGACAGAGCCTTGAGGGATGCCAATAGAAAGAGGGTGGGATGAAGAGGTTGTGTGGGATTGGGAGACACTAAAAGTGCAGTTTGAGAGGTATGAAGAGATCCAAGAGAGGGCAAGGTTTCTGACACCAAGGGAAGAGAGGATCTGTAGTAGGAGGGAGTGGTCGACAGTGTCAAAGGCTGAGGCTAGGTCTAGAAGTAAGAGTATAGAGAAGTGGTTGTTAGCTTTGGCAGTAAGTAAGTCATTTGTGATTTTAGTCAGGGCAGTTTCAGTGGAATGATGTGGACGGAAGCCGGACTGTAGATTGTCAACGTGAGAGTTAGAGGAGAGGTGGGAGAAAAGTTCAGCATGGACATGCTGTTCCAGGAGTTTTGAGGCAAATGGGAGTAGTGATATGGGGCGATAGCTGGTACTAGAGGTTGGGTCGAGGGAAGGTTTCTTTAGGATGGGTGTGACTGTTGCATGTTTAAAGGCAGAAGGGAAGGTACCAGTTGTTAATGAGAGGTTGAAGAGATGGGTTAAGGCTGGAATAAGCATAGCTGTGAGGTTGGGGAGGAGGTGGGATGGTATGGGGTCAAGTGTGCAGGTGGTGAGGTGCACTTTTGAGAGAAGATGTGCAAGCTCTCCTTCGATGATGGTGGGGAGGAAGTTTATGGGGGAGGGGCAGTGGTCTGTTATATGAAGGGGTTGTGGTAGTTGAGCAGAAAAGATTTGTCTGGTTTGGTCGATCTTTTCTTTGAAATGTGTAGCAAATTCTTCTGTGGAGATGAGGGAGGTTGGAGGGGGCAGTGGTGAGCGAAGGAGGGAGGTAAAAGTGTTAAATAGCTGTTTGGGGTTGTGTGTTAAAGAGGATATGAGGTTTCTGAAGTAATCCTGTTTAGCGGAGGTGAGGGCCAAACGAAATGTGTGAATTGCATTTTTGAATGTGGTGAAGTCTTCCTGGGAGTGCGTTTTCTTCCAGCGCCGCTATGCAGCTCTAGACACTTGCCAAAGCTTTTTAGTGAGGCTGTTGTGCCAGGGTTGTCTATTGATTCGTCTCACTCTGCCATGCACAAGGGGAGCGACTGAATCAATTGCTGATGTGAGAGTGGTGTTGTAGAAAGTGGTGGCACTGTTTGTGTCTTGGACTGAAGATATGGAGGACAGTGGTAGGATAGAGTCAGAAAGGGTGTGTATGTTGACGTGTGCAAGGTTTCTGTGGGGGTGGGCTAGCTGCTGGACAGGGGGGGCAGGTGAGGAGTACAGGGCTGAAAAGGTCAGTAGATGGTGGTCAGATAAAGGGAGAGGGGAGGTTGTGAGGTTAGAGAGCAGAGACGGGTGAAGATAAGGTCTAATGTGTGTCCATCTTTATGGGTGGCAGAGGCGGACCACTGAGTTAGACCAAAAGATGAAGCGAGGGAGAGGAGTTTGGAAGCCACTGACTGGTGGGTGTCAGTGGGGATGTTGAAGTCACCCATGATGATAGTGGGAATGTCAGCAGAGAGAAAGTGTAGAAGCCAGGCAGAGAACTGGTCGATAAAGGCAGTGGTTGGGCCCAGGGGTCTGTATATGACGACCACTTGGAGGTTGGAGGGAGAATAGATGCGGACAGAGTGCACTTCAAAGGAAGGCAGGACAAGGGAGGCTAGAGGTGGGATTGGGTTGAAGCTGCAGTTGCTAGAAAGAAGGAGGCCCACTCATCCACCTTGTCTATTGCCAGGGCGAGGAGTGTGGGTGAAGTGGAGGCCACCGTAGCACAATGCAGCAGGAGAGGCAGTGTTGGAGGGTGTCAGCCATGTTTCAGTGAGGCCCAGAAAGGATAGATTGCTGGAGGTGAAGAGATCGTAAAGGATGTGCAGTTTATTACAGATAGAACGGGCATTCCAGAGCGCTCCAGAGAGAGGGGTGGCAGAGTGGGTGAGAGGGGAATGGATTTTATATTGGAGAGGTTGCGGTAGTTACTAGTAGGTGGGGAGCGATAGGGGGGTGATGAAGAGGAGTGTCTCATCTGTGGGTGTCCAGGATTGGGAGATATGTCACCAGCAGTGAGAAGAAGTAGAGAAAGGGAGAGCAGGTGGGAGAAGGAGAGTGGACGGCATGGTCTGCGTGTTTTTAAAGAAGTTGTCCAGTTACCAAAACTGTTTTTATTTTTTTCTGATAAATCTTGCTAATATGTGCCCCTCAACATATCTATTATCTTTTTTCAGCAAAATTACATTTTATTGTGCACTAGTAGCACATGCTCATTGCTGGCTCCAGCTCTGATGGGGTTAATCTCTCCTCTGACTTCCTGTGTTCAGTTCCTACAAGTACCAGAATTCTTTGTGGCTCTAGGGCGGTGTCTAGCTTATCTAACACAACACCCCCCTCAGCTCTCCACCCAAAGTATCCTCCCTGCCTCTTCCCTGTGTGGATGCACTGAGAGAAATCACACAGAGACAGCAGCAGCTCCCAGCTCTGCACACAACCAGGGGAAGAAAGTGTGTGTGAGTGTGAGTGTGTGTGAGTGTGAGTCTGAGTGTATGTACAGAAATTATGATTATTAGCCATTGCAACATGTGAAAAAAATAATTGGGGAAAAAAAGTGACGGGGTGATGAGATTGCTTTTTTCCCTCTTGCCTAGTCTGTGTGTCGTCCGTATCATCCGCAAACCGCATATGACCGGATCCTGTGGATTAAATGTGCAGCGCATGCAACCGTTATTTTACCGGATCCTTCTGCAGCGGGACACAGAATTTATCGGCCGGCGCTGGAGTCAGCTGACTCCTGATCTCACAGCCCGCACACACTGCAATGGCTGCAGGTGGGCTCATTCACATGACCGTTCCGTTTGTCCTGGTCAGTTCCTGTTTTTTTGTGGCCCCACAGACAGGACCATCTTTTCAATGTCTTTTGTGTAGGATCGGATGGTACACGGTAGCACTTCCATGTGCATCCGATCCTACAAAAAAAAAAACACATCGGATGCCGTATGTCCGCTCCGTTATTATGGAACATGTCCTATTCTGTTCCGTAATAACGAACCGTGACTCAATACAAGTCAGTGGGTCCACAAAATTCCCAGAAGCAACACGGAAGCACTTCCATGTGACTTCCGTTGGGTGCCCGTGCAGTCAGTGTCCCGCTCCAGCCCCAGCCCCGCGGCTGCCCGCTCAGCAGTGTCAGCAGCGGCCCGCACTGCAGTGTCAGCAGCAGCGGGGATGACAAGCACTACCATCAGGAGGTTAGTAAATTCATTACATACGGTGATGACGTCCTGCCCTCCTGACGTCAGCGGTCGTCACTGCCTTCTATGCCCGCCGCTTGTCACATCACCTCTCGCTGTCGACCCGAGACTGTGACTAGTGGTGACGTCACGGGCCGCTCGCGATACTTTGTTTGTGAAGGCGGCGGTCATTGAACTCTGTGACAGCGCTGCTGTCAGGAGTTCAGCGATCATCGCAGGTAATATACCTCGCTAACCTCCTGATAGCAGCACTCGTCATGCCCTGCAGTGACCTGGGCTGACCTATTGATGTTCGCTCAGATCACTGCACGGCTCTCCCAGCAAATAGGGAACATTCTGTTCTTCATTGACTGGGACATTGACTATGGTATGGATCATCGTGGGACCCCCTTGTATTACACCAGACCTGGATTCGTTTTTCTTTCTAATAAATTGGTGAAAGAGGGAATGTGTTGGGGAGTGGTTTTTCAAATAAAAATGTGTTTGTTGTTTATTTTATTTTTTATTACTGCCTGGGTTAGTGATGTCGGGTATCTGATACACGCCTGACATCACTAACTCCAGGGCTTGATGCCAAGTGACATTTTACATCTGGTATTAACCCCATATATTACCCCGTTTGCCAGCGCACCATGGCAACGGGATGAGCTGGCATGAAGCACCAGGACTGGCACATCTAATGGATGCGCTACTTCTGGGGCGGCTGCAGCCTGCTATTTTTAGGCTGGGGAGTGTCCAATAACGGTGAACCTCCCTAGTCTGAGAATACCAGACCACAGCTGTCCGCTTTACCTTGGCTGGTGATCCAATTTCGGGGGACCCCGTGTTTTTTGTTTTAAATTATTTAGTTAATTTAAAATAACAGTGTGGGGGGGGCCTCTGTTTTGGATTACCAGCCAAGGTGAAGCTGCCAGCTGTGGTTTGCAGGCTGCAGCCGTTTGCATTACCCTAGCTGGCTACAAAAGATAGGGGGACCGCATGTCATTTTTTTAATTTATTTATTTTTTGGCTAAATACAAGACTAAGCACCTTAGTGCCACATGACAGTCACAAAAGGGTGCCAGCTTAGAATATGCAGGGGGGTAGGACATTATATATGTCTTTCTTATCAATCTATCTATCCAGCCCTCTATTCATTCATTCATTTATTCATCCCTCTATCCCTCTGTCTCTATATCTATCTATCCATCTCTATCTCTATATCTACTCATCTATTTATCTTTCTTGCTGCTTCCGTTTTTTGCGGTCCGCAAAAAAACCCGGAAGGCACGCAGATGTCACACGGATGCCACTAGGATGCATCCGTGAAAAAAAGGACCATTTTTTGTGGCCCGCAAAAACGTAACGGTCATGTGAATGTAGCCTTAACAGCAGTCGCTGCCTGCTGCCGATCACATGTGACCGTGTGCGAGCTGTGTGTGCGGGCTGTGTGTACAGGAGTTCAGCTGAGTTCAGATCAGCTGACTCAAGTGTCGGCCGATCAGGCTGGGGCCACACGGGGATTACTGCGATCCCCTCGCATTACACTCGGCTCACGCTCAGTACTGCAGAGCTGAGTGTCATGCGTGTGTCCCTGCGACTGAGGTCCGACTGTGCGAGCAGACCTCAGCTGCGGGGGGCGGTCCGCCACTCGAGGGGTGGGCCAGCACTGAGGAGGGGTGGGAGCGATTTCTCTCCCTCTCTCCTCCGTAGTCCACTGATGTACCACAAGTGCAGTGCGATTTTTCTCTCACCACATACACTTGAATGGGTAAAAGAGAGAGTCTTGCATTACAGTTGTAGCATGCTGCGATTGTTTTCTCGGTCCAATTAGGGCGGAGAAAATAATCGCTCATGTGTGCTGACACACAGGCTAATATTGGTCCGAGTGGAATGCGATGTTTTATGGCACTCCACTCGCACTGTGTTTCTCGCCGTGTGGCTTAGACCTTACTTGTTCTATGTCCCCCTTCATCCATCGCAGCGTGTGCAGGCTGGAGTTCAGCTGAGTTCAGATCAGCTGACTCCAGTGCTATTAACCAAAAAGAAGGACCAAAGATCCATATCTATTTGAATTTAGGCAGCGCAGATCCCACCATATTACTCATATATGAAACCGAAAAAAGAGTGTTTCTGCATATAAGGATTTGTCAAAGAATCCATTCAATATCCATCATGATTAGAAAAATATCAAATTTTATTCAATCATAATTAATGCACAATATTATATTATTTTATTAAATGCTGGTGTACACAGAGTTTAAAGGAACCCTACCCCATAAAAACAAACACAGAAATAACTGGTGCGTTGTGGAACAGTCATAGTATCAAAAAATTCATATATCATACATACGTATAAATTCCTGGGTATAAATAGGCAAGGGCACATCCAATGATTGCCCACAGCTATATTAGGATGCAAAATTAAGCTCAAAGGATTCAAATCTTAAACCCGCAGTTTGCAATTCATATTGCGGCCAGATCTATAATTCATAACCGTATGGGTGAGATCAATAATAAAATTAAGCTGTTTTAAATAGCCAACATTAGTATATACATATCATTTGTAAAGAACAAAACACGATGTTCAGGGACAATGTATATATATATAGTTCAGTCCAGGGAAAAGGATTTTCCATATATTAATAAAGTTATATTATTACATAGGACAAATTCCTACATTTAAAGATATTATATCAACCTGATATTTGCTTTACATTATAGATAGATCACACCCATTAGGGTTAAGATGATTTCAGAGGGTCATGGTTTAGTGTACCCAGATAGTGGACCATAACGCCCAGCACCTCAATGTAAACACTGGAGCGTTATGGAACAACCATATTAACAATAATTCCTATATCACA
This sequence comes from Anomaloglossus baeobatrachus, assembly GCF_048569485.1. Lineage (NCBI taxonomy): Eukaryota > Metazoa > Chordata > Amphibia > Anura > Aromobatidae > Anomaloglossus > Anomaloglossus baeobatrachus. The sequence goes on along the minus strand of NC_134354.1, from coordinate 176,134,782 downwards.
TATATTGACATAAACTCCTGGGTGTAAATGATTAGAGACACCTCCTCAAAAAATGCCCGCAAAATCTTATATCAACAGCAAAACCACCTCCATTAAGTATTAGCCGGTTCAATGAGCCATAAATTATTATACCCTGGTGGCGGACCACAACGCCCAGCACCTCGACGCGCGTTTCGCCTCTCGCTTCGTCAGGAGGTGCTGGGGTAGCCGTGGGGTCACTCTTATATAATAGAAGCCCACCTGGAGTCTTAATCCGGCGCGCGCCGCACAGCGGAGGCCGCATCGCCCACTTCCGCCGGCGTCCCGGAAGGCGCCCTGCGCATGCGCACAGAACAACCCGCGATTGGGCGCCGGCAGAGAGGGCGAGGCAGGCTCCGATATGCAGAGCGCGCTCTGACACCAGTGTGGCCGAGTGGCCATATTGGAAAGGGGCAAGAGTACTGGCAACATCCAAAACAAAATCCACATGCATGTTATAGCTTTCAGGACGGTAATTTTGATAGACAATTATACATGCCATACAATTTAATAGCATATGAAAAGGAAAGCTTTAAGGAATATAAAGAATTCAATATAGAATATTCAGAGAGCATACTCAGACGTGTTTATAAAAATCTGACATCTAGTGGACAAACCCCTATATAGCATAAAGATATGCTCAGTGATGAATCAAAAGAGGGGAAGATATTGTTATAAACACAAGCATTCACAATATTAAATATGAATATAGATATAACAGAATAATTTTCGCTTCCAGATGTTTATTTCCTCAGGATATAGCTCTCATAGTCCAGAAAAGCCTTCCCATAGTGTTAACACTTCATCCCGTCCCTATGCACCATACATGTAGAACATTCTACATAAAAAAGAGAGAGAACAGAAAAAATACAAAAAACATAATTAGAATGACCAAAACAAGAATATTTAAAAAGCGAGATACAAGGTGGCAGCACTCCGGCAACAGTATCAACAAACAGTGCCAAAACAGAAAGCACAATTCATATATATATATTTATAGTCATATCAAGGAGACCGGAGGATGGAGGTAGAGACAACACAGCGGGAGATAAAGACAGGGGGACCACATGGCGGAGAGGGGGCCAACGGGGGCAAGATCTTATAAGAAAGGTTTAAAAGAGATGGAATCATTCAACCCCCTTGGTTTCTCCGTCTCCAACACCGTGATCCACCTGACCTCCCTCTGTGCCAGAGTTCTCTTGGGGTCGCCCCCCCTAGGACTCAAATATACTCTATCAATCCCGCGGAACTTAAGAAGCCGCCAGTTGCAATTGTGGCTCTCCCTAAAGTGCTTCGGGATATTCTTTAATAGCTCAAGTTCCTCAGGTTTCGTCACTCCAGCAGCCCTCTTTATATCCCTGACGTGCTCCAGGATCCTCACTCTAAACTCACGAGAGGTGAGTCCCACGTAAATGAGTCCACATGGGCATTTTGCCCAGTAGACCACATACGTCGTCCTACAGTTGATATTGTGAACGATTTTAAACTCTTTGTTGTTCGCAGAGTTGTGGAAGGTAAAGGTCCTTTCCATTTGTGAGCAAGCCCCACAATCTCCACAACTGAAGGAGCCCCATCTAGGACCCCCAGTCCTCTCCAAAAAGTTCGAGGGTGGTGGTATATAGTGACTCCTCACTATCATATCACCCAATGTTTTGGATCTTCGAGGGGTAATTTGTGGTCTATCCGATAAGACAGATTTCAAATCCTTATCAGATAATAAAATGGGCCAATATCGCTCTACAACTTCCTTCATTTTGCGCCATTGAGAGTGGTAAGGTGTAATCAACCTCACTTGATCATCCACTTTTTTCCTTCTAGATGGAACCAAAAGGTCGTCCCTAGGGGTCGCCCTTGCCCTATCATATCCCTGTTGGATTGCCCTATTAGTGTAGTGCCTGCTCTTAAAACGTTTTTTCAATTCCAGGGCTTGCCCCTCAAACAGGTCAACACTTGAGCATATACGTCGAGCCCTAAGGAACTGACCTGTTGGGATTGAGTTGATGACTTGTGGCGGGTGAGATGACTTGGCACTCAGGAGAGAGTTCACAGCTGTGTTCTTTCTGTAAATGTCCGTTTTTATGGAACCGCCCTCATTCTTTACAACCCTTACGTCCAGGAACTCAATAAAATCCGTGCTGGAATGGTAAGTCAAATTTATATTTAGAGCATTGTCATTCAATGCCAGCATGAACAAATCAAGTTTCTCCCTCTCACCCTGCCAGATAGCAAAGACATCGTCTATAAACCTCACCCACATTAAAACTGTACCTCCGTCCTCCTCAGGGAATTGTATGAGGCGCTCCCAATACCCCAGGAAGAGGCACGCATACGAGGGCGCACAAGACGCCCCCATAGCAGTGCCCCTCTCCTGGAGATAGTAGCGCCCCCTGAAGAGGAAGTAGTTGTGGGTGAGGATGAATCCGAGCAGGGTGAGGAGGAGATCAATCAACGACCTGTCAAGGGATGTGGTACACAAAAAGAACTCCACTGCCCTTAATCCATCTCTATGAGAGATGGACGTATAAAGAGACTCCACGTCTGCAGTGAACATTATAGTATCACTCTCCAGATGTAAGTCCTGCAGACGGACCAAAAAGTCAGTGGAGTCTCTTATATACGAGGGCAGGTCCATCATTAGGGGCTTCAAATAGTAATCCAGAAAGACACATATAGGCTCACACAGACCATTTATGCCCGAAACGATGGGTCTACCGGGCGGATTTTCAATGTCCTTATGGACCTTTGGTAGAAAGTATATGGTCGGTGTTGTTGGAAGCCTATTGATCAATCCATCAAAGACTGATTGTGGTATAATGTTATCATCAAGGGCATTTTTCAAAATCCCCTCCAATTCATTTTGGAAAGAGACAGTTGGATTACTATCCAATTTCCGATAGCATGATCGGTCATTCAATTGTCTGAATGCCTCGTGCTCATATTTAACAGTGGGCCAAACCACGACGTTGCCCCCCTTGTCAGCCTGTTTTACCACAATGTCCCTCATCCTAGATAGTTCGTTAATTGCTTTTCGTTGGTTTGGATTCAAGTTGTCATATGATCGCACCTCAGGAAGTTTTCGCAAATCCTGAACAACTAATCTAGTGAAGAGTTCTATCGTGGGACAGGATGACAAGGGAGGAAAGGCCGTGGATCGTTTTTTAACTGTATGTGGAAATTTTGCCCCAGCTGGTTCATCTTGTTCAGCCAGTAATGATTCTAAAAGGCTAACAATCTCCCTATCTTGTTCAGATAGTCCAACCAAATCTACTCCATCCCTGTTTCTTGCGAAATGTTTTTTGTACAAGAGCTTACGACTGAACAGTTGAACATCTTTAATAGCCATAAAGCTGTCAAATTTGGCAACTGGTGAAAATGAGAGTCCCAACTGTAACACCTCAAGTTGTTGTTGAGTGAGTAATCTATCTGAAAGATTAATTACCTTAAGATTATCTTTTGGAGCAGAATCCTTCATGCCTCCCATTGGGTAATTTGCTTTCTTCTTAGAGGAGTTGCGTGTCGTTACCCCTCCCATACCAGATCTCTCTGGGGGGTCATTAGATGGTACATGATCTGAATTGGGATGTGGGCTCCTTGAACGGTCATCGGAAGAGAGAGAATTGTTTCTCTGTTGGGATCTTGATCTAGATCTTGAGCCGAATCTCCTCGTCTGATGCCATCTGAACACATTATTAGTTTCATGATCCTTGATGTCCCGCTGGAACTTTTTGAGTTTAAATTGTTTTATATCATTCTCCCATTCAGCACTTTCTTTATGTATGTCTTTCTCAAGGGCATCAATAGCCTCCTTGGACATCTTAGATCTAATTTCATTGTTTACCTGTTCAATTTCGGTTTCGAGGGATTCTATTTTTTTCTTATCTAAGCCGATCAAAAGTTCAAGCATTGTACGAGAACAAAGGCTACAGGCCTCCTCCCATCTTCTTTTAAAAATGTCATCTGAAATTTCGAATGAGGGAAAAACCTGAATTCTGAGTCCCCTGGGCGTGATCCCTCGAGATAAGTACTGTTCCAGGGATGCTTTATTCCACCATACCCTCATCCGTCTCCTCAATAGATCTTTAATTTTTATCTGTAACTCACGATTTGGCAATGAAAATTGTGCACTGCTCTGTCCGGTGCCGCCACCAAATATCTCACCGATCTGTGATGCCCAGCAACCATCACGACTTTTATAGTCCATTTTGAGATCTAGATCCAAGAGAGAAAACACAATATTAACCAAAAAGAAGGACCAAAGATCCATATCTATTTGAATTTAGGCAGCGCAGATCCCACCATATTACTCATATATGAAACCGAAAAAAGAGTGTTTCTGCATATAAGGATTTGTCAAAGAATCCATTCAATATCCATCATGATTAGAAAAATATCAAATTTTATTCAATCATAATTAATGCACAATATTATATTATTTTATTAAATGCTGGTGTACACAGAGTTTAAAGGAACCCTACCCCATAAAAACAAACACAGAAATAACTGGTGCGTTGTGGAACAGTCATAGTATCAAAAAATTCATATATCATACATACGTATAAATTCCTGGGTATAAATAGGCAAGGGCACATCCAATGATTGCCCACAGCTATATTAGGATGCAAAATTAAGCTCAAAGGATTCAAATCTTAAACCCGCAGTTTGCAATTCATATTGCGGCCAGATCTATAATTCATAACCGTATGGGTGAGATCAATAATAAAATTAAGCTGTTTTAAATAGCCAACATTAGTATATACATATCATTTGTAAAGAACAAAACACGATGTTCAGGGACAATGTATATATATATAGTTCAGTCCAGGGAAAAGGATTTTCCATATATTAATAAAGTTATATTATTACATAGGACAAATTCCTACATTTAAAGATATTATATCAACCTGATATTTGCTTTACATTATAGATAGATCACACCCATTAGGGTTAAGATGATTTCAGAGGGTCATGGTTTAGTGTACCCAGATAGTGGACCATAACGCCCAGCACCTCAATGTAAACACTGGAGCGTTATGGAACAACCATATTAACAATAATTCCTATATCACATATATTGACATAAACTCCTGGGTGTAAATGATTAGAGACACCTCCTCAAAAAATGCCCGCAAAATCTTATATCAACAGCAAAACCACCTCCATTAAGTATTAGCCGGTTCAATGAGCCATAAATTATTATACCCTGGTGGCGGACCACAACGCCCAGCACCTCGACGCGCGTTTCGCCTCTCGCTTCGTCAGGAGGTGCTGGGGTAGCCGTGGGGTCACTCTTATATAATAGAAGCCCACCTGGAGTCTTAATCCGGCGCGCGCCGCACAGCGGAGGCCGCATCGCCCACTTCCGCCGGCGTCCCGGAAGGCGCCCTGCGCATGCGCACAGAACAACCCGCGATTGGGCGCCGGCAGAGAGGGCGAGGCAGGCTCCGATATGCAGAGCGCGCTCTGACACCAGTGTGGCCGAGTGGCCATATTGGAAAGGGGCAAGAGTACTGGCAACATCCAAAACAAAATCCACATGCATGTTATAGCTTTCAGGACGGTAATTTTGATAGACAATTATACATGCCATACAATTTAATAGCATATGAAAAGGAAAGCTTTAAGGAATATAAAGAATTCAATATAGAATATTCAGAGAGCATACTCAGACGTGTTTATAAAAATCTGACATCTAGTGGACAAACCCCTATATAGCATAAAGATATGCTCAGTGATGAATCAAAAGAGGGGAAGATATTGTTATAAACACAAGCATTCACAATATTAAATATGAATATAGATATAACAGAATAATTTTCGCTTCCAGATGTTTATTTCCTCAGGATATAGCTCTCATAGTCCAGAAAAGCCTTCCCATAGTGTTAACACTTCATCCCGTCCCTATGCACCATACATGTAGAACATTCTACATAAAAAAGAGAACAGAAAAAATACAAAAAACATAATTAGAATGACCAAAACAAGAATATTTAAAAAGCGAGATACAAGGTGGCAGCACTCCGGCAACAGTATCAACAAACAGTGCCAAAACAGAAAGCACAATTCATATATATATATTTATAGTCATATCAAGGAGACCGGAGGATGGAGGTAGAGACAACACAGCGGGAGATAAAGACAGGGGGACCACATGGCGGAGAGGGGGCCAACGGGGGCAAGATCAGTGCTAGACTGAACTCCGCTGACCTTACAGCCCATACACGCTGCAATGGATGCAGGGGGACACAGAACAAGTAATCGGCCGACACTGGAGTCATCTGATTACTTGGGATGAATTGAGCAGTAAAATGCTCTGGTGCTCGATGGGCGAAGTCCATGTCGATTTTTTTTTTAAAAATTCATTAAAAATAAAAAAAAACAAAAAATCACATTGTTTGTGGGCTCCCGCTGCATTTTCTATTGCTAAGGGTAACCCAAGCAGCTACTGGCTGCTAACCCCCGCTGCTTGGTGTTACTTTCACTGGCAATAGAAATCCAGGGAAGCATTTTTTTTTTTTATTATTATAAAGGTTTTTGCCTGAAAACTTTTTTTTAAAAAATGACGTGGGCTTCGCCATATTTTTGTATGCTAGCCAGGTACAGCAGGCAGCTACGGGCTGCCCCCAAACCCCAGCTGCCTAATTGTACCCAGCTGGGAACCAAAAATATAGAGAAGCCCTTTTTTTTTTATTTCATGAATTTCATGAAATAATTAAAAAAAAAAAAGACGTGGGCTTCGCCGAATTTTTGAGTTCAGCCAGGTACAACTTGGCAGCTGGGGATTGGAATCTGCAGTGCAGGGTGCCCACGCTTTCTGGGTACCCCCTCTGTGAATTGCAGTCCGCAGCTACCCCAGAAAATGGCGCTTTCATAGAAGCGCCATCTTCTGGCGCTGTTTCCAACTCTTCCAGCTGCCCTGGTGACTGGTGGCTTGCTGGGTAATAATGGGGTTAGGGCTAGCTGTAAATTATAAGCTGGCCCTAAGCCCAAAATTCATGGGGTCACACCAATATTAGACATGGCCACCATGAATTTCTAGTAAAGATTAAAAAAATACAAAACACAGAAAAATATTTTTATTAGAAATAAAACACAACACAATTAGTGACTCCATCTTTATTGAAATAAAGAACCCCCCTCCGCAGTAATCCAGGGTCAAGGGTCCCATGCCGTCCAATCTGGATCCAATATCATCTGATCGGTTTGCTGGAAGGCAAAGCGATTAGATGATGTCAGGTTAAAGGACATGAATCACACGACACAGCAGCTGATTGTATAAAAGCCGGTTATACAATCAGCTGATGCATCAGTGAAAAAAAAAATACTCACTTATGTGCTGATTACCGACAGCTCCTGGAGCGATCGGACAGGAGTCTGATCCCGTCAGATCGCTGCCGGTAATCAGCTGATGAAGTCTTCTGACGGCATCAGCTGATAGCCAGCCGGGCGCTAAAAAGATGGCGTCACTGCGAGACTACGATCAGCTGATGCGTCATGTGACCGCATCAGGTGATCAGCACCAGGTCCTGCAGGAATCGGACATGCCCGGAGAGTCTGCACACAGCCGGAGCGGCGGTCCTGGGAGAGGAGCTGGGAGCGGACATGGTACCGGGAGTCTGCAGACAGGTGAGTATGACATTTTTTTTTCTATTGTTCACTTTTGATTTAGCAGCTGCCTCCATCTCCCGCCCGTACATTGCGCCGCACGGGAACTGACATGGCACCGGACGGGAGATGGAAGTGGTGGTGACGGTACCGGGAGGATTCACGCTTCTGTGTTTAATGACAGAAGGAATCCTCTTCCTGTACACGTCACTTTACTACCCACCCCTTGCGTTTATAACTGCGTTTTTAGTGATAGAAACGCACTAAAACGCAGCTATATTTGCAAATTGTGTTTTTCATTGCGTTTTTGAACATCTCATTCAACTCAATGGGTGTAAAACGCAGTGAAAAAACACAAAAATAATTGACATGCTGCGTTTTTGTGGGCACCACAAAAACGCTGCTGAAAAAAATGCTGTGTGCAGACAGCAAAAATGAAAACTCATAGACTTTGCTGGGGAAGTGTGAACTTACCCTTAGTTGGTGACATGCAGCACCGCAGGTGACAGAGCAGAGCAAGTTGGTGACATGCTCTGCTCTGACACATAGTGTGCTGCATGTCACTAACTGTATCCACTCTGGGACTTGTTGTGCAGGTGACTGGATGATACATGTCACTAACTTGCTCCACTCTGTGACTTCTGCTGCATTGTACCAACTGTATACACTCTCACCTGAACAAGTCTCAGAGTGGGGCAGTTAGTGACATGTAGCATCCGGTCACCTGCACAACAAGTCCCAGAGAGGAGACAGATAGTGACATATAGCACACTGTGTCAGAGCAGAGCATGTCACTGTCTCCACTCTGGGACTTGTTGTGCAGGTGACCGGATGCTACATGTCACTAACTGTCTCCACTCTGTGACTTGTTGTGCAGGTGAGAGTGTATACAGTTGGTACTATGCAGCAGAAATCACAGAGTGGAGCAAGTTAGTGACATGTATCATCCAGTCACCTGCACAACAAGTCCCAGAGTGGAAGCAGTGACATGCTCTGCTTTGACACATAGTGTGCTATATGTCACTATCTGTCTCCACTCTGGGACTTGTTGTGCAGATGACCGGATGCTACATGTAACTTACTGTCTCCACTCTGGGACTTGTTGTGCAGGTGACCGGATGATACATGTCACTGTCTCCACTCTGGGACTTGTTGTGCAGGTGACCGGATGATACATGTCACTGTCTCCACTCTGGGACTTGTTGTGCAGGTGACAGAGTGGAGCAGATTGGTCCCATGCAGCGTCCGGTCACCTGTGCTGCTGGTAGGAGCACATGATCACACTGCCGACACCGCCCGCTCTCCTGACAGCTGAGCACAGCGGGCGGGTGGACAGTGTGATCACATACTTGCGTGACAGGGGGGATTTCAGTGGAGGAAAGCCCCCCTGTACTCCACACTGGAGCCCATACCTCCCACAGCTGACCGATGGTAAGCGGCGCGCTCTGCCTTCACCGCTCCACACTGGCGTCCTCCGGATCCTCCCCTCGATGCTGGGCTGTGACGTGCGGTAGTCACCGCCCACAGCCCAGTCAATCAGTGTGAGTGGCGCCGGCATCCTCTGACGTAAGAGTCAAGTTTGAGAGCCCGGAAATGCTGGGACGTCAGAGGATGCTGGCGGCCACAGCTCCAGGGGGTCATGTGACAGGCACTGAGCGTGCAGGATAGTGCCGCTCAGTGCCAGAACTGGAAATACAAGCCAATGGAGAAGATGCATATAATGGTAAGTGACACTCATTGGGAAAATAAAAAAAAATGGGTGAACCACCCCTTTAAGAGTGATCTGAGATTTAGGAGCAGGTCAGCAGATGAGGACAGTTGGGGAGGTAAGAGGGAAGGGGAGATAAATATTTGTTTGGAGAGTGCTGGGGGGGCATGGTGAAAATAAGGTTTTCAAATGCGAATAAGAAAAAAAAATGAAGGGAAAAAATGCAAGCGACAGACACACAGTTAAAGAGGTAACGCTCACCTTCTGGTCACTTCTGGGACATTTCTGGAATATATCTGATTGTCCACTTAGAAAATCCCACTTATGAAATCACACAGACCATGGTCATAACAGACCTTTACCTAAAAATATTATTGTATAGGTTAGCACGATTACAACAATACTAAACTTGCATTTTTTTAAAGGGGGGGGGATGATTCGAATTTTTCTGTATATATTTTTTTGATTTTTTTACTTATTACTTTAATTGTTAGTCCCCTTAGGGCCCCCAACCATTATGGATCTTCAATAGAATTAGACTTCCTATATAGGCCAAAGGAAACTTTTGGTACTTCAATGCTCCAAGACCCGGGTATGACTAAAACCCCTGCAACCATTATAGTTACAGGCCTGCAGATACCTTATTACAATGATTATGAGCTGTAGTGATATTTTCATACACTTGACAACCTCAGGAGAAATGTAGTATGTAAAGTGATATAAAATTTTATGAGATGCAGCATGAGAACAGGTAAGTTTATAGGCTTACCCTCTCTAAACATAGAATTATTTTACAATGTGGGACATTATTATATTCATATTACAAGGACAGTGTCAAAAGGAGGTCAATACAATCATCACTGACTGTCATGATGGCGGCAGGTTCTGTTCAGACTACAGATTCTGACACTCCACCTGATAACTTGTAGTACTTGTTGCGGTTGTATAGTTAAACCTTATTGTCTTTTTGTTGCTTCCTTCCTGCTCTTGATTTTCTAATGAGTCTCTCATTGTATGTTCCTGATTGTTTGCAGTGTCAGAGTTTTGGTTTTCCCTTGTCTGTCTTAATCTGTGATTACATCTTAATCCTGCCCCTTCCTTCTTTGGTGGGATGGAGGAAATCTGATCAGTTCTGGTCAGGAGCATAGCCGGGTATGGGACTCTGGCATCTCCACCATTAGGGGTAACCCAGAGGTAATGGATAGCCAAGGGACACCTAGCGTGAGGGACAGCATAAGAGCCAATGTCCCTCACTTTTCTATAGTCACATCATGACAGAGAGCTAATAATTTAGTGTTAAAGAATTTACTTACAACAGTTTGCCTAGGGACAATAATGATTTATTTTTAAAGCAAGGCTAGCAGTTAATTTCTCAACACAACTTCCCAAGCGATGTACTTTACTCTTCCGCTCTGCATGATCTGAAGAAAAGAGGTGGCCAGTTAAAAGCAATTCTTGAAAAATGAGCTGTTGTTTGATTTCAGCTAAAGTTATGTATTAACACAAAGAATAGCATCAACTTTGTATATGGCTAGACAAGGACAGGTTTTACAATACCTTTCATTTCAGTCTTATGATTCTATACCATCTACTTGTACTTGTCCTTCTTAGTTTTTCTCTATTCCATCTCATTTATGAGTACTGGTCTTGCAGATTAATCCTAACTCATCTTGTTTCTGTAAGATTCTTTTTCATTTGTGTGTATAAACTGCACTGTATAAACCTTCAAGTGGAATATTGCCCCCAAGATGGGACCACAAGTCCCAGAGTACATAAAGCAATGCTGATTTTGGAAACAAGTTGTGGATACACTTGAGATTGTCCTCAGACAATCGCAATAGCTATAGTAATTGATTTAAAGCCCTCTATAGCCAGTTGGCAAACAGCAATTACACACACAAATGTAAAGGTGCAGAAGTCATCTGAAGAATTATTATATATGATTGTATTGACCTGCTATTTACCTGTTTTGCATGTGATTTTCTATAATCTGTGTTATAGTTGTTGCACATAGCCTGGTACTAACAGGTTTGTTCAGGTTAGCCAATGGCTTGGTACAGGAGCTGGCTGGCAAATTTTGGCCTGGAGGAGCAGGTGAGTACATTGTAATACTCACCTGCTCCTGTGCTGTGACAGAAGATCATGTTAGTGATTACTTTGTTTCTCATTTGTTCCTGAATTTCTTTGTATTGGGGCATGATGTATAGCTTTTGAGGATCTTTTGATCTACTTCACATTGTCAGGCAGGTCCTATTTAAGTGATTTCTTGATTGAGTACAGGTGTGGCAGTAATCAGGCCTCGGTGTGGCTAAGGAAATTGAACTCAGCTTACCAAAGATGGGATAAGCTACAGTTAATTTATGTTTTTAAGGGGGATGGCAATCACTAATTCACACAGACTCCTGTAGGTTTGGATTTCTTTTTCTCTTAATAAGAAGACCATCATTTATAAACTGCACTTTGTGTTTACTTGTGTTATCTTTGTCTAAGATTTAAAATTGTTTGGTGACCTGAAACATTTAAGTTTGACAAACATGCAAAAGAATAAGAAATCGGGAAGGGGGAAACACTTGTTCACACCACTTTATGTTATTGTTGTAGCATGGCAATTCAAAGCATGCTGGAAGGAAATCTTGATACACCTCAGATTTAATCTGGAGTCCTGCTGAAAGTTATTTTTGTGGATTTTGCTTAATAAGGTAGAAAATTGTCCGGCGATTGTCCATACATTTTCATTTAGATAAAGTTGTCAGAGTCCTGGGTGAGTATCCTTACATGGAAAGGAATGCTTTACGGAGTGCCATCATTTCATTCATCACTAATATTTGATTTATTGCATCCCTAACCACAATGATAGAAATGCAACTCTAGGTATCTACTCATTCACATTATCCTCTGTAAAAATGAAAAATGTGTTCTTAAAATGGCTTTTAATGTCTGACCCCGGCTCAGTTATGTGATCTATTAGATATGTTTCCTCTACTTTAAACTAATTATGTAAACCACTTCAGTCGCCACTTGCAGCCTTCACATCGCTGGTATGCCTGCCTTACAATAGCTGTAATCATTTCTGCTTATTTTTATTTAGCATGCCATTATAATTGGTAGCACATGGTTAACATCCGTTTTTTTGCACCTAATAATTGTATGGTTAACTATAGCTTTAATAATGGCAATTTGTCACAGGATAATAATGGTAACATCTTAGAATGTGATTGTTACTAATACGGGTAAACCTGACACTGTAATAGGATTCAATAATACTATAATGGGCAATGTTTGGAAAAGGTCCTCAGGGCATTTAATTCTTGTAATCTGTGGTAGTAGGATGCATATGTACCCTACAAAATATGTGAACCGTTATATATATTTAATAACGTCATGCATTTAATACAATAAATTTCACATATCAGGCTAAGAATACACTATATATACAGTGACTTGAAAAAGTATTCATACCACGTGAACTTTTCTGCAAACTTAATTTAATTTTATTGGGATTTATGTGATATAGCAACACAAAGTAGCAAGTATTTGTGAAGTGCAAAGGAAATTATACCTGGTTTTCTAAATATTTTAAAAATATAAATCTGAAAATTGTGACAGCCCCCTGTAGTCTGTTACCCTTCAATAAGATCCTGAGTAGGGCTGAGCGGATCCGAACTGTAAAAGTTCGGATCTGCGCGGTGTCAAAGATTTCCGGGTGCCGGAAGTGGATCCGGGATTCCGGGTGCACAATTCAGATCCAGCACTAGGGAAAGTAATTGAAAAATAAAAAAAACAGTAATTAAACAGCGTTTCATACTTACCGAGAACCGGTGTCGTGGTGGCACACTGCTTCCGCGTCGCGCATTAACTTCCTGTACTGTGCATCGTATACACACAGCTTTCCATGTTTTCCCCGCCCACCGGCCGTCCTCTCGTCTGTGATTGGCTGCAGGCAGACGCGCCCCCAGCCTGTGACAGTATCTGCCTGTTTTGCCGCGATGCTCAGTCATTGTCTGCACAGCTAGCGGTTGTGCTCTATGGCCGCTGGCTATGTTTTGTAGCAGAGCTGAAGCAGCGTGGGACTTCGTGTGGATTACACCGGACCTGCAGGGTGTTGGGGGTTAATAAAGAGGTGAAGGAGGGTGTGTGTTTTGTACTTTATTCCAAATAAAGGATTTTTCTCTGTGTCTGTGTTTATTTACTGTCATTTACAGGTTAGTGTGATGCAGGTATCTTATAGACGCATGTGCTATCACACTAACCTAGGGTTTAGTAGCAGCTGTGTGCTGCTATTAACCCCTTATTACCCCGACTGCCAGCACTCCAGGACAACGGGAAGAGCCGGTAAAGCACCGGGATTGTCACATACATCTAATAGATGCGGCGATACCGGGGAGACTGCGGGCTGGAATACCAGCTCCCAGTCAGCATTATCATGGCTGGGGATGAAAATTAGAGGGGACTGCACATCGTTTTTTTAAAAAATTTATTTAAAAATTTAAAAAAATCCACACACACTTCTGACAGGAACGTGCATGTGTTTCTGAAAGACATGCATGTTCACCATACTAACCCGCAGACACTTGCACTGCTTTCCCTGCCCACCGGCCGTCCTGACGGCTGTGATTGGTTACAGTTAGCTGACACGCTTCCACTCAGGGTGGGGGCACGTCCAACTGCAACCAATTACATGCGCCGGTGGGCGGGCAAAACAATGAATTTGAATTGCCAGCTTCGTAAGGGAAAAGCGGGACCCGGAAGGAGTTTGCTGCTATGACACAGCCTCAGATGAGTACAATGTGCACGCTCCTACCCCCCTATCCCCTCCACAAACGTTTTTAATCTCTGGATTCTGGTCCCCATAGACTTATATAGTCACCGGAATCCGGAGCGGATCCGGATTTATTTTTCAATCTGGCAGTGTCCCGCCGGTCTCGGATTTTGGCGGATTCGATCAACTCTAAGGGGTACTTTGCACGCTGTGACATCGCAAGCCGATTGTAGCGATGCCGAGCGTGATAGTCCCCACCCCCGTTGCAGCTGCGATATCTTGTGATAGCTGGCGTAGCGAAAATTATCGCTATGGCAGCTTCACATGCACTTACCTGCTCTGCGACGTCGCTCTGGCCGGCGAACCACCTCCTTCCTAAGGGGGAGGGTCGTGCAGCATCACAGCGATGTCACACGGCAGGCAGCCAATAGAAGCAGAGGGGCGGAGATGAGCGGGACGTAAACATCCCGCCCACCTCCTTCCTTCCTCATTGCAGCCGGAACGCAGGTAAGGAGATGTTCCTCGCTCCTGTGGCTTCACACACAGCGATGTGTGCTGCCGCAGGAACGACGAACAACATCGTAACATCGGTCCTTCCGAAATTATGGAAATGACCGACGCTACACCGATCGTACGATTTCGACGCTTTTGCGCTCGTTAATCGTAGTAAAAAGGATTCCCATACTCCGATGTCGACATCGACGCCGGATGTACGTCACTTTTGATTTGACCCCACCGTCAACGCACCTGCGATGTCGTAGTGTGCAAAGTACCCCTAATCCTGAGTGACCAAATGCCTTCAGTAGTCAGAGTGAATTGATTAGAGGAGAATCAAAGTTGCCCTGAATTTAGGAAAAATATATGTTAGAATCTGAATTTATTTTGAATCCAATTTGCTGAAATCGAGCCAAATGGGGTGAGTATAATTTTTCTCAATTATTAAGGACCAGGAATAGGAGAGGCCACCATTTTGCTGAGTTATAAAGGGTCAGAGACCAATCAAGAAAAAAACCTCCTAGTCCAGTGATCTTTTCCAGTCCAATCTTCGGCGTCTTCTGATGCCTGACATCCTGTGCTAACTAGGGAATGACATCATGATGTTACTCAATGTACGCAATTTTATGTCATGACAAGCACCATGTGATGTCATAATGCTACGGCCTTGTTAATGCAGCAGACATTGAATGCTCTGTGTGCAGAAAGATGTTGATAAGTGAAGAACACACCAGTGAGCAGACCATACTGGGACTGCTCTGCAAAACAGGGGAACGTTGGGTAAAACATGTTTATTAACTTTGTTATGATATGTCAGGAGGGACATGAGAGCATAATAATGTTCTTTTGATTTGCATTAAATAAATTTGAATGTGAATAAAATTTCCTTACCAAATTCAAGTGAATTGCTAAATTCAAATTTTGTCAGACAAAAAAAATGAAACAATGTGTGTTGGTGTAGGTTATTTTAATGCACTTTTTAAAAAGTATTTTTCTGTTTTTTCCCACCCTATATACAGTATATCACAAAAGTGAATACACCCCTCATATTTTTGTAAATATTTTATTATTTATTTTCATGGGACAACACTTTGACACAATGTAAAGTAGTCAGTATACATGTTTTATAATAATGTATATTTGGTGTGCCCTCTAAATAACTCAACACACAGCCATTAATGTCCAAATCGCTGGCAACAAAAATGAGTACACCCCTATGTGGAAAATGGCCAAATTTCTCCCAATTAGTCATTCTCCCTCAACGGTGTCATGTGACTCAATATTGCTACAAGGTCTCAGGTGTGAATGGGGAGCAGGTGTATAAATTTGGCACCTCATGGCAAAGAATTCTCTGAGGATCTGAAAAAAAATTATTGCTGTTAATGATGGGTAAACTTGCAGATAACCGAGACCAGTGATTCTAACCAGGTTAACAAAAAACAACATTCTGGCCCGAGATTGATCTTGGATATCTGGCTGGATGCCAGTCCCCATATAAGTTTACAGCGATCAGACCTGATGCTTAAAAATGGTGGTAGAAGGGATAGGGGGATAGGACCGAGCAGGCTGTACTTACTGAGACTCTAACTGCTTCCTGGAAGCTCATTCACTTCCGGGGCTACTCATTACCTTTATTGCATATGCACTGCTTTCCCTGCCACCGGCATCTGTGATTTGTTGCAGTCAGATGCGCCCCCACTGTGAGTGCTTCCAATCAAAGATGCTGTGTGCATTTATTATGGTATAAAATAAATAAATAAAATATTTGGCAAAGGGTGATACCCAGCACAGATAAAGCATACGACTACAGGCTGCAGTCCCCAGCCATGCGCTTATCGCCTATTTTGTCTGTGTATCAAAAGAAAAGGAACCGCATGCATTTTTTAAAAAAAATATTTAAATAAATAATGTAAAAAACGTTGTGTGGTCCCCCATTTTAAATACCCAGCCAAGATAAAGCCCGACAGTAGGGGGCTGGTATTCTCAGGCTGGGGAGACCCAATGGTTATTGAGCCACCCAGCCTAAAAATAGCAGCCTGCAGCCAACCAGGATTGCCGCATCCATTAAATGTGACAATCCCGGCACTTTACCCGGCTTTTGCAGATTGCCCTGGTGCAGTGGCAATCGGGGTAATAAAAGATAATAAGGGGTTAATGTCAAAGCACAGCTGCCACTAAGCTTTAGCTTAGTAATGGGAGGCATCTATGAGACCACCCCATTACTAAGCTGTAAGAAAAAAAAAACACAAACACTGAAAAAATCCTTTATTTCATATAAAATACAAAAAGCATCCTCTTTCACCCCTTTATTAACCCAAAAACAGCCCTTCAGGTCTGACGTAATCCACGCGAGGTCCCATGATGCTTCCAGCTCTGCTACATCTGAAGTCACAGAGTGTGATCATGGAACATGACCACCCACTGCGGACTTCAGGCAGAGACTGAGCTGCAGTGATCAGCAGTGACATCACTCAGGTAAGTTGTGGGCACAGCTGGAGGTTCCCACGGCCCTCTACCTGTGACCAGAGGTAACCCGACCTCAGGGGACCTCAATCAACTCAATGACCCCACCTGAGGTGAAGTCTGTGAGTTTATTGAAGACCTTGTTCAGTGACTTTATTGTTGATTGGCCCATTACTATTCTCCTATTGACTGCTGGTGTCCTCACCACATCTTGAGTGATCATCGATCTGAGTAAGTTGAAGTCCTTTATAACTTCCAGTTTGTCACAGTCATACCTGCCATAGTCAATATTTTTGTTTTCCTTGTGTAGTCTCATGATTGAGCTTTGTAATCTGACACTCCATAAAAAGTCCTTAATTTAATGTAAACTTGTTGCTATCAATTTTGAATTATCTATGTATTGAATCCATTCACGACCTTGGACGTATATATATGTATACGTCCTAGGTCATGTCCCCTGGTATCCGCAGGCTCCAGCGACGAGCCTGCAGTAATCCCCACACATGTCTGCTGATCTGATCGGCCCTGTGATGTGATCAATGGGTTGCCATGGCAGCGTAGGGTCACATAATGAACTCTGTTGCTGCCATGATGTGTTTCCTGTGAATGTCAGGCAGAGCGCCGACTCTCACTGCACTTCTCTTGATCAGAGTGATGATGAGCACCGCTCTGATTAGGAGAAGTGATTGGACAATGCATCCATTAAGTCCCCTAGGAGGACTAGTAAAATCAATAAAAAAAGTTAAAAAAGTTCTAAAAAATATATAAAGAAAACCTCTAAAAGTTCAAATCAACCCCCCCTTTTGCCCCATTGAAAATAAAACAATAATAAAAAATGCACATATTTGGTAATGCGACTTTAGAAATTCTCAATCTATCAAATTATAAAATCAATTAATCTGATAGGTACATAGCATAGTGAGAAAAAAAATCAAAATGCCAGATTTACGCCTTATTGGAATTAATATGCAATAAAAGGTGATGAATCCAAAAAATGGCATTAATGGCATAATTAAAAACGTCAGCTCAAGACTCAAAAAATAAGCCATCACTGAGCCCCAGATCCCAAAAAATGAGAATGCTGTGGGTCTCGGAAGATAGCGCCAAAAGCTCAATTTTTTTTCTACAAGTTTCTTCATTTTCTTACCACATAGATAAAAGTAAAACTATATGTGATGCTAGTCACTACTTACGGGGAGTGTGGGCAGGAGCGTAGTCAGGAAAGTCAGGGTCTGTTAACAGGAAGACACATATAAGCACAAGGAGAAAACAAATGCATAGTCAGGGCAATATCCGAGGTTCAGAAGTCCAGGAGAGCATGTGATAAGTTCAGGGAGAAAGCAGAGATGTAGTCAGGTAACGGACCAAGGTCGAACCGGCAGGAGGTCACAACAGGAATAGGGAGTGGGCAGAGAGGAGTCAAATAACAGTCCGGGGTCAGAGAACAAAGATCAAAACAGAGACACATAGACTCAAAGCAACAGCACAACTGCAGAACCAGAAAATACAACTGGCAATGTCCTGGGTGAGCATGCTCAGTAAAGAAGCCTGAGCAATTACCAGAAAGGTAGGACACCTGAGTAATAAGCAGCAACATGGAATCCTGTGCTAATGTGACGCCCTGGCAAAACCAGGTAGTCACAAATAGGCCCCCGCATAACACCATCCCTCACTTAGGAAACACACAGTCGACTTTTAATCCTAGTTACCCCCCCTTTGGGAAAGATAGACACACCAGTGGGCGGGACCAGGCGGTTGGACATGCCCACTCAGGGGTTTAGACAGCCCGGGGCGGGAAAACAAGTAGTTGAGTTCTAGTTCAGTTCTAGTTAGTTCAGTTCATAGTTCAAGTTGAGAGGAGTGTGGGCTGGAGCTAGGTGTAGCTTCAGCAGAGGAGGTTAAAGTTGAACAGTACCAGGGTAGGAGACCTGGTGCCTTTGGCTAGGTGACAAACGGTGGTCTCTGTCAGCAGGAGACGGGAAGATGGCTTGGCAGAACCGAGGTGGACCAGGACAGGGTTGTAGTCCCCCGGTACTGACACGGGGAACCGACCCGGAAACCGGAGCACAAAGGGGGATACTCAGACCCTGAAGCCAGGACCGGAAACCAGCGGCCTGGTTAATTAACCGATTGAGGCCAGGACTAGAGGTCCTGTCCCACCCAAAGTCCCTCATAGAAGACAACAGCCCACCGATAGGGATAGGAGGTCACCGCCAGGGCCCATAGATCCCACGGGCCAGCGTCTGCGGGCATGGCTCCTTAGGCCACATCCAGCCGGGAGCGGACTCCTGAGTTCCAGACCAGGCAGTCCACCATATACAAAGTCAGTGCAGAGGAAAAAGATAGAGACCACCAGCCCGGGTGGGGGACCCGAATGCAACCTGGCCGCGGCACCGGCCACCAGCACCTTGGTTTACCAAAGACTCATGTGATTCATTGACTGTGAGTAATCAACCACCCCCTTGCTATTGCTATACCCTGCACGAACACACTGGGTTCCGGGGCAACCATCCCTACTCACGGAGGAGTTAACATCCAGCTGCACTACATCTCCCCCGGGTGCCCCATAACAGAAGCGGTGGTGTCCCAACTCACCACACACCGTGGGTGGCATCACGAACTTAATACAGCCTAGCCCGTACATCTACGTCCCCCCCATTTATTCGGCATGTCCACGAGACCCCCGGGTCTGGAGACCCTCGAACCACCTCCTAGGTCCGGATCCGAGCAGCAGTGGCTGCTGGCACGGGGGCAGCACACTTGCAAACATACTGCTAGCTAATAACCCAGGAATGTACAGCAGAGCATCTCCAAAGGCAAGATTCTCTGCACAGAGGAATCGTGACAGGTGGAACACCTGAGTAATCAGCACCAACATGGAATCCTGTGCTATTAAATACTGCTAGCTTAGTAACATAGGAAAGTACAGCAGAGCATCTGCAAAGGTAAGAGGAATTGTTACACTATACATGTTTGATATCTACAAACTCGTACTAACGTGGGGAATCATAAAGCCAGGTCAGGTTTTCAAAATAGTGAGCACTATAAATAAAAAATATGGGGAAAAATGAATGGTGTCATTCAAACGTACAACTCGCCCCGCAAAAAATCAAGCCCTCATATGGCTATATTGACAGAAAAAATAGTTATGCCTCTTGGAAGAAGGGAAGGAAAAAACGAAAATGAAAATGGAATATCACCCTGGAGTGAAAGGGTTAAATCTGTATAGGTCCCCAAAGAAACAGGTTTTGGAAATTTCTTGAAATAATTGAAATAGCTGCAAAATTTTTTACACCTTCTAACATCCTAACAAAATAAAAATGACATTTGAAAAATGATGCAGATGTAATGTAGGCTAATAGGAAATTATATTTATCAATTATTTTGTACAGCATGACTAACTAGTGTAAAGATCTAAAATTTTAAAGTTTGAAAATTGTGAAATTTTCAACACTTTTGCGAAAATTCTGATATTTTCACAAATAAATACAAAAAATATCGACTTAAACTTACCACTAGCATAAAGTAAAATGTGTTATGAAAAAACAATCTTAGAATCACTGGGGTTCCTTGAAACGTTTCAGAGTTATTACGATATAAATTGACACTGGTCAGATTTAAAAAAATTTGGCCTGGTCATTAAGGGGTTAAACTTACAACAGAAATTGGCTATTGTGACATCCATGACCATAAATCATTTGGAAATGCAGGATGAACATTTTCATTATGTTGAAAGCCATTTCAAAAAAGAATTATAAAAAAAGAGAAAAATATGATTTAGAAGTTTTGAGAACTATAAAGATTTTAGGAGCAAAATGTCCATTTAAAATGTAAAATTAGTCCCATTTGCTAAAATGCCAGCTCCATTACTAACTTTTCAAAGAACTGCTATTCAGATCGATCCATATTTCATGAATAGTCAAGCCAGAAATATAGAATAATGCACTCAAGGAAATTTGAGAATATATAGGATAACTTACATGTGCAACTATTTTGTTAAATCTTTTCGCTGGAGTTGGCTATAGCTATGGATTTCAGATGAAAGATGCATGATTATTAAACCACATCCTATTCAATGTATCATTACTTTAAAGCGTTAGATTAAGTCATTTATAAAGTTAAAGTGCTGATAAAGCATTTTGGAATTTGATTAATTTACCATGAAATAAAAGCGAATAACAGAAATGCAAATTGTATGGAAACATTTCCTTCATAAATGTCACTTTAAATAATGATTTATGTATATTATTTCTAAACCTGCAATAATGTGAGAAACAGCCTTTCATGCATGAAAAGGAAATTCATTGCTCAGTAAGGTATTCTACTTATTAACCGATGTCGCTTAGAGACACACTGACTGGAGCCTTAGAGCGAGAACATACTAGTCATCACCGAATGACAAAATGAAACTGCATGCATTCTAATAGCATATACATTCTGGGATTGAAGTATCAATGCCAAGCGCCCAAACTTACCTGTATCACACTGGTATTGACACGCACATTCAAGCTCATGTCTTTGCATTTGTAACACACATTTTAATTATTAATTTTAAAATTCACATTGTTTTTTTATTGTTTAGGTAGGGGTACATGTGAAAGAAACACACCAGCTGTATGTGATAAATTCAGCAATAGTGTATACTACGTGATGAATATAGCAGTCTCAGTGTATCTGATATGATATTTACAGTAGTCTCAATGTATCCTAAGTGATATATACAGCAGTCTTAGCAGGGTCGGACTTGCCCACCGGGGAACCAGGGGATGCTCTGGTGGGCCCACTCATTGGCACCTGCTGGTAGGGCCGTCATCAGGACATTAGTGCCCTAACTGATGGGGCCCAGTGAAGAGGGGGAACATGGGCCCGGCCAGGGTACATATGTCGCATTATTAAGCTCGGGACCGGGTCTCCCTCTTCACTGGGCCCCAGTCACATGCTAATTTGCATGCAATGTGCTTCAAAAAATTGTAACACATTTATGTTGGAATTCAAAATATTTTAATATGGCGAGAAATCATAAAAGAGTGTAATTCTTCTCACAGGCATCTAGAAATGTTTGACGTTTCGATCTATGGGGTCTTAATCATAAAGTCACTCCATAGGCTGAAAATATGATGTAAAAATTGTATCTAGATACAGTTAGTGAGGGAGGAGGCTCAGTACCAAGAAGGAGGATACTCCTGAATAAAGAAGCTGGACTACCAAAAGATGGATGTGGTATATAATGAAGCCCTCCAGAGGAGTAGTGGTGATAAATAATAGTAGTATGCAGAACCAGGTACATGAGGAACTGTAGATATGGGCAATCTGTGCATTCAAGCCAGACCAATTGGTATGGTACACCTTTATATTTTACATAGTGGAGCTGCAGTCCGTGTTTAGGTATGAGGGGGATAGTGGTGCTGGCAAGCCTTATGCAGCTTGATTGTAGCGCTCGTCGGGTGGGTAGTGTGTTCTGGCTGGGAAACACGTTACCTTTAAATCTAAGTCCCCTGCCCCTCTGTTTCATATTCACCTTCCGGCATCTTCATCTGCTTTCAGTAACGATTCCATTGGTGGCAAGTAGTTTATGACCTGCTGGTAGTTGTAGTGTTTCATGAAGTGCGCCGAAGGTCACAAATAAGTACAAGTCTATGAGAGCCTCGTTCTTGCTCTCACAGACATGCATTAAGCACTTGTGATGTAACTTCTGACTTCCAGAGATCCACCCTGTCAGCTGCATATGTCAGATCAGCAGACATATGATGGGAAAGATGAGGGCTCGCCGAATGAGCCCACATCAAAGGTAGGGTTATGGGGTTCAATAATATCACAGGTATGCAAAATTCGGATTTATTAGTATTTTTTTCAAATCCAATGTCTGACTTTTATGTTTTCTTATGCGCTGATGTAAAAAAAAAAAAAAACACTTCTAACTTTAACTATCACTAGCGATGAGCGAACCTGGACTGTAAAAGCCCAAATCCGCACAGGTTCAAAAGAACTCAAGCACTGACCCAGGCCCAGAGTTCTTAGGGAACTCCGGGTAACTGTCTGGGTCAAACCACCTGGGTCATAAAAAAAAAATCAAAGAAAAAAGAAAGAAAATAAGAATAAAGCAATCACTTTACACTTTCTGGTTTCTCCGTGTCTTCAACTTTGTTTTCAGGCCGCTCACTTACTTCAGGGACCGCTCATTATCTTTCAAACATAATCATATCCTCTCCCATCCACCGGCAGTCCAGGAGTCCCCCAGCCTGTGTGACAGTATGTCTGACTGCAACCAATGAGAGGTGCTTTGTCTTTGCAGCGCCCCATGGGACAGGTGGTTAACCTGCTTGTTGCCGGGCGGTTGAGGGTCGGGTCAGGCGATGTCACGGGTGGCCTTGCCCGGTTCCGTTGCCCCGAGGCGTGCAGTAAATTGAAGGGAAAGTGGGGTGATTGGAAAAAAATTTTGTGACTCCACCTGTGGTATGCAGCCAGGCAGTAGCCACCGCTGCAGAATTCCTCACCGTGCAGGGGTAAGGGCAGCCGGGATGGTGTCGCTCCCCACAGGGGAGCGGGTCCCAGGTGGATGACAGGGGTTGGCAGTCTCATGGAACCGCCAGAGCGTGGGGCGATGGCATCACTAATCACAGTCTGAGTGGGCAACTGCGGTTCCAGGTTCTTTTTACTCAGTGGTCTAAAGCTGCACCCAGGTGCTGGTCTTTGTCGTCGCGGGCTCCGATCAATCCCAAACAAGTAAAGGGGCCACCACTGGTGTTTGAAGAGAGAAAGAGAGAGAGTGTCCTTTTTCTAGTATGTACCCCTCAGCAGTTAGGAACCCGGGCCTAGTGAAGTCCAAGAGTTCCAGGAGTGTCTTGTCAGAACTATGCTCCCGACTCCTCTGAGTTATGTGAGTGTGTTGCACCTATTTCTACCCCCAAGTGCACCCCGCCCCCAGGTAGTTGGGTTCAGTGACTGGGGAAGACCCATGCATCGTGGTGGCTACCCCTCTGCCTACACTGAGCCATCCCACCCTGTGAGAAGGCTCCTAAACTGTATGTACAATGTGAATGTGGAACACCGGTGATTAACCCTCCCTTACCTGAGATGGATACCGCACCTTAACTGAGGTGCAGTACCCTGTGGTGACCAGAGCCTCAGAGGCGCCACATTCCCCCATGGTAAATGGCAGTACTCCTAGGCTGCAACAAAACAAAGAGTCAACACCGCAAATTTTTGTATGCATGTAACAGGTTAACAAGAAAACATCCTTACTTTTATGGAATTTGGTGGCAGCTCTGAAGCTTGGTAAGGCATGCCTGGCCCATGTGCTCAACTTAGAGGATTAGCGCTTTCTGAAAAACGACCTATATTTGACTGTGCTACTTGTCAAGGTACACCGCTTGTGCACCCATTTTCATAAGTCACCTACAGCTGCTGCCAGTCTGCCAGTACAGCAGCAGAGCTTGCAAATGTCAGCTCATCAACTGGTTTCCAACCTGCCCACACTCTGGAACTCAACATTACATATGTTGACAAAGCTTTATGAACAGCAGAGAGCAGTAGTTGAATACCAGACAGAACGTTTCCCATCGGTTTTCCAGTCAGCTTCCGCACGTAGAAACAGACAAGTGGCCATGGATGTCTGACATCTGTGTGGTTCTCCAAAACTTTGAGGAATCAATCAAGATTGTGAGTGACAATGATACTATAATCATGTAACTATCTCGCTTCCTTGTCTCCTCCAATGCTTACTGCTCACAATTAAAGAGGAAACTTTGCTGCATGCTGACCATATGGAGATGGAGAAGGAAAGTACACAGTGGCATTCGGGGGGGAGGCAATGTAAAAAAAATGCTAGCCCAGCAACAGGTTAAGTGGATTGTGGCATGAAAGGCTTGAACAAGACATTTTGCTCTTTTTTTGTAACTTTCATGATATCTCCTTTGCAAAAAATACCCTTTTAAGCAATAAAATATCTATCTATCAGAAACCCCAAAGTCATTATCTCATAAAATTAGAATAATTACCACAAAATACCTGCAAAGGATTCCTAAGCATTTAAAATGGCCCCTTAGTCTGGTTCAGTAGGCTACACAATAATGTTGAAGACTGCTGACTTGACAGATGTCTGGAAGGAGGGTAAGCTTACTCCACTAGGAGGGTAAGCTACAAAATTCATTGCTAAAAAAGCTGGCACACGTATCCAGGACATGGGCTACGACTGTTGAATTCCTTGTGTCAAGACACTCATGACCAATAGACAATGCCAGAAGCCAAGGAGAAAAACTACTGGACTGCTGCTCAGTGGTCCAAGGTATTGTTTTCATTTGGAAATCAAGGTCCCAGAGTCTGGAGGAAGAGTGGAGAGGCCACAATCCAAGCTGCTTGAGGTCTAGTGTGAAGTTTCCACAATCAGTGATGGTTTGGGGAGCCATGTCATCTGCTGGTGTAGATCCACTGTGTTTTATCAAGACCAAAGTCAGCGCAGTTGTCTACCAGGAAATTTTAGAGCACCTCATGCTTCCCTCTGCTGACAAGCTTTTTGGAGATGGAAATTTAATTTTCCAGCAGGACTTGGCACCTGTCCACACTACCAAAAGTACCAATACCTGGTTTAATAACCACAGTAACAAATATCTATATAATATATGCTTTTCCCTTTTTGTATTGAATTGCTGAAATAAATTAACTTTTTGATGATATTCTAAATTATTGAGATGCACTTGTATAATTGAATGACATATTAACTTTTAGGAATCCTAGACAAGATTACTATAATGAAAATTTATGTTTTAGTTTTTAGTAATGAAAAACCACAAAAATCAAGTAGCAAGATGAGCACTGGATCATGCATCACAAGTAAAATTATTGGTAATAAACAGTTTAACTCTTTCACGACATCCTCCTTACATGTATGGCGCAGCGGGAAGTGCTTTCTTGCCAACCACCATAAAGGTATGGCGCAATGATTGTATCAGCTTACTAGCACAGCTGACAAAATTATCAGCGGATACCAGCTATGTATCATAGACAACAATCTGCAGTAACACCCACAATCAATACCAGTGCTGATTGCAGGATTTTAACCCCTCGGTTGCCACTGTTCATAATGACAGTGGCATCAATCTGCTTACTAGAGGGAGAGGGCTCTCTCTTTGCTCCAATCGACACAACATGATTGCGATCACAGTGTGATGATGGTCTCCATGGTGAACCCAGGACAAAAAATGGCCTCAGGGTCTCCCAACTATGGAAACCTGCAAGGTCCTTACATAAGCATTGGGGTTCACAATCTAAGTTCCCTATCAGTATGTCTTTGGAGTGTGGTAGGAAACAGGAGAACTCAGATGGAACCCACGTAAACACGGGGAGAAATTACATTCAATTCTACTTAGCATGTTTGAAGCATTGTCAGTTACAATAAACCTGTTCTAGCAGTTCTAAGATTAGTGCTGGCATTCCTTTCCAGTGTGTTTTTACTCTTATCAGTAGAGGAGAAGCTTCATTACTATAAAGTGCAGCACAGATTCATCTCAACTAAAAGCCTACATCCTTTGATCAGGAATAGAACAGAAATGTATAGGACAATTCAGAACTTTCCCAAATTCATCTGAAAAAATCAGTACATACTGCATTGAACTACTGAACCCAATTTATTATATATTTTAGGAGTTGGAGTCTGTCCATTTTATATCGACTCTGACTCCATCAAAATGGACACAGACTCTGACTCCACAGCTCTGCCCAAGATAGCACCCTCCCCACCCCACAATTCATTAAATGGCCATGATAGCATGCTACCCACCCCAAAACTCATTATATGGTCCTCATGTCTTCCCCACCATAAAATTCATTATATGGCCCTGATAGTACCTTCCTCATGCCAAAATTTATTATATGGTCCTCAGTGCCTTCCCCTCCACACAATTCATTATATGACCCTGATAGCACCCTCCCACTCCACAATTCATTATATGGTCCTCAGTGTCCTCCCCAACCCACAATTCATATTATGGCCCTGATTGCGCCCTCCTTACACAACAGTTCCTTATATGGTCCTCATAGCACCCTCCCCATCCCATAGTTTATTCTATGGTCCTCAGTGTCCGCCCCACACCACAAGTTATTATATGGCCCTCAAAGTCCTCCCCGTCCCACAATTTATTATCAGAGAATAGTGTCTTCTGCCACTCCTCAATTCATTTTGAAGCTAGCAGGAATGAATTGTATTGGGTGAAGACACAGGACTGGAACTAAGGCTATGTGCACATGCTCAGGACTTATAGTAGAAAATTCTGCTGCAAATCTTGATGTGCTAACAGGAAGAACACTGCTTAAAATATGTGTTTTTACTTCTGCCTTTGTTCCATATTTTCCCCAGTCATTGGTGTTGGTGAAATATGCTGCAAAAATGCTTCAAGAATTGACATGCTGCAGATCTGAATCTGCTGTCAATCTGCAAGGAAAAAATAGGCAATGTGTGCATGAGATTTCAGGAATCTCACTCTGCTTGCTTGTACTATAAAATATTGTGCATTTTCCGTAACAAAAGCCGAATGTTTAAACAGAGCCTTAAAATTAATTGGGGAGAGACTCACAAAGCCTGATTAGTTTATTTTTATTGGGCAGCAAAGACTATAGTTAATGGGGGGAGACTGCCTTCGTATTTATCCCTTTATATTTTGAACACCGTGTGACTAATTGTATATTAATGGTGAGGTACATAATTGTAGTTAGGGGCGCAGTGTAGATTTTTTATCGAGGCAGTGAGGTGTATATATACAATATATGTGACCTTGTCATTTTCAGGGCTGCAGTGATGAGTGTGACAAGCTGAGTCATGGCTAGAAGATGGCGACATAAAGGTCTGACCAGATGGAGAAGAAACAACCGAAAAGTAATCAGATGAGACATCAGCTGAAAGTTACTGAAAATAAACATTTATTCTATACTGTTTGACCAGGAGTTAAGCTGTTATTTTTTAAATTGCTTAGACATTCTCACATTTGTGTGATGTGATATGTCGGTGTTCTGATAGATTTTTTTTATATTGGACATCACATGGACTCATACAGTTTCATAGATCCATTCACATATCTGTAAAAAATCATGGATCTGCGAGACTCAGAGCATGTGCTGTTCTGATCCAGTTATGAGGAATAGGACAAACTACATGGCTCTGTGTGTTGTCCAAGAAAAAAAATTGGGCAGCACACCGATACTTCACATAAATACTGGAATATAGCCTTATTATGTATAACACAGTCCATTAGTATATAGCATACTCACTATGTAAAGCACCGTCCTTAAGTGGATAGTTTCCTGTATTTTATGTATAACACTGTCCCATATAAGCATCCTCTCTAGTTATGTATGATACCGTCCCTTATTATTTAACGTCCTCAATTGTTATGTATAGCACAGACTCTTACATAGCGTATTCATGTTATTTCATTTCATGGTATTTCATGTTATTTTTGTTATTCACAGCTCCCTCTCTTTATTATATAATCCTCTCTTGTTAGATATAAAATGACTGCAGGTGGAGCAACATCTGACCAGAAGAACAGTCCATTTGCTGCCTCCATCAAAAAAGAAGCTTTACCATATTCCATCAGCAGTTATGTAATTTCATATCTAACAAGAGAGGATGCTCTGAAATAAAAGAGAGGCGCAATAAACAACAAAAATAACAAGATAATTCAATATGTAAGGTACGGTATTGTACATAACAAGAGAAGTCACTATGTAATATATATGTATCTTCATTAGAGATGAGCAATATTCGTGGTTCGACGTTCGCCAATTTCATGTTCGAGAGATTCTGGGGGGTGTTCGAGATGTTCAACGAACTCGAGCCTTTTGTTAAAAGCTCGTCAGTTCGAGTAACGTTCGAGAACGGTTCGAGCACCAAAAGCGTGGCTTTTTACAGCTAGGTGTGCATGGAGCCATCGCTGGCAGCCTGCGGTAAGCTGGTAACCAGGGTAAATATTGGTTATCCAAGCAAAGAGCTTTGCTTAGTAACCCGATGTTTACTCTGGCTACGTGTGCAAAAATTCCCGAAAGCCACACAGAAGCACTTCCGTGTGACTTCCGTCGGATGCGCTGCAGTCTGTGTCACGCTCCAGCTCCAGCCCCGCGGCTGCCCGCAAAGCAGTATCTGCAACTGGCTACACTGTACGGTGTCCGTAGCTGCCCACCTTGCAGTGATAGCAGCCACGGGGATGACAAGCGCTGCCGTCAGGAGGATAGTGAAGTTCCTTATCAGCGGTCATGAAGTCCTGCCCTCCTGACGTCAGCGCTGTCACTGTCCTCCATGGCCACCGCTTGTCACATCTCCTCTCGCTGCCGACCCGAAACTGTCACTAGCGGTGACGTCACAGGCACCCGCGATACTTGGTTGTGAAGGCGGCGGTCATTGAACTCAGTGACAGCTCTGCTATCTGGAGTGCAGTGATCACCGCAGGTAATGTACCTCGCTATCCTCCTGAGAGCAGCACTCCTCATGCCCTGCAGTGACAGCTTTGCTATCAGGAGTGCAGTGATCACCGCAGGTAATCTACCTCGCTATCCTCCTAACAGTAGCACTTGTCATGCCCTGCAGTGAAAGCTCTACTATCAGGAGTGCAGCAATCACTGCAGGTAATGTACCTCACTATCCTCCTGACAGCAGTACTTGTCATGCCCTGCAGTTACCTGGGCTGACCTATTGATCTTAGCTCAGGTCACTGAATTGCTCTCCCAGCCAATGGGGAACATCCTGCTCTTCATTGACTGGGACATTGACTATGGTATGGATCGTCATGGGACCCCCTTGGATTACACCAGACCTGGATTTGTTTTTCTTTCTAATAAATTAGTGAAAGAGGGAATGTTTTGTGGAGGGTTTTTTCAAATAAAAATGTGTTTGTCGTCTATTTTTTTTTTTTATTACTGACTGGGTTAGTCATGTCGGGTATCTGATAGACACCTGACATCACGAACTCCAGGGCTTGATGCCAGGTGACATTACACATCTGGTATTAACCCCATATATTACCCCGTTTGCCACCGCACCAGGGCAACGGGATGAGCTGGAGCGAAGCACCAGGATTGGCGCATCTAATGGATGCGCCACTTCTGGGGCAGCTGCGGCCTGCTATTTTTAGGTTGGGGAGAGTCCAATAACCATGGACCTCCCTAGTCTGAGAATATCAGACCCCAGCTGTCCGCTTTACCTTAGGGACCCTATATAACAAGAAAAAACAGCATAAAAACAACCTCCACTCAAAAATATTATGTATTGCAAAGTGTGCACAGTACCAACATTCCAAGCTGTACTATTGAAAAAATGAGATTTTTGGCAAAAAATTGCAATTTTTCGAGCCACCCCGCCAACGTCACGGCAAATCTCCTGGGGCAGTCCTAACACTAAAATATTTTTATTTAAAGTGTGCCATGTGGCCTCACATATGCAAAATTAGGACTGCACAGCACGTACCTTGTGCTTTTCAGTCACCGTCTCCATGACTGATTCATGGTTGTGGGCGGGACAGGCCCGAGCACATGCTGCTTAGAATAAATAGCCAGTGGACGGGGTTGGATGGCAAGTGTGAACAGCCACCAACCGCCAAAAATCAGGACAGATGGAAAAATAAACATGAGGTGCACTGCAAGATGAGAACCAACTGGGACCCTATATAACAAGAAAAAACAGCATAAAAACAACCTCCACTCAAAAATATTATGTATTGCAAAGTGTGCACAGTACCAACATTCCAAGCTGTACTATTGAAAAAATGAGATTTTTGGCAAAAAATTGCAATTTTTCGAGCCACCCCGCCAACGTCACGGCAAATCTCCTGGGGCAGTCCTAACACTAAAATATTTTTATTTAAAGTGTGCCATGTGGCCTCACATATGCAAAATTAGGACTGCACAGCACGTACCTTGTGCTTTTCAGTCACCGTCTCCATGACTGATTCATGGTTGTGGGCGGGACAGGCCCGAGCACATGCTGCTTAGAATAAATAGCCAGTGGACGGGGTTGGATGGCAAGTGTGAACAGCCACCAACCGCCAAAAATCAGGACAGATGGAAAAATAAACATGAGGTGCACTGCAAGATGAGAACCAACTGGGACCCTATATAACAAGAAAAAACAGCATAAAAACAACCTCCACTCAAAAATATTATGTATTGCAAAGTGTGCACAGTACCAACATTCCAAGCTGTACTATTGAAAAAATGAGATTTTTGGCAAAAAATTGCAATTTTTCGAGCCACCCCGCCAACGTCACGGCAAATCTCCTGGGGCAGTCCTAACACTAAAATATTTTTATTTAAAGTGTGCCATGTGGCCTCACATATGCAAAATTAGGACTGCACAGCACGTACCTTGTGCTTTTCAGTCACCGTCTCCATGACTGATTCATGGTTGTGGGCGGGACAGGCCCGAGCACATGCTGCTTAGAATAAATAGCCAGTGGACGGGGTTGGATGGCAAGTGTGAACAGCCACCAACCGCCAAAAATCAGGACAGATGGAAAAATAAACATGAGGTGCACTGCAAGATGAGAACCAACTGGGACCCTATATAACAAGAAAAAACAGCATAAAAACAACCTCCACTCAAAAATATTATGTATTGCAAAGTGTGCACAGTACCAACATTCCAAGCTGTACTATTGAAAAAATGAGATTTTTGGCAAAAAATTGCAATTTTTCGAGCCACCCCGCCAACGTCACGGCAAATCTCCTGGGGCAGTCCTAACACTAAAATATTTTTATTTAAAGTGTGCCATGTGGCCTCACATATGCAAAATTAGGACTGCACAGCACGTACCTTGTGCTTTTCAGTCACCGTCTCCATGACTGATTCATGGTTGTGGGCGGGACAGGCCCGAGCACATGCTGCTTAGAATAAATAGCCAGTGGACGGGGTTGGATGGCAAGTGTGAACAGCCACCAACCGCCAAAAATCAGGACAGATGGAAAAATAAACATGAGGTGCACTGCAAGATGAGAACCAACTGGGACCCTATATAACAAGAAAAAACAGCATAAAAACAACCTCCACTCAAAAATATTATGTATTGCAAAGTGTGCACAGTACCAACATTCCAAGCTGTACTATTGAAAAAATGAGATTTTTGGCAAAAAATTGCAATTTTTCGAGCCACCCCGCCAACGTCACGGCAAATCTCCTGGGGCAGTCCTAACACTAAAATATTTTTATTTAAAGTGTGCCATGTGGCCTCACATATGCAAAATTAGGACTGCACAGCACGTACCTTGTGCTTTTCAGTCACCGTCTCCATGACTGATTCATGGTTGTGGGCGGGACAGGCCCGAGCACATGCTGCTTAGAATAAATAGCCAGTGGACGGGGTTGGATGGCAAGTGTGAACAGCCACCAACCGCCAAAAATCAGGACAGATGGAAAAATAAACATGAGGTGCACTGCAAGATGAGAACCAACTGGGACCCTATATAACAAGAAAAAACAGCATAAAAACAACCTCCACTCAAAAATATTATGTATTGCAAAGTGTGCACAGTACCAACACACTTTGCAATACATAATATTTTTGAGTGGAGGTTGTTTTTATGCTGTTTTTTCTTGCAGCATGTGCTCGGGCCTGTCCCGCCCACAACCATGAATCAGTCATGGAGACGGTGACTGAAAAGCACAAGGTACGTGCTGTGCAGTCCTAATTTTGCATATGTGAGGCCACATGGCACACTTTAAATAAAAATATTTTAGTGTTAGGACTGCCCCAGGAGATTTGCCGTGACGTTGGCGGGGTGGCTCGAAAAATTGCAATTTTTTGCCAAAAATCTCATTTTTTCAATAGTACAGCTTGGAATGTTGGTACTGTGCACACTTTGCAATACATAATATTTTTGAGTGGAGGTTGTCCGCTTTACCTTAGCTGGTGATACAATTTTGGGAGGACCCCCACGTGTTTTTTTTTTTTTTATTATTATTTATTTAATTTAAAATAACAGCGTGGGGTGCCCTCAGTTTTGGATTACCAGCCAAGGTGAAGCTGCCAGCTGTGGTCTGCAGGCTGCAGCCGTTTGCTTTACCCTAGCTGGCTATCAAAAATAGGGGGAACCCCACGTCATTTTTTTTTAAATGTATTTACTTTTTGGCTAAATACAAGGTTAAGCACCCCTTAGTGCCACATGAAAGGCACCAAAGGGTGCAAAATTACAAAACACAGGAGAGTGGGACATTGTGTGTCTTTCTGCCATTATAATAACAGAAAAGACTGATATGAAGTCTACAAGCAGAAGAAAATGACCAGAGCGCTCTACGCTGTGAAAAGCAGTAGAAAATGGTACTGGAGTGAAAATGTGACCGCCTCATGTAGGTTGAAGCTATGGATCCTGGGTAAATTTATGTATTTGCCCTCCTTCAGTTTTTTTGCAGTACGCAAAAAAATGGAAGGCATACAGATGACAAACGGATGACATACGGACCGTATACGGAACGGAAACAGATGCCACACGAATGCATCCGTGAAAAAAACGGACCGTTTTTTGCAGACCGTAAAAATGGATCGGTCGTGTGAATGTAGCCTTATTCTGATCTGCCGTTTATAAACAGCAGGCAGAAATAAGTGAATTGCACCCCTTAGCATCAGAAAATCTCCGGGATTTCAGGGGGTAGCTGAGACCCTGGAGATCATGATTGAGACCAGTTTTTCCAGTCCCCGCTCACGTGCTCACCGGTATACACCGTATACCAGTGATCATGTTACAGTAAATGACAGCGCCGGTAAAAATTATTTATCTCCCATCTGGCATGAACAAACATGTCAGATGGGAGATCCATCTCCTCCCTGGTGCCCTCCGGTCCACCAGTGTCGCCAAAGTGACTCCCCCAACCCCCTCCCACAAATCCAAGGTGGCCGCGCGTACAGCAGCGCGCCAGCCGAATTCACCCTACTCCTCTGATTTCTGTCACATGTGCCATGACACATGTGACAGAAAACTCCTCCCCAGGCTCTGCCAGGTCCCCCCTATATACCCACCGGTGTTACCCGGTGTCCCACGGTACCTGTGCAGCGTTGATCCCCCGCGGCCCCCTCCTTCACAATAGATACTGCCGCATGCACAGAGCGGCTGTCAGCTCAGCTTCCTGTGTTCAGACACTGTGAGTGCGGGAACCATGCATCTGTAAGCTATTGCAATGCCCTGCTCATGAGGTAAGGAACATAATTGATCAGGAGAACTATACTACATTTCCAAATGGAGGTATTTGATTTTATAGTTGCCCTGCTGAACGACTACCAAACATGAGAGTCCGTTATACGCCACAAGAAAACATATCTACAGTAAATAGCGAGCTCTGTTGTTTAGTATTCATTCAGCTGGATAACTGGACTTAAAAGGTTATTCCATCTCCAAGATCTTATCCCCAATATATAGTAGGTGGAATAGCAATAATATCAGCAAATATCAATATTTGGAAATGTAGAATAGTTCTCCTGATTAGGCATGCCCTTACCTCATGAGCAGGGCATTGCAGCTTTGGTAGCAACAGTTACGACATGTACTCTGCTGCTGTGGACTCGGGGAGAGTGGGTGCAGATTCATTGCACCCACACTCCTCACATGGAGGGTCTGCACTCCTAGAAATTGGGGGATACATTCCCTGAGCGTGTCTCCCCATATTCTAGATGGTCCAGAGTCGTCATGGGACCCCCTTATTTTTTTTTCTTACAATAAATTGGTGAAAGAGGGAATGTTTTGGGGAGTGTTTTTCAAATACATTTTTTTGGTCTATTTTTTTTGTTAGTACTGATAGTTTGTGATGTTGGGGATCTGATAGATGCCATAACATCACAAACTGCTGGGCTTGATGTCAGGTGACCTTACAGCTAGTATCAACCCCATTTATTACCCCGTTTGCCACTGCATCAGGGCACGGGATGAGCTGGGGTGAAGCACCAGGATTGGTGCATCTAGTGGATGCGCCACTTCTGGGGCACCTGCGGCCTGCTATTTTGAGGCTGTGAAGGGCCAAAAACTATGGACCTTCCCACCCTGAGAATACCAGACCACAGCTGTCCACTTTACCTTGGCTGGTGATCCAATTTGGGGGGGACCCTACTTTTTTTGTAATTATTATTATTTATGAAATAATTATAAAAAAAGAGCCTGGGGTGACCTCCACATTGGATTACCAACCACGGTAAAGCTGCTAGCTGTGGTTTTCAGGATACAGCCGTCTGCTTTACACTAGCTGGCTATCAAAATTGGGGGGACCCCACGTAATTTTTTTTTAAACTATTTTATTAAATAAAAAAAATTAATGGGCTTCTCTGTATTTTGATTGCCAGCCAAGGTAACGCCAGGCAGATGGGGATGGCAACCCTTAGCTGTCTGCTTTATCTGCGCTGAGAATCAAAAATACCGCAGAGAGTCATTTTTTTTAATGATTTATTTTTACCGCACTGTGATGTCAGGCAATCAAGATACAGGGAAGCCCATTTTTTTTTTAGTTATTTAAATAAATAATTAAAAAAAATATATATGGGCTCCCGCTGCATTTTTTATATTGCTAGCTAAGGATAATCCAAGCAGCTACTGGCTGCTAACCCCCACTGCTTGGTGTTACCTTCACTGGCAATGGAAAATCCAGGGAAGCATTTTTTATTTTTTTTTTGCCAAAAAAACTACAAAAAATTGACGTGAGCTTCGCCATATTTTTGTATGCTAGCCAGGTACAGCAGGCAGGTACGGCTGCCCCCAACCCCCAGCTGCCTATTTATACCCGGCTGGGAACTAAAAATATAGGGAAGCCCTTTTTTTAATTATTTCATGAATTTCATGAAATAATTAAAAAAAAACAAACCACGTGGGCTTCGCCCCATTTTTGTGTCCAGCCAGGTACGACTAGACAGCTGGGGATTGGAATCCGCAGCACAGGTTAGCCCAAGCTTTCTGGGCCCCTCTGCTGCGAATTGCAGTCCACAGCCGCCCCAGAAAATGGCGTTTTCATAGAAGCGCCAACATCTGGTGCTGTATCAACTCTTCCAGCAGCCCTGAAGCCGGGTGGCTTGCTGGGTAATAATGAGTTAATACTAGCTTTGTTTTACTAGCTAGTATTAAGCAAGAGATTCTTAATGTCAGGCAAGTTTGACCCGGCCACTAAGAATCTCCAATAAAGGGTTAAAAAAAGACACCACACAGAGAAAAAATACTTTAATAGAAATAAATACACAGACACACTTAGAGACTCCATGTTTATTATTCCCTGTCAGCCCTCCATGATCCTGCTCTTCTGTCTTCTTTCTCCTTCAACCCATGCAGCGCTGCTACATCAGACAGCACTGCATGGGAGGAAGACGCTGCTGCTCCCGTGCAGTCTATTCACTCAGTGAGTGAGCAGAAGCTGCGTGCTGTAAGCTGTGACATCATCTCTGACAGACGGGCTACCATAACAACGGTGCTCCGATCACGTGATTCCCGATGCCTCTATCTACCTGCTGTGACAGCTAGTCCCTGCATGTGGCTGACTCTGTAAAGAGCGCCCACATGCAGGAACGGGGAGTCGACCATGTGCCAGAGCATTTTGCCGGTACACGGAAATGCTCAAACGAGCACCGTGTACCAGATAGATGCACTGACAGGACCTAGCATGACGTCATAGCCATGTGACCAGTCTGTAGCAAATGAAATAATAGACATCAGTGCTGGTTACCGGGAGGAGGCAGCGATTAGCAGAAGGAAAAGCGGCGGGAGTCAGAGTGCAGGACGCTTCGCGGGGGCCTATAAGTGTTATGGCAATGTTTATTAACTGTATGTGTACATGTATAATGTGTTTTTATGTGTTTGTGTTTGCCTCCCATTGTTTTCAATGGGATTGGAGTGGTTCGTCAAACGGTTAGTCGAACGTTCGTCGAACGGGGCCTCCGTTCGACGAACCGAACCGAACTCAAGCCTTCAGAGGCTCGCTCATCTCTAATCTTCATATATACATATATATATATCTTTTATTTGTAGCTTTGTTGCCATAAAGGGAGGGGGGCCCAACACAGTTTCTTGCACATGGGCCTCAAGCTGTCAGTGTCTGCCCCTGGTTAAGGGCCCACTAAGATGTTTTACCCTCCCTGAGCTGAACCCCCAGCTATGCCTCTGTCTGTAGACCAAGAAGATAAATATTAAAATAATTACATCCCACAGGTTGGCAGTGAGGAAAATGTATTTACCTTCAGGAAATATATTGAACAATGGCTGAATGTAGGGCAGTACAGAAACAATGTATGAACTAATAACACCATGTGCATGATTCCCATACAGGCAAATGACAACTTATAGTCTAATAAGAGCAGTAAAACCCCATCAGTAACACACTAAGGCCTCTGCCACACTCACGTGAAAAACACCCACGTGCCGAGAGACACGTATTTCCCCTGCGTGTTGCGTGCAGGTAAGTACGTGTCTCTGGTACGTGCGGGCCACGTGTGTTCTACGTGTGCTATCCGCGATAGCACACGTAGAACCGGTAATTTACATACTCACCTGGTCCTTCCTGCTGTCCGCTCTGCTGTCCGTGGTGCTGATCTTTGGCTCCAGCCCTCCCGTCTCCCCGCTGCTGCCAGGCAGTGAAGTGAATATTAAATGAGAATAATGAGCGGCGGTCGGCAGCAAGAGGCAGCAGCGGCAGAGACAGGAGGGCTGGAGAAGGTGAGTTAATGTTTTGGGTTTTTTTCACTGACACGTGTGTTTTCTCCGGCGCGTGTCACACGGGACCGCATCCACACTACACCCTTGTGGTACGGGTGCGGGCCGTGTGACACCCATGCTGCCGGAGAAAACACTGACATGTCAGCGCTTTGAAAAACGCACACACGTACAAACGCACACGGACACACGTTCCGTGTGGTTTTACGTGTGTGTGCCTGCTACAATAGGGTAGCATTGCTTAACGTGTCTCCGTGCCGCCGGTACGTGTAAAAAATGACAAACACGTGCCGGCGGCACGGATATGTGTCGCAGGCCTAATGAAACAATGGATGCAATTGGAAAACGTTTCTGCATTATTAAAATTGGTCAAACTGGATAAAGCAACTTGTTTTGAATGAATCACAGTACAATAAATGAGTGAGGAAGGTTTTTGTCCTACCCTGCAAAAACAGCTATTGTCACCATATCAGATTGTGGAACTAGGGAATGTAATAAACACCTATCAAATGATCACATCGGTTATG
Organism: Anomaloglossus baeobatrachus; assembly: GCF_048569485.1. NCBI lineage: Eukaryota > Metazoa > Chordata > Amphibia > Anura > Aromobatidae > Anomaloglossus > Anomaloglossus baeobatrachus. The sequence continues at coordinate 176,096,561 of NC_134354.1, read as the reverse complement.
GTTTAAATTAGGCTGTGTTGACACAAGCATTGAGTCTTTTTCATCTGATTTCTGCTTTTTGAACAGTCAAAATTCCATAGTCTGCGATACTATTTTGCTTATGCATGTATGTTCAAAAATATGTCAATGGAACCTATCAAGATCTGTTGGATCCTGTTCAACAGAGATCAAAATGGATTGGTAATGGTAACATACATTATGAATAATGTTAAATATAAACATGGTTGCTTTTCTACTATTTTTCTATTTTATAATATTATTAAGGAGAACATTTCACCAAAATGTACACATTGAACTGGACATACAATATAAAAATGACTGCAGGGCAGAATAAAATATTTTTGATTTTAATCTTATTTCTCCATTGCTCCAAGATATTAGCAATCAAACCATAGGGCCCTAAAGAGTTAATTTTTGTTAAGTCAAAGTAGATTATATGAGAGAGTTTTCACTGGTGGCATGTACTTCTTCCTCATTTATGATGATGAATACCAATCATAAGCAGGAAACAACACTCAAAGGAAAGAAGAACTCTCCCTCCCAATAACCTATAGTGTGAGATGTCCTGTATATTGTCAGACAGCCATAATCTCCTAGTCTAAGCTTTTGCATCAGTCTGTTGTGGGCTGATGGGCAGCACAGCTGAGTTTATCAGTGTCACATTATAAACCCTTCTATCAGCTTTACTCCTTTCCAAGCACTCTCACCTCTGATGTGCTCCTCCTACCTCATACCACCTGTCCAGAAATGTGTCAGTAATCATGATTATGCTATTGTGTCAACTTGTGATCACTCTATATGAAGATCAGGGCTTTCTTATTGTCTCATGCAGGAGTAACTTGCCTCCTCTGGAATAGTCTTGTGTGATATATAATGAAAGCTCTGATCTCATCTCACTGCAAAGACAGTACAAGTTTAGCACAATAGATAGAAGTTTCATACTGACAGCAGCTCTCAGCTCAAAACAGACAGTGTGAGGGGAGGTCCAATATAGAAGAGGTGACTGTGCTATACAAAAGGAGGAGCTGATAGAAGAGTTTGTAATGTGACACAGCTAAACTCAGCTGTACTGTTCCTCCTCCCACACGAACTCATGCACAAGGTTAGCCCAGAAGATCATGCTATCTGATATCATACATTTTTCATTCAAATGTTGCTGCCTGCTTATCATTGTGCAATGTCATACAGGGGAAGAAGTATATGCCCCACTGGTGAGAACTGTGTGATAACATCCACTGACATCAATGTTTTTATCTTCCTAATATATTGCAGTCATCATATTATATAGCACTAAGTAGTTGCAATTTCATACTTTCATAGTTTTAAGGTTGAAGGTAGTCTTAAGTCCACAAGTTCAACCTATAGGTTAACATGTTGATCCAGAGGACTGCGAAACCCCATAGGGCAGACACTAAGCTTCATAATAGGGGAAAACTTCGTTCCAGATTTCACATATGTCAATCCGATTAATTTCCTGGATCAACGGCCAATCACAGATACTAGTACACATAACCTGTAATATAATATTTTTCAAGAAAGGCAACTAGGCCTTTATTAAACTTTAGAAGTGAACCAACTATTAAAGAAAGGAAAAACTGTGAACATCTATACCTCTTTTAATGCATCTCATTATTTTATTAGCTATTAGCTCTGGCAGCAGCTGCCTGACACTGGTCAGTAAAGTAGAGTGACAGTTTTACCCAGTTTTTTACAATTAAGTACATAATTATATATTTTATATCCTCTGCCCAAGTGCATTGTATTTATCCACATTAAGCGTCAATTGTCATTTCTCAGTCCAAGCCTTCAGCCTACATAAATCCTTCTGTAATATTAAATTATACTCCTCTGTATTGATTACTCTGCATAGTTTAGTATCATCTGCAAATATTGAAATTCTACTCTGTATGCCCCCTACAAGGTAATTAATAAATATCTTAAAAGAAGAGGGTCCAATACTGACCCCTGTGGTACCCCATTGTTAATTGTGACCTAGTCTGAACATGTTCCATTAATACCCACCCTTTATTTTCTATGACTAAGCCAATTCTTAACGCAGTTACACATATTTTTACCTATTTCCATTATTCTCATTTTATTTACCAACCTTTTGTGTGGCACCATACCAAATGCCTTTAAAATGTCTATATAGACAGCATCCACTGCTTTTTCCTGGTTCAGTCTGGAACTTTCCTCCTCATAGAAGCTGATCAGATTAATTTGACCGGATCAATCCCTCATAAACCCATGAGGTTATTCTTTTTGAGATAAACCAGGATGGCATCTCTTAGGAAACCCTCAAGAATTTTACCCACAATTGCTTATTTTGCTTTTCTACACAGTTAAGTCTTCTATTTTTAATTAGGTCTATGAGGTAATGTTACTTAAAACTACATGAATACTTTTAAGCTCTATGAAAAAACAGGAAGTCTCTTTTGCCTGCATGAGTCAAGAGTCAAAGAAAAGAGAAGAATTTACTGGGTTGAATGGCAAAGTTAGAAACTGTAAATTCATAATGTCATGTAATGTGATTGCAACACATTAAGAGGATAAAAACTTTGATGGGAGTGCTTCTTTAATGAAAATGTAGTTATTAGGTACTAAATACTTTGATTGCAAAATAGGCAAGCTAAAAAAACCCATTTCTTCCACTATGCAGCCACTATAACATCTTGTGTACAGTTCAACATGAAAAATTTGGGTATAAGTCCTATTTAAAAAGTTTAGACAAAACAGAGTGCTTTTTGTATTACTTTATTATAACTACTTGGTAGGAGAAACTATAGATCCCTTTCATAATAGTTAAAAGTCAGTGAGTTTCTAGCTGCATCTGATACAAAGAAAACAAATTAAACCAATCAGGCATGTTTCCAATGTACATTTTCTAGCCTCATTTTTCATCTGCTAGAAGTTAAACACAACATAGTGCAACGATGGATATGGCCAAATTTATTTGGCCACAGTAAATGTTTTTCTTTATAATTTTCTATGATTAATTAATAGCAACAAAATACTGTATCCGCTATCACAGTAATAGCTAGCATGAAAATAAACAATACATTACTGAATATATGTTAATTAGTGATGGGCGGACCTGGACTGTGACTGTAAAAACTCTGGATCTGTGCGGTTTCCAACGTATTAGAGTGCCGGACCCAGGCTAATAATCTGGGTCCGGCACTCAGGAAGTAAAAACAAATAAAAATAAATGAAAAATAAAGAAAATAACAATGAAGCAAGCATTTTATACTTATTGAGTCTCTGGTGTGGCTGTGACTTCTCCCACGGCCGGTCATTCTTCTTTCGGTGCCGGTCATAATTGAGAATACATATGTACTAAATGTAATTAAAATTATTTATTTAAATAATTAAAAAAAAAAGCCATATTCAGTTCCTCTTATTTTGATACACAGCAAAGATTTGCGTACGGCTGGAGGCTGCAGCCTGTAGCTGTATGCTTTATCTGAGCTGTGTATCATAATATGGGGGGACCCTACACCAATTTATTTATTTATTTTTACTCCAATCTACAGTGACCCGCAGGCAGGGTCTGTGATTGGAAGCAGTCAGACGCTGTCACACAGGTTAGAGGCGCATCTGACTGCAACCAATTAGATGCCAGAACTGCCGCTGGTTGGGAGAAGCAGTGAATATGGATCAGCAATAATGAGTGGTCCCGGAAGAAGATGAGCTGCTATGGGAGCATTTACAGTCGCACTGGAGATTGGTAAGTATAGTGTGCCTGCTCTAATCTCCGTATCCCTTCTATCCCCATATCCTTTCTACCAAAATTTTTATGCACTGGATTCTAATCCCCATAGACTTTTAAGGGGACCAGCGTCTGGCCATATATCTGGGATCAGTTCCAGGCTTGAACAGGATCGCTTGTCTGCCCATCACTAATTTTAATAAAAACAAAGAAGTCAACAAAATGTAGCTGTGAAAATTGAACAAATAGATTATTCTAGCAATTGTGCAAAGTGAAAAAAAGAGGTTTTCTTAGAAGTTACATTGAAATTTCACTGAGGTAGGTGAGCTAATTACTCAACCTGTTTTGGTTTTAATGTAAATCAATACATCTTTTCACAGACTGATACGCAAGCATTAAATCATACCAAATGGGAATAGCTTTCTGAAGGGCAAGGCTTATGTAAAAGACACCTAACTTAATTCAGACCCCAGAAAAACTTTCCCTTTATCCATTTCACCCATAGCCATTCATTACTCCACAGCCAAAGAGATCGCATTCTGATAGAAATCATGCGAATTTACAATGAGACACAAATTGACAAGTCTTGTTTTAATTTAGAGTGTCCTATGGTCAGTACAGCATACACAACATTTTACTTTGTTGTAGAATCTTAAGTGATAGCATGTCATGTTTATGTCTGGCAAGATATACTGGGAGTTTTAGTTCTCCAAATAAAAACAAGATGGATGGCTTCAGTCCTACAACACACCAAGGTGGCCATAAAGTAACCTAAGGTGTTTGGAGCCGTGTGCAGACTGACTCAGTGAACAGAACTGGCTGAAAATTGGTTTGTATTCTATTTAAGGCATGGGGAAATGGAAGGCATCTTAAAAAATAAAATTTATACCAAAACTTCGCTGAGACAGATGATGACACATTTTGAGGCAACAGGGTTACTGAGTGTACAGCAAGGGCTGGCTGATGTCGGGTAAGTAGAGAGGTTGTGGAGGACATTACCACTGCCATCGTGGACCAGGGCACGAACAACCTGGCCAGGAACAGCAGTGAATGCAGTGTTTCCAGGGAATTGGGGCTCCCATACAGAACAGGGTGGAAAGTTCTCCGCGCCCTGGCTGAACCCTCAGTAATCCTGTTGCCTCAAAACGTGTCATCATCAATTTTTGTTTAAGATGCCTACCATTTCCCCATGCCTTAAATAGCATACATACCAATTTTCAGCCAATTCTGGCTACTGGGTCAGTCTGCACATGGCTCCAGACACCTTAGGTTATTTTATGGCCACCTTGTATATATATATATATATATATATATATATATATATATATATATATATACATATATATATATATATATATATATATATATATATATATACATATATATATATATATAAACAAAAAAGCAATATCAATACTAGTTATACCGATAATGCGGTATGGGGGGCTATTAATGGTATAACACAATGGTATAACCCCAACAAGGTTTAATGACAAATTGGAACCCTCACTCTGGATGCTTCCAATCCCCCAATTAGTGTGAGCAGTATTCCTTCAATGTCTTAAATGTCACTTTTAATGAATTCTGCAGTCTTAGAATTATACAAGCCCTTTATGATAAGGATCCTTAATAGATAATAGAGCACTTTTGGCTGTTATGACCTGCAGCAAAGGTGATGGATAGCTGAACAGCACATTCTTTGAGGAATCCCAGCCAATGAATATCCCTTTAGATGGAGCTGAAAGTGTAGTTCAGAAGTTCAAAGATAACAAAACACCAGCTACACTAAGTGGAGTGGCAGTAAGAGGATACTATAATCATCAGCTGCCTCCAGATTTCTGAGCTTCTTAAGGAGGCTAGTGGTCAAAAACCTTTAAAGTGTCTGTAAAAGACCTTCAACAAGGTTTGGTGGCAGTAGGCTCTGAGGTTTCAGATTGAGCAATAAGGAGTGGGCTAAATGCTGAAGGTCTCCATGCTGAACTCCAACATGTACAACCCTACATAAAAACACAAGGAAATTCGTCTTTAATATGCTCAAAACTATGTAACTAAGCCATAGAAGCTTTTGGATCATGATTCCAATCATGGCTCTAAGTCCACAAAGGCTTGGTTTCAAAAGAAGTCCTGTAAAGCCTGCTTTACACGAGACGATAGATTGTGCGATAGCACAATCGATCGTACCCGCCCCCGTCGTTTTTGTATCACTGGCAATTAGTTGCCCATGGCGCACAAACTCGTTTAACGCCCGTCACACGTACTTACCTTCCGGACGACCTCACTGTGGGCGACGAACGTCCACTTCCTGGAGTGGGCGGGACGTTCGGCGTCACAGCGACGTCACACGGCAAGCGGCCAATAGAAGCAGAGGGGCGGAGATGAGCGGGATGTAAACATCCCGCCCACCTCCTTCCTTCCATTAAGCTGGCGGGTGCCGCGGGAGCTGCTGTTCATCGTTCCCGTGGTGTCACACGGAGCAATGTGTGATGCCACGGAAACGATGAACAACCGCCGCCATTTTAATTAAACAATTTTATGAAACCTAGCGACGAGTACACGACTCACGATTTGTGAGCGATACTGCGTCGCTAGGAGGTGTCACACGAAACCACGTCGTGCGGTATGCCGGATGTGCGTCACGAAAACTGTGACCCCAATGACATATCGCACAATCTATCGTCTCGTGTAAAGCCCGCTTAAGATTCTCGAGTGGCAATCAGTTGTCTGACTTGAACCCCATTGAAAATCTTTGGTGGAATTTGGACAAAACCACTGCAGCATGTAAACCGAAGACTATAGTGATTTTAAGGCCAAAGTTCATGAAGAATATGCTAAAATTCCTCAGAAACACTGCCAAAAGTTAGTGCCTCACTATGGATCACATTTGCAGTAGATCATAGACAAAGGGGCTCTACTTAAGTACTAAAGCGGGCTTTACACGTACGATATCGTTAATTAAATCTCGTCGGGGCCACGGTGTTTGTGACGCACATCCGTCGTCATTAATGATATCGCAGTGTGTGACACTTCTGAGCGACCTTAAACGATCGCAAAAGTGGTCAAAATCGTTTGCCGCAGAGAGGTCATCCTGAAGCAAAAAAATCGTTTTCTGCTTATTAGCGATGCTGTTCGTCGTTCCTGCGGCATCACACATCGCTGTGTGTGACACCGCAGGAGCGACGAACATCTGCTTACCTGCGTCCACCGGCAATGTGGAAGGAAGAAGGTGGGCGGGATGTTACGTCGCGCTCATCTCCGCCCCTCCGCTTCTATTGGACGCCTGCCGTGTGACGTCGCTGTGACGCCGCACAAACCACCCCCTTAGAAAGGAGGCGATTCCCCGACCAGAGCGACGTCGCAGGGCAGGTAAGTCCGTGTGACGGGGTTAAGCGAGGTTGTGTGTCACGGGCAGCGATTTGCCCGTGTCGCACAACCGACGGGGGTGGGTATGATCGCTTGCGATCTCGCTAGCGAGATCGCAGCGTGTAAAGCCCGCTTTAGGCCTGCGACACACATCCGTGCCGCCGGCACGTGTTTGTCATTTTTTACACGTACCGGCGGCACGGAGACACGTTAAGCAATGCTACCCTATTGTAGCAGGCACACACACACGTAAAACCACCCGGAACGTGTGTCCGTGTGCGTTTGTACGTGTGTGCGTTTTTCAAAGCGCTGACATGTCAGTGTTTTCTCCGGCAGCATGGGTGTCACACGGCCCGCACCCGTACCACAAGGGTGTAGTGTGGATGCGGTCTCGTGTGACACGCGCCGGAGAAAACACACGTGTCAGTGAAAAAAAACAAAACATTAACTCACCTTCTCCAGCCCTCCTGTCTCTGCCGCTGCTGCCTCTTGCTGCCGACCGCCGCTCATTATTCTCATTTAATATTCACTTAACTGCCTGGCAGCAGCAGCGGGGAGCGGGAGGGCTGGAGCCGAAGATCAGCACCACAGACAGCAGCGCGGACAGCAGGAAGGACCAGGTGAGTATGTAAATTACCGGTTCTACGTGTGCTATCGCGGATAGCACACGTAGAACACTCTTGGCCTGCACGTACCAGAGACACGTACTTACCTGCACGCAACACGCAGGGGAAATACATGTCTCTCGGCACGTGCGTGATTTTCACGTGAGTGTGGCAGAAGCCTAAGTCTGTATGTCATGAAGAGACTAGAAAATTCTGAATCTGCAGAAGTCCATAAATGTGGCACTTTGTCTTGTGTTTGGAGACACCACTTACTATATTAGTTGTGTTCAGTTGCTTAAATAGTTTTTCTTTATTGGTTTATTTAACCCCTTAAAGACGAAGCCAATTTTGACCTTAATGACCACTTTATGAGTTAATAACTCTGGCAGGATTTAACAAATCCCAGTAATTCTGTATCTGTTTTTTTCACGACATATTGTACTTCATGATAGAGGTAAATTTAGGATGATTTTTTTTGCTTTTATTTGTGAAAAAATCAGAAATTTGACAAAAATTTAGAAAATTTCCCAATTATCAAACTTTGAATTTTTATGCCCTTAAACCAGAGAAGTATTTCACCCAAAATAGCTAATAAATAACATTTACCACATGTGTACAGTGGTACCTCGCTTAACGAGTAACCCAGTTAGCGAATATTTCGCTTAACGAGCAAAACATGCTATAAATTTGTAACTCAGTTTACGAGCAAGCTTTGCTGAACGAGCAAAATACTCACTGCACACACTTCCGGTTCCGTACATCCACCGTGCTCTAACCCGCTCTTACAGTCCGCACAAACACACACAAACAGACACGCACGCACACACACATATTATGCTCACCTTACCTTCCGTTCCATCGCCGGCCTCTTGGTTCTTGTAGTTCACCGGTACAGGATGTGTATCGGCAACCATAGCGACGAGGGAGGAACTTGCTCTGGCAGCGAAAGTTCCTCCATTGATCGTGATGGTTACCCGATACAAATGAACCATGAGGCCGGCAATGGAGCGGAAGGTAAGGTGAGCATAATATGTGTACCTTCCGTTCCATCGCCAGCCTCATGGTTCTTGTAGTTCGCCGCTACAGGATGTGTATCGGCAACCATCGCGACGATGGTTCCTCTGCTGTCAGCCGCTACTCAAAGGCAGCGCGCTGGCCAATCAGAGGCAAGCGGCTCCTGCCTTTGACGTCAGCACTCTGGCAGCGGAAGTTCCTCCCTCGTCACGATGGTTACCCGATATACATCCTGTACCGGCGAACTGCAAGTTCCAGGAGGCCAGCGATGGAACGGAAGGTAAGGTGAGCATAATATGTGTGTGTGCACGCATGTTTTTGCGTGTTTGTGCACGGCCATCACATGATACCGGCCATCATGGTGTTTCTGGCTGGTGGAACGCATACTGCGTTCTACTCATACAAACACCGGCGAGCTGGTAGTTCCAGGATCGCACATGGCGGCAGTTCCATGATAATAAGGTCTAACGGCACCCGCTGGATATTACCAGGGCAACACAAGTATGAGATTTGGAGGGAGCGGTTTCCTCTAATTAGTTCTAACTGGTTGGACAACTACTTGTATAGGGGTCTGTATATATATCCCCTCACTATCATTAGGTGGCGTTCTCCTGATGAAGCCAGCTTAACTGGTGCAACACGTCGTGCTTTTTCAGCACCATCCCGACCCTTATTGATTGGGTCCCTGATAACTATTCCTGCATTTTGACTCAGGCCATGGGCTTAATATTTTGATTCTGGCTCTCAGACGTTTTTTTTTGTTTTGTTTTTTTGCCCTATCAGAGGCTTGGCGTATGAGATATCGCTGTATAATATTACTCAGCACGTTCCCCTCTAAATAGACATGGAGGGTTAGGATCTCAGCCACATAGCAGCAATAGTAATATATGTGTGGCACATGTATATAAGTACTGGTTCATTGCATTTATAGATGTTGGGTATGGGTTTTTTTTTATGACAGCTATCTTCATGTACATGTGTATAATGATTTCATGCGGTATACTTTATTAACATAGCTGCATTGTGTTGGCATGTAACCTTTATTGGCATATACAGGGACCTGTTACATGTAACTTTCTGTGATAGGGCTCATGCGCACGTAACTGCTGAATATTCTGCAGCGATTTGACAGCATATGCGCGCTTCAAATCGCTGCAGAAACACTGTATAATGGATGCAGTTTTTGTGTAGAAAAAAAGCCGATGTCATGTGCTATGACTGCTGCCCCCACCATAGACAGAGTGGGAGCTGCATCCAGAACGCACATTTGACGAGCCGCTTTTATGAATGCACAGATTTGGGTCAAAATTTCAGCACCCAAATCGCTGCGCTCAAAAAAGCAACGTGCGCACGGATTATGCACAATCTACATAGATTGTGCAGGGGATGTATTACGGATACATTTACGCTGCAGTGCAATACGCAGCGTAAATGCATGTAATTATGCAACGTGCGCATGAACACAGGGTAATTCAGGTTGTCAGCTGAATTGTATTTGCATGTTTTTAAATGATTTTAAAGGTCTGTCCTTTTTGCCGCCATTTATATTTAAATAAAATTTATACATGTATTTGCACTTCAAGGTCCATATCAGGTATCATTTATCTATTCTAATATAAAGTATGGTGTCTCTTTTGTACTTTTTCTGAGTGAGTCTAGGTAATTTGCAGTACTTGGCACATAGCTTTCACTTGATAATAAGTGCACAGCCTTTATAGGTGGTCATTTTCAACTCACAGGTACTTCACAAAAATGTAGCACTTAAAATTTCTCCCTTTCAGGCTATGTACCCACAATCCGGCGACAATGCCGGTGGCAGTGTGAAGCCCAAGTGTAGCGATGCATTACCTTCAGGGGCTCCACGTGTAGGGACAGTCTGGTCACAGGTAGGTTATCTTCTTTAGGAGTTTCGTGACGCCACTCTCGGTATTGCGGTTAGGGGACCGCCATTGCAGGTTAGGGGATGCCTGGGGCTGTTGGTAGAGGCAGTTAGATGGTGTGGCCCCCCAAGAGTGGGGCTGGCCCCAGGGCCTGGTATGAGTGTGTAGAACCACAGGTCGCAGAATAACTCACATGCACAATCAGAATGTCAGGGGTTTTACTCTCATCAGGTGGCAGGGTGAGTAACCCGGGCGTAGCTGTGATGCACCAAATAGGGAACCAGGCTCCTTCAGGCTCACTTGTGAGGGTAGCTACTGACTTGCCTTCCTAGCCCTTGTGTTTTTGGGGTGACCCCGACTTGAAGTCCTGCTGAGATCACGCAGGGAAGTTGCTGCTGCCTGTTCTCCCCTTCTTCGGCCCGTCTGCTTGTAGCCTGGACCAGGTCACTCCGGCTGCTTGCCTCTTGTGAGCTATGGGCCCTCACTTTGCTACGTGGCTGCGGACTCTGTGGTGTTTGGTGGAGGGTATGAAGTACCCCCACCTGCAGGTTGAGCAGGCCAACTGAATGGGCCCCTGCTCTGGCAACCAGTAACCCGTGCGGGCCTGGTACCTCCCTGGCAGTCCCCGCACTCAGCCACCGCTTTGCCTCCAGCCTCGGGTGGTTTTCGGGCGGCACTACCAGGTGACCGTTCTCCTCTGTCAGTAACCACTGCACGTGCGTTGTCGGGATCGTGACAGCCTGCAGAGTCTGCTTCTTGCACCTGCTCTCCCTTAGCTGCACTAACTGACTGGTTCACAACTTCCTTCCCTTTGTGTGCCTGCCTCCGCAACTTAGCAACTAGGCTCTCTACCACACCCCTTGAGTGGAGATGGAGGCCGTGCCCCCTCCTGGATTCCCCAGGGGTCCCTTCAAAGGTCCATGTGGGAGACCTGGCTACTATGCGCCTGTGTAACCACACCTAGGTCAGCCTTCTGGATTACCTGTTTTGTACTGCCCCCAGCATGGGTGCAGTACTCAGTGGTGCCTGACCAGGTTAGGGGCGTCACATCAGCATGCACTTGCTGGCCACAAGAAAAAGTATATCCCTAAGGACCAAGCAGAGCATCGAGAGCAAGATGAGTTTTATTGTAGCTTTTTTTTAATATGTGTATGGAATGTGTGGCTGTATATAAGGTGGTATGTGAGAGCTCATCTGGTATATAGGGAGCTGGGGGGGACTTAGATTGTATTTAGGGGCTATTTAAGGGATGATAGTGTATATAGGGGCTATGTGAGGGCTCATACTGTAAATAGGGTACTATGTGGGGGCTCACACTGTATATAGTGGGACTGTATGGGGGCTTATAGTGTATATAAGTTGCTATGTGAGAGTTTACACAGAATTTAGCAAGGCTATGTGATGGGTCATACTGAATATAGAGAGGCTATGTGAGGACTCTTTTTGTATATAGGTGGCCATGTGGAGGCTCACACTGTAAATAGGTAGTCTATATGTGTCACGCTCCCCGGGTCCTCACCCCCGTTCCCCGGCTCACCTGCCACGCTCTCAGCTCCCCAGTCACCGGATTCCGTCCGTCCCAGGGCTCCGGGCCCCCGATCCCGGCGCCCGACAGCTTCCCTGGACCTGGCCGGCTCCCCTGCGTCCTCCTCGCAGCCTCCTTCCCTGGCTTCTGGCACCCGGGCGGCGCGCATGCGCATTAGGGCGCGCGCGCGGTCACTGACCCTTTCTTAAAGGGCCAGCGTCCATTAACAGGAAATGAGGTTGCACAGGTACAGGGTATATAAGGGGTCATTGTCCAAGGGGGCGGGGCCTGATCTTCGTGTTCCCTGAGCTAGGAGTCAGGTCTCCTGGTGTTACTGTGCTCGTACTCACCTATCTCTCTTTGTAGAGCCGTGCCTGCTTCGCCATCCAGTCTGCCGTGTCCTGATCCCCGCACGCTGTCCGTCTGCCATCTGACAGTCCGTACCATCCCGGATCCCTGCGGTGACCCGTCATCTTGCTCCAGAGGTTCCGGACCCCGCCTGATATCACCTCGGCCTCCGAACCTGAGCTACGTCACCAAGACCACCTTCTGTGACTCCGTGGTCCCTGGGACTCCTCCGCTGCCTTCACTTGCACGGACTGTTCTACTGCCCATCAGTGCCTCAGCTGCCGGACTCCCTACCACCATCTCAGAGAGTTCGGTCCAGTGGATCCACCTCCTGGGTCTGCCCGACCGCCCGGCCGTGACAGTAAGATCAGGCCATGGATCCCGCTGCAGCACTATTGGCCCTGCAAGAGGAACTCCAACGCCAGCGTGAAGTCCAGACCCGCATGCTGCAATTTATGACCTCCGTGGACACCCGCCTGTACACGTTACAAGCATCCATGACGCCTGCGGCACCCAGGTCCTCCAATGGACAATCCACGGCTCCCGCACCAGTGGCAGCCTCGTCGGGTGCTTCCCAACTCCGGTTGGCTTCACCACCTCGTTATTCTGGAGATCCCAAGACCTGCAGGGGCTTCATCAACCAATGTTCCCTTCATTTCACGCAGCTGCCACATCTATTCGCCTCCGACCAAGCCAAGGTCGCCTTTATAATGTCCCACCTAGAGGGCGAGGCACTGGCGTGGATGAACCCCTTGTGGGAGAAGGAGGACCCTGTGACCAAGAACCTTCGAGAGTTCCTGCAGGCCTTTCGCAGTACCTTTGACGAGCCGGGACGCGCCTCTGCGTCTGCTTCATCACTTCTCCGCCTACGTCAAGGAACACTGACGGTGGGCCAATACGCCATCCGTTTCCGCACTTTGGCTTCTGAACTCGGGTGGAATAATGAGGCCCTGACAGCCGCCTTCTGGGAGGGACTCTCGAGTCGCATCAAAGATGAGTTGGCGGGTCGTGACTTGCCCTCCACCCTAGATGCCCTGATTGCCCTGGCTACTCGAGTGGACATTCGTTTTCAGGAGCGCTCTAAAGAGCTGTCTCGTGAGAGACGACCGGTACGGCATTCCTCACCTCCCCAGAAGCCCTCCGCACCTCAGTCATCAACAGCTGGGATTCCCGTCCACGAGCCCATGCAGATTGACCGAGTACGACAGTCTGAACAGCGTCGAGCAGAGCGGCTCGCCAAGGGCCTCTGCTTTTACTGCGGAGAGGGCACACACCTGCTACGCGCCTGTCCAGAGAGGCCGGGAAACTCCAAAGCCTAGGGTTGGTAGGAGAGGCCACCCTAGGTGCTGGGACTCTCTCAGACCCGGTTATGTGGACAGTTCAAGTGTCAACGGGAGAGACACGGTTCACGGCTGAGGCATACCTCGATTCCGGGGCAGCAGGCAATTTCATTCAGCAGGCCACGGTGGACAAGTACCAGCTGCCTGTTACTCCACTTGACAAACCCCTCGTGATAGCCTCTGTGGATGGGAGACCCCTCTCTGATACCATCTCCTGGGTCACCAGACCGGTCGAACTACGTATCGGTGCCCTGCACACCGAGAACATCTCTCTCTACGTCCTTCCACACATGTCCCATCAAATCCTGCTGGGACTTCCCTGGTTGCGGACACACGAACCCTCAGTCAGCTGGGGTACTGGCGAAATCACCCGATGGGGCCCTTCTTGTCATGAGAAGTGTCTGAAGTCCATACCACACATCCGACGACCTCCGGTTCCAGAGAACCTACCGGAACTGCCCTCGGCCTATTGGTCCTTCGCAGACGTTTTCGACAAGAAGGAGTCTGAGGTACTTCCGCCACACCGTCCCTACGATTGTGCCATCGACCTGCTCCCAGGAACAACACCACCTCGAGGACGGATATATCCGTTGTCCCCAGCCGAAACCAGGGCCATGTCTACCTACATCACAGAGAGCCTGGCTAAGGGATTCATCCGGAGATCCTCCTCTCCTGCGGGAGCGGGCTTCTTCTTCGTTAAGAAGAAAGAGGGTGACCTACGCCCCTGCATCGACTACCGGGGTCTGAATCAGATCACCGTAAAGAACAAGTACCCTCTGCCGCTCATCCCCGAATTGTTCGACCGGCTCAGAGGAGCCCGTGTGTTCACCAAACTGGATCTTCGGGGTGCTTACAACCTAGTTCGTATCCGCTCTGGGGACGAATGGAAGACCGCGTTTAATACTCGCGATGGGCACTATGAATACTGCGTGATGCCCTTCGGCCTATGTAATGCACCAGCAGTCTTCCAAGAATTGGTGAACGACATCTTCCGGGACCTCCTCTACGTCTGTGTAGTAGTGTATCTGGATGACATCCTTATCTACTCTCCGGACCTCCAGACCCACAGAGAGAACGTCCAGCTGGTCCTACAACGACTGAGAGAGAATCGTCTATACGCCAAATACGAGAAGTGTGTCTTTGAGCAGTCTTCTCTCCCTTTCCTGGGATACATCATCTCGGGTACTGGACTGCAAATGGATCCTAAGAAGGTGTCCTCCATACTCAACTGGCCTCCCCCTTCTGGACTAAAGGCAATCCAACGGTTCCTGGGATTTGCCAACTACTACCGCCAGTTCATCCCTCACTTCTCTGCCCTGACTGCTCCTCTCTCCGCTTTGACCAAAAAGGAGGCTAATCCAAAGGACTGGTCACCTGCGGCCGACGCCGCGTTTTGGCTCACTTCGTCCCTATGGCTGGACTGCCCTCTGCTCAGGAACTCGCGGAAGCCTATATACATCACATCTTCCGCTTGCATGGTTTCCCATCCCACATCGTGTCCGACCGAGGAACTCAGTTTACCTCCCGCTTCTGGAGGGCGCTCTGCAAACATCTGGGTGTGACTCTGGACTTTTCTTCTGCTTACCATCCTCAGTCTAATGGCCAAGTGGAGAGGGTCAATCAAATCTTGACCTCCTTCTTACGTCACTACGTCAACGCCCATCACGACGACTGGTCCACGCTTCTACCTTGGGCTGAATTCTCACATAACCACCACATCAGTGAGTCGTCCTCCAAATCTCCCTTCCATGTAGTTTACGGACTTCAACCCTCCGTCCCGTTGCCTATATCCCCTTCATCGGATGTTCCGGCTGCTGATTCTGCAGTTCGTGACTTTGCTACCATTTGGGACTCTGTCAAAGCGTCCCTTGGGCGCGCTTCCCAGCGGATGAAGAAACACGCTGACAAGAGACGTCTGGATCCTCCGTGTTTCTCTCCTGGTGACCTGGTCTGGCTTGCTTCCCAGTACATCCGATTGAAGATACCTTCCTACAAGCTGGGTCCTCGCTACATCGGGCCGTTTAAGGTCCTCAGCAAGATCAATGAGGTATCCTACAAGCTACAGCTCCCGGCCACGATGAGGATACCCAACTCCTTCCACGTCTCTCTGCTCAAGCCGGTTGTCCTTGGTCCCTTCTCCGCTGCTGCCAGTCCGGCCCCTCCTCCTATTGCCGATGATGACATCTATGCGGTAAGGGATATCGTGGCCATGAAGACCGTACGAGGTCGACAGTTCTTCCTGGTGGACTGGGAAGGGTATGGTCCTGAGGATAGGTCTTGGGAGCCCAGGGAGAACGTGGGCACTCCTCTTATCCGTGCCTTCATGTCCCGGTTGCGGGGAGGGGGGCGTGGGGGGGGGGGTACTGTCACGCTCCCCGGGTCCTCACCCCCGTTCCCCGGCTCACCTGCCACGCTCTCAGCTCCCCAGTCACCGGATTCCGTCCGTCCCAGGGCTCCGGGCCCCCGATCCCGGCGCCCGACAGCTTCCCTGGACCTGGCCGGCTCCCCTGCGTCCTCCTCGCAGCCTCCTTCCCTGGCTTCTGGCACCCGGGCGGCGCGCATGCGCATTAGGGCGCGCGCGCGGTCACTGACCCTTTCTTAAAGGGCCAGCGTCCATTAACAGGAAATGAGGTTGCACAGGTACAGGGTATATAAGGGGTCATTGTCCAAGGGGGCGGGGCCTGATCTTCGTGTTCCCTGAGCTAGGAGTCAGGTCTCCTGGTGTTACTGTGCTCGTACTCACCTATCTCTCTTTGTAGAGCCGTGCCTGCTTCGCCATCCAGTCTGCCGTGTCCTGATCCCCGCACGCTGTCCGTCTGCCATCTGACAGTCCGTACCATCCCGGATCCCTGCGGTGACCCGTCATCTTGCTCCAGAGGTTCCGGACCCCGCCTGATATCACCTCGGCCTCCGAACCTGAGCTACGTCACCAAGACCACCTTCTGTGACTCCGTGGTCCCTGGGACTCCTCCGCTGCCTTCACTTGCACGGACTGTTCTACTGCCCATCAGTGCCTCAGCTGCCGGACTCCCTACCACCATCTCAGAGAGTTCGGTCCAGTGGATCCACCTCCTGGGTCTGCCCGACCGCCCGGCCGTGACAATATGAGGGTTCATACTGTATATTGGGGGCTATGTGAGAGCTCATCATGTTTATAAGGGGCTATGTAAGTACTCATACTGTATATTGGGAGCTTGGGTGAGGGCTCATACTGTATACAAACAGATATGTGGGGGCTGATGCTGTATCTAGGGAGTTGTTTGTGGGCTCATTTTTTGTTAGGGGACTGTGTGTGGACTCATACTGTGACTAGAAGGGCTGTGTTTGTACTCTTACACTATATAGAGGATGTCAGCATGCTTAATTATGCTCAATATTGAGTAATACAATTAATATTAATAGTAAATAATAATTAGAATTAATCTAATATTAGTATTAAGAGTAATTAGTTTTAACCATTTAGTTTGGCCCTCCACAATAGTCAGTCTCTTGTGTGGCCCCTCGAGAAAATTAATTTTTCATCCCACTATCTCTCTCATTTTGTATCTGCAAATGTGAACCAGAGCACCTGTGTATTAATCACGTGACCTATCAAAAGATCTATCAAGGAAATGATGTGACATGTCATGTGATACATCAGAGGCTAGGTGGACCATGCCTTCTAAACTACCTAGAGCCCTGGCTACTCTTAATCCATCCCTGATACTATGCTGGAGATATAGAAGAATATTGTATGATTAAAGTACAAGGTCCTTAAGGTCTTTGAGAAAAAGGTATAGGGCTCTTCGTGACAGTGCATGTGTGTGAAGAGTTGTGCAGATCTGCTTTTCAATTGATCACATTTGTTACCAATATGTGGTGATAAATTCATATCAATAGTGTGGCGCCCCTGAGGCTTCAGTCGCTACAGGGTACTGCACCTGACTTAAGGTGCGGTACTTATCTAATTGCTGGTGTTTTTCACTATCACAAACCACACACAGTTAGGTGCTTTCCCACCAGGGGTTGGCCTGGGGTAGGGGGTGGCCATCACAAAGCATGGGACTTTCCAGGTCACTAGGACAACAACCTGGGGGTGGGTGTGCCGCCCCCGTGCCAGCAGCCACCGCTGCTCGGATCTGGACCTTCTAAGGGGGTGGCTTGGGGGTCTCCGGGCCCGGGGGTCTCGCGGACACGCCGAATAAAAGGGGGGACATAGATGTACGGGCTAGGCTGTATTAAGTTCATGACGCCACCCATGGTGTGTGGTGAGGTGGGACACCACCGCTGCTGTTATGGGGCACCCATACACTACACTAAGTCTCAGTTAATTGTTTGATCTTCACTTTATGTGTTGTTCTTTTATGCACTAGCTCCCTTGCTGTATTCTTTACACCGCTTTGCCTTTTTCCCACGGTCTTGAACTTTGGTTACCTTCACTGAACTTACCTTGCTTCTGTGCGCGTGCGCATTTCTACTAAATTCCCACAGTTTGAACTCATCTCACCCCGACTCCTTCTGAAACCTGCTTATGTTCCTCACGCATGCGCTCTTCACTTTCTTCCATCCCCGTGATTCATTCACAATTCATTGCTTTCTAGGAATCTACTCCTCATTCCTTTCAACACATATCCCCAGTGAATCATCTCACTATTCTACATTTCACGATAACACTGAATTTCAACACATTTTTTCTTATTTTCTTTATATTCCTCTCTACTTATCTATGTATCTGCATAAGATTTCGTATGTCACACGAAACATCTCTATCCAGTCCCCGTTCTAATTTCCTCCCCTTTTTTTCCCTAGTTGCTCTGTCATTTTTTCACAATTTCTTTTTTATTCATACACACTTCAATGAACTTTATTCCCCCCCTATCTTTCCCATTCCATACCCACCAGTTGGTGTGGAGTAATGGTTATATATGAATCCCGATATGTCTGATCCTCTTTCCTTTCTGCAGGTTCGCATACAAATCTGCCCTCTTTGCACCATTTCTGCACATTTTTTCTTGTAATCCGAAATAATTTCACAAAACTTGTTTAATCTTCACTTTATGTGATATTCTTCTATGCACTAGTTCCCTTGCTGTATTCTGTACACCGCTTTGTCCTTTTTCCACGGTCTTGAACTTTGGTTACCTTCACTGAATTTCACCTGCATCTGTGCGCGTGCGCATTTCTACTAATTCTCACGGTTTGAACTCAGCTCACCCCCACTCCTTCTGAAACCTGCTTAGTTTCCTCACGCATGCGCTCTTCACTTTCTTCCATCCCCGCGATCCATTCATAATTCATTGCTTCCTTGGAACCTTTTCCTCATTTCTTTTAACACAAATCCCCAGTGAATTATCTCACTATTTTACATTTCATGATAACACTGAATTTTAACACATTTTCTTTTTTTCTTTATATTCCTCTCTATTTATCCATGTATCTGCACAGGATCTCGTATATCACACGTAACTTCTCTGTCTAGTCCCTTTTCTAATTTTCTTTTTCCCTAGTTGCTCTGCCATATTTTTCACAATTTCTTTTCTTTTCATACACACTTCAATGAACCCTATTATCCCCCTTCCTTCCCCATTCCATACCCACCGGCTGGTGTGGAGTAATGGTTATATATGAATCCCGTTATGTCCGATCCCCTTCCCTTTTTGCAGGTTCGCATATAAATCTGCCTTCTCTGCACTATTTCTGCACAATTTTTCTTGCAATCGGAAATAATTACACAAAACTTTTTTATGAATCATTTTATTGTGCACTTATATATGATAATGGTAATCACCCCCCCTTTCTTCTTTTTTTCTTTCTTTTCTTTCCTTGCTTTTTCCTTCCTTTTTCATGATCTTTAGAGCTCATTCCACGTGTCTATGAGTCATCACTCTGATACCATGTGGGTGTTGACGTCAGAGCTGCTAACGTGGCAGTATAGATTCTTCTATAAGTAACCAGTCTGTAAGCTGCATGTATGATTTCTTTTTTTCCCTGAAGAAGGAGACGGTCCTTGTCTCTGAAACGCGTTGGATTGGCTAAAATAAAAAAGAGATTACTTTTATCTTCTTGACATCAGTGGTTTTTTAGCGCGGCGTAAAACCCATTTTTCCTATATGATATTTGCTGCCACATTTTACACGGGGCCGTTGCTTGGACCATGCGGACACTCACATGCCTACTAAGGAGTTGTGACTGACACAACCCGACCAGGTGAGTGTACCTCTCTTTACTTCTAACGTTTATACCGGGTAAGACCCTATTGCACCTTCTGTCTCCCCATCTTTAGCATGGGGCACCCGGGGGAGATGTAGTGGCAGCTGGATGTTAACCCCTTCGTGGGTAGGGATGGTTGCCCCGGGACCCAGTGTCTTTGTGCAGGGTATGGCGATGGCAAGGGCCGGCACGCCTGAGCAAGCAGGGGGGATGAATGAATCACACGAGTCTTTTGGTAAACCAAGGTGCTGGTGGCCGGCCGCCGCTGCCGGTTGCATTCAGGTCCCCCACCCAGGCTGGTGGTCACTGTCCTTTTCCTCTGCACTAGTTATGTGAATGGTGGACTGCCTGGTCTTGAACTCAGGAGTCGGCTCCCGGCTGGATGTGGCCTAAGGACCCGTGCCCGCAGACGCTGGCCCGTGGGATCTATGGGCCCTGGTGGTGGCCATCTATCACTGTTGGTGGGCTTTTGTCTTCTATTGGGGACTTTGGGTGGGACAGGACCTATAATCCTGGCCTCATTTGGTTAATTAGCTAGGCCGTTCATTTCGGTCCTGGCTTCAGGGTCCGAGTACCCCCTCTGTGATATGGTTTCCGGGTCGGTTCCCCGTGTCGGTGCCGGCGGGCTACAACCCTGTCCCGGTCCACCTCGGTTCTGCCGAGCTGTCTTCCCATCTCCTGCTGATGGAGACCACCGTCTGCCTCCTAGCCAAGGCACCAGGGCTCCAACCCTGGCACCATTCAACTTGAACTTCCTCTGCTGGAGCTACACCTAGCTCCAGCCCACACTCCTCTCAACTTGAACTCCAAACTAATCTGCTGGTTTTCCCGCCCCGGGCTGTCTAGACCCCTTGGTGGGTATGTCCAACCACCTGGTCCCACCAACTGATGTGTCTATCTTTCCCTAAGGGGGGGTGACTAGGGTTTCAGGTCGGCTGTGTGTTTCCTAAGTGAGGGAAGGGTGTTATGCCGGGGCCTATCTGTGACTACCTGGTTTTGCCAGGGCGTCACATGGGCACCACTTGGGGAAAAGGAAGAAGCATCTTCACACATAGTTAGTTAGCCCTGGGCACAGCTTGGGGTGAGGAGCAAAGTCGGGACTTTGGTCCAGGCATTTTCTCTACACCTTCCCACTTCTGAAAGTACTACAAGACCCATGGCTTGGAGCAGGCAGCTCAGCCCGGGTTTTCTACAGCTACCAGGGATCTCAGGGTCTGTGGTGAGTGCCGGAACACCCGCAGCCCATTCCACATTCCATCCATGGGATTGGAGGGACCCCGACCAGAAGTACACACATTGGCAACACCGGCAGTGACCTTGAATTATTCGGGATCGGATGGGGCCCATCACAGTAGAGACCGGTACCCTGAGGCAGCACTTGAACTGTGAGTAAAAAGACCTGGAACCGCAGCAGCTGACTCAGCCTCTTATTGCCGGCGCCCCGTGCTTCGGCGCCAACGGCCATTACCGTCCCACATCATCCTCCCCGGGTCCGCTGCACCTGTCGGGAGCAAAACCATCCTTGCTGAGACACCACCAGCTCCGGAGGACATCACCCACAGCGGCAGCTAATCCCTGGCCGTGTACCACAGGTGGTGTCACTCACGAGACAAACTACCATCTCATCATCCTCCCTTTTATTGTACGCCTCGGGGCCATGGAGCCGGGCAGGGCCACCCATGACATCCCAGACATCACTGGCCCGGCGACAAGTAAAGTTAACCCCTTGTCCCGTGGGAGCTACAATAGCACCTTTAGAAATATATTTACTTAGAAAATTGATGGTGTTCAAAACTTATTTCAGCCACAGTATATCTCTTAACTAAACATTTATACCTATCTACCACTCATAATACAAACCTAAAGACCCAAAAGCATAATGTCCTTATGTTAATTCTGAGTAAATTCAGGCTTCAAGATTACTAATTAACTAACTAACTAACCATTTTTCACCATGAATATTCTAAAAATCAACATTTCAAAATTCTTCTAGGTTTTTTTCTAACAAACTGAGAACAGAAGTTTTCACTTTTAGTACAGTGACGTTCTGATCTTAGCTTTTATGCCACTAGAATTGACATTTTATTATGCATTGCCCCCATAGGACAACATTTGTGAGGATATTTGAGAAAACGGGAAGAGCATTACAGAAAGCTCAAAGTATGCTTTAATAATGTTGATTCATGAGGATGTGGTTAGTTTTCACTGTAAAAATGTAGAGGTAAGACAGGGCTGGCAAGTCTATACAGTACACAGTATAAAGTGAACTTGCAATATCCCATATGTTCAGATGCGATATTGTAGGTCTGTTTCCCATAACGGTCATCTGTTTTGCAGTATTGTAGCTATGTTTCTCTAACTTCTTAAATGGTGCATTCAAGACCTTCAAGACCCTCCACCTTTCAGACAACTGCTCCATGATTCCTTGGCACCACACAGACTGCTGGCCTGCAAAGAAAAGTTTGTTCCACTCAACATGACTTCAGCACACAATGCCACTGTGCCAATTTACATTTCAGAAGAGCTAGTGGTGTGACAAACCCTTTTGGGGCTCTTGGTAGTGCTAGAAATATTTTCCCGCAAAAATATGTCAATATACCTTGTGTTAGGCTATGTCCGCATGCTGCATTCTGGTTTGACAACAAAAATGCACCCTCTGGCACACTCTTAAGAAATGTAAAAACTGCGTTTGACAAAAATAAACGCAGAAAAAACGCATGCTTTTTCTATGCTTTTTCCTTGCGTTTGGGCTGCGTGCTGGACAGTGAGTTTTTAAAGGAGACTGGCAGTAGTGCAGGGCCACAGTTGTGACGTCAGAGCTTCACCCGAGTTCACTCTCATCGCGCGGCTCTGTATCTGTGTCGCGGCCTGATTTGCGGTCACAGGTGAAGGAATCACGTGTGACCGCAAATCACCTGAGTGATGTCCCGCTGATCGTTCGGCTCGCTTCAGTCACTCGGGCGACTTGCTGTCACAGATGGAGGACTCCAGCTGTGGCCATGGGTAACCTGAGTGACGTCACCGCCGATAGCGTGACTCACTTCAGTTGCTGCGTGAAACTTACAGAGAGTGGTCGTGCTCTATGGCCACTTACTGTGAGCTTCTAATGTAGCAGAAGTGGAAGCATCATAGGATCTCATGTGGACTACATTGGCTATAGGCTGCCATTAACTCCTTATTACCCCAATTGCCACCGCAACTGGGTAATTGGGATAAGACAGGTAAGGTCCCGGGCCTGTCACATCTAATGGATGCGTCAATTCCGGGCGGAAGCTGGCTGATATTTTTAGGCTGGGGGCAGCCTAAAAATGATAGGCCTCCCCAATCTGAGAATACCAGCCAGAATCTGTGTGCCTTTATCCTGGCTGGGGATCAATTGGAGGGTGACCGCACGTTTGTTTTTTTTTTATTATTTATTTATTTCACTGCATGATACAGAACTGCCCACCGGCGGCTGTGATTGGTTGCAGTCTGACAGCTGTCACTCAGCGTGGTGACGTGTCTGACTGCAACCAATCATAATACATAAGCATAAGGTTGCACATCAAACTTAGATAGTAGTATAATGCCATAAGCATACCGAAAAATATTGAAGCATACAATGAAAAATGCCACTTGCTAACTTGAAAGTGTGAATAATGAAATGCATTTCTGCCATGAATATTAGTAAAAATGAGATATTTAGCAATTGTATTGATCAATGTAACTGAGCCCCAAAACCTTGTCAAGGTATATCTCTATATTGGGGTCCCTAGCTCTATGACCCTAATGCGGGCGTCACATGGTACGATCTATCGTGCAATCGCACGAGCGATCGTACCCGCCCCCATTGTTTGTGTGTCACGGGCAAATCACTGCCCGTGTCGCACAAAGTCGTTAAACCGCCGTCACACGTACTTACCTGATGAGCGACCGCGCTGTGGGCGGCGAACATCCACTTCCTGAGTGGGGAGGGACTTCGGCGTCCCAGCGATGTCACACAGCGGCCGGCCAATAGAAGCGGAGGGGCGGAGATGAGCGGGACGTAAACATCCCGCCCACCTCCTTCCTTCCGCATAGCCGGCGGGTGCCGCGGGACGCAAGTAAGCTGTGTTCATCGTTCCCGGGGTGTCACACGGTGTGATGTGTGCTGCCCCGGGTACGATGAACAACCGGCGCCATTAAAATTAAAAGATTTTTTGAAATTAAACGACGAGTACACAACTCACGATTTGTGAACGAGTCAGCGTTGCTCGGAGGTGTCACACGAGATGACGTCGCAAGCCATGCCGGATGTGCGTCACAAAAGCCGTGACCTCGACGATGCATCGCATGATAGATCGTCTCGTGTGACACCCGCATATATATATATATATATATTAAAACTAACTACCTTCTCACCCCCTGTGGGTGGTTATTTGTCCTTCCTCATTTTCGTGTCCTCTACCAGAGGCCTGGGAGTTTGAGGGTTCTGTGCAGAATCTTAGTTGTTCCCAGCACTGCGCTTTTCTGGACAGAGAGCTCAGATGCTGCTACTGGAATCTGTTGTAGCCATTTTTCCAACTTGGGGGTCACTGCTCCAAGTGCTCCTATCACCACTGGAATAATGTTACCTTCACCTTCCACATCTTCTCCAGTTGTTTTTTAAGGCCCTGGTATTTCTCCAGCTTCTCATATTCCTTCTTTCTGATGTTACTGTCATTAGGCACTGCCACATCTACTATCATTGCTGTCTTCTGATCCTTGTCTACTATCACAATATCTGGTTGGTTAGCTACCACTTTTTTATCCATCTGGATCTTGAAGTCCCACAGGATTTTAGCAGTTTCATTCTCCACCACTTTTTCTGGGGTCTCCCACCTGGACGTAGGGGGACTTAGCCCATACACTGTACAGATATTCCTGTATACAATTCCCGCTACTTGGTTGTGGCATTCAATGTACACTGTTCCTGCTTGCATTTTGCATCCTGCCACTATATGTTGGATTGTTTCTATGGTTTCTTTACATAGTCTACACCTTGGGTCTTGTCTTGTTTGGTAGATCCCTGCTTCTATGGATCTGGCACTTAGCGCCTGCTCTTGTGCTGCTATGATTAGTGCCTCTGTGCTGTCCTGGAGTCCAGCTTTCTCCAGCCATTGGTAGGATTTCTTCATGTCAGCCACCTCCATTATCTGTCTATGGTACATCCCATGCAGCGGCTTGTCTTGCCATGGCACTTCATGTTCTTGTTCTTCCTTCCCGGACTCTTGCTGTTGCTGTCTTAGGCTCTCCCTCAGCATCTCATCTTTTGGTGCCATTTTAATGATGTATTCCTGGATACTTCTTGTTTCATCCATGATGGTGGCTTGGACACCTATCAAGCCTCGAACACCCTCCTTTCTGTTGGTATACAATCTTTGGGTGTTTGACTTGGGGTGGAGACCACCATGCATTGTGAGGAGCTTCCGGGTCTTCACATCTGCAGCTTCCATTTCTTCTTTTGGCCAGCACACTATGCCAGCAGGGTATCTGATAACTGGCAGAGTGTATGTATTGATGGCGCGGATCTTATTCTTCCCATTGAGCTGGCTCTTTAGGACCTGTCTTACCCTTGGATGGTATTTGGATGTTGCAGCTTTTCTTGCCTCCTCATCATGGTTACCGTATCCCTGTGGGATGCCAAGGTACTTGTAGCAGGTTTGTACATCTGCTATGTTCCCTGCCGGTAGTTCTACTCCATCAGTCTTTACTCCATTGCCTCTCTTTATGACCAGCCGGCCACACTTCTCCAGTCCGAAGGACATCCCGATGTCTTCGCTGTATATCCTGGTCAGGTGGATCAGTGAACTGATGTCTCGTTCATTTTTTGCATACAGCTTGATGTCATCCATGTAGAGTAGGTGGCTGATGATGCTTCCACTCTTGAACTTGTATCCATAACAAGACTGTGTTATTATTTGACTGAGGGGGTTCAAGCCTATGCAGAACAGCAATGAGGTTAGTGCATCACCTTGGTATATGCCACATTTGATGGACACTTGTGCTAGTTGCCTTGAGTTGACTTCCAGTGTTGTCCTCCATAGCCTCATTGAGTTGCTTAGGAAGCTTCTTAATTTCCTGTTGACATTGTAGAGAGCCAAGCATTCACAGATCCATATGTGTGGCATTGAGTCATAGGCTTTCCTATAGTCAATCCAGGCTGTGCTGAGATTGGTCTGTCTGGATCTCGAGTCTTAAGCGACTGCTCTATCTACTAGCAGCTGGTGCTTAGAGCCTCTGGTGTTGTTCCCAATGCCTTTCTGAGCTGGTTTCATGTACCGATTCATATGGTTCTGTAGCTTGGTGGCTATGATGCCTGACAGGAGTTTCCATGCCGTAGTAAGGCAGGTTATTGGGTGATAGTTGGATGGAATTGTTCCTTTACAAGGGTCCTTCATGATTATCACTGTTATTCCTTGTGTTAGCCAAGCTGGCTGGTGGCCTGCTTCTAGCAGTTGGTTCATCTGTTTTGCCAGCCGTTCATATACCGCTGTTAATTTCTTTAGCCAGTAGGTGTGGATCATGTCTGGGCCAGGTGCTGTCAAAATCTTCATGTTCTTGATGCACTCTTGGATGTCTACTTCTGTGATGGTGACTGGTTCTTGTCCTGGGTGGCTATTGTGTTTCACTCTCAGATCTTGCAGCCACTTTGCACCGGTGTTGTGTGTTTTTTTCCTTCTCCCATATGTCCCTCCAGTATTGTTCAGTCTCTGTTATCGGTGGAGTTGCTGCTACTGTGCTGTTACTCTGCAGCTGGGAATACACCTTGGATGGTTCTTTGGAGAATAGGGCATTTATCCTCTTGGCCTCAGCTTCTCTAGTGTATCTCCCTAGTCTTGCAGCCAGTGCTGTAACCCTTTGTTTTGCAGTCTCTAGGGCTTCAGATGTAGTCAGGCCTTTGTACTTGTTCAGCTTGGTCTTATTCTTGATCTTTACACCCTTCTGTGCTTTTGTTAGTTGGCTGACTTCTCTTCGTGTCACCTTAATTTTTGCCTCCAGTCTTCTTTTCCATGGTGGGCATGTGCTTCTGTTGTTCTTCTTGGTATAGCCAAGCATTTCCAGGATTACTGAGACTGGCATGGATCAGTTTATTAGTTTGTGTTATGGTGGTGGTAGGTGTTGATGCAAGTGCTCTATTGGCATCTTCTAGCATACTTTCTGGTGGTATTTCTCTGCTGAGCCTTGGCAATCGGTTTCTCGGGTTCATGGTATTTAGTTTCTCTATGATTTTCTGTTTCAGATCAGCTGTTGTACCCTCTAGTTGCAGGATTGGATCAGGATTTTCAGGGTGTTGCACATGTTGTTCTTCCAGGTCTTCCTGTGGTGGGGATATGCAGTGCAGTTGATCTATCTCAAGTTGTGATAATAGCTTTCTTTTTATGATATTGAAGCGTTGGGTGACTAGTTGTTTCTCAGTCAATGGACATTCAGGTCTTGTGTATATATACAGTGCTATGCAGAAGTTTGAGCACCACTGGTCAAAATTACTGTTACTGTGAACAGTTAATCAAGTTGAAAATGAAATGATCTCTGAAAGGCATAAAGTTAAAGATGACACATTTCCTTTATATTTTAGGTAAGAACAAAAAAAAATATTTTCATCTTTAACATTAAAAAACTACAAAAATGAAAATGGGCCAATGCAAAAGTTTGAACACCCTTGGAGACTTGTGTGCTCAGATAACTTTGACTATCATTTCAGACCTTAATTAGCCTGTTAGGTTTGTGTCCATAATTAGGAAAGGGCAGGTGATGCAAATTTCACAGCTTTATAAAAACCCAGCTTCCTCTAACCTTGTGCAAATAAAACAACAGCCATGGGTTTTTCAAAGCAGCTGCCTAGCACTCTGAAAATCAAAATGGTGAAGGCCCACAAAGCAGAAGATAGCTAGCAGAAGATAGCACTGCAAAAGTACTTCTGTAAGATTTAGTTGTTGTGAATTTAAAAATGTAAAAAATATATATTTTTTTTTGTCTAAAATGCAGAGGATATGTGTTATCCTTAACTTTATGGCTTTAACAGATCATTTCATCTTCAACTTGCTTAATTGTTCAGAATATCAGTAAACTTGACCAGGGGTGCTCAAACTTACAGTGGCATGCAAACGTTTGAGCACCCCTGGTCAAGTTTACTGATATTCTGAACAAGTAAGCAAGTTGAAGATGAAATGATCTGTAAAAGCCATAAAGTTAAGGATAACACATATCCTCTGCATTTCAGAAAAAAAATATATATTTTTTACATTTTTAAATTCACAACAAAAAATAAGGTTGGCCAATGCAAAATATTGGGTACCCTGCATGGTTAGTACCCTGCAGCACCCCTTTTGTCAAGTATCAAAGCTTGTAAATGTTTTTTGAAGCCAGCCACGAGTCTTTCAATTCTTGTTTGAGGGATTTTCATGCTTTCTTCCTTGGAAAAGTCTTCTTGTTCTGTAAGATTCCTGGGTCCTCTTGCATGCACTGCTCTTTTGCGGTCTAGCCACAGATTTTCAATGATGTTCAGATCAGGGGACTGTGAGGGCCATTGTAAAACCTTCAGCTTGTACCTTTTGACATAGGCTAATGTGGATTTTGAATTGTGTTAAGGATCCTTATCCATTTGTAGAAGTCATCCTCTTTTCAACTTCAGCTTTTTTACAGATGGTGTTATGTTTGCTTGAAGAATTTGTTAAACTTTAATTGAATCCATTCTTCCCTCTACCCGTGCAATGTTCCCAGTGTCATTGGATAGAACACAGCACAAAGCATGATTAATCCACCCCCATGCTTAATGGTTGGCGAGATATTCTTGTCATGACAGTCTGCCTTCTTTTTTTCCCAAACATTTGGTTTGATAATTGTGGCTAAGGAGTTCTATTTTAACCTCATCAGTTAACACGACTTGTTTCCAAAATACATCAGTCTTGTTTAGATGTTATTTTGTATACTTCTGATGCTAAATTTTATGGTTAGGGCGCAGGAGAGGTTTTCTTCAGATGACTCTTCCATGAAGGCCATTTTTCTGTAGGTGTCTCTGAACAGTAGAACAATGTACCACAACTCCAGAGTCGGCTAAATCTTCCTGAAGGACTTTTGCAGTGAAGTGAAGGTTCTGATTTGCCACTCTAGCAATCCTACGAGCAGCTGTCACCGAAATTTTGCTTGGTTTTCCAGACCTTATGCTGACCTCCACTGTTTCTGTAAGTGCCATTTCTGAATTACTTTTCGAACTGAGGAAAGGGCAACTTGAAAACGCTTTGCTATTTTCTTCTAGCTTTCTTCTGCTTTGTGGGCCTTCACCATTTTGATTTTCAGAGTGCTAGGCAGCTGTTTTGAAAAACCCATGGCTGTTTTATTTGCACAAGGTTAGAGGAAGCTGGGTTTTTATAAAGCTGTGAAATTTGCATCACCTGCCCTTTCCTAACTATGATAATGAACAAGCCACAAACCTAACAGGCTAATTAAGGTCTGAAATGATAGTCAAAGTTATCTGAGCACACAAATCTCCAAGGGTGTTCAAACTTTTGCCTTGGCCCATTTTCATTTTTGTAGTTTTTAAAATGTTAAAGATGAAAATATTTTTTTTGTTCTTACCTAAAATATAAAGGAAATGTGTCATCTTTAACTTTATGCCTTTTAGAGATCATTTCATTTTCAACTTGATTAACTGTTCACAATAACAGTAATTTTGACCAGTGGTGCTCAAACTTCTGCATAGCACTGTGTATATATATATATATATATATATATATATATATATATATATATACTGTATATTGTACTCCCACAGTAGAAAATCATATAGAAAATATTTTGTATTCTCACAGTGCCCCCTAAAATACTTTTTTATTTGATTCCCAAAGTTAATCCTTGTTAATTCCCTGTACTGTCATTATTTTCCTATGGCATCAATATAAACATGGGGGTCTTAACTTCCTGTATGTATACAGATACACACACACGTAGATTGTGAGGCGCCTGCTCCCTCAGAAACTATGTGAAATGGCATAAGAACCTTGGCCAGACTACACTGTCCTAGCCTTGGAGGCCCCCCCAAACAAAATCTCATTGGGAGTTAGTCCTGTAGGTTGGCGTGGGGTGTTTCTGACTGAGTGCAGGGCTAAGGGCAATATCTCAGACCAGAAAAGGGACAGTTGCTGACTGGCTTTTAGGATTTTATTCTTCAGGGTCCCATTGAGTTTTTTAACTTTGCCACTACTCTGGGGTTGGTAGGGTGTGTGAAGACCTAAGTCTGCTCCAACTAGGGACCAGACATACTGCAAATTAGCATCAACTATTCATTTTGTAACGTTTGCTTTCATGTGTCCGGGGGTTAGCCACCATCGGACGTAAAAATGGACTTAAAAGCGTCCATTTGTTGGGGAATTTTCCGACTAGTTGTGAACTCTGAGACAGAAACCTAACCCCGTACCCACTCAGGGGGGCACCCGTGTCCACTTAGGGGGACACCACATATAGAAAAATATTTTGTATTTTTATATATATATATATATATATATATATAATTAATTATTTATAGAACATCATTGATTCCATGGTGCTGTACATGAGAAGGGGTTACATACAGAATACAAGTTACTATAGACAGACTGGTACAGGGGGAAGAGGGCTTACATTCTACAGTCTCTGACAGAACTTCTGTCAGCGTCTGTATATATACAGTATATACATATATATATATATATATATATATATATATATATATATATAAACAAATAAAAAACAGTAAAAGGTTGAAGAATACAGCAATATAGTCAGTCGATTATGGTCCAAAATCCTAAAAACCGTCCATATATCAAATGCAAAAAATCAGTACAGTAATGATGATGAACATGATGGATTGATGCCTCGTCCAAGGGAGGGCAGTTATGAACAGGAAAACATAAACAATAATATTATGTAAATATAAAATGCAAAAATACATGCATATATACAGCTAATTACATAAGTATAATGGTGAAAAGGGTAAACAATCAATACATAGAAATAAAAAAAATAAAAATAAATCTTTATTTTTATATAGCGCTAACATATTCCACAGTGCTTTACATACATCAGGAATACTGTCCCCATTGGGGCTCACAAGCTAAATTCCCTATCTGTATGTCTTTGGAGTGTGGGAGGAAACCGGGGTACCCGGAGGAAACCCACGCAAACACGGGGAGAACATACAAACTCCTTCCAGATGTTGTCCTTGGTGGAATTGAAACGCAGGACCCCAGCGCTGCAAGACTGCAGTGCTAACCACTGAGCCAATGTGCTGCCCCTAGCAGAGCAATATAATAAGCATCACGTACTAACTAACAATGTAATGGTTGTGCCACATCCTTAACGAGGCGAGATCAGAGACAATAAAGGGAATGTGTCATGATTTTTATTTTTGTGTTAATAATTATTGATTATGTAAACAATTTTTTTTATACAAAATGAAATGTCATGATTTAGCGTTTATTTTGTAAAAAAATTTATGCAGCTGCAGGGGGCTACCATTTTTTGTTTGCTGATGTTTAAGTATATGAGCACGACACTTATACACCGCAAATACAGCAGCCTTGGGCCATAGGAGACTGCAGTCAGTGTTGATTGACTCTGGGGCTTGATCCGGTGACCTCTGGTTGTGTGGCTGGTTTCCCTCTTTGTTGGACCACAACCTATCCAATAACACTATTTAATTTCTAATAGTTCTTTCCTTTTCTTTGTTTTAGAATTTTAGACCATTCTTCTTTGGAAAACTGCTCCAGGTCCCTGAGATTTGAAGGGTGCCTTCTCCAAACTGCCATTTTGAGATCTCTCCACAGGTGTTCTATGGGATTCAGGTCTGGTCTCATTGCTGGTCACTTTAGTAGTCTCCAGTGCTTTCTATCAAACCATTTTCTAGTGCATTTTGAAGTGTGTTTTGGGTCATTTGCTGCTGGAAGAGCCATGACCTCTGAGGAAGACCCAGCTTTCTCACTCTGGGCCCTACATTATCCTGCAAAATTTGTTGGTAGTCTTCAGACTTCATAATGACATGCACATGGACAAGCAATCCAGTGCCAGAGGCAGCAAAGCAACCCCAAAACATCAGGGAACTTCCGCCATGTTGACTGAAGAGACCGTGTTCTTTTCTTTGAATGCCTCTTTTTTTTTTCCTGTAAACTCTATGTTGATGGCTTTTCCCAAAAAGCTCTACTTTTTTTGTCTCATCTGACCAGAGAACATTCTTCCAAAACGTTTTAGGCTTTCTCAGGTAAGTTTTGGCAAACTCCAACCTGGCTTTTTTATGTCTCGGGGTAAGAAGTAGGGTCTTCCTGGGTATCCTACCATACAGTCCCTTTTCATTCAGACGCCGACGGATAGTACGGGTTGACACTGTTGTACCCTCGGACTGCAGGGCAGCTTGAACTTTTTTGGATGTTAGTCGAGGTTCTTTATCCACCATTCGCACAATCTTGCGTTGAAATCTCTCGTCAATTTTTCTTTTCCTTCCACATCTAGGGAGGTTAGCCACAGTGCCAGGGGCTTTAAACTTCTTGATGACACTGTGCACCGTGTAGACACAGGAACTTTCAGGTCTTTGGAGATGGACTTGTAGCCTTCAGATTGCTCATGCTTCCTCACAATTTGGATTCTCAAATCCTCAGACAGTTCTTTGGTCTTCTTTCTTTTCTCCATGCTCAATGTGGTAGACACAAGGACACAGGACAGAGGTTGAGTCAACTTTAATTCATGGCAACTGGCTGCAAGTGTGATTTAGTTATTGCCAACACCTGTTAGGTGCCACAGGTAAGTTACAGGTGCTGTTAATTACACAACTTAGAGAAGCATCACATAATTTTTCAAACAGTGCCAATACTTTTGTCCACCCCCTTTTTATGTTTGGTGTGGAATTATATCCAATTTGGCTTTATGACAATTTTTTTTTTTTCATTGAAGACAAATTAAATGAAGATAATAATACCAAAAAATTTGTGATTGCAATCATTTTCAGGAAGAAACTGAGTATTCTCTGACAGAATTGCAGGGGTGCCAATACTTTTGGCCTGCACTGTACCCTATTTTAATAAAGTCCAAATATGGGTAGCCCATTTTCACCATTTTATTGTAAGACTTATGTGCAATGCCCATTTCTATCTGGATGAAAACAATAACGTTATTTTTAGTATAGACATCTGACTCTTGGTAAGACCAGAAAAAAGTCCAAACAAAAACTTTCTCACACTTTTACAAAATGTTGATGTGTGACAGATGTCTAGAAATTCTAGGCTTTTTCCTCTCACTTTGTAAACACATTGGAGATAATTAAAAATGCTAGTTTCAAGAAAAATGGTTGATTCCATTCACAAATCATGGACCACAATGCTTGCTTTGAGTAGAAAACCTAGATGATATTACTTCCATATGAATGCTAACAAACCACATACAAGTCTTAATAATGACTCACTTCAAGTCTTAGATCTCAGCGCATAAGCGATGTTTCTCTTCAGACTAGGTTAAATATACAATTGTGTGTGCAGTTCTTCTCAAGTGCTCTTCCACCAAAATGACAGGTTTATATTAGGAAGATTGATAAATATGAGACAGAAATTACCGAATAAATAAATCATATCATAAACTAACTATGTGGGGATACACTAATTTATACCATTCTATAATTACTACTAAGCAGTTAATCAAGTCCCACAAGTTCAAGAAGTTTGCTTTCTAAGCTCCTGTCAACTGTAAAATATTTGGATACTTGTATGTTTTTCATTTATCTTTTAGTTCTTTCGAAAGTTCAAAGTCATAACACAAAGCAAATTGAGGCTCCATTTCACATAAGCATTTAAATATACTTACCTGCACTTTATTCACATCTTCATTCCATTTACATCTTTGATGACTTCACCTTCACTGGAATTTGTAATGTTTTTAATTTAACGTTTACCTGATGGCAATCGTTATAGAAATCATGTTGATCCACAAAATCATATAAGTAAAAATCTGGAAAAATACTACAATGTAATAAAAAGTAGTTCTTGTTGAAATTAATATTTAGGAATAGGAATGTGAAATATTCTTGCAACCTATTTGTTTTGTTCTCAAAATATTTTTCTCAAAATCATAAAATTAGATGTTAACAGTGTTCTCCTACACTCGCGATATCCTCTCTTAACTTTATATATGAGTTCAGCTGCAATGTGAATGTGTTAATCGACAAAAGTGTCAAGTCAGCCTCAGACCTGCAAGTGCATTGTTGGTGCAAAGTTACTTGATAAAATGTATTGGGGAGTGTTACCAAGTTCCTAATATTATACATTATTAATAGGAATGATCGAATACTTTGATTATTCGGCTTCGCGAATATTTTCCGAATACCTTGCCGCTATTCGACTATTCTATGCACAATGTAAGTCTATGAAAAGCCCGAATAGTTCCGTATAGTTGTTTTTCGGGTTTCCCATAGACTTACATTGCACATCGAATATTCGCGAATAGTCAAATAGCGGCGAGTTTTTCTGAAAATATTCGCGAAGCCTAATAATCGAAGTATTCGATCATCCCTATTTATTAACTATATCATATTACTAAATCTAAAGATTACCTAATTCATTCTCTGCAAATTGAATGTCCCAGTGGCAGGGGCATAATGATTTCCGTTAGGGTTGCCACCATGAAAGGGCCCGCAGGGTTGAGGGGCCCAGCCTGTAGAGAAGCAGCCTGCACCTCTCAGTCAGAGAAAAGCTGCACTGTTCCTGCGCTGTGGGAGCTGCCGGGCAGAGCTGGGCTCCGCCCAATCCATCCTCTGCGTGTGTGACAGTGTGCTGGCTGGAGGTGATGCACTGGCAGTCTGCAGTGTGCCACATCCCAGCACTGCTATATCTTCACTCTGGCTTCTAGCTTTTGTCAGTATGTTTACTTAGTAATGCCCAGTGGCTGAAATGATGATTTGTTGCCAAGGAGAACAGTAAGATAAGATATATTGCAGAAAAGTGCAGCCAGCATTGCTGGAAAGTGCAGCCAACATTGCTGGAAAGTGCAGCCAACATTTCTGAAAAGTGCAGCCAGCATTGCACCCTGTGTTGCTGTGGCCTTTACTGCCATATATCGTCTATATCTTATATATCTAAACTGTTAAAAGATAGCTTGATGTGTATCACCAAACTGCTTTGAACACATTGAAAGTTGGGGAGGTGGGGGAGGGGATGAGGAGAGGAGAACGAGGGACTACAGGTTGATAGATAAGGTGGTTGGGAGTCGCCAGCCCTCATATAATATGAAAGTGGGGGGAGCATTAGGAGCAGTTTATGTTTGTAGAGGGCAAGGCAGGTCCTGTTTATTGTGTTAAATACAACTAAATTACTGTGCACTCAAGGGCATAATGATCATAGTCATAGAGGTCGTGATTGGGGATGGAGAGCCAGCTGACCCCAGAGTGTGCTTCTGCTGGATGTGCGTCTGAGGTCACACAACCAGCTGAAATGCATTGCAGCACACAGTCCTGCACTGCAATCAGTGGCGTAGCCATTGGGGGGCACAGGGTTTGGTTACCTCGGACCCTGCACTCTGAGGAGGCCCACTTTGAGCTACCACTACCCTTAACTATATCGGCGTGAGCAGCACACTGTTATAATTGAGCCACGTGGTGGATAGGAGCAGAACGATTGCAGTAGCGGGGATTGTGACTGGTCCTTGGGGGTGCAGGTGGCCCACCAGCCCCAGTCCCATGTTTATCCAAGGCTGCACATCCAGCTGAAATGCATTGCTGTGTTGAGACCCATTGGGTTCCTACACTGTGATACGTGTTGCAGCTAAACAGAAGACGGCAGGTTTCAGCGGCATCGCCGTGACTGAGGCACATGACAATGACGTCATGCATTGCCATAGCACGGATGCTGATGAAAGTTTCTGCCACTGTGAGCCTGCTGTAGAGGAGGATGATGCATGACGTGGGAGCCTGGGAGGGTGAGTGCCATATATAACAGATGGGGGACAGTATATACTAGTATATACCAGGAGGGAGACAGTATATACCAGGAGGGGATCAGAAAGGGGACAGCATATACCAGGAAGGTCTGAGGAAAGTAATATATATACCAAGAGGGGGCTATATATTTCAGGAGGGAAACAGTATATATCAGGCTGGGTCACAGTATATACCAGACTGGGGGACATATATACCAGGATACAGGACATATTTACTAGGATAGGGGACATACAAGGGTGGTGGACATATACACCAGATTGGGGAACATATATACCAGGATGGGGAACATATTTACCCAAAAGTAGCCCAGGATGGGGGACTTTTGTACAGGATGGGGGACATTACTACATAATGCATAATGGGGGGAGGGCAACTTGTATGTCTTTATAAGATTTACAATGCTAAATGTATACATACATATACATACTTCTGACCAACATGTGGGGATTGGGGGAAATTTTACATCTGGGCCCATCGAACTCTAGTTACACAACTGCCAATGGCATGCAAACGTTTGGGCACCCCTGGTCAAAATGACTGTTGTGAACAATTACAGTATGCAAGGTAAAGATAAAATGATCTCTAAAAGACATAAAGTTAAAGATGACACATTTCCTATGCATTTTAGGCAAAAAAAGTACTATTTTCATCTTTTACAGTTTAAAATTAACAAAAAAAGAAAATGGGCAGATGTGAGTCTATGAGATTCATGTGCTGTTTTGCATGCACTGCTCTTTCGAGGTCTAGCCACAGATTTTCAATGATGTTCAGATCAGGGGACTGTGAGGGCCATTGTAAAACCTTCAGCTTGTGTCTTTTGAGGTAGTCTGTGGATTTTGATATATGTTTAGGTTCATTATCCATTTGTAGAAGCCATCTGCTTTTCAAATTCAGCTGTTTTAAAGGTGGTGTTATGTTTGCATCAAGTTGTTGAAATTGAAGTCCATTCTTTCCCTCTACCCATGAAATGTTCCCCCTGCCATTGGCTGCAACACCTCTTCAAAGCATGATTGATCCAACACATCCCCAAAGCATGATTATAACCTCATAGGTCCTCAGGACTTGTTTAAAAAATGCATCAGGCTTGTTTAGATTTTTTTTGCATACTTCTGACAGTGAATATTATCGTGAGGACACAGGAGAGGTTTTCGTCTAATGACTTTTCCATGAAGGCCATATTTTTGCAAGTGTTTTAGTAGACCAACTCAAGCACTTTGTTTGGCTTCCATCCCTTTAAACTCACATTTGCATGCGGCTTTCAATTCTGAACGCTGCGTGCGTGTGCATTGACGTTCATCTGTAGACGGAGCTAGCGAGTGCTGCACTCCTGTCCTACAGATGAAAACTGGAGCTGCAGCGCCAGCATCCCCCAGTGCTGTATGCCCACCACCTCATGAAATATGTATGGCCCCCAGAGCTTTTTGCCCCTAACCCCACACCTCCCAACAGTTCCAGATTCAGCGGGAGTGTACCGATTTGATGGCTCTCTCCCGTAATCCTGCTGGTCACTGCTCTTTTCCTCCCCTCAGTGCAGTGAATAAAAGAATTCAAGAAGAGCAGTGCATAAATTAAATTCTCATATACCCTAATTTCCCAGATGGGGCTAGAACTCTTGTGATGAGCTCTTTGTCCATAGGTAGCAGGTCTACCATTTAGCCACTATCTACACTGAGACAGAGAAGGATTTGGTAATCTTGACCTGAGAAGCCAGAAGCAGATAATACAGCTACATAGAGATATAGATAGATATATACTTCATCTACATGTAGCTGAAGTAAGGTATCAGATTCTTTTGTTCCCATAAAATTACTATAAAGAAATTAGGGAAAAAAAATAACAAAAATATAATTTTATTTTCCACCCGCAACCCTTAGAATCAAACCAGCAATTTTGAAACACATAACAGCAGCCCTAGCTGTCTTAGCTGTTAAGCCACCAGCTTTGATGACCTCAGCAGAAGGATTTAATATAGATGAACCTTCAATTTAGCCACAGAGCTCCATTGGACAGAGCAACATCTCTGTGTCCTGTATTCTAGAATAAAATTACTAAAAATAATTAAAAAAAATAGAATAATGTAATGTTTATTACGCTTTTCAGAAAAATAATAAACATCATAAATCAGCAAATAATATGGATATATTGTGGTGCGGCTGAGGGCACATGGTGGCGCTGGTGTTGCAATCATGTACAAAAAACTCTTCACTTACCCCCCCATCCTTTGCTGGTGGATAAAATGTTATTGATTATTTTGGTGTTAATAAATGGGACTGCTGTGACCTTTTTACATCTAATGTCACGCAGTCTTTGTGTCTTATTTTAGGTTAAGAAGTGGGAAAATGTGGGTTATGGGTTTGGATCAGTACGGCAAGATAAGGCCAGCAGTCAGACTTTCCTAAGTCATCACATACCTCTAGCAGTAAGAGCTTTCCTGCAAAATAACCTATAGTTTACATTGCACTTTGTTTCGCAGGTATATCGCTAAAGGGTGCTTGATACCTGGGATAGTGGATATTATGGGTTGCCACACATGGAGGTTGGTGTCTTCAGTCCAGACTCTCTGAACAATGGCATACAGCACAGAGTAGTAAAAATTCAGGAACTGGCAAAGTCTTAGTTTGGTTTCATGCATCTGAGTTTTGTTGTCTGAGTAGAGACCATGATGCCCAGACTTGCCTTGGGTCTACTGACCCAAATTCTACAGCCTCAGGAGATGCTAGGCTGGTCCGTGGATGTGCACATCGCTTATTAATGGACTCTAAATCAACCTGATGCCCAGGGAATGGAGAAGGGGATTTTAAATAGTAAATAGTTATGACATAATAGTTACACCACCTCTGGTATGTGCAAAAATAGGTGCAGCCGCTGCTATTCAGTTCCCTGGGGGTCGGTGGTGATGCAGCTGAGTTGGTATAGCTCTCCACAGGCAGAGCAGGGCCCCAAGGTTGTTGGGAATAGTAGTTTACAAATGATGGAGAGGCTTAATGTTGAGGTGCAACGACGGGGTGCAGGGCCGGAGGCACAGGCAAATAACTGGGCAACACAGGGATGCAGTCTCAAGGATTTTACTCACTATTGAGAGTTCCACGGTACCATGAGTAGACACATGCTGCCCTCGGAGTGCTGGGTCCTACTGTGATGGACCGCAGCCGATCCTTGGAAAGTTCAAAGGCACAACCTGGTACACCCTTCTGTGTTCCTTTCCTGGTCATCTTTCTGCACTGGCCTCTCCTGCCTACCCCGCGCCTATGCCCACAGTGCCGTGAGCCGGTGTCCACGGACCCTGTTATGGGTGGCTTGTCATATCCCTTGGCCCTATATGGATACCTTCCAGCGGATTCGTGTGTGGATGTGGCTTCGGTACTTGCAGTATCCTTAGCCTCTGGTTTGCTAGCTGAGCCTTGTAGTTCTCCACTAGTTAAGGGGCCTCTCCCCTTTGCGGTCAAGTCCCTCCACTCTGGTATGCCGGCGGTGGATCAACGACACGGGTGTATGGCGCACTTCCCGTGGGCTATAGGACCCCTTCTCTCCTGATCCCGGGTTGATCTTCTCCAGCTCCAGACCACAGGTCCATTCTCCTCTGTGTCTACTTCCTGACTGACTAGCGTTCTGCAGTTTGCTCCCACTAACTAAACCCCACCTCCGAGCTGGTCTCCAAAACCCTGGCCTGATGGAATGTCGCTAAATTAAGAGTGTGTGTGTGTTTTTGAGCAACGACCTGTGACCTCCTCCTTACCCGGGAATGGCATACCACACCTTGGTCGAGGTGCAGTACCTCTGTGGTGACTGGAGCCTTAGGGGCGCCACAGAGGGTTAACATAAGGCTTGACTAGAGGAGCTGGGTATGCACAGGGTACACAGAAAGCTGTCAATCAGTGCTGTGGGCTGGGTTATACAGGGTCGGTATTCAGAGAGCTGGTAGATCGGCAGCAGAGCAATGATTTTATCAAAACTACAGCAAGCAGCCCAGTAAGTGATAACTCATTGGAATCAGTTTTTCTCTATACAGCATACTGCTTTCAGTTGAGGAAGCAAAAGCCTAGTGACAGATTCCATTTTATGATATTTAAAGAAATTAAATTCACTAATTGTGTAATTCAGGAGTATTTGAGGGCATGTTAATATTTTTAAAATTTCAATATGTGTGCGGGATTTTTGGGTGTTGTGGTGCATTTAGTGCAGATTTCCTATTGGCCTTGGATAGAATTGATATTTATGAACAGTGATCACGTTCTTCTACATGCTGCACCGCCCATTGCCACCTTATGTAGAAATGCCCTATGAACATATTTCTCAACGGCTTCTTGTCTTGACCTGGATCTGAATTGCTATATAACTCTAGCATGTATGAACATTTTTTGCCCCTTACTATTATCACAAATAATATTTGTGCTATTTTTGAGGAACATATTTTAGTACTTAGCAGAATTTAGTCATAAACAGAGAGGCACATCTGGTTCTCTTTTGTAGTACGTTGTGTTAGATAAAATGAGAGCTATACCTGTCAGCTCATTTTTGGCACATAGATACATCTGGGGACATATTTTCATGATAAGGCATATTAATTTATGAAAACTCTCCAGTTGGTGGCCTGAATGGATGAATCTTAAAAGTCTGAGACAGATAACAGGACACCTATGAGTCATGAGCTGTTAACATGAGACATTAGCTGCTTTTTAACTGATGTATCAAATGCAAAATATCCAGGAGCTACGTACCCTGCAGAGCTACGTACCCTACTTGAACTTTAAGCTGTCAAATCTATGCCTATCGCTATGGGTTCATCCAACCTCCTCCTTGTCACTCTCTACAGCATTCATTGCCATTCTTGAAGTGTGTTATCAGTCATAATGACTCTAAGGGCCCTGGAGCACTTGTCAAGTTGTTCCCGTAGTCAGGTTTGTCACTATTGTTCATAAGATGTCTTTAAAACAACATGGCAGCATCCCAATGAAACTTTCCTACCCCTATCAACCCTATTATTTGTGCCAATCTTTCTCTTTAATTAGGGTATGTGTCACAATTCCTCTGTGCAGAGCATCTTGCACACTAGGAGATGCTCTGCTGCGCTTTTCTGGACTACTGAGTTGGCAGTAACACGATTCCTCTGTGCAGAGCATCTTGCACATTAGGAGGTGCTCTGCTGTGTTTTCCTGGGTGGATGAACTGGCAGGTTGACTGACAGCGCAGGATTACAGATTGTTTCTTTAGATGTGCTGTTGGCCTGTGTTTCTGCATTTGTTCTGATCTTTGTTTCTTGACCTCAGACTGTTGTTTGACTCCTCTCCACCTGTAGTGGCCCGGTCCAGATTGTGTCTGTTTCTTTAAGTACATTCACTTATATGTAATATTATGCTATATGTTATAAGTAAAGCATTTCTCATTTGTTGTGTTCTAGCACCATCTACTGGTGAAAACTGTAAGAATCTGAAGCGTGCATTGGGTGTTTTCCTATAGGCCAGTTCTTGGTCACATGGCTCAATAGGTGGAGCTATTCTCCAGCCTCTGTCTGGAAAGAACTGGAATGAGCTGTTTCTCGCTGAGTCTCCTCTGAGGGAAGACATTATGTGGAGTTTCTCTTCACCACAAGACTCCTGCTAGGCCCAAGGCCTAGAATTTCACCATTCACTGACTTTTACAGCCAATATGCTGAAGGCTTCTTATCATGAATCCTCACTGGCCAGATATACATTGTGCATCTCTTCAGACAGTAGGGCATACTAATTATATACCAGACCCTACTGCATGCAGATTGGGGAAATTTGAGGGTCTCCCACCCCACTGCAATATTAGTGGCTTTCATGTCATTGTCCACACACCAGCCGCCTGGTCCCCGTAGCGCGCTGGGCAACTATCTACATTTGCTTACAAGTACTGCACGTGTCTGAACTAGCAGTGAAATCAACCCCAGGACTCCAGGTCTGTACAATCTTATTATATCTACCCTCTAAGCTCAAGAGACTCTGAACCTGCTTCTAAAGGCATACCAGTATTACATCTGAAGCAAATTGTGCTCTTAAAGCTACAGAACCCTAATTACACTTCAGCATTCAACACCAAGCTGTATTTGCTGTGGCCTACCCACAAAAGACCGTGAAACATACTGTATATTCTGTGTTGTTTTCCTTTGTTCCTGCTGTATTAAAGCAACTGTTATCCCCAAGACCGTGTCTGTGGACTGTCCATCAGCTGTGGATACTGTGTGGGGGTGGATAGCAGGGAACATCAGGGCCTTGTAGACCACCCAGGGAACATGGCCCCTGCACCCTTGTGCCAGAACAGCAACTGTGACATATAGAACATTTGAGGTCCTCTGTCCCTGGGCCCTTACACACCCACTTCCTGTTCCTGTCGTTGCCTACTGGCTTGTGACCTTGGACCGTTACCTGACCACGTCTCAGTTTTCTCCTTGAATCTATTACGTGCCCTCCTGGAATTCTGACCCTTGGATTGTGACCTAACTATGCTTCTGTGTACTCCCTGTAACCATACGTGTCCTCCTGTTACCAGACCCCGGATTGCCTCACTAGTCTTCCATCTGTACTACCCATAAGTAGTGACTTGCATTACAGTATGAAGTTAACTTTCTCAGGATGTTGCTGTTCGCTCTACTGATTGTGGACAAACAGCCTCTTGCTGCTTATACTGAGCACTTCCCTATGGACTTGCAATAAGTGGAAAACATCTTTTAACCCTGATTTGGTGACTGACTCCTTTGAGATGTTAGATTGCACTGTAAACATTATCTGCATGTATTCCCATCTTTGTCACAAACTTCTGTTTAGTGTTTTTACACGCACTAATTCAGTTTGTGGTTCAGGAAATATATACTGAATATTATAAATAAGTCATTATAATGCTTAGAGCTGTCACATGTTATCTGTCAATTGTTATACATTATTTCTGTTTTATGGTTTATTGTATGTATGCAGAACCAAAAAAAAAAAGAGTAACAACCCACTCAATGGCTTGTATCTAATTGCCAAGGATTGGTTAGAAAAAAAAACACAATAACCCCTTACACTGACTTCTCCATGGTCAACTGCACACCTAGCCCGCTGCTGCTGCTCCTGTTTCTCCTTCTCCTCTTCTTGCTTCTCTGGTCTAGTTTTCTTTTCCTCTGGGGTCTCTTTAAGTGAAACAAATAAACACTGACCTGTACATCCAATAGGTGTGAACAGGTGCAAGCTGAAAATTCAACATAATTGCAAAAGTATACAGCTGCACTCTGAAAAGTTAAAATACGCGAACATTGACTACGGGAATTTTGGTACTGCATCATAGTTAGTGGAACTATGTTTACAAAATGAGATACTTAGCATATAAATTAGCTAATCCTAATTTGCTTGACAGCCAATGCCAAAGAGTATCTCTTTGCCAGGACCCTATCCTAATATTGTTCTATCCGGGTTAAAAAAACCCAACATACAACGTCATCAAGATGGATGTCCTCAATCGTTTTCTATATATCTTTCAAACGGCCCCTATAGCACTACCTTCTTTTTTCTTTACCAGAATACAGTCAGTTATTAACAAATTTGTGTGGGGAGGGAGGAGCTCTCGGGTGGGGAGGAGAGTGTTGAGTAGAGTTAAGGAAGAGGGGGGGGGCAGGGTTGAGAGACTTTAAAAAGTACCACAAGGCGTCCCTACTGCTGAGACTTCTGGATTGGCAATTTAATAGGAGCACTAAACAATGGGTGAGTCTGGAGCAGGTTTGCTCTGAAACACCCCTACGGTTCCTCCCATGGATCACACCGCTGCGGAGGGGACGGATAGATGGAGAGGCGGAGTTTCTCAAGGCATCGCTAAGGGTCTGGGATGTTGAGGGCAGGCGGGATCTCTCTCAAGGGGTCCTGGTCCACTCTCACCGCGTTTCTCTAACCCGGAGTTTCCCCCAGGGGTGGGAGTTGAGTGTTTCTTATGTTGGAGGAGGAGCGAGGACACACGCATAGCCCAGACTTTGCACGGTTTGGAGGTGCCCCCCTTTTGCTCCCAGAAGGCCGGCATCCATTGGCTTGGCTGGAATACCTTCAACTTAGGTCATTTTTGATGGCTGATAACAGACTTGGGCTTTTTGCGGTCCCGCCCACAAAATTTGAACAATTATTTTTGCTGAAGACTTCTCCCGGGTATCTTTTGTCACTGGTTTACTCCTTCCTGACTACAGAGGCGGATATGGGGGACCTTAAATATATCGAGAAGTGGAATAGAGATTTGGGGACTCCCATTCCGGAGGAGGGCTGGAAAAAGTCCTTTATCCTCACCCATAAATTTTCCATTGCCTGCGCCGCACAAGAAAAAATATATAAGATTCTGATCCGTTGGTACAGGTGCCCAGATACTCTACACACAATATTTCCTGGGGTTTCAGATAGTTGCTGGTGGTGCGGAAGGGAGAAGGGGACAATGCTGCATATCTGGTGGGACTGCCCATTGATAAAGCCTTTCTGGAAGTCCGTGTTCAAGGCATACTCTATAATTAGCAGAGAGCAGTTGGTGGGTTTCCCTCAGATGGCATTGCTTTCAATCCTCCCGGGATCACTTAAATCACAGAAAATGGGCCTCCTGAGATTCTGTCTTACAGCGGC
This sequence comes from Anomaloglossus baeobatrachus, assembly GCF_048569485.1. NCBI lineage: Eukaryota > Metazoa > Chordata > Amphibia > Anura > Aromobatidae > Anomaloglossus > Anomaloglossus baeobatrachus. The sequence goes on along the minus strand of NC_134354.1, from coordinate 176,052,054 downwards.
ACGCATGGTGATCCTGAGATACTGGAGATCGACTGGGGTGCCATCTGTGAGGAAGTGGTTTGCGGAGATGGCCATCATCCACAGGATGGAATCCCTCACGGCAGAGACCAATGACTCGGTGGATAAATTCCTTAGGATCTGGACCCCCCTGGACCCTGGCTCTTGATTCCCTACCATTTCTGAACCTTATTGGTAACTCATAACCTGTGTTACGTCAGTCCAATGATGCGGTCCGAATACTGGGGAAGTAATCCCTACCATGCCTTCCCTCCCTCTCTTTCTGCTGCTCTTCTCATCCCCACCCCTCCTTTTCTTTTCCCTATATTTCCCTCTTACTACTTTCTTTTCTTTCTGGTTCTAGTTAAATCTTCTAATTTTTTTTTGGCAGTGGCCTCGTTTTGGTTGAGGCGTATTTCTCCTTTGGAAGGAGACTGTTCGTATTATCAAATATGGTTACATGTCCTATGTGTGTCTTATGGTAGTTAGTAAGAGAGGATGTATTAGTTAGGACGTGGCTTATATTTTTCTCTGTAAGTTGACACGTAGTAATCACTTATTTGAATCTTACTTTTTTTTTCCTGTAAATTGTCTTGTTTACTTTAATAAAGAAAGATTAAACATAAAAAAACAACATACAAGATATAGAAAGGTAGGAACCAGCTAAAATGAAAATGGAAACTCCCTGTCTGATGGGCAGAGTGCTCAGTCAGAAAGGAATGGAATAAAAATAAAATAGACTATAGATGCGAGCAAGTGCAAGCTGAATACTCAATATAGTTGCAAAAGTATACAGCAGCACTCTGAAAAGTTAAAATATTCAAATATTTAATATGGGAATTTTGGTGCTGCATTTGAACTATGTTTATAAAATGTGATATTTTGCTTATAAATTGGAGAAATCCATGTGAATCTAGATAGAGGCCTATTAGGATACGGTCCAGGCAAAGAGATACACTGTTATGCTCGTGTAACGCCCCTGTAAACGGGTCGTTACAGGGTATTAAATGTTACCCCATTTTTCCCGGGCAGGAAGAAGAAGGGTCCCCACAACACACACTAACATCACACTGGCAGGAAGGAGTTAACAGCATGAAGTTTGTTCTGAGTCCATGACTCATCCTGTCTCCTTAATAAGCAGGTGGCTGGACACAGGCAGGTCCCCATGACAACCAAGGGGAGGGGGGCCTGAAGGAGCGAGTTTAGTGCAGAGCACACAGAAGTTTTAGGCAGAACGTCAGAGGCTGCAAGGGAGTGCAGACGTCCAGAGAACAGTTCCTGTTGAGGAGATGCCACGAGACCAGGGCTGATAACACCTAGAGGAGGGGAATGGAGCTGAGGACTGGGGTTCCCTGGAGAAAGTTGTACCCGGTGGCAGTTGTGTTGATCCGCTACCGGGGATGAGAGAGACAGACAGGCGGCGAGTTCCCAAGATGCTCTATGCCACGGGGATGGCACTAACGCACCGAAAGGGAGAGACCCCCAGAACACCTCACCGGACACCCCTTCCTCCTACCTGCCCGGGACCGACCAAAGGCTACAGGCGGCGAGGACCAGCACCTGGGTGCGATGTGAAACGGACTTTAAATAAAGAACAACTGGAACCGCACACCGTGACTGCTGTGAGTAATGCCGCAGCACTGTGCCCCCGGTGTCCCTGAGGACTGTTGTCCTGGGTCTCATTAACCTCCCGGGGCTCCCCCCGCTCCACCCGTGGGGAGCGATTCCATCCGGCTGCCCGTAACACCTGCCCCAGAGAGAGACCGCGCAGCGGCGGCTGAACACCTGGCCGCAAACCACGGGTGGCGCTGCAAGCATCCCCCGTCCCCATCCCGTACCGTTTCCTGGGGGAGAGCGATGGCAAGCCCCCCCCAGGGACCCCGTTACCCTCCTTTCGTCCCCCTTGTAACACCGAACTGACGGTCGGACTTCCCTTTTTATTGAAACCCACCGGGGGTCACGGAAGCCGAGTCGGGCCACTCACAGCCTGACCCCGAATACCACCGGCCCGGTGACCGTGCGAGCCCTGCAAGCCCCGGCATGGGCGTTTCACTCGCAGTGCGAGCACTGTATCAGTGGGTCAACTGGACCAAAGGTATCGTTCACTTGCCTGGGGGAGCGAACTGGACCGGCCGACGAGTCTTTACTACTGCCAACGAAGGTGGCAGCAGGTACATATGCTGGTAATCAGCCAGCAGAGGGAAGCCCCAGGGGATCTGTGGTACCCCAGCAGCTGGCACCACAGACACAGCACAGTCTCTGGAAGAAGTAGTCACAGCAGCAGCAGCAACCAGCGTGGATACTTGCAGAAGCTTGTATTGTGGCAGCCAACCATCGTAGGTGGTCATAGCAGCAGCAGCAGATAAGGAACACACTGTAACAGAGGTGCAAGTCAGCAGCAGGAAGAAACACAATATCAGCAATAACAGCACTGAGGACCTGAGAACTAGCAACGTAAGTAATTTGTTGTCCAGGCACCGTCATTAGGGGAAAGGTGCCTTAAGTACCTGAAACTTGTCAGCTGACCTGAGAGACACTTCCGGGTCAGGGTACGCTGACCTTTTGAGCAGAACCAGGAAGCCTGCGATGTGCACACTGGCTCTGGGAGGCAGTGGTATGCACCGGGGCCAGGGCAGCCACAGCAGGAGGTGGGCAGGCGAGGGAACAGACATCCCCGCTGGGGGAGGGAGACAGGACAGCGCGGGGACGTTAGTATGGGCGTTACATACATGTCAGGCCAATTTCCAAGCTACTGATCTCATTTTTTAATGAGCAGTAATGCAGTATCAAAATTCCTATATTCTATGTTTGATAAGCGTTGCATCCAACATGATCACATGGGACGGGGGGCACATCATTGCCATGAGTCACTCCTCAGGTAACTGCTACACTACACCATTCTACTTATGGAATTCTCCGTTCCTTTTTTAGTAGGGATACTATTATTATTATTATTATTATTATGTGGTTTAATATTTGCTTTTTTTGCTATAAGAAAACTAAGCCATGAGAGTTCTATCTTTACAAACGCTTGGCAATACAGATAGCCAAGAATGAAGAAAAGAATCTGATGCCTTTCCAACAAAAAGCACAGTGTATCATTTTTACATTTCGTCTTTTCTATTTCCTCCGACATAAGTCGAGTAATCATAATACAGTGTTACAGTGTACATCTCGTGCAGGAAGAAAACACTATTTCATTGTGTACTCCTTAAATTACACATTTAAATAAGTCCCCTGCTGTACAGCTTGTTTACACACACTCCATATAAAAACTCATACACACGGTGTCAGCATTCAGAGGAGCATATTCCAAAGGTTTATTTTCTCAAAGCAAGATTGTATCCGTTATGAAACATAAACACTGTAATGCCAATTTTTCCATGCTGAACCTATGAGTGATGGCTGGATGTAAATGATAGATCGTCTGCATGAATCTGAAATGAATATTTCAACTGATTCATCATGAACAGTATAACTTCATTGTATATAATATTGTATAGTTCATATCTTTATGTGTCTGTATTTTAGAAGAATATAATACTATTGGTTGGTACTATGGATAGATTAAAGATTTAAGGTTTATAGGATTCAGAGCAGTTATTTATCTGATCCAGAATTGCAGTGTTAACTCCTTCTACTCCACATTTATCTGATCTAGCAAACTAACTTTGTGTTCCTCTCCTACATTCATGGTACATATATACAGTAATACATGTAATCTTTGATTGCTGATCATGCCTATATTACACTGCTATATTGCACTATATTACACTGCTTTAACACTGAATCTACTCTTCCCATATGCTGTAGTCAATGTGTTAAAATTTTTTCACTTCAATATTAAAAAAGAATAAAAATCACATAAAATATCAAGAAAATGATAACCCACATATTGTTAGCATATACTGCACAAATATTCCGTATGAAGAGTTTAATATTATACATTGCATATGTGCCGCCCCTTCACAGCGGTCGCATCGCTCGGATCCGGGTGTTGCTACTCGTGGCTTGAGGGTCTCTGGACCCGAGGGCTTGCGGCCACTCTCAAATAAGAAGGGGAATTATTTACTGGGGATAGATATAGTTTGTGACGCCACCCGTGATGTGTGGTAATAGGGAGTACCGCCTCTGCCGTTGAGAGTACCTGGGGTGATGGAGTGGGGCAGCCAGATGACGTTACCCTCCACGGGTAGGGGAAGGCCCCAGGACTCAGGATAGAGGAGTGGGATGCAGGGGGAGCGCAGGCTCACTGGTTGCAGGGGTTAATCAGACACTCACTCAGAAGAAGGCAGACACTGACAACGTGGTAAACCAAGTCTCTAAATGACGCTGTTTCCCGTGGGGAGCTCGTCCGGGTCCTGTCCCCTGCAGTACACCCTGGTGGTCTGTGGCCTACCTCCTGGCACAGTATTTTAGAGTGTTCTTTGTGGCCCGTCAGCTTGGAGCTTTCCGGGCCCTCTCCCTGCTATGAGTAGCAAGAGGAGCTTGCTCTCAGGCGCTCATGTTTGGGATTTCAGTGGGCTGCTTTGCTTGGAAAGCTCTATCCCCCTAGTTGTGCTAGTGCCCCCAATGTCTGAGCTTCATGGGAACAGTCCATATAGGCCCTGTCCTCCGCAGGTTAATTACTGGGTTGCTTGAAGCTTCTCCCCGACCTAGGTTCCGTGTACCCCGACGTGCCTTCGGTCCCAGCCCGGCTGTTGAACTGTGGCTGCTGGCTGTACTCCGAGATTATCCCAGCACCCAGTGACAACGTCCCGCGACAGGGTCCAGACCTCCGTCTGCGACCTAGGCTGCTTCTCCTCTGGGAGCTCCAACTCCTAGCTTCCTCGAGCTCCTCACTGCTCGAGGGCTACCACTGCACTTCCTCTCACTTTGCTCCCCTGGAGCCAACTGACTTGTCACCTCCCACCTCCTTGCCTGACCCCTAGGTGGGCGGCCCTATTCCAGCTTAAGCAGCCCACTGGTGTGCCTGACAGGTGTGGTGCAAGATGTCACTAGGATTTGTGAATGCTGGTGGAGGCAGTACTGCAAGATAGGGACCCATAACCATGGGGGGTTGAGCTCTGCACGGGGAGAGAAAGATTGTGCAGAACCCTGTGATGACCTGACTAGTCCAGGGCGTCACACATAAAACTATCATGCAATATCTGTAGGAAAGAGATAAATAGTAAGTGATCCTGATCTAATAGATAAAATGCTTAAATAATACCTATGTACAGACCAAATAAAACCATGATTCATGTCACAGATAAAAGTCATCCATTCAACCCAATGCCTCCGTGGAAAAAGATAAAACACAGCATCCAACATCCATGTGTCACCCGAGCACAGTCCTTTTATATTTTTTTTACGGTTTAATGGATACAAGAAGCTAGGAGATTTTTTTTCTTGCTTATGAGGAAAACACAGATGCCACACTAATGTTAAAAACTGATGCCTGGACCAGTAATAGATTAAATCGGATCTGGCATACTGATGCCTAAGGCCTCCTTCACTCAAGCGCATAACAAAATACACGTGTGTCACCTTCCGTTTTGACCATCCAAGTGGCTATCCATGTATAGATGTGTTTCACCTACTGTATGTGTCATCCTTGTGTCAACCGTTGTGAGCCATCTGTGTGACATGTACCGAAATAAAATGCATAAAAGAAATTAATGATTTATATCTTATAGATGGGAAAAGATGATAGATAGATAGATAAAAAGATAGCACAGCTTTCTATTAACCAAATAAATAAATAATTAAATGATAAAAAAAAATATGTGCCCTCCCCCCCATTTTTAATAACCAGCAAAGTAAAAGCAGACAGCTGGGATCTGATATTATCAGTCTGGGAAAATCCATGGTTATTGGGCCCCTCCCAGCCTAAAAACCCGAGCCTGCAGCCTCACCACAACTGGAGCATTACAATATGCTCCAATTCTAGAGCTTCTCCTTTCCTCTTCCCAATTGCCCTGGTGCTTTTGCACTTGGGGTAATGGTTTTTCAGTATGGTGTCAGCTGTATAGTATTCAAAAACACACCTGGCATCAAGGCCTGATGTTAGTAATGGAGCAGTTTTTATCAGATAACTCCATTACTAACCCAGTAATAAAAAAAAGACACACACACCCAAAAATACTTTATTGAAATAAACACTCCCTGAAACGTTCCTTCACTACTTTATTAAAAAAAAATATTCCACTCAGGTCCGATGTAGCTCAAAGAAATTGATAGTCCACCGAATCCGTTGTAGTCCACAAATGGAAAACTGGAAAAAACGTAAACATATAAACAATGAGAAATAAAATAACACTTTACATTACTCACCACTTTATATAAAAACAAATTCCCACGCAGATCTAACGTAGTCCAGCGATTCCAAAGAACAACGTTTATGGAGCATTGTTCTGACACTCCATTGAATTTGCAAGACCCGGCAACTCTGAAAACTAGTGACATCAGTAACGCTACTGTAGTTCTTCGGAGTCACCGAGTTACACTGCACAGTTCATAACTCGATGAATCTGAAGGCTTCTCTCACTCATTTCACAAACCATTCCTCATGTCTGTCCCTCAAAGACTGCCTCTATGGTTTCACACTTTCTCATTCACACTGGACTCCCTGTCCCCTCTTTCTCACATACTGTTCCCAATGGTTTGTCCTCACTCACACAGATTGCTCCATCTTATTCTCAGTTCCCTTATTACCTTCTACTAAAACGTTAGGTCACACAGCCAACTCTTCCAGTATTTTTTCTCCACATAAAGCTGCACTTGGACTATATCTGCTCCCTTGATGTCTGATCATAGGTAGTGTGGTGAGGTGTGATAGTCGTGAGTGAGGTCTGTATCTTCTTCACACTGGCATGCTACAGGAATTTGTGGTCTTGAAAAAAGAGCCAGAAAATTGATAATAAATGGGACCATAGTCCCAATACTGAGCAATGGTGAATAACAGTATAAGTAAAACAAGGGTAGCAATATTTTTTCCAAGAAATAGTCAAAAAAGTATTGTAAAACATTATGTAAAAATTTATTAGTGCATCAAAAACAAAGCAAATAAACAAATTATTTGATTAAATATCCATTGTCGGTAAAGGCGAAGGACACAGAATGGTATAAGTAAAAAGAACAGTGTCAGGGTAAAAAAGTAAATTAAGTGGTCAATTAGTAAAGTGCATGGAGTGCAAATCTAATGGGAGGTAGTGGCCACTAAGTGGCTCAATGAAGCCAAAGATGTTTAAGGTTAAATAAGACCATATATGGAAATCAAACCCTCTTGTGAGCCACTATAGCGAGCAGAAAAAAAGAGACCAAAACTATTCTAAATAATTACCCATATGAAACTGTTTCCCAACGCAAGTCCGTACGCCCTTACGCATGTTTCGCAGATGCTTCTTCAGTGGGAGGAGACTATGTGGCCATGTGTGAGGAGTTTATTTTGTATGGGTGCCCACAGGTGAATTAAATTACTTGAGTCAATGCATCAGGGGGCACATGCACATCACATCCAGTGATCCCGGAGACAACTCGGGTCAGGAAAAGTATTTGCTGTAATGTCAGGGACCTGTGCTGCCCCGTTTGCATGCCTTCTGGGATTGTTGCCTGCAAGGGAATCCACCACGCATTTGCACAGCAAAATAGCCATTTTGGATGAGGACAAAATATGACTGAGCCCTTGTATGCCGGGAGGGAGGGAATTGATAATGGACAAAATACATAAATGGAATGAAGTGGATTTGTAAGCACAAAAGGAAGTACTGATGCTACAACATAGTACTATGGATGTGCAAAAATATAGAAATATAAATACAGAAAATATGAATAATAAAGAATATGTGAACAGAAATGAAACATAATGCCATACATAGGAACGAACATAGGAAAACACATACATTAATAAAATTATTTATACACCCACAAAAGAAATGCAATAAAAAGATCAAGAGAGAATCCTTCAAAAAGGTGATAAGTAATGAATAAAGGTGCAAGTAGATCCAATATCCAATGGCAATGGACCCATACATGTATCATACAGTAAGTGACTACTGAAGAGAAAAAAGCAAAGTTCTTTCAGCAACTTTACCAGGTACCACTAGAGTGTTGGATTTTTTCCCTTGATTGTAACCCCTTATAGTACCCCGACTGCCACTGCATCAGGACAAAAGGGATGAGTCAGATAAAGCACCAGGATTGGCACATCTGATGTGATGTGCCAATTTTTAGCAGCTGCGGGCTGAAACATTTAGGCTGGTGGGGCCAATATCCATGGCTTATCCCATCCTGATAATACCAGCCCCCACCTGTCTGCTTTACCATGACTGGTTATCAAAAATGGAGGGATGCTATGCTTTCTTTTAAACTATTTACTTAAATAATTAAAAAACAATAGGATACCCTCTATTTTGATATCCAACAGATGGTAAAGTTCACAGGTGGGGGCTGCAGCCTGCAGCTATTGTTTGACTTATGCTGGCTATCAAAATAGGGTGGGAGCTGGGTCATTTTTTAAAATTACTTATTTATTTTTACATTACCATACAGCATACTGGCTGCAACCAATCACAGATGCGGACACAGGGTGGAGACATGTATAGCAATTTGCAACCAATCACTGATACTGGCACAGACGGTGGGTGAGGGAAGAAGTGAAAATTGATGAACTTTAATTAGAAGGCCTGGAAAAGAGCCTGACTGTAATGTGATCCTTCGGGAAACATGGTATGTATAACTATCCTGCTTTTACTACCATGTAACTTCCATTTGTAACCCCGTAGCGCTTACTACGGCCATTTTACTGCCCAGAACTTCTCATCCCATTGACTTGCATGGGGTTAGTCAAGTTCAGCTGCCGAACCTGATTTTTTTTGTTTTTTTTTTAGTCCATGCTGGTTTGATGAACCCAAATATCCACAGATTCTCTCATCACTACTCCTCACCCAAAAAAACCCAAAACTGTTACATTTTACTTTTTACCTACCTAGCTCAATGTTCGATTTTGACAACATTATATCAAATAACTATACTATGGTCTGTTGCAGCATTTGCAGGCAGGGTTCTTACCCCTGCAATAACTTTTTACATCCCAAAAATGTGTACATAATTGATTACGATTTTCCCAGACTTGTTTAAATCGTCCAACTGGAGACACATACAAACCCAATTAATATTACTGGCAGGCTGTTGTTGAATTATCCTTTTTTGTGCATCACGTGAACCTTGTCAATACCTAACATTTTTGGTTAATGTTATATCATTCCAGGGGCTGGCTAACTTTGTCAACAAAGTTTATAAACTAATTAAATGTTATTCTTGTGTCTAAATTGTAACACAGGAAACTATGGTACTGTAGGGATATCGTCCCTACGAAATGCTTAAGAGTGCTATGACTTTAAGAGGAGGTGCTATCGTTTTCTCTGTGTTATGGACTGGCCTGCTCAGTGGCTTCTCTCCTTCTGAACTGCGGACTTGGACTAACCCGGCCCAAAAAGTGCAGGAAAGAGAAAAAGAGCAGGAGAAGAGTTTTGAACTGGAAGAGGAAAAGACGGGTCACCTGAGAGTGTGTGAGAGAGGAGACCCTGCCTGTGTTCTGTTTGAGAACGGATGCTCGAGAAGAGATATGATATCAGCTGTGATAGATACAGAGACCCTCACCTTGAGAGAGCCCTGCTCACTGTCAAACGAGTACTGTACTAAGGCGCTTGTCGGTTTTCAATCCGAATAGAGGAAGAAACATCACACGGAGAAGTTGGGAGACCTTGGATCCGTATGAGAACAGTTCCTCTCTGCCCTGCAAAGGGAAGTGTATGCAGACAAGCAACACAGCACCAAACGTGGGGATTGAACTTGTTCTCCAACGATTGTTCTGTGAGTCTTTACCAGAGTACTCACTTAATAGGGGTAGCATAGGCCTCAGTGGCAGGAGCTTGGTAACCACGATGCCCGAGTTGCCAAGGCCAGCTAGGTTGTTGGTTCAGTGCAGTTGTGAATATATTTGCTTGCCTAGTGTACTGTTGAATTGATATTTGTAATAGCTGGGGTGATGTATTGTTACAACGCCCCAGCTAGAATCTGTAGTGTGTTAAATTTGACTGCTCTCAGTGAGAGAAACAAAATTATAGTTTTGTAGTTGTGATACCTTTTAATGGCTAACTAAAATAAAATAGGATGTTACAAAGCAAGCTTTCAAAACATCTCAGGTCCCTTCATCAGGCATGGTATGATAAAATATCCAAAAAAACACAAATATATACACAAACTGAGCAGAGGGATGGTATAATAAAAGGGCATTTAAATAAACACTAAACTTAGAGAGGGAATCCTTAATTAGCTTTGATTAGTGGTGTGAAAGTTTTATTCTCCCAATATCCATGTAGGATCAGAGGTCTGTTGCCCTCACAGTCTCTGAGCAGATCTCTCAGATTTTGTAGTGAGTCAAAAATCCTCCTAAAAGGTTGAGTCCTGTATTTACAGAGTCAAACATTGTAATGAATTTGTGTTCCCAGCGATGATTCTGTGATCTGAAGTTGCTTTTTAATATGACAACTTTCATATGGTTTATGTTGTGTCCTGGAGCACAGAAATATTTGGCCACAATTAAATGATTTTTTTTGTCTGAAATTATGTGGCAGTGAGATCTCATTCTTGCTCTCAGTCTCTGTCCTGTTTCTCCAACATAGAAACCCCCAATAGGACATACTGTGCACAGGATTAAGTACACCACATTGGAGGAGGAACAAGAGAATGTTCCAGGAATCTTATAGTCCTTCTGTGTGTTAGGAATCTGTATCCAGTCTTTGGTCTCTACATGAGAGCAGGTTTTGCAACTCTTTATATTACAAGGATAAGTTCCTCTTGGTGTGTCTGAGGGCACTGAGCTTCGGATCATGATGCTCCTGAAATTAGGAGGTTGTCTGTAGCATAGCAATGGAGGATCTTTGAATATTATTTTTAACTGGTTATCCTTATGTAGAATGTGGTGAAGTTTCATGGCCATTTTTCTCAGTACCTCAAGCTGTGGGTTGTAGGTCACCACCAGAGGTACTCGACTATTTTCCTCTTTTTGTTTGTTTTGAAGCAGTTCACTTCTAGGGGTCCTTGTGTCTCTAATGATTTGATCATCAATAGAGGTGGGGTAGTAGCCTTGGATTAAAAATGTCTTTTTAAGATGGGTTAAGTGTTCATCCCTGTCTGCTGGGCTGGAACAGATACGATTATATCTGAGGACCTGGCTGTAGACAATGAACTTTTTAATGTGTTTGGGATGGAAACTGTCCCATCTGAGGTATGTGGGATGGTCAATAGGTTTCCGATACACCGATGTCTGAATTGAGCCATTTTGAATTTTTATGGCGGTATCCAAGAAGTTGAATTCTGTTTTTGAGTGGTCAAATGCCAAGTATATGATAGGATGAAATGCATTACATTTTTCATAGTATTTTAGAAGCTCTTGCTCTGACTCGGTCCAGATTATTAAGATGTCATTGATATAACGGAAATAGGCCAATGGTTTAAGAGAGCAGGATGCTAAAAAGTCATTTTCCAGTTTAGCCATGAAAAGGTTGGCATACTGCGGTGCCATTTTGCTTCCCATAGCAGTTTCTGTGCATTGTAGATATTGCTCCTTGCCAAAAGAGAAAAAGTTTATAGGCATTTGGTTATCTATATTTTCCTAACAGCTAAATCTTTGATAGCGGCCTCATGGAGGAATCCCCTTCCCCCACCCTTACCATTTTAATTAACTCATTAAACTTACATAATAAATTTGAAGAAAGATATGCAACTTTCAATAACTCGTTTTCTAGATACCACAAACAATGGCATCTTTGGAACAGCTACCAGCAAGGTCAATCGTAATTTCTAACAGGTTTATATTTTTCATGTATTTTTCAGCTAGCTCCCCATGCCTGAAAGAAATCTCCTCCTTCATCCATTTGATCACTTCAAACTTTTGGTCTTTATTTGCCAAAGTGGTTTCAGAAATTTTGTACATAGTTATTTGTTTTTTTGGGGTTTTTTTTTGCTTTGTTTTTTTGTTTTTTTTGTGTGTGTAATTGTATTCTTTATAAATAGCTATGATATTTTCTTTTTTTTTTTAAGGATTCATGATATGATATGGTTCTCCTACTCCCTTGTTCCTCCCCGTTCCCCTTTTCTCCCCTTTTTTATTTTTTGCCTGTTTACCTATTAAACTTTTGCAATCCTTCACATCCTAACTTCCCCTTCTCTTCCTCCCTCCCTATCCATCAACAATTGTTTATTACTTCTTGTAAGAAATCATATGACTTATTACAAATTAATATGATGTTTTCACATGACCTTTCCCATATATGTTATATAATCCCTAATAAAAATATTTTAGAACAAGAAAAAAAACCCACACAATCGCATTGCACACGCAGTACACACGGACTACCAAACGGATTACTCTCATCCGACTATCCAGGATGAGAATGGGACTGTTTTTTCATACGTTCATGTGAGTTCAGCCTTAAAGAGCAAATCTCAAGGTGTGATTCAGGTAGGAGGCAAAGAGCTCAAGACATTTCCAACATCGAGGTATCTGGCATTTGAATCAGAGATTATCTCTCCTTGCTACAAAACTTTGTTTAAATGTTTAAAAAAAAACTTTTTTTCAAAACTGGCCCAGTTGGCTATGGGCATAATATAATTACCAGCCTACGGTGTAAAGTCATCATGAATAATTAAGTGAGGGCAGTGTCTTCGTGACACTTAAGGCCCCGTCACACTAAGCAACATCGCTAGCAACATCGCTGCTAACGAACAACTTTTGTGACGTTGCTAGCGATGTTACTGTGTGTGACATCCAGCAACAACCTGGCCCCTGCTGTGAGGTCGTTGGTTGTTGCTGAATGTCCTGGGCCATTTTTTAGTTGTTGCTGTCCCGCTGTGAAGCACAGATCGCTGTGTGTGACAGCGAGAGAGCAACAACTAAATGTGCAGGCAGCAGGAGCCGGCTTCTACAGAGGCTGGTAACCACAGTAAACATCGGGTAACCAAGAAGCCCTGTCCTTGGTTACCCGATATTTACCTTTGTTACCAGCCTCCGCCGCTCTCACTGTCAGTGCCGGCTCCTGCTCTGTGCACATGTAGCTGCAGGACACATCGGGTTAATTAACCCGATGTGTGCTGTAGCTAGGAGAGCAGGGAGCCAGCGCTAAGCATTGTGCGCTGCTCCCTGCTCTGTGCACATTTAGCTGCAGCACACATCGGGTAATTAACCCGATGTGTGCTGTAACTAGGAGAGCAAGGAGCCAGCGCTAAGCGGTGTGCGCTGCTCCCTGCTCTATGCATATGTAGTTGCAGCACACATCGGGTAATTAACCCGATGTGTGCTGTAACTAGGAGAGCAGGGAGCCAGCGCTCAGTATGCGCTGCTCCCTGCTCTCTGCACGTGTAGCTGCGTGCGCTGGTAACCAAGGTAAATATTGGGTTGGTTACCCGATATTTACCTTAGTTACCAAGCGCAGCATCTTCCACGCGGCGCTGGGGGCTGGTCACTAGTTGCTGGTGAGCTCACCAGCAACTCGTGTAGTGACGCTCCAGCGATCCCTGCCAGGTCAGGTTGCTGGTGGGATCGCTGGAGCGTCGCAGTGTGACATCTCACCAGCAACCTCCTAGCAACTTACCAGCGATCCCTATCGTTGTTGGGATTGTTGGTAAGTTGCTTAGTGTGACTGGACCTTTAAGCGAAGCAGGTTATCTCCCACTAACATAGAAAACCTAACATTGTCAACATGAATTGGGCATCAATCAACACCAACATTTATTGAACTACAGCTAATGCAAATGATTAAATTGACCATACCTCCTGTCTGTCTGACTGCTTTCTCTGTCTTCCACACTGTTCTGCTGCCATCAGTGCCGATGGCATACACTAAACTTGGCATCAACTCTCTCTCCACAGCAGCTTTTCTTCACCCTAACATGCCACATATCTCCTTACCAGACCTATGGTAACTCTCCACTGTGCTGTTCCTGCCACAGGCCCTGTATATCCACATGAGCCACGCATCTTCTTTCTGCCTAGTGGGTTTCATAATGCTAGGCAGTACTACAGATGTTGGGAAGTGTACTTTCTTGAGGGTTCACAAACATTAAATAGCTACCAAACTAGGGCTAATTTTTTAAAGGGCTTGGTCACACAAATTCTTCACTTTGATAACGCAACTTCTGTTTGTCTCCCTAATAAGGGATTATTTTTGTTTGGCTTGAGAAAAAGCTTTTGTAATTTCTTTATCATTTTGTGAATAGCAAACCAGTTGTGGACCCCAAAAAAGGGATAATGTTTCAATCCTAGTTGATAATCAATAACTTACTGTATTTATGCTCAAAACATACCATATTTTCCAGATTATAAGACACACTTTTTTTTCCCCAAAAGATTGGGGTAAAATGGGGGTGTGTGTTACAATCCGGATATGGCTTACCAGGGTGGCGGTGGCAGAAGCGGGATCATAGGAGGCAGGGTTGGTGATACTGAGGTCTCAGAGGAGCAGTGGAATGGCTCAGGAGAGTGAAAGTGTCTCAGAGGCGGATGCATTGATCTGACTGAATTGAATCACCCACAGTTGACGCGATGGACTTCAAGAAAATGGTCGTGGAGGCGGCGTGTGAGCACAGATTTTTGTGATTGACTTCAAGAAAATGGCCACAGAGTCCTATCTACGCACGCGCCACCTGCACAGCCATATTCTTCAAAATCCTTCTTGTCAACCACGGGCAATTCAATAGAGACCACAGTTAGATCAATGGCACCCACCACCGAGACACCTTGTTCTGTGACACTCCTGAGTTGCTCCACTGCAGTGACAACCCCGCCACTGCTCCGACACCCCTGCAGCCCGCTGGCAGATCAATGGTGCCCATCGAGACACCCCTAAGACCGCATTTTCACTGATCCTCCTGAGCTGCAACACCCCCTCCTCTGAGCCCACAGCATTGCTGACCCTGCCTCCTGTGACCTTCCTGAGCCACTCCACCTCCACCGCTCCCCCCTGGGGAGCATCAGGATTAATATGCACAAGGATTATAAGACAGACCCTCATTTTAACATAAAAAATATTTTTTTCTATTTTCCTCTTCTAAATATGGGGTGCATCTTATAATCCGCTGCCTATTATAAAACAAAAAATACATTAGCTTCTTCATTTAGGAAAGTGATACTCTTCAAGCAAGGATACCTTTTGAACACAAATGTCTGAAAATGCCATGGCTTCTTTTCTTTGCACCACATGTATAAACTATTGCAAGGGATCATTTTTGGACTGTTTATTGAGTTTAAGTAGCCAACAAAATCTGAAACTGCTGTGTGCGGTTAATAGGCTGCTAGTTACCATTAGCCAGATTGGTTGACGTCAGTTGGACATTAAAGGGAACCTGTCACCGGAAGTCTATAATACTTACCTAACGGTCGGCATGGAGCTGTCTGGTCGGATGGGCATCTCCGTTCTCCGGGTCCCGCGCCTCCTCTTTCGGCCATCTTTTTCCTCCTTCTAAAGCTAGTGTGGATGACGCATTCTATGTCATCCACACTAGCCGACAGTGAGGTCCTGTGCAGGTGCACTTTAATCTACCCTGAGCAGGGCAGATCAAAGTATTGTAGTGCCCCTGCGCAGGACATCACTATCGGCTAGTGTAGATGATGTAGAATGCGTCATCCAGACTAACTTCAAAAAGAGAACAAAGATGGCCAAAAGAGAAGGCGTAGGACCTGGAGAACTGAGATGCCCATCTGACTAGACAGCTCTGCACCGACCGTTAGGTAAATATTATAAACTTCCAGTGACAGGTTGCCTTTAAAAAGACTGCATTTACATTACAGAGCTGCAAGCAGGTTCAATAGTTTCCAAGAGGAATTCAAAGTATCTAAATACTTTTCGCGCAATTAGAGGCTATGAATTATGTTATTTGCAATAAATATATTTGGGGGAAAAATCAGTGAAGCAGGCGAATTTGAATTTCAACAGACCTGCTCTTTTAGACAATGCAGATGTATGAATATGAGAATATCTCTTTAAGGTGTCAGATTTTCTTTAACAAATATATTTCAATCTAATATATAAAGCTGAATGTGTGTGTGTGTGTGTGTGTATGTTTGCCCGGGATTGGCATCTGCACCGTCGCAGCTACAGTCACAAAATTTTGCACACTCACACGTCTGGACCCCGAGAGCGTCATAGGCTATATTGTGCGGCGAAATTTTAACCCCGCGCATTCCAATTTACCAATCAATTTTGCCCTTATCTACATAATGGGGAAAAAGGGAAACGAAAAGTGTATCCGCACAGTCGCATTTACAATCACAAAATTTTGCACAGACACCTCATGTGACCCAGGGAACGTCGTAGACTATGTTTTCACGGGAAAATTTAACCCCGCACTTTACAGTTACTCTCCAAAAAACATGCCTTCATTAAAGTAAATGGAGCCTGGAACTACAGGTTATTAGTAGGAACTGTGAGTGCTTGCTATAGGAACAAAAGACATTCATAGTATAAGAAGCTTATATATGTGAGGTAATAAGATGTCGGTGGGGAGACGGATAGGGAGAGACAGACAGGGAAAGAGACAGAGCGAAAGAGACAGACAGGGAAAGAGACAGAGACAAACGGTGAAAGAGACAGACAGAGACAGATGGTGAAAAAGAGAGACAGACATGGAAAGAGACAGATGGGGAAAGAGACAAACAGACATGCAGACATGGACAGAGACAGGCAGACAGGGAAGGAGGAGACAGCCAGAGAGACAGACAAAAATAGATGGGGAAAGACACAGACCTTGATAGAGACAGACGGGGAAAGAGACAGAGAAATTGAGACAGACAAAGACAGGCAGACAGGGAAAGAGACAGGAAAAGACACAGACAAAGAGGCGGGGAGACAGACGGGGAAAGAGACGGACCTGGGAAGAGACAGACCTGGAAAGAGACAGGTGGGGAAAGAGAGATAGAGACAAACAAAGAAAGAGACAGGGACAGGCAGACCTGGAAAGAGGCAGACCTGGAAAGAGACAGACAGGGAAAGAGACAGACAGAGACAGACGGGGAAAGAGACAGACGGGGAAAGAGACAGATCTGGAAAGAGACAGATGGAGCCCATTACTTGGCCAATTTAGTTAAATCTGTGTGGAATATCTGTGGTGTTGAAATATATGTTGTGAAATGCTTCTATTAGCTTAGTTTTTGCCTTTTAATAATTACATTTCTATCTATTTGTTTTGTGGTTTTTGTGTGCAGAACACATTTTTTTAAATACATTCTATTTTGTTAACAGCAGTTATTAACCTGGGCGAAGCCGGGTAGTACAGCTAGTATATAAATAAATATATAACAAAAACTACAGGATTTCCTAAAATCTATTCCTAACCATGACAGAAATACTACAAACTCCATGGTGGTACTGTTTTAGAATATTATTTTTATTTTTGTATGACTGGTTATTCTAATAAAAAGCACATTTTAAGCAAAAATCTTAGATTTTACCCCATTATTATTATATCTAATGGTCCAGTCACACTAAGCAACTTACCAGCGATCCCAACAACGATAGGGATCGCTGGTAAGTTGCTAGGAGGTTGCTGGTGAGATGTCACACTGCGACGCTCCAGCGATCCCACCAGCAACCTGACCTGGCAGGGATCGCTGGAGCGTGGCTACACGAGTTGCTGGTGAGCTCACCAGCAACCAGTGACCAGCCCCCAGTCTCCTAGTTACAGCACACATCAGGTTAATTAACCCGATGTGTGCTGCAGCTAAATGTGCACAGAGCAGGGAGCAGCGCACAATGCTTAGCGCTGGCTCCCTGCTCTCCTAGTTACAGCACACATCGGGTTAATTACCTGATGTGTGCTGCAGCTAAATGTGCACACAGCAGGAGCCGGCAGCACAGGCAGTGAGAGCGGAGGAGGCTGGTATCAAAGGTAAATATCGGGTAACCAAGGACAGGGCTTCTTGGTTACCCGATGTTTACATTGGTTACCAGCCTCAGCAGAAGCCGGCTCCTGCTGCCTGCACATTTAGTTGTTGCTGTCTCGCTGTCACACACAGCGATCTGTGCTTCACAGCAGGACAGCAACAACTAAAAAATGGCCCAGGACATTCAGCAACAACCAACGACCTCACAGCAGGGGCCAGGTTGTTGCTGGATGTCACACACAGCAACATCGCTAGCAACGTCACAAAAGTTGTTCGTTACCAGCGATGTTGCTAGCGATGTTGCTTAGTGTGACGGGGCCTTTAGTCTTTTTGTGAACAAAACAGAATAAACACAATTATTCAAAGTGCCAAGAAAGTGTTTTTTTTTCTAAACATTCATTCATTTTGCAAACATTTGTGTTTCACATTACAGATACCTATGTAACCTGAGCTATTTATGCTAGTTGCATTAATATCTGCTATCTCACAACAGTTAAATAGATATCTACAGAAATGACAAATTATAGCAGCAGATGTGCTGGCCTTTCATACCGAATGGAAGTGAATTACACAAAAGGAAGATGGAATACAATTCTATAACAAATACATATTGTACTTTCTAAATAATTACTCCAATCAAGAGCTTAACTAGAAATTACTGATCAACAGAGCCAGCACCCCCTCTAATTTGTGACATTTCTGAGTGAAATTTTTTGCAAAGCGGAAATATGTTAAAAGAGTTTGTTTTTGCTAGTGAAATTCAATGCATTTTATAGCAAAATAATGTGAGGATGGAAAACTTTGTTGAGATTTACATCTGCTTTTCTTTATACTGTACCGTTCAAAAGATTGGATACACCTGTTGCTCATGCAGTGGAATTCCTTGTTCATATTTGAATGTGCACAGTGTAGATTCAGACTGAAGGCAGGAGCAAAACCAAGAAAGAACATGTAAAAATAAAGCGTAAAGAAACACTTGTGAAACTAACCAAAATAAGTGTTAAACTTTAGATTCCTATTCTACTCCTCTAATGACATCTTTACATACCCTTGACATTCTTTCAAGCAGCTTCATCAGGTAGTTACCTAGAATGGCTTCCAATGAACAGGTATGCCTTGTCAATAGTTCAAAAGTGGAATCATCAGCCTTCAGAAAGTGTTTGCGACTATTAGATGTATTTTGCAGAGGCAGGGTTAATACACACCTCCATATAGTGCTGAGCCCTATTCCATATCTGTTCTAAGCCACAATATGTCAGATAGCAGGAGAAAAGCAGGTTTAAATACCGTGCCAAACCACAGGAGTAGCAGGAGAAAAGCAGGTTTAAATACCGCGCCAAACCACAGGAGTGGTAAGACCGGGTAAGACCCTATTGCGCCTTCTCTCTCCACAGCTCCTTTCGCTAAGCCACAATATGGCATGAACGATTCAAATGAGTAAAGAGAACTAAAAGACTATCATTACTTTCAGGCATGAAGGTCAGTGAATCTGAAACATTGAGAGAGCTTTGAAGGCATTGTCAAGTGCAGTCATGAAAACCATAAATTACTATCATGAAACTGGCTCCAGTGAGAATGGCTGAAAGAAAAGAAAACCAGAATTGACATCTGCTGCAGAGGACAAGTTCATTCAATTTACTTGGCACAAAAACTGCAAATTTACATCACCTCAAAAAACAGCCTTCAAAAATGATACACAGACATCAAATAGCAGACAAATTGCAACATCAACTGTCTGGAGTAGACTGTGAGCAGGCCTTTATGATCAAATTGCTAAAAAGAATCCATTAATGAGTACTACAAACAAGAAAGAGAGATAGTTTGGATAAATCAGCACTAGGACTGGACATTAGATCAGTGATAATCTGTACTATGGTTTGTTGAGTGAACATTACATATTTTTTATACCAAGCGCCAAGTCATTGTGAAACACTGAAAAGGTGAAAGGATGGTTTCCTTATGTGGTATGCTCACTGTTAAGCATGAAAGGGGAAGTATCATGCTGCGAAGATGATTTGCTGATGACACGGTTGGTGATTTATCCCAAATTCAACTTACAGTTACTCAGCATGGCTTTCACAACATTCTGCAACAATATGCCATCCCTTCTGGTTTGCAATTATTGGTACAATTTTGTTTTAACAGGACAGTGACTCCAAACAATCCTAACAGAGCTATGTAAGGTCTCTGATCAAGGAAAAGAGGGATGGAGTGTTGCAACATATGACTTGGATTCCACAATCACCCAACCTCAAGCCAACTGAGATGGTCTAGACTGTAGAGAGAAGGCAAAGCAGCCTACAAGTGCTCAGCTCCTCTGGGAACTCCTTTAAAACTGTTGGAAAGCCATTCCAGGTGATTACTTAATGAAGCTGTTTGAAAGAATGCCAAGGAGGTGTAAAGCTGTCAGAGAAAAGGTTTAACACATATTTTGGTTTGCGTCACGTGTTTTCTTACTACTTTTTTCCATATGTTTTATCCTTGGTTTTGCTGTCTCCAACCTGAATCTACAGTATAATGTTAAATATTCCAGTAAGAAAAAGAAAAAACATTGCATGAACAGGTGTGTAAAAATTTTTGACTGGTACTGCATATATGCAATTTGATGAACTGCAATAGATATTGTATGGAAATTTGTGTTTCAAAATCTCACAACATTTTGACTACATATATTCAGAGGCAGTTCATGTTGTGGAAATCCCTTTTTACAATAAAATGTAATGTTCTATAAATGATGAACACTGCAGTTAAAAGAGCATTCCTCATCTTTGATATTCATAGCATAAACAGACGATATGACAAGTAAGGAGATGGACATACTGTCACATTCCCCCTTGAAGACACCAGTGTTGTTAAAGGGAACCTGTCACCACTTTTTTGGCGTATAAGCTGCGGCCACCACCAGTGGGCTCTTATATACAGCATTCCAACACCTATATATATAATTGCCTTATTCTGTCTGTCTGTCTGTCTGTCCATCTATCTTGCTCCAAAATGACGTCATTACAGTGACAACCGTCGCATTGGCCGCTCCGCTCGGCCCCACCATGCCCCCCGCACACTGTGCCCGCTCGGCCATGCCCTCCGCACACTGTGCCCGCTTAGCCACGCCCCACACACTGTGCCCACTAGGCCATGCCCCCCGCACACTGTGCCTGCTCAGCCACCCCCCCGCACACATTGGGCATCTATACACCTCCCCCCAGGACTACTCCACCTATTAGACATCTCCCCCCAGGACTACTCCACCTATTAGACACCTCCCCCCAGGACTACTCCACCTATTAGATACCTCACCTCCAGGACTACTCCTCCTATTAGACTCCTCTCCCGCCAGGACTACTCCTCCTATTAGACTCCTCCCCCCGGACTACTCTTCCTATCAACTCCTCCCCCAGGACTACTCCTCCTATTAGACTCTTCCTCCCAGGACTACTCCTCCTATTAGACTCCTCTCTCCCCCAGGACTACACCTCCTATTAGACTCCTCTCCCCCCAGGACTACTCCTCCTATTAGACTCCTCTCCCCCCAGGACTACTCCTCCTATTATCCTCCTCTCTCCCCAGGACTACTCCTCCTATTATCCTCCTCTCTCCCCAGGACTACTCCTCCTATTATCCTCCTCTCTCCCCAGGACTACTCCTCCTATTATACTCCTCTCTCCCCAGGACTCCTCCTCCTATTATACTCCTCTCCCCCCAGGACTACTCCTCCTATTATACTCCTCTCTCCCCAGGACTACTCCCCCTATTATACTCCTCTCCCCCCAGGACTCCTCCTCCTATTATACTCCTCTCTCCCCAGGACTACTCCTTTTATTATACTCCTCTCCGCCAGGACTACTCCTCCTATTATACTCCTCTCTCCCCAGGACTACTACTCCTATTATACTCCTCTCTGCCCAGTTCTACTCCTCCTATTATACTCCTCTCCCCCCAGGACTACTCCTCCTATTATACTCCTCTCCCCCCAGGACTACTCCTTCTATTATACTCCTCTCCCCCCCAAGACTACTCCTCCTTTATACTCCTCTCCCTGAGGACTACTCCTCCTATTATACTCCTCTCTCCTCATGACTACTCCCCCTATTATCCTCCTCTCCCCCCAGAACTACTTCTCCTATTATACTCCTCTCTCCCCAGGACTACTCCTCCTATTATACTCCTCTCTCCCCAGGACTACTCCTCCAAGACACACACACTGCACAAAACATACCTCCCCAAAACACACACACACAAACCGCGCAACACACACACAAAATACTGCAGACAAACAGCGCTCCACAAACAACGCAAAACACAAACAACACCGCTCTCACACCCCCCACACCCAGACAACACCCAGAACATTTACAGCACCCTAGACAAACATTTGGTAACTACACACAACAACATTTATATATATAACAAAAAATCATACATTAGCTACGCAATAAATTCTAGAATACCCGATGCGTTAGAATCGGGCAACCTTCTAGTATTGTATATAAGAGCCCAGTCCGCTGTGAGAACATAAAAAACACTTTACAATACTTAGTAACAAAAGTCTATAGCGCTCACAAAGTGATAAAGTGAGGGTTAGTACAATTTAAACACAATTTTAAACGATTTTAAATGAATGGGGACAACTTACTTGTTATAAGTGATAACAGTAAATGCGGATGAGTAGATATGAATCCTTATCTGACCAGCGTGGACAGCTGCTGAGATGGCATGTTTCAGGATGGCTGAGTTGCAGAATTGCAGCTGCTTCTTCCCAGTGGGAGAGCTGATCGCTCTCATTAGCCGGCCGCCGGGTGATCAGCCGATCGCTCACAGCAGCCGGCCGCAGGGTGATCTGCTGTGAGTGATTAGCAGCCGGCCGCTGGGTGATCAGCTGATCGCTCACAGCAGCCGGCCGCTGGGTGATCAGCTGATTGCTCACAGCAGCCGGCCGCCGGGTGATCAGCTGATCGCTCACAGCAGACGGCCGCCGGGTGATTAGTTGATCGCTCACAGCAGACGGCCGCCAGGTGATCAGCTGATTGCTCGTAGAAGGTGGCTGCCGGGTGATCAGCTGATCGTTCAGCCTGCGAGAGAGAGCATGTGCAGCGAAATCCTAAGGATTACGCTGCTCAAAAAACATTACACTCTGCGTTCCTGCCACCCGACGGTCAGTCGTTCCAAGACTGATCAGTCAGGCGGAGGATGCAACGCAAGAGCATCAGTCACAATCCGCAGCTCATATAAGTCTATGGGAAACAACGGAATCTGCCAAATGGATTGCGTTGTTTATCAGAGCGGCGGATTGTGACTGATGCAAAACAACAGAAATGTGAACCTAGCCTTACAGTGAAGATCTCAATCATCTGTATGGAAGCACTATTATGATTCTCTGCAAAATATAGAAGCAATGTCGGTGTGCACATGAGTCTTTAAAGGGGTTTTTGACTTTTTGAAAAGTAAACCCCAAACAATTCTTGTAATGTAAAATAGCTCCAGCATCTGTTCCTCACGCCTGTTGTGGTCTCCATACCTTATCTGTGCTGACCTCTCATCAATACACTTCACCGTTGCAGCCAAAACACAGACCGGAACTGTGTATGGGAAGAAGGAAGTTGAGTATTAACTGTCTGTGTTATTCTACATTACAGGAGGTATTTGGGATCCATATTTCTACAGTGCCTAGAAAAAGTATTCATGCCCCATGAACTTTTCCACTTTTTTTCATGTTACACCACAAACATAAATGTATTTTATTGGGATTTTATGTTATATACTAACATTAAGTAGCAAGTATTTGTGAAATGTGAAGGAAATTATCTAGGATTTATTAATAATTAAAAAAGTATAAATGTAATGTGCATTTGTATTCATCCCCCATGAGTCAATACCTTGTAGGACCACCTTTCACTGCAAATACTATTGTAAGTCGTTTGTGGTATGTATCTTCTAGCTTTGAACATGTCATGGCTCAAATTTTGCCCATTTTTTGGCTCTAGCTGAGTAAAATTTAATGGAGAGCATCTTTGAACAGCAATTTTCAAGTCTTGCCACAGACTAAATGAGATTTAGGTCTGGATTTTGGAGCATTCACACACATGAATATGCTTTAATCTAAACTACTCCAATGTAGTTCTCGCAGTATTGTTTAGAGTCATTGTCCTGCTGGAAGGTGAAGTTTTCCCACAGGATTGCCCTGTATTTAGCACCATTCAGCTTCCCATCAACTCTGACCAGCATCCCTGTCTATTCTGAAGAATAGCATCCCCACAGCATGATGCTGCCACCCCCATATTTGACGGTGGTGATGGTGTTTTCAGGGTGATGTACTGTGTTTGTTTTCCACCACAAATCGCATTTTGAATTTATCCCAAAAAGGTCTACTTTGATCTCATGCCTTTTGCAAGCTGTAAATGGGAATTCTTATGACTTGATTTTAAAAATTGCTTTCTACTTGCCATCCTTCCAAAAAGGCCAGATTTCTGGAGTACATGGCTAATATTTGTCCTGTAGACAGAGTTGTAGCTCTCTGCAGCTCCTCCAAAGGGATGATGGGCCTCTTGGCCACTCCTAATGCTCTCCTTGCTTGAGATGTCAGTAAAGGTGAACGGCCATATGTTGGTAAGTGTGCAGTTGTGCCATATGGTTTGAATTTTTATATGATGGATTGAACAGTGCTCTATGAGATGTTCACAGCTTGGGCTTTTATTTTTTTAACCTAACTCTGCTTTACTTTTCTCCACAACTTTTCCTTGACCTGTTTGATGTGTTCCTTGGTTTTTCATGAGCTGTTTGATCCCTAATATTCTCAAACAAACCTCTCAAGGCTTCAGTGAACAGCTGCAGTTATACTGAGAAAAAAACTACACAAAGGTTGATTAATTTACTAATTAGATGTCTTCTGGAGGTAATTAATCACTCAGCATTTTATTAAGGGTTCTCAGAGTATAAGGGGCGGTATACAAATGCATGTCACAATTTTCAGATTTAGATTTTTAAAATACTAACCCTAGAACGCATACCTGGAACCTCACAGGCCTGCTAGGTTACTTGTTTTCTATGGTTGATTTCTATGGTTGCGCATTCTAGGGTTAAGAAGCCATGTATCATTTCCTTTATACTCCATGAATACTTGCTACTTTTTATTGGTATGTAACATAAAATTCTGATAAAATACATTTAAGTTTGTGAGTGAAACATGAAAAAATATGGAAAAGTTCACAGGGTATGAATACTACGTCAGGGCACTGTAAAAGTGGAAAACCCCTTCAATTTCATTTTTAGCCAACGTCCTGTCATGCTGCCATATAATAAGATTAACATTCACATTAAATATCAGTGCTCTATACCTCTTCCTGTAAGTTGCAGGTTAAAGTGGTTGTCCGGTCTAGACTCATAAGTCTGCAGTCACTTTGTGACTGCAGACTTGTTAATCCTGAATGCACTGTGCGCTGTGGGGATTTGCTGGTGTCAGAGCAGAGAATGACGGTCATGTGGCCGCGAATATGCGAAATACATACCCCCAGCCAGAGTCCAATAAGATAGAGACAAAATCTAAAAATACTTATCAGCCACTCCACCACCAACGATAATTCCTGGTATAGGGAAAGGGATGTCAAGAAAAACAAACCCTTAAAAATCCATAAACTTTATTTCATTAACCATAGAAAAAGTGCACATAAAAACATATGCATAACTGGGCAAATTCCCTAATCTCCCCCTTCCTAGCTGTGGGGGTAGGCACCCTACTCAGATCACGTCGTGGTGCCCCACTCAACCATAGACTGGCCCTTACAGACCCTATACTGTACCTATATATGAACACATAAGGCGTCCTAATAGCCAACACTTCGCTGTATGCTGTGGCGTCACCATCTATCGCATTGTCAGCAGATGCCCTGCGTATACACATACACCGTAAGACCTGATTTTTGAAAGTACCTTATTGGAGGTCAGAATGAAACATTGATGATATGAACACCACCCTGTTTTCCATATGATTTACCTCATTGGAGGTCGGAATGAAATATTGATATGAACATCCTGTTTTCCGTATGATTTAACTTTGGACAGCCCCTGATGAACCTCCGATCCAATAAAGTTCCAGGAGGAGAAACGCGTCGGGCAGAGAGCCATAATATTTGGCGGAGTATTTTGGACAGTGAGCCACAGCTTACGGCGAAGTGTTGGCTATTAGGCCGCCTTATGTGTTAATTTTTTTGAATGGGCAGAGAGCCACAGAATATGGTGGAGTAGTGGCTATCAGGTCACCCTACCTACTGAATATACTGAAGTCTACTGCATAGCAAAAATAGACTGTACCCTTTAACAAAAACTCATCAGTGGATGAATATAAGATTACACCTGAACTCACGAGATAATGGAGGAGATATGTATCATATTTTGAGGGATAATAATTTCTATTTGTGATATCCCCTTGACAGTACTCTGATATGCATGTGAATCACGGTATATTTTTTAAGGCCCCACATGAGATGAGCAGCATAGGGTCTGTAAGGGCCAGTCTACGGTTGAGTGGGGGCGCCACGACGAGATCTGAGTAGGGTGTCTACCCCCACAGCTAGGAAGGGGGAGATTAGGGAATTTGCCCAGGGACCCCTCTGTGAATATGAGTCTATGCATATGTCGCGGGCGGAGGAGGGGACGCCGCGCTCTCCCACTGCTCGGGTCCGGCTGCCCCTGCCGCTGCGGCCTGCTGCTGCTTGGTGGCTCGAGCGATGGGCCGGATCCCGGGGACTCGAGTGGCGCTCCTCGCCCATGAGTGAAAGGGGTTTGGTTGTTGGGCTAGTTTATTGTCCGTGACGCCACCCACGTTTGTGGTGAGGTTGTGACACCACCGCTGCTCTGGACGGGGATCCCGGGAGTGATGGTATGGAGCAGCTAGGTATTAGTTCTCCCCTCCGTGGGTAGGGGGTTGGATGTCCAGGGGCCCGGTGAGGTAGGTGGATGGGCAGCAGGCGGGTTATGGGGCCTGGCGAGGTGCAGGGTCTCAGGGGCAGCGCTGTGCCGCACGGCATGGGGTACTCACTCAGCCAGTAATCACGACACAGTCCACGGTAAACAAACGGCTGGTTGGACGGGTCCCTCGGACGGCTACGGTGCTGATGTTCCCTGCAGTTGGCGGTGACGGTCACTTTCCTGCACCTAAGTACGGTTCTTTGGTAGCGATGGGTTCCCACCGGTAACCCACTCCCCAGCTTGCCCTGAGAAACTGGTGCCCTGGCGGTGGCGGTATCTCTCTTTAACGGTCGGACTGTTGCCTTCAATCGGGACTTGGTTGTTGGGAGACCCAGAGGTCCCCTTCACTGACAGATTTGGCAAATTCACGGCGACTCCTAGCCTTGCCGGGATCCGAAAGGACCCTGCCAATGGTGCTGGCTTCTCTTCGTATACCGCTCCGGTACCGCCGGGCCACCACCCGTCCACGGTCCTTTCGGCAACCTCCAAGTAGCCTCTCCTGCAGATGGTCACTGCCGTCTGCCAACCTTGCTGTCTCAGTCCGGGGCACACACCCGGACCAACTTCAGGCTTTCAAACTGTCACTAGCTCCTTTACCACTTCACTCTTGCTGTTTACTCCTCACTTCAGCTCTCTCTAAACTGAACTCTCTCTTCAACTTCAACTTCCACTCTCTATGTGCCTGGCTTTCCCGCCTCCAGAGCTGTGAACTCCTCGGTGGGTGGAGCCAAGCGCCTGGCTCACCCCCTGGTGTGGACATCAGCCCCTGGAGGAAGGCAACAAGGATTTATGTTTTGACTTTGGTGTTCCTGCAGGGAATGTGGGGTGTGCGTGGTGTTGTGACCTGTGACCCCTGGCTTGCCCAGGGCGTCACACATATGTTTTTAATGTGCACTTTTTCTATGGTTAATGAAATAAAGTTTATGCATTTTTAAGGGTTTGTTTTTCTTGACGGTATAATTGGTTGATATATACCCTTGCAGTAACTTTTTGGAGGTTCTGAATAGGGAAAGGGATGCCCAGATCAGGGTCCAGCTGGTGACCAGAAGAAGAAAACCAAACAATAAAAACCAGCAATCTCAAACAATGAAAAATTTCAAGACTTTATTTCACATTTTAAAATTCCATGGTTAAGACTCCATTTAAAGTGAAACAGATGATGCACTTCGGATCCAACAGATCCTTACTCATATCACAGATCATCGTAGTATCATCTGTTTCCCTTTTAATGGAGTCATAACTATGGAATTTTAAAATGTGAAATAAAGTCTTGAATTTTTTATCATTTGGGATTGCTGGATTTTTCTTAGATTTTTTTTAAGATGGAGGCGGCCTTGCTCAATACGTGTACTTTGAGTGAGGCCACACCCATCTAGCTGAATTCTGTCCGGGAGTAGGCATATCGCCTACTCATGGCCACGTGATCACCGTTCTTGGCTCTGATATGCGTAATTCCTCAAAGCGCACAGTGCATGCGATGTGAGGATTTCCACGTGTAGAGTCACATAGAGTGACTCAAGACTTATGGATATGGGTAGAACAACCTGCTTAATGTATTCTTTTGATTACAACTCAGAATTATTGTGTTACATCTGTCCAATACTTTTTAATAAAATATTTAGCGCTATAGTGATGTCCAAAAAGCTGCATTTAGTTTGCAGAGTATAGAATACAGATGTAAAGAAAGAAAAAGGAAAAGCTATCTACCTAAATTGGGTTATTGCTAAAATATGTCAGCGTCTACGGTAATGCTAATTATATTGATTGTCAACAGTCCGTGATTTAGTGCTTTATAATAAATATAAGAAACAGCTGTAATTTTCCTTTCCAGCCAAAAGTGTCCTCGGATGAGCTGAGATTGTGTCTGGAAGTCTTTTCTGCAGTTATGTTTCCAAACAGAAGTTCTAATAACCAAAACTATAAGCACACATCTAATTTGACGGCTTGGAAGTAGGCCATTCTCAAAACCAACAAGTAATGTCCTATTTCCGATGAGACATTCTTTATGAATCATTCCCATCAAGATTTCAACTTGAATTATACTCAACACTCGCATTATTACTACTTTTGGTTAAAATGATGATTGATGTATTTTCAGTTAATATAAATGTTTGTATTAGTTATACTGCTAAAAGGCTAGCTAAAAACCAGCGGCACAAAGCAGCAAAGGACAGCTACATTTAGGAATGTTAACAATTATCTAGTATTATTATAGTATGGATGGAAAAAAGACATATGTCCATAATGTTAAGATAGGGTCAACGTTTACCTCAAGAAATCTTTGGCCATTTAAGGAGAAGCTTTCACTGTGATAAACATCTTATAACACAGAGAAATGTTTCCTGCTAAATATCCATATACTTGTGGGTACAATTTCACCCTTTATACAACCCCACCCCAAGTAAAAAGGGGTTTTAAATAATGCTCTTTTTCTGTGAAATCACTTGAAGAATTCAATTTTTCATATCTTTCAATCAGAGTTTAAAGGGATACCAGTTATAAAAATAGTAATGTCCGAAAGTGTTGGCATCTTTGAAATTGTTTAAGAATATGAAGTACTTCTAAAAAATTATTGGAATGACACTTTTGGTATACACATGGGGATTTCCTTTGTGTGTGTGTATTGGAACAACACCGAAAAACAGAGAAAAAAGGGCAAATTGGAAATCATTTCACACAAACCCCCAAAATGGACTGGACAAAATTGTTAGTACCTTTCCAAAATTGTGGGGAAATATCTTTGTTTCGAACATGTGACACTCCTTCACACTCACCTGTGGCAAGTATTGGCAATATGAAAATCCCACCAGAAATCAGATAAAAAGAGGAAAAGTTGACTAAATATTTGCATTTTGTGTCTGTGTGTGCCAAACTAAGCATGGAGAACAGAAAGAGAAGAGAACTGTCTTAGGACTTGAGAACAAATTGTTCAAAAGTAACAACAATTTCAAGGTTGTTGCTGCTTTGTTCACAATACGCAACATAATCAAAAATATTATAACCCATGGCACTGTAGTTAATATCCCTGGGTGCGGACGACAGAGAAATATTTATGAAAGGTTAGTCTGGATAGTACAGGATAGTCCAGATGATTGATAAGCAGCCTCAATCAAGTTCCAAAGAAATTCAGCCTGTCTAGCAAATTCAAGGTGCATCAGTGTCAGTGCGAACTATCCGTCGATATTTTAATGAAATTAAATTGAATGGCAGGAGACCCAGGAGGACCCCATTGCTGACACAGAGACAAAAGAAACCTAGACTGCAGTTTGCCAACATGTACATTAGTAAGCCAAAATCCTTCTGGAAAGAGCCTTCTGGACAGATGAGACCAAGATAGAACTTGTTGGTAAAGAACATCATTCTACTGTTTACCTAAAACAGAATGTGGTCTACAAATAGAAGAAAACAGTGCATACAGTCAAATATGGTGGAGGTTCAAAAATGTTTTGGGGTTGTTTTGCTGCCTCTGCACTGGATGCCTTGGCTGTGTGCAAGGCATCATAAAATCTGAAGAGTACCAAAGTATTTTGGGTTTCAATGTAGTGCCCCTTGTTATATTGCCAGGTTTGCGTTCTCGATCATGGGTTTTCCTGCAGCACAAAAACAAACATACTTCAAGAAGAAAAGCGCTGGAGAATTCTGAAGTGGCCAGCAGTGAGATAGTATCTAAACCCAATGAACATCTGTGGTGAGATTTTAAAATTGCTGATGGGAGAAGGCACCCTTCAAATATAAGAGATCTGGAGCAGTTTGCAAAAGAAGAGTTGTCGAAAATTTCAATGAAGGGGTGTAAATAGCTTGTTGATTGTTATAGGAAGAGATGGGTATCAGTTATTTATTGGAAAGGAAATGCAACCAAATATTAAAGGAAACATGTCACTAGGTTTTGTTTTTCCCATATAATCTGCGACCATCTTCAATAAGCCCTTATGTGATGGTGAGATATGGGGGTAAGTGTATCTTGCTGTACAGATTCCTATTTTAAGCTTGGTTCACTGTCCATTATTTGTACTGCTTCTGTGTACATTGTATTGTTTGTAAGTAATCACCCCCTATAGTGCAAGGTTATAGCCTCTTGAGGCGCTTCTGTCCCTGGGTGTGGGGGTAGGTGGGCCTAGAGTCCACCTACTGTAAACTCTCTGCTTACCTGGGAGATTCAGGCAGTCTGTTTGGAGAACTTAAAGTGAGAAGGATTGAACCTCTGGGAGAAGCTGGGACTTCTTAGAGAGACCTGGACATTTATTGCTTATTGGATCATATTCATATTTCTGGACTAATTTTACTCTCTGTTTTGTGGATTATGTTATGGACCATTTGATTTGCTTGGAATAAATGCTCTTTGGATTGTACAGCCATCTCTCGCTCTGTAGATTGTGTGATATGGGAGAAGGACCCCGTCACAACTGGTGGCAGCAGTGGGATCAACAGAGCACAGCTTAATGGAGATCAACCCACAGAGTGAGTACAGAAACTGGACTGCATCCAGTCTAAAGGAGAGAGCTAGAGATCTGGGTCTGAGCTACCAGGGACTGAGTAAAGAAGCCTTAATTGATCTACTGGTGGGTGCAAGCCAGTCCACCTCCCAGATGTCTGATGGACAAGCACTGGGGATGGGGATCCCTGCCCCAAAAAGCCAGTGGGTGGTGTGGTTCAAAGAAGAAATAGCAGCTCTTGGCCCCGGTGTATCTCAAGAATATAAGGAGCAGGCTGCTTGCCGAGCACAGAGAAGACAAAAAGCAATAGAGTCCAACAGAGGGAGTAATGTGAGTTGGAGTGTAAACCCAGCGATCCAGGAGCCTGTACGGATTACCTGGGTGGACTTCAAGCCATTTGATGAGGCTTCCGGAGATGTGGAAGGGTTCTTCAAGGACTTTGAGCAGCAGTGTGTCTTGATGGAGGTTCCCCACTCTGGGTGGGTGCGTTTGTTAGTGGGACTCCTTAACAGAGGCCTGGCAGAGGCTTATCGCACCATTGACTCACAGCAGAACCGGGATTACAACATTGTAAAGCAGACTATCCTGGATTACCATGCCATCACCCCAGACACTCATAGGGCACAGTTCCGAGACCTCCCATGCACCACGGGGGGATCATTTAGGATGTATGCCCATAAGATGTCACAGACATGTTGGAGATGGCTGGAAGCGAAAGATGCCTTCACTGTGGAAGACGTTATGCAGGTATTTCTCATAGAACAATTTCTTTACAAGTGTCCCCCAGAAATACGGGAGTGGGTCAGAGAGCGCACACCGTGCACCTTGGATAGAGCTGCAACACTGGCTGATGAGGACCTT
Organism: Anomaloglossus baeobatrachus; assembly: GCF_048569485.1. NCBI lineage: Eukaryota > Metazoa > Chordata > Amphibia > Anura > Aromobatidae > Anomaloglossus > Anomaloglossus baeobatrachus. Next base: position 176,019,879 of record NC_134354.1, on the reverse strand, counting down.
ACTATCCGACCGCAATGGAGGACGCTTCTTGACAATAAGCTACATTCTGATCCTTCTGCGCCTCAGCCATCTCCAGTTACATCTGCAACTCCACCCAGCTGCAGGCTGATGACATCCACGGCTCACAATTCTGGGCCCCCACAGTTCTGACCATGCTCTAGGGAATCACAGAGAGGAGATGTTATGGGTGAGGGCAACCTGGGCATCTTCAATCCAGTTGTCCCGCAAGGACTCGGAGGGACCCCAACTCACCTCCGTCTCGTCTACTACATTTTGTGCACTCCATCCCGCCTGAGCAAGAGTTACCACCACCTCCACCGGAGTGTACCGTTGACCCCTGCACCATAGATGCCCCTGTTGCAGTGTATGGTCTCCGGCCTTTGTCACCAGGTTCTCCTACTGCCTTCTCCAGAATGCACATTAGAAGGAGTCCGACGCAGAGGAGATGTTATCGATGTGGGCAGCCTGAGCATTTGCAAAACACTTGCCCTGCTGGTCGATTGATGAATGACCTGGCACCAAATCGACCTGTTCATTCTCTACAGTCAAATACAAGGTGGGAAGAGTTCTCACCCCTTCAAGTGGACTTGCTAATGACTCAGACACTCATGGTCAGCCACTAGGGGTTTATGGGGTGCGAGCCACAGCCCCGATTTCCTCTCACCATCAAAGTAAGCACTTACAGGAGGTTGTGCTGGATGGACAGAGAGTCATTGGATTTTGTGACTCTGGGGCATTTCTCACAATAGTTGATCACCAGGTGGTTCGGCCATAGGCGATACATCATGGAGCAAGGATTGTTATTGAATTGGCTGAAGGACAAAGGAGGAATATCCCAAAGGCAACTGTAGATTTGGACTTTGGCTTTGGGGGTCAATCAATGTGTGGTTGGGGTGATGAGAGTCCTGCCTGCAGATATTCTCCTAGGAAATGATGTGGCAGATCTACAATGTCGATTTGTGGGTGCAGGAAACACAGATTGAGTGGAGGAGGACACAAAGGGAAGCTTGTCCTTCCAACCCTACTGCTGTACAAGGGACTAGACTATCCATAGCTGAGCAACATGGACTTAACTGAGATGGCCAGAGGTCTGTGTACACCTCATGGCATACTCACTTATTCAGAAGGAGGGAGAGGTTGTGATGGTGGGATATGGGGGGAGGTGTATCTTGCTGTGCAGATTCCTATTTTAAGCTTGGTTCACTGTCCATTATTTGTACTGCTTCTGTGTACATTGTATTGTTTGTAAGTAATCATCCCCTATAGTGCAAGGTTATAGCCTCTTGAGGTGCTTCCGTCCCTGGGTGTGGGGGGAGGTGGGCCTAGAGTCCACCTACTGTAAACTCTCTGCTTACCTGGGAGATTCAGGCAGTCTGTTTGGAGAGCTTAAAGTGAGAAGGATTGAACCTCTGGGAGAAGCTGGGACTTCTCAGAGAGACCAGGACCTTTATTGCTTATTGGATTATATTCATATTTCTGGACTAATTGTACCCTCTGTTTTGTGGATTATGTTATGGACCATTTGATTTGCTTGGAATAAATGCTCTTTGGATTGTACAGCCATCTCTCACTCTGTTGATTGTGTGATATGGGAGAAGGACGCCGTCACACCTTACATACAGCAAAATACAGTCAGAAGTCCATAAGGTTCTCTGTATAATGTAAAAAACACTTTTATTATACTCACTTCTTGGGCAATCCGGTCCAATGGGCGTTGGTGGTCACTGTGCTCCTTCTTGCTTCATATGAATAATGCATCTGAAGAGGTAAGTCAGGTGATGGACGGCAATGCTCCATTCTCTTTTCTTACTCCAGTGTTGTGCATGTGTTCACCCTGGTTGTGGGATGTGACACTTACTTGCATCTTCAGCGGCTTGTTCGCCACCCCATTGCCAAATACGGTCATAGACATCGTACTTGGGCAACACACCACAAAAACAGTTTCATTAACTCAAACTTAACTTCTTTTATTCAGAATTTGTTCTTCATAAGAAACATTCACAGTATACTTTTTCAATCTTCATAATATATGGTTCCACGATAACCTTCCTAAGAGAGACATGCCACTTTCCTTCTGTGTTATTGTTCTGCTGTTGCTGCTCAATGGAGTAACCTCTGTCCAGCCCTCACCCTGGGTACTATTCTTTCAGCAGTGAAGTCTGACATCTATGGTCACTGTCTCTTGCAGCCGAGCCGATAGGACACAATTGAGGATATCTCCTATGGCCTGGGCAAACCCTGATCCAGAGCTCATGATCCCAGGATCTCCTGTGCAGAACACTACTGTATCTTCACTCAAATAAACTGAACTGACTTTCTTTCCTTGCTCTGTCTGCCTTACCAACACTTTCTCCACCCACTATGCGATGTCTCCTAGGTTACCAGGATATCAATATTTAGCTTGCTCAACTTGCACTTACCTTCTCTGTAATAACACATTCTATCTACCACTGCTTCCCCTTCTGCTCACTTGTCCCTAAATTGCACTAATCCTTATCTAAAACATCCCTATTATTATTATTATTATTTACAAAATACACATTACAGGATGGTGGCCATGACAGAGGGCATTATTATAAAATAGGGAACATTATTACAAGATGGGGAACATTATTACTGGATGGGGGATATTATTACGGAATGAGGGACATTATTACAAGATGTGGACATTATTACAGAATGGGGACCAAAATTGGGGAATATTATTTAAGGATGGGTGACATTATTATTACAAGATAAAGGGCATTAATACGTGATGGAGCCAGGTCAAGGATCACTATAACATGATAAATGCCAGGAAAAGGCACATTCTTACAGGATGGGGGGACATTATCAGAGAATTAGAAACATACATTAATAACTTGTTGGGGCTATAACTACTGTGGGAGGTTAATTGTGGGACACTATTACAGCATGCTGTCCTAGATAGGAGCCATTATTATAAGATGGGTGACAATATTACCGGATGGGAGCCACTATTACAGGATGGTGGACATTTTTCCCAAACTGTGAACATTATTATAGGATTGGGGTCAGGAGGACAAAGGACATTATTACAATATGGGAGCCAAAATTAAATATTGGATATTTGGAAAGGTCTACAAAGTTATTGACTACCAATCTGCCAAATGCTTAGCAGCTGACAGAAAACATTGATTGAAACAAAAGGTGCCATTCATCAATACTAGCATTTTCTATACCACTCTGAATGTACAATGCAGAGGAATTATATGCAACAAATTCATATTTTTACCGATCCTCACAAATTGAGACACAGAGTAGTTGAATTCTTAGTGACCTATATATTCCAAATAATTTGACTTATAGTCGATCCTCTCATCTCTATTTGTGATTCATACACAATAGCAATTGATATGCTTTTCAGTAAAATTTTGAAAAGAAAAGAGTGTACTGGGATTTCACTTTAATATAGCAGTAAGGAAACATTTCAATTGCAGACAAAACTCGATTCCATAATTGTGCGAAAATATTTCTGGATATAAATGAGAAACATGTGGGTTGGAAAGATACATTTATTTGTTACTTTGCGAAATTCCTTGTCATAAACTATAACCTGACATATGATATAAACTAAAAGATGCACTCTTGGATTTAAAGGTATAGCTCTGAAGGTACAGAGGTTACAGTTACACCCAATGGTTTCTTTGCCATTTAAAAAGTCAAAAGTATTGTAAAATTCATGTGGTAAGTGAAGGAACTTGGGTGGATCAAGTTACTTCTTTGCTTATATTTATCATTCAAAAACTGTCTCAGATAATAAAAGTCCTAGTAAACTGCAATCAGCAAACCCATGTGAAAGTCTATAGAGGCATAGTGCTACCATAGCATATTCCGTGTGTTATATAACGTTCACAATATTACCACTAAGGCAGGAGTCACACTTACGAGTGACTTGCGCGAGTCTCGCTTCGGCATCACCCAGCACAGCCTGCCGCTCTCCGGACAGGAGCGTCTCAGCTAGAAAGAAATACACGCAGCCGACCCCCTCCTGCCAGGTGAGTGTGCAGCCGTGCCAGGTGATGCCGATGCGAGAGTCGCATGAGTCACTCACAAGTGTGACTCTGGCCTAAGGCAGAAAAGCTCTGTTTATGAGACATTTATTGGATAAAGCGATGGGATCTATAAGGAATTCTACATAAAAAAAACCTTGTGTCACCCTGTATAATTATTGGAATAGTAAAGGCCCATAAAATTCCATAGTTATTCTAATACAACTCTGAGGCTTTGTGCAGTTAGTTTCATGTGCCTTAAGCCTGCTTTACACGTTTCAATATGTCATGCGATCGCATTTGCGATCGCCCCCGCCCCCATCGTTTGTGCGGCACGGGCAATTTCTTGCCTGTGTCGCACAATGCTGTAACCCCCCGTCACACGTACTTACCTTCCAAACGACCTCGCTGTGGGTGGCGAACATCCACTTCCTGAAGGGGGAGGGACGTTTGGTGTCACAGCGATGTCACACAGCGGCTGGCCAATAGAAGCGGAGGGGCGGAGATGAGCGGGACGTAAACATCCCACCCACCTCCTTCCTTCAGCATTGCCGGCGGGACACAGGTAAACTGCAGTTCATCATTCCTGGGGTGTCACACGGAGCGATGTGTGCTACCCCGGGTACGATGAACAACAGGAAGTGTGATTTTTAGAAAATAAGCGACGTGTCAGCTATGAACGAAAAGGTGAGTATTTCTGCTCCCTCATAGCTGTCACACGCTACGATATCACTAACGTTGCCAGATGTGCGTCACTTACAACGTAACCCCGCCGACATCTCGTTAGATATATCGTAGTGTGTAAAGCCCACTTTAGGCCTTAGAAAGTAAAAATAAAATCTGAAATCTGAAAATAGGCAATTCATTTTTTGTTTCAATAACCGAAGCCTTTTGAACCTCCCAATGTCACACAGAGTTTTAGACAAAACTCGCCAACTGTGATGGCAGTATCAGGCGCTGTTCACTTTGCATATGACTCTCTGCCCAATAGTTTTTCTGGTGTTTCTGATCTGCACAGGTAGACTCAGGGGCAGACCAGCTGTGTGCTTATTCATAGACAGGCTAGCAAGAGTTAACCTCTGCTAGCCTGCTTGTTAGGCTTCTGGGATCACATGTTGTCAGAAAACGTATCACATCTGCTCCTCTCATACTTCGGTTGGAAGTTGGAGGAGATCTTCCACCCATGCCGACTTGAGTTTCTGCTGTGTTGGACTTTGTGCTCTGGTGTCTCCGATTTGCTGGAGAGTAGCCTGTGCTTGGTGTTGTTGTGAAGTTTACTCGTCATCTTTTTGTTTCTACCCTGCTCTTGTTTTCCTCCTAATTTCTTGTCTTATAACTCTGTGTGTGTGTGCTGTATGACAGAGTTTTTGTTTTCCCTGTTTGTCTATTTCTGTGGATTAAATCATACTCCTGTCCTGGCCCCCCTGGTGGAAAGTGACGGGGTTGAAGATCAGGGCTGGTCAGGAGGAGGGCCAGGAAGGAGACTCAGATATCCCCACCATTAGGGGTATCTCTGAGAATAGGGATAACACATGGCCCCCTAGTCTGAAGGTCAGCTTAGAGGCCCAGTTTTACTCTATTCCCTTAGTCCCTCTTGACAATGAAACATTACAATGACATTGGATGAATTCTGCTATAAATTCTTTCCTGGTAAATGTTATATGTACATGCATATAAATATCTCAGCTCCAATAATAGCTATATGTATACGTGAAAACTGCTTGGGATGATTTTTAAAACAGTACATTTTTTTGTTAACGACTTATAGCTGTGTTCAAAAATGTTTTGTCTCTATCATAATGCTGGTCCATATTTGAATTATATCTTTTGACTTTGCAACGCCAGAGCCAACCAATGAGCAAATGGCACCTCTTCAATCAGTTCTTAACTCTAATGCTTTAACTCTAATGCTTTATGATGCCCTTCCTAAGGCCCTGTGCGCACTTACTGGTTTTTGCTGCGGATTTCCTGCGGTTTTGCTGCATGTTTCGCTGCAGAAAATGTTCATAACATCTCTGCAGTGATTCATCAGCAAATCCTATGGGGAAAAAAAATACTGTGCGCACTATGCGGATTTTGACAGCTGCATGTTTTGCTGAGAGATTCCCGCAGCAAAAACAATTGCATGTCATTTATTTTCCGCAGGTAGCTGCAGCAATTCACTCCATTGACTGCAATGTAATCGGGAAATCCCGCAGGGAATAACGCAGGCAGCAAATTCTGTGCGGTTCACTGCATTTTCTTGCGTTATTCCCTGCGGTATTTCGCGGTTTCGGGACATAATGTTCATCACTGCCTGCGGTTTGCAGGGAAGTGATGTCATTATGACAGGAAGAGGAAGCGGAGAAGAGAGCAAACATACACATATCAGACACAGACTTATAGTAAACACACATATGACACTCACATACAGACACAGACATATAGAATACACATAGAAATCAAACGTACATATAAAAATAAAAAAACTAAAAAAAAACGCGGGCTCCGCTGTATTTTTACCGTCCAGCCGAGGTAAACACACAGAGGCGGCCCGGTATTCTCAGGCTGGGGAGAGCGAGGGCCAGGGTTAATGCCCCCCACCCTCTTGCAGCCGAGAATATCAGCCTGCAGCTGCCCCGGGACTGTCGCAACCATTATGCGACAGTCCCGGAGTGTCCCGGGCTCTTCCAGATTGCCGTGATGCGGTGGCAATCCAGGTAATAAGGAGTTAAATGGCAGTGAATCGCTGCCATTTAAGTCCAGGCTTAATCATGGCTGCGTCTATAAGACAGCTTACATGATTAACCCGTAAGTAAAGTGAATAAACACAAACACCGAAAAATCCTTTATTTTAAATAAAAGACAAAAAAGCCCCCTCTTTCACCCCTTTATTAACCCCTCCCAACACACAGCTCCGGCGTAATCCACCAAGGTCCCACGACGCTTGCATCCAGCCGCGACTGACACACAGCGCTCAATGCAGCCTTGTAACGAGGATGCAGGGGTAACCACAGGTCATTTCTCATGGTCGGCAATGTGAACACACTACCGACCGTGAGAACTCCAGTGTCCTCACAGGGACTCTATTGATTATCGATCCATTTATCCTTCTATCTATCTATCTATCTATCTATCTATCTATCTATCTATCTATCTATCCTACTATCTATCTATCCATCTATCTATCCTTCTATCTATCTATCTATCTATCTATCCATTATCTATCTATTTCTCTATCTATATGAGAAGGAAATTACCTTTTTTTTTTTCAGTGTGCTTTATTGCATTAAATGCATTAAAACACATGTACCAACCCATGGAAAAACCGCACCAAAACCGCACCAAAACCGCACCAAGACGCAATAAAACGCATGCAGATTTCAGTGCGGTTTTTTTTTTGCGTTTTTTTTCCGAGGGTGCGGTAATCTTTCAGTGCCTGCGGAATTTTCTTAAGAAAATTCCTTTTTCCAGTGTGCACAGGGCCTAAAGGAGTTTTACAGTACTAGATTTATTTTTCATCAATTTTTATTAGAAGTCAATGCTCAACGGATCCTTTGAAATTCAAATTTGCCGACTTTGCCAAGTTTTTCCCCCAAAATTTGATTAGTGGCAAATAAATTTGAGTGCATCTCAATACTGGAACGTTTGTAACAGCTTGGAAAACAAGTGGGGGATAGGAAAGAGAACAATATTAAACCCAGCTGATCATAAGAGCTTACACTTTCCAGGTGAGAGAGAGAACCCTGCTCATCATAAAAGCTTACACTTTTACAGGAGAGGAAGACTTAACCAGTCACTCGGGAAAATAATTCTGCCTTACATACTATGCGCCACTGGGCACCACTGATCTGTCATGGCTCAGGTTTCAGGGCTAACCTAGCCATCAGGCAAATCTAGCAAATTTCAGACAGGCCAGTTCAGCAATAAGCCTCATCTGATTTACTGTTAACGGTTTCAATATCCGCATGCTCCATCACTTACTTCGGCATGTCATTGGCTTCTCTGCGGCCTAGAATATACCTGCTCGGCGCTGGGGATGTCGAGTGGAGCATTAACGTCAATGCATTGCATTTCCACATCCCCTGCAAGGCAGGAGAGAAGAGGAGACACAGGCAATGGAGAATGAGGAGTCTGGATTATAATTTTTTTTTCATTTATTTGAGGGGCTATGGAGGCCGTTGGGATACCATCATACTGTATTGGGGCTGTGGGGGACCATCATATTTTGTAGATATCTATAGGGGGACATCATACTATATGCAAGGTTGTGGATGGAGCATCATACTATATAGGAGGCTTTGGGGGACCATCATACTGTATTGTTGACTGTGGGGGATGATCATACTGTGTGGGGTGGCTGTGGGGGCACCATCCTAAAGTGTAAGATGGCTGTGAAGGGACCATACTGTGTGGGTTGTGGTGGATTATCATACTGTGAGTGGTGAATATGAGGGAACAATCATACTGCATGGCAGACTGTGGAGAGATTATCATATTGCATGGGTTGACAGTGGGAGGAACAATCATGATAGTGTGTTGGGTAGCTGTAAGGGGACCATTATAATGTGTGGATTCACTGATGTGAACATTATACTGTGTGGGTGGCTGTGGTGGGCAAACAATGCATGGAGGCTGTAGAGGCCATCATAGTGTACAGGGGACTGTAAAAACTTCATACTGTACTAGGGGCTGTGTTGGAAATCATACTGTAAATAGGGGGGTGTGGTGAATATCATATTCTATGAGGGTACATAGGGCACATCATACTGTATATTATATCATGTCCCTAAATGCCAATAGAATCATATAGAGCCTTGCTCTACGGAATGTCTCACAATCATGAGAAATTTCATGCCTGCCGCTGACTGGGAGTGACCTATGGAGCCTCATTCTCAGAACGAGGCTCCTTAGGATTTCAAAGGCGTTGAGGGACATTACACCATCGGAACTTCAAGGATTTCATTTTATTAATTAATACATTTATGAACAAAGGAGTGTGGGAGAGTCTATATTCACCATTGGTTACATCTTTATTCAAAGATGCCTTTCTTGAAAAATTTAATATTACCAGTTATGTATATTACATTTTATGACAGGGTGTTGATCCAGGGAACTAGTCTGATTGCTGTATGTGGAGTCAGGAAGGATTTTTTTTCCCCATTGGAGCTTGTTTGACACATTGGGTTTTTTTTGCCTTCCTCTGGATCAACATGTTAGGCTACGGGTTGAACTAGATGGACTAAAGGCTACTTTACACACTGCGATATCGGTCCCGATATCGCTAGTGTGCGTACCCGCCCCCATCTGTTGCGCGACACGGGCATATCGCTGCCCGTGGCGCACAACATCGCCCAGAGCCGTCACACATACTTACCTGTCCGGCGACGTCGCTGTGACCGGCGAACCGCCTCCTTTCTAAGGGGGCGGTCCGTGCGGCGTCACAGCGACGTCACTGAACCGCCGCCCAATCGCAGCGGAGGGGCGGAGATGAGCGGGACGTAACATCCCGCCCACCTCCTTCCTTCCGCATAGCGGCCGGGAGGCAGGTAGGGAGACGTTCCTCGCTCCTGCGGCGTCACACGCAGCGATGTGTGATGCCGCAGGAACGAGGAACAACCTCGTTACTGCTGAAGTAACGATAATTGGGAATGGACCCCCGTGTCGCCGATTAGCGATTTTTCACTGTTTTGCAACGATGCAAAATCGCTAATCGATGTCACACGCAACGGCATCGCTAATGCGGCCGGATGTGCGTCACGAATTCCGTGACCCCAACGACTCCGCATTAGCGATGTCGTAGCATGTAAAGCCCGCTTTAGAGTCTCCCTTCAACCTTAGAAACTATGAAACTATGAAACTATGAAATAAACAATTTTTTTTTCTTGTGTCTGTTTTTTAACTGTACACTTTACTGGTTAGTAATGGAGATTTCTGATAGATGCCTTTCCCTTACTAACTCATGGGCTTTAGGCTAGCTGTCAATTCACAGCTGACATCAACCCCAAAACTATTACCCCGATTGCAACTGCCCAAAGGCAATCGGAAAGATCAGGGCAAAGCATCAAAACTGGCGAGTCTAATGGAACCATTATTTCTGAAGTGGGTGTGGGTTGCAATTTTTAGGCTCGGAAGGGCCAAATAACTATGGGAATTTCCAGCCTGTTAATACCGTGTTTTTCCAAAAATAAGACCTCCCCCAAAAATAAGCCCTAGCAGGGATTTTCAGCATTTTCGGAGAAAGGCTTAAATGTAAGCCCTCCCCCGAAAATAAGCCCTAGTTCCGGATCAATAATGAAGTGTCCGTGCAGCTAAAAAAGATACAGATACTGCAGGACACTTCATTATACACAGCGGCACCCGGCAATTACACTCACCAGACACCGAGCAGAGGACCTGCAGTGATCACACACCCGCACACAGCAGCTCTCACACACACACACACACACACACACACACAATCATATCTCACACACACACACCAGATCTCACACACAAACATCGGATCCCACACACAGTCAGATCGCACAGACAAACATCGGCTCACACGCAAACAACAAATCACACACACACACACACACACAAACATCGGATCGCACACACATCGGATCGCATACACACTCACCTCATCCAGTGACACCGATCTCTTCTCGCCGGGAGAATCCTGAGGCAGTGCGGTGCAGCGCGACGAACAGGACCTGCGGCCGGACACGTGACTTGCTCTCATTCCCTGCTGCCGTAAGTGCTGGATGTGATGTGATGTGTGTGTGTGTGTCTGCAATCAGCTGTGTGTGTGTGTGTGTCTGCAATCGGCTGTGTTTTTCTGCGATCAGCTGTGTGTGTCTGCGTTCGGATGTGTGTATCTGTGATCGGCTGTGTGTGCCTGCGATCGGATGTGTCTGTGATGGCTGTGCGTGCCTGCGATTTGCTGTGTGTATCTGTGATCGGATGTGTGTATCTGTGATCGGCTGTGTGTGATCTGCGTTCGGATGTGTGTATCTGTGATCGGCTGTGTGTGCCTGCGATCGGCTGTGTGTATCTGTGATGGCTGTGCGTGCCTGCGATCGGATGTGTGTATCTGTGATCGGCTGTGTGTGCCTGCGATCGGATGTGTGTATCTGTGATTGGCTGTGTGTGTCTGCGATCGGATGTGTGTATCTGTGATGGCTGTGCGTGCCTGAGATCTGCTGTATGTGATCTGCTGTGTATATCTGCGATCTGCTGTGTGTGTATCTGTGATCGGCTGTGTGTATCTGTGATCTGCTGTGTATATCTGCGATCTGCTGTGTGTGTATCTGTGATCGGCTGTGTGTATCTGTGATCGGCTGTGTGTATCTGTGAAAGGCTGTGTGTGTGTCTGTGATCAGCTGTGTGTGTCTGTGATCGGCTGTGTGTATCTGTGAAAGGCTGTGTGTGTGTCTGTGATCGGCTGTGTGTGTCTGTGATCGGCTGTGTGTACCTGTGATTGGCTGCTTGTATCTGTGATCGGCTGTGTGTACCTGTGATCGGCTGTGTGTATCTGTGATCGGCTGTGTGTATCTGTGATCGGCTGTGTGTATCTGTGATCGGCTGTGTGTGTCTGTGATCGGCTGTGTGTGTGTCTGTGATCGGCTGTGTGTACCTGTGATCGGCTGTGTGTATCTGTGATCGGCTGTGTGTATCTGTGAAAGGCTGTGTGTGCCTGTGATCGGATGTGTGTATCTGTGATCGGCTGTGTGTACCTGTGATCGGCTGTGTGTATCTGTGATCGGCTGTGTGTGCCTGTGATCGGCTGTGTGTATCTGTGATTGGCTGTGTGTATCTGTGATCGGCTGTGTGTATCTGTGATCGGCTGTGTGTACCTGTGATCGGCTGTGTGTATCTGTGATCGGCTGTGTGTACCTGTGATCGGCTGTGTGTATCTGTGATCGGCTGTGTGTATCTGTGAAAGGCTGTGTGTACCTGTGATCGGCTGTGTGTATCTGTGATCGGCTGTGTGTACCTGTGATCGGCTGTGTGTATCTGTGATCGGCTGTGTGTATCTGTGAAAGGCTGTGTGTACCTGTGATCGGCTGTGTGTATCTGTGATCGGCTGTGTGTGCCTGCGATCTGCTGTGTGTGATCTGCTGTGTATATCTGTGATCTGCTGTGTGTGTGATCTGCTGTGTGTGTCTGGGATCTTCTGTGTGTGTCAGCGTGTCAGCTGGCAGCAGGGTAGGACGGCGTGCAGCACCGACTGGAGATCACAGGAGGACCTGGGAGCCACGCAGACGTCCTGGTCTGGTGAGTATGAGTCTCCTGGGAAGTGGGGGGGGTCTGCTTTTTGGGGGGGGAAATTTACCCCCAACCGTGTTTCTCCAAGAATAAGACCTCCTCCAAAAGTAAGCCCTAGCGCTTTTTTGGGGGGCAAAAAAAATATAAGACAGTGTCTTATTTTTGGAAAAACATGGTACCAGCCCCCAGTTGTCTGTTTTACCTGCACTGGTGATCAAAAATGGCGTTATTTAAAATAATTTAAATAAATAATTGTAAAACATGGGATGCGGTCTGCTCTGTTTTTGGTAACCAGCTGAAGTAAAGCAGACAGCTTAGGGCTGCAGCCCACGGCTTTCTGCTTTACCTGAGCCGATCATCAAAAATAGGGGGGACCCCACCTCATTTTTTTTTTTTCAATTTATCCCCTATCCACATTTGTTTGCCCGGCAATTGTTCTTTTTTACCCCCAGATTGCATCCTTTATCAGCCCCATAGCTCGTACTACAACCATTTTACAGCTATTTTACAGTTCAGGTCCCCGTTGACGTATATGGGATTCGGGGTCCGGGTCCTGGACCAAACTTTTAACACCTTCACCACTCAACCTCTTTTCACCTTCATGACCAGGTAAACTTTTTCAACACTGATTAGTGTTATTTTATGAGACTATAACTCTAAAACACTTCAACTGTTCTTAGTGATTCTGAGACTGTTTTTTCATGACATATTGTACTTAATGGTAGTCATAAATTTAGAATTAAATTTTATGTGTTTATTTGTGGGGAATTTGGCTAAAATTTATACATTTTTAATTTTTATGCCGTTAAACTAGAGGTTATGTGATGCAAAATCGTTAAATAACATTTACCACATGTCTACTTTACATCAGCACCATGTTTGAAACATAATTTTTTTGTTAGAAAAATAGAAGGATTAAAAGTTTATCAGCAATTTCTAATTTTTTTCAACAAAATTTACAAAACCAATATTTTTAGGAAACTCGTCACCATTTCAAGTGACTTGAGGGGCCTATATAACAAAAAATACCAAAAAGCAACACCATTCTAAAAACTGCATGCATCAAGGTACTCACAAGCACATTTAAGAAGTTTAGTAACATATCAGGTACTTCACAGGAACTAAAGGAATGTGGAAGAAAAAATGAAAATTTTACTTTTTCCCACAAAAATATTGCTTTAGTCCCAAATTTTGCATTTTCACAAAGGTAAAATAAAAAATGTAATCATACAATTTGTTGTGCAATTTTTCCTCAGGGCATAGATACCCCATTTGTGGTGGAAAACTACTGTTTGGACGTACGACAGGAATAGAAGGGAAGGAGCACTATTTGACTTTCTGAAAGCAAAATTGGCTGGAATCCTTAGCGGATGCCATGATGCATTTGTGTATAAACAGTGGAAACCCCCACAAGTGACCCCATTTTGAAAACTACACCCCAGAAGGAATTTATCTAGATGTGTGGTGAACAGTATTTACCCACAGATGCTTTACAGAATTTTATAATGTTGCACCATGAAAATGAAAAAATACATTTTTACCATGAAAATATTGCTTTAACCCCTTTTTTTTTTTTCATTTTTACAATGGTAACAATAGAAAATGGACCATGCAATTTGTTGTACAATTTCTGCTGAGTACAAGGATACTGGATATGTACAAAATGCTAAGCACTTACATTTGGGTTTCTAGGTATATCTCTGAAATTTGTGATTCAGGCAAAACTCCAGACGAATCCATTCACTATTGAGGTAGCAGAGTTACCCCGGACTCCGTTTGGCTTCTGTTCCATGGTGTATATCTTTTCAAAGGTGCACAAAACTGTTGTTGACCGTACTTTTGAGCACACCTAAAAAGACTCATAATAAGATGGACACCGCCAGATCAGAGACAGGATTTCAAAGTGACTCCCTTTGCCTCACTACAGTAAATTTTCCATTGGGAACATTGTCTGAATCATGTTTTTCAGAGATTTAACTGTAATCCCCAGTGTAAGTGCTCAGCATAGAATGCAAAATAAATATGACCTGCCCTTAACTGTGATCTTTGGGACACAGATAGAACAAATCAACAGCACTTGAAGAATTTGCTTCATAACTATTTTTTACGTCCTTCACATTGCAGTATCAGTCATAGGGTGGCTTAATTCCTCAGGTCAGTACAATTATAGTGATACCAGATTTATACAGGGGTTTGTTTAGGTTTGGCTACTATCACATGAAAACACTTTTTTTCACAAAATAAAGGTTTTTGGCATCATCAAATTTTGAAGGCTACAGTTTTTTTCTATTTTTCTATTGACAGAGTTATGTGAGGACTTGTTTTCTGTGGGATGAGTTCGAGTTTGGTACAATTTTAGGCCACATAATATTTCTTGATCACTTTCTATTCTGCTTTTTGTGAGGCAGAATCAAGAAGAAACAGCAATTCAGGAATCAGGGGTTTTATTTTTTGGGTCAAGACAATCACAGATACCACAATTATAATTTTGTTTATGTTTAGCCGCTTTTACACTGTAAAAACTATTTTATGGAAAAAATAATTATTGTTTTTGCATTACTTTATTTTGAGAGCTCTAGATTTTTATTTCTTTGCTGATAGAGCTGTTTTGCAGCTTGTTTTGTGTGAGACACGATGATGTTTTCAGCTATACCATTTGTATTTATATATGACTTTTTGAATGCATTTTATTCCAATTTTTGTCAGCTGTATGATCCAAACATAGCTTTTGCTATTTGTTTTTTTTTTTTTCTTTTCACTGAAGGGCTAAACTAGTGTGACAGTTTTATAGATTGGGTTGTTTTCCGTTTGCAGTGATAGCAAATAAGTGTACTTTTTTTTGTATATTATTGTTTTTACTTAAATATATGCATTTATTGGTATAATATTTTTTTCACATTTTTTAGTCCTTTTTTTCAGTTTTTTTATTGTTTTTTTTAGATATTTTCACATTTTTTTTACGTCTAACTTTTTTACCTAGCCTAACTTTTATTGCGCTAAGCACTATTATATTGTATTTCAATGCAGTACGATACATTACACCTGTCAGTGTTGCACTGTCACAAAACCTCTAAGCTCCTGCTCCTTACATGATGTCAGGGGCTTATTGTAGCTGGGTGACCTAGAGATAATCACTGCGTCATCATGACGACCTTGCATTAACATAGCAATGATTGGGCCCTGGTGATCACATTGCAGAGGTCCCGATCGTTTGGGAAAGGAAGCTCACTCCATCTCCGAGACCCTAAATGCTGCGATCACTATAGATTGCAGCCTTTAGGGGGTTAAACAGCCAGGACCAAGAGTAAAAACCCTTAATCCAGTTGACAATTTTTCGTTCCTTGCAATGAGACCTACATGAATCCTCCTATATTTCTGTTAACCGATGATGGACCTGAGTGGGGACTTCTGTTTTTGTGGGTTGAGTTGAATGCTATTTAGTGGCGATTTTGGTACAGAACATTGTGGATCAGTTAACATTTATCTTGTGCTCTATGCTGAACACTTACATCAGGGTTTCCATCTACATCTCTAAAATATGTGATTCAGGTGAAACCCGCAACGGATCCATCCACTATTGAGGCAGCGAAGTTACTCTGGACTTTGTTTGGCCTCTGTTCAGCAGTGTCCATCTGTTCAAAGGTGAACAAAACTGTTGATGACTGCATTTTTGTGCACATCTAAAAAGAGGCGTAAAAAGATGGACACCGCAAGACTAAAGGCCAGGCGGGAGCTCAGTGACTCCCTCTGCCTCATTACAGTGAATTTTCAGTTAAGAATTTTGTCTGAATCATGTTTTTCAGAGATTTACAGTATGTGCCCATGATCGGCACACGCAGTGTCCTGGAGGCACAGTGTCTTCTCCTGCGGAGATGCAAGTAATCTCCACAGAATACTGCAGCTGTCTGTTCCAACGATCAGGGTTCAGGGCGCTGCAGACTTTCGCTCCGTTTTGCCTGCAGAGAATACTCATGTCGATTTCTATAAATCACATCCACTGTGGTTATACTGTATAATGCAACGTTTTGGACACAGCAAAAATACACTGCATCCAAAATGCTGCAATTACTGATTGTGGCATGTACCCTTACACGTAATCACGGTGTAAGCAGAGAATAAATATGAGCTGTGCCATACTGCAATCTTTTAGAGGCAGAATGAACAAATCAATAGCAGTTACAGGATTGTTTTTTTAATTAATTTTTTATATCAATCACGTTGCGATATAAGTGATTAGGTGACTTTATTCCTCCAATCAGCATGATTATAGCGATACCAGATTTATATCTTTTTTTCAGGTTTGGCGATTATCCCACTAAAAAGCGCTTTTTACAAAATAAAGGATTTTTGCATCACTGAATTTTTTTTTGAAAGCTATAGATTTTTTTATTATTTTTCTTACCAAGTGGTGTGAAGGCTTGTTTTTTGTGGCATATGCTGGATATTTTATTGGTACCATTTTTTGCCACATGATATTTTTTGATCGCTTTCTATTTCAGTTTTTGTGAGGCAGAATCAAGAAGAAACAGCAATTCAGGAATTATATTATTTATTTATTTTTTTACGTCGTTCTCTGTGCCATAAAAGTGGTAAGTCAGCTTTATTCTTCAGGTCAGTATGAGTACGGCGATACCACATGTATTTTTTTTTTTGTTTTGACGCTTTTACACCATAAAAACTATTTTATAGGGCAAACAAAAACAGTTTTTGCATTGCTGTATTCTGAGAGCTATAACTTTATGATTTTTTTTACTGATGAAGCTGTATGGCAGCTTGGTCTTTGTGGGACAAGATGACATTTTCAGCTGTACCATTTTTATATGACTTTTTGATCCAGTTTTATTCCACTTTTTTGTCAACTGTATGATGAAAAGACAGTTTTTGCTATGTTTTTTTTCTTACTGTGTTCACTGAAGAGGTTAACTAGTGTGACAGTTTTATCAGATCGGGTTGTAATGGATGCAGCAATACCAAATATGTGCAGGTTGGGTTTTTTTTACATAAATTTACATATATTTTTATGGAATTATTTATTGGAATTTTTTTTTGTTCTTTATTTACAGATTTTTTTTAAGATTTTTACCAATTTATAAAACTTTTTTTAAACTGTTTTACTTAGTCCCTATATGGGACACTAACTTTCAGTGGTCTGATCACTGATCTAATCCAATACAATGCTTGATCATTGCAGTGGATTATATGTCAGTGCTGCCCTTGCAGTAGAGGGACCCAATCACAAGAGAGAGCTAAGTGATCCCTCTCCCTGCTTCCTGAATGCTGCGATCGCATTGATCACAGCTGCCAAAGCGGCAGGACACCACTTCTAGCAGTGAGAGTTGGGTCTCAGTTGTAAAATAAGCAGGTGACCTAGCGGCAATTGCAGGGGTACAGTGCTGGAACAGCCACGATTTCTATGACGTAACTGTGCGTCATAGGTCGGGAATGCAGTGACTTCTATGACATACAGTTACATCATAAGTTATAAAGGGGGTTAAAACATGCCATTCCATGGCAGGTTTTGATCCCAAAGATTATGGTTTTCACTCTCTCTGCATCTTGGCAGAAACAGAGGCTGATCGTGTGGATATTACTAAGCAGCAACTGATGCGCATAGGTAGCTGGAAGTCTGACAGCTACACCAGATACATCCAACCACATCTTGGTTACTAATATTTATATCTCAAAGTTCGACCTAAAGAATGGATCATCAGCCATTTGAATTTCTTCTCAGTTGCACAAAGGAATGCTGAATACCATCCAGGGGGCTGGAGTATTAGTCTCCAAATGACATTCACTGGAAAAGGATACGTAGCCTTCAGTGGTCATAGGAACTACCAAAATGGTCAAAATCAGCAGAAATGCTCATGGCCTAATCAGTTTAGTACAGCACACAGGGGGTAATTATATATGTTTTATTAGGCTGGACTAAGTGCTGTCCTTGATGAAGATAGATTTTGAGTATTTTAAAGGTTTTCCCCTTAATTGATAGTGTTCTGGTTTGATATCATCCCGAGGCTTGCATGGCAAGGTGCCAGAGATACAACAGCTGTGGAACGAGTAAGGAGAACTAAGAACACATGCATTTCTCGATATGTAAGGACTAGAGACGGAGTAATGGTTTGGCACAGACAATAAGAAGGGAACAATAGCCGTTAATTTAGATCAGATGGCGTCCACTTAAATGATAACAGCCAGGCTAACTTTTCAAAGAAAATTCAAGATGGCACTGGACAAGTGTTAATTCATCTGAGTGGCAGTGGGAGTGAGGTGTAGGAGGTACACTTGCTTCTTCTGGAAGACATAAAGTTACCAGGATGGTTTAAAAGGTATGGAGTTTGCCAACTAAGGATGTTCTACCCATGGTGCCAAAGTACTTGTGTTTCATGAGGTTATGATGTTTGAAAAAAAGCTGTAGCCAAACCCCATCCATCAAAGGTTACATTTCTGTTGCTTCAGTTATTTATGGGAATCCAGGTTGTTATAGTTCTATTAAGTTTTCACATCCACATCTGTTGTAGAAAGAAGAGGTGAAGCTACACAATAGTAGCCTTGGCCCTGTATCTACTTTCTTGAGATGTTTAGCCATCAATTTCTAAATAAGTTTGTTTTTCAAATGAAATGGAGCGTCTAACTTTCACCTTCTGATCTGTATTCTACATTCTGTTGTGAGTAAAATAAGTCTCGAAAAGATTTCCAAATTATTGCATTCTCGATTTCTTTACATGTTACACAGTGTCACAGCTTTTTAATATGCACAAACAAGCTGAAATGTCCAAGTGTATAGATCCTACCTTAAAATCTTGAATTTACAATTTTGACCTTGAAGTGAACTTTAATGTGGAACTGCAACTTGATATTTGTTCCCCTTTGAAGATAATACCTCGTTGTAATTACTGCGTATTATACAAATTGGTCTTATCAAATTATACCAATGAACCAAAACCTGAATTACTTTAGCACTGCTGCCAGTTCGACTTAAACACATCATTTTATATTTTCCATCATATGGTTTTTGTGGAAATTACAAGTTTGTAATGTCTACACAGCACATAAATACATGTGGTAAAATGTACTGAATGATTGTAACATATGGTATTGCGAGGAAACCATTGCCTCTCATTACAATGTAATTACATTACTCAATTTATTTACATAATTTTATGTGAAAGACATCAATGTACAGAATGTAATATCACTAAACAATTATAGATAGCATGAGAAAACATGATCTTCCTTCAATGTTTTTATTGTAAACTTATGCTCCATTTGCTTCCTTATGCTCATTACCCTTAATAATATTTCTATAGTCAGTATTTTTGTGGCTTTGCAGTGGAAGCCACACATATCCAGCGGCTTTATACTATAAAAGAAAACAGAATTTCTCTAAATCTCTGGTGTCACTACAGACTTTCAGTTATCTTTTGGTAATACACTGCAGATATGTGAGATTTCATTTCTCCTAAAACATATGATTCACAATTTATATTCAGAGGCAATACTTGCAATACCTTAAACCAATTCTTGTCTTAAAAGAGTTGTCCACTGGTTCCACCATCAAATCAATACACCTTGCTGTTATTGAATCTGGAATGAAGATTAGAAGCGTCCGGCCACCATACATGATACCACTCTACACCATAATCCTCAGATTAGGGCCAGTGTAAATTTCTCCTTGAGAAAGGGAAACTATCATCAGAATGTTGCCATGTAATCTGAGAGCAGTATTATGTAGGGGATAAGGGAACCTGATAGTGTCTTGTGCCTCCTGGTCAGCTGCTCTGTTTAACCTGTTTAACCCTGTCACCACCACTGATTAACAACTTTCTGTTAATATACAGTGTACACAGAAAGTTGCCAGTCAGTGGTGTAGGTTATACACAGCTCAGCATTCTGAGCATTGCTTGCTCTGCAGCAGAGAAAACAGTGATTGTATCGAAATAACAGCATTCATACCAGTAAGTGATACATCACTAGAATTAGTGTCTCAGCCTGTAACATCATGCTACTCTCTGATTACATAGGAAATACCTCATGACAGATTCCCTTAAAGGTCTCTTCATGGCATTGCCAACAATATCTCCAGCCAAATCTTGGGCTATAAATTAATTCAAGACTCAT
Organism: Anomaloglossus baeobatrachus; assembly: GCF_048569485.1. Taxonomy (NCBI): domain Eukaryota; kingdom Metazoa; phylum Chordata; class Amphibia; order Anura; family Aromobatidae; genus Anomaloglossus; species Anomaloglossus baeobatrachus. Next base: position 175,999,519 of record NC_134354.1, on the reverse strand, counting down.
TACTGAAGAGGATAGGCCTCCTTGTAGCCTCTAATGCTATCTTGATTTACATCATGACAGCCTTTGTGAGAAGTGGTGTGAGATCAATGGATGTTGGATGTCTGACTAATAAGTAACCCAATGTCATGCAAACACCTTCTCATGTTTTATGTAGATACTATTTGATGCCTTAAGCTTACTGTGTGATGTCCAATTTCACTTAAAGTACAGAATGAATCAATAATGGAACCATTACTACAGTCACTTCGTTAAATTGTCCTAGAAGTTTATTGGTCAAACTTATATGCCGCCCCTCTCCGAAGACTCGGAGCGGCTCACAACAACATAAGTATACGACAACATATGATCCCTATCAGTAAGTCTTTGAATGTGGGAGGAAACCGGAGTACCCGGAGGAAACCCACGCAAGCACGGGGAGAACATACAAACTCCTTGCAGATGTTGTCCTGGGGGGATTAGAACTCAGGACCCCAGGATTGCAAGGCTGTAGCGCTAACCACTCAGCCACCGAGAAACAAAATTAAACATTTGTAGTTTTGATACATTGGAGGATAAGCATAGGGAGTGTAATGCCTGCCTGGATGCACAGACTTAGACGGGCTGTAATGGACAAGTTAGAGGGAAGCCCCTCACCAAGCAGGACCCCTAGAACCCTGAAACCCTTTAACCCCTATACAGGGATTTGGAATTACACAGGGCCCAAGGTGATCACTACCTGTGGAAGGCTGCAGTCCGATGAGAGTAGTAGTCACGCAGGGTCGAACCGGCAAATGCAAAACAGAGACAGAATCACGCAGGCAAGGACATAATCAGAAAACAAAGCAGGAGGTCAAATCCGGATCGGACAGCGAGGTACATAAACAGCAGGCAGGAGGGTAGTCAGGAAACAAGCAGAAGTCAGAACTCCAGAATCACTAAACAGAACAGGACGGGACAAGAACCAGGAATACAGAACTATCTCTGGAAGTGGTCATCAGACAGGAGGGGAATTAAGATAGATGTGGTGTCTTCCCAATGGTTGTAGCTGAATGATGATAACTTCAACTGGAAGAAACACGCCACTTACAGTCAGCCAGTGGTAGTGCAGATCCCAAGGAAACCCAGCCTAGTGGATGAGCAGAGCCTGCACTCACTAGCACCGCTGGCATTGACTCCTCTCTCATCACCAGCACTATCCACGGCAGGAACATGGTGTCGTCTGGTGATCGAAGTAGAAGCCGCTGGAGCGGACTCCGGTGGTGATGTACCAGGAAGCTGCCAGCAGCGGTTCTTGATGATTTTCCTGTCCAAGTGCATTCACCGTGGCAGGACAGTCCTGAATCATTAGTAACCTCATTGATATCATGTCAAAGCATGTTAATGCATTTATTTCTGCGAGTGGCGCTCATACTCGATACTAAATAAATTGAGCTGTTCGGAAAAATTAGCATATCATTAATATCTATCTATCCTGTGATCTTCGAGATTCCACGATGTTTCCTTCCTGTTGTTGCAATTTGAATGATGAGGAATGCAATTATATGTGCAGCTCAATAAATTAGAATATCTTCAAAAAGTTAATATATTTCAGTAATTCAATACTAAAAGGGAAATGCATATATTTTATAGAGTCATTACACACAGAGTGATCTATTTCAAGTGTTTATTTCTATTAATGTTGATGATCATGGCTTACAGCCAATGAAAACCAATGTCATTTTCTCAGAAAATTAGAATATTATATAAGACCAACAGAAAAAATGGTTTTAAACTCAGAAATGTTGGCCTACTGAAAAGTCTGTACAGTAAATGCACTCAATACTTGGTCACAGCTCCTTTTGCATGAAGTACTGAATCAATTCGGCGTGGCATGGAGGCGATCAGCCTGTGGCACTGCTGAGGTGTTATGGAAGCCCATGTTGCTTTGATAGTAGCCTTCAGCTCGTCTGCATTGTTGGGTCTGGTGTCTCATCTTCATGCTTCATTGCTAAGGCGACTTTGCTGGCCAATCAAGCACAGTGATGCCGTGGTTATTAAACCAGGTATGGTACTTTTGGCAGTTTGGACAGGTGCCAAGTCCTGCTGGAAAATGAAATTTCCATCTCCAAAAAGCTTGTCGGCAGAGGAAAGCAGGAAGTGCTCTAAAATTTCCTGGCAGATCGCTGTGTTGACTCTGGTCTTGATAAAACACAGTGGACCTACACCAGCAGATGACATGGCTCCCCAAACCATCACTGATTGTGGAAACTTCACACTAGACGTCAAGCAGCATTGACTGTGGCCTCTCCACTCTTCCTCCAGACTCTGAGACCTTGATTTCCAAATGAAATGCAAACTTTACTTTCATCTGAAAACAACACCTTGGACTGCAACAGTCCAGTTATTTTTCTGCTTGGCCCAGGTAAGACGCTTCTAGCGTTGTCTAGTAATCATGAGTGGATTAACACAAGGAGTGTGACAGTTGTAGCCCATGTCCTGGATATGTCTGTGTGTGGTGGCTCTTGAAGCACTGACTCCAGCAACAGTCCACTTCTTGTGAATCTCCCCCAAATTTTTGAATGGCTTTTCTTGCCAATCTTATCAAGGCTGCAGTTATCCCAGTTGCTTGTGCACCATTTTCTACCACACTTTTTCCTTCCACTCAACCTTCCAATAATATGCTTGGATACTGCACTCTGTGAACAGCCAACTTCTTTAGCAATGATCTTTTGTAGCTTACGTTCCTTGTGGAGTATGTCAATAACTGCCTTCTGGACACCTGTCAAGTCAGCAGTCTTCCCCATGGTTGTGTAGCCTACTGAACCAGACTAAGGGACCATTTTACATGCTTCAGAAGGCTTTCCAAGTGTTTTGTTGTAATTATTCTAATTTTCTGAGATAATGACTTTTGGGTTTTCATTGGCTGTAAGCAATATTCACCAACATGAACAGAAATAAACACTTGAAATAGATCACTCTGTTTATAATGACTATATAATATATGCATTTCCCCTTTTTGTATTGAACTACTTAAATAAATTAACTTTTTGAGGATATTGGATATTCCAATTGGATTAGACTTCACATACAGTTTATTGCTTGTTATATTTCTTAGATCAATTACAGATATCAATAGATACAGGCAGCTATGTTAAAGGCAATCTGTCCCCATTTTGCGTTTTTTAGTTATCAATATGGGCATATAGGTGACATAAAGGTGAAACTGACCATACCTGTATGCCTCCTGGATGATAGGTCATTTGCCAAAAATTCTCTGTTATATCTTCTGGGCTATGGGGTGTGCCTTGCTCAGAAGATAACACTGCCTATGGCCTTCGTTATACAGGATTCCTCCTCCCTTTTTCTTCCCTGGTAGCCCTGTGATGTCAGGTGCCCAGCTGAAAATCTTGCGCCTGCACATTATGCCTGCTGTCTCTCCTTGCACTGTTCTGCCTTTATGTGGGCACAAGCTTCAATTTTTCTGTGTCCGGGCACAGAGAAATCACTGTTGGTTCACAGTACAGGGAAGAGACAGCAGGCACAATTCGCAGGTGCGGGATTTCCAGCCGTGCACGTGACATCACAGGGACTCTGAAGTGAAGTGGAGGAAGAATACTGTATAATGATGAGCAGAGGCAGGCTTATCTTCTGGGCAGCACACGCCCCATAGCCTGGAAGATAGAAGATATAAAAGAAGATTTTTGCCAAACGACCCATCATCAGGAGGCATACAGGTTTGGCTAATTTCACCTTTGTGCCACCATATGCACATATTAATAACTAAAAAACGGCAAATGGGTGACAGATTCCCTTTAAAGGGAACCTGCCGAGTGACTCTTCCTGCCAAAACCAAAAATAGTATGAATCAGGAACCAACAAGCTCATTCTAGTTCAGTTTAGCTAGTCGAGCATTACTACATTCACAGGTTTCTCCTCATACACGAAGAGGTAAAGACATGTCAATCTTATGTATGGAAATAAGCTGATGGTGACACATACAAATGACTCTTCTCCCCTTTCTAGGTGCATTTTTAACTGTTTTCTGAGTAAAACAAATGCCTGTAATAAGGCAGCCTGTCCCTGATTCATGCTGCTTGTTTTCCAGCATGAAACACTTGACAGGTTACATACATATCATTGCTACAACCTGTGCAACCATACAGGGACCAAAGAGAAAAGAGGGCCCATTTCTACCACCAAATAATTTATAATTATGCATTTTGATGAGTTATTGGACTTGAAAGGGCCATATAGTGTTTTTGCACAGGGGCCCTTTTCTGGCTGTGTCCACCAGTGTATAAAACTATGTGAAATTTACTTTAAAATCCACAAAGGAAATCGAATTTAGTCAGTCAGGATTATAATGTTTTGGGATATTTTTAATGAGAAAAGTAAGTATCAACATTTATTAAGTCTTTATTGCAAAATGCAGGGCTGGATACTATCCACTTTGCCAATGCCTTCATGCTGTTACGCCTCTTATGCCAACTAATGCTTCAATTTGTTTTCTACCACACAAAGCTACTTTAATCTGGAAAACAACAAATGAATCCATCTAAATTAAATACAGATATGCATATATTCCGCATCTGAACCTTTCCATAAAATTATTTCCATATGAAGAATATTCATCCAAGAATTTCCTTGCCTTAGGTTTTGCCCATGAGATTGAGCTTCTGGTAACAAGTCATCTTTGTATTTCATGCAGGCAATTCAATTTATGTGTGCAAAAAATTATTTTTGCAATGTGAAAATCTCTTTTCCGACACACAATAATATGGCATAAGAAATAAACAGAGAGGCCGGCCAGCAATTGTATTTTCTGGAATGCTTTTCAGTCTAAATTATCATTTTAGGAGATTGATTATGAAGCCAGGAGCCTAAAAGGAGCATGTTATACTTATAGGCCAATTTGCCTCAGTGTTGTTTATATCAGGCTTGAAAAATGTGAGTAGTTTTTGGTTCAGAAAATGATCTTTAGTTATACCACAAGAAAAGATTTAACTCAGAAAGAAATAATTTTTTTCCAAGACAATTTACGTGGTGGGCCTTCTGTAATATATATTATGGTGTCTTAAGCAGCAATTAAAGTAATGGATCCCAGAAATTTGAAACTTGAAGATTTAACACACAGTATTTTTCTAAGAAGAGTAATAACATTTTGTTACGTTCACTATGTAGTGAGTTTATCGAGACTGGCATTTCACACGCTGGTTTCGAACTTATAGGACGTTGCAGTAAGTGGACTGTCCAGGTACCAGTAACATGAAATCTACATCAGCCATGAAGTCCAATACCAGCCAAAACTTGCTATACTTCTTAGAAAAGTGGAAATGGTAACAAAATATTGCAAATTATTGTGCAAATATAGTTTGAACCATAATTTTGTATTTTTTTAGCTCAAATGTGATAAATTCTTACCTATGAGGACATATATCAAAGATTTTTCTAGGTTTCGGGAGTTTTCTGGCATAAAAAAGGTGTAAATATTGGCAAAACCCATTTTTGAGAAAAGCATTTTTATGATTGTTGATGATCTTGCCCTGTTTTGAAAAGTAAATTGGTATATCAAGCAAATTTGGTATTAGCCAGATTTAGAACGTGACATTTAAAAAAAAAATAAAAAATGTGGCAAACTCACTCCAATAAGGGGATGGATTAAAAATTGGAGTAACGTTTCCAGACAGAAGTGTAATATCATAAGGTGTTCTAAATGTATCATATGTTGATCAACACATCCTCAAATATCCATTTATGAGGTAATAACTCTAGAACACCTCAACGGATCCCTGTGTTTCTGAGAATGTTATTTCAAGACACATTGTACTTCATGTTAGTGGTAAATTTAAGTTGAAATATTATATATCTATTTGTGAAAATATAAAAAATTTGGTGAAAATTTTGAAAATGTCATAATTTTAAAATGTTTCCTTTTTATGCCCTTATACCAGAGCAATCTATCATACAAAGTAGTTAATAAATAACATTTCCCACATGTCTACTTTACATCAGCACCATTTTTCAAACATCTCTTTTTTTGTTAGGAAGTTGGAATAGTTAAAAAGATTTTTCTAGTAAAATTTACAAAACCAATTTTTATTTAGGGATCACATCCCAATTGAAGTGATTTTGAAAATATCCGAAGGTGACACCATTTTGAAAACATCACGCCTACTGTTTGGTTGCACAGCAGGGCTCGGAAGGGAAGGAACATTATTTGACATTTGGAACACAAAATTGACTGGACTGAAAAGCAGTCATGTTTGGAGAACACCTGATGTGACAAAACAATGGAAACCCCGACAAGTAACCTAATCATGGAAACTAGATCCCTCAAGGAATTTATCTAGATGTATGGTGAGTATCTTGATCTTGAACCCTAAGGTGCTTCACAGAATTTTATAAGCTTGAGTCGGGAGTATAAAACATTACAATTTACCCACAAAAATGTTGTTTTACCTCAAATTTTTATTTTCACAAAAGGGAGAAAAGAAAGTGGACCATACAATATGTTATGCAATTTCTCCTGAGTATGCCGATACTACATATGTGGTGGAAAATATTGTTTGGGCGCAAAGCAGGACTCGAAAGGAAAGGCGTGCCACTTGACTTTGGGAATGCAAAATTGGTTGCAATTGATACCATATTGTGTTTGGAGAGCCCTTGATGTGCCTAAACAGTCGAAACCTATCACAAGTGAACCTATTTTGAAACTAGACCCGTCAAGGAATTTAGCCAAGTATGTGGTGATCATCTTGACCTCCCCAGGTGTTTTCCAGAATTTTATAATGTTGAGCCGTGAAAATAAAAAAATCCCATTTTTCCCACAAAAATGTTGTTTTAGCCACCAATTTTATTTATTGTTACAAGAATAACAGGAGAAAATACACCATACACTTTTTGGTGCAATTTCTCCTGAGTGTGCAGATGTAAGACCTGTTAACATTTATATATATATATATATAGGTTAAAAGACTGTTTGGTGGACTTCCTTGTGTTATGCTGCCACCTGCTGTCAAAACAGAGAACAGCGGGCAAAAAGTCCTACTGCTCGAGTGACTGGTTCAATCTGTAACAGGAGGAGGAGGAGTCGACTTGTAGCTGTGTTTGGCAGAGTGGAGTGTGCTGGAGTGGGCTGTAAGATAGAAGGCCTCAGTCTGCCCTGTTTTCCGAGGTCCAAGTACCTTAGAGTGTTGTGTGGTGTCCCCCCCAAGACACAGATCCAAAGAGGCTGGATGTGGAGCGAGGGGCCAGACAGCACGTGCAAATTACCGATCCAAAGAGGCTGGATGTGGAGAGCGAGGAGCCAGGCAGCACGTGCGAGTTACAGATCCGGGACAAAGACTGAACTTTAGAGGTGTCTGCCAGCGGAATACGGGCCCCAACGGTGATGAGGTACCCCACGCTGAAACCTGCAGTTAAGTGTGCACACTACTTTTAGTTAGGGACAGATAGGAAAAGACTCTGCACTGTGTTATACAAGTAAGATAACAAGGACTCTGCATTTTTTTTGTTTAATAAGGATTTCTGTGTTTTGCTTTTGGGAGCACAATCTGAGGCTTCCTATCTTTGACAAGTGATTCAAAGTAGTTGTATGTATATTGCATTATCTCTACTGCTGTGCTCCCTTCCCTCACTTTTCCTCCACCTGTGTTGTGCAATACATTATTAAATTTGCATTGATTAACCCCCGTGGTTCCGTGCAGTCCTTGCGTATCCCGTTACCTGCAGGTTATTACACAGATACCAGATATGTGGTAGAAAACTAATGTTTGGATGCACAGCACTACTCAGAAGGGAAGGAGCGCCATTTGACATTTGGAACACAAAATTAGCTGGAATCGATAGTGGACGCCATGTTGCTCAAGAAATTTATTTTGATGTGTGGTGAGCACGCTGAACCCTCAAGTGCTTCGCATAATTTTATAACATTGAGGTGATAAAATAAAAAATATAAATTTTCACCCAAAAATGATCTTCAGCTTCAATTTTTTTTATTTTCACAATGATAACAGGAGAAAATACAGTGTGTTGTGCAATTTCTCTTGAGTATGCTGGAAAGAAAAGAAGCGCCGTTTAACTTTTGGAATGCAACATTAGCTGTAATCGATAGTGTATACCATGCTACGTTTTGAGAGCTCTTGATGTGCCTAAACAGTGGAAACCCCCACAAGTGACCCTATTTTTGAAATCCTTCAAGGAATTTATCTATAAGTGTGGTAAGGATCTTAAACCCACAGGTGCTCCACGAAATTTTACAACATTTAACCATCAAAATTAAAAGCGTTGCTTTAGCCCCCTATTTTTTTTTTCATTTTGACAGGGGAGGAGAAATTGGACCCCAAAAGTTTTTGTGCAATTTCTCCTGAGTAGGCTGATAACATATATTTCATGGAAAATTACTGTTTGGGCACTCTTCGGAGCTCCAAGGATGGAGTGATGTTTTGGAATGCAGACTTTGATGGAATGGTCTTCAGGCATCATGTTGCATTTGGAGAGCCCTTGAGGTGCCTAACAGTGGAAATCCTCCATAAATTAACACATTTTAGAAAATAAACCCTCTAAGAATTTATCTAGATATTTGGTAAGCACCTTAAACTCACAGGTGCTTCACAGAACTTTACAATGTTGAACTGTGAAAGCGAAAAAATTGATTTTTCCAACAAAAATGTTGCTTTAGCCCCATTTTTTAATCTTCACAAAGGAAGCTGGGGAAAATAGACATCAGAATTTGTTTTGCAATTTCTCCTGACTACGCTGATAACCCATATGTCATGGAAAACTACTGTTTGGGCACACTACAGAGCTCTGAAAGGAAGGAGTGATGCTTTGGAGCACAGACTGTCATGGATTATTTGTATGTGCGATGTCGCATTTGCAGAGCCCTAGAGGTGCCAAAACAGTAAAATTCCCCCAGAAGTGTCTGTATATTGGAATTAATCTGTTTTTTCCCTAGTATGTGAATTTTATGTGTTGACATATGTGATTTGTGTAGAGTACATCAAGTTGGCATATGTGAATTGTGTAAAGTACAATAGGGTTACATATGTGAGTTATGTAGAGAACCTAAAATTTGTGCAATAAATTAGAGTAAATTAGAAATAAATCTAGTAGTCTATGGATGAGTGGTAGATTTTGAAACAGTCTTTTGTGCATAGGCCAGGTTTTTGGGGGCAGGTGTTGCATTGCCAAGTGTCCTTTCTTATCCCCCTTTTGTAACACACTGGGCATCTTTTGAACCTACCTCCCTTTGCAGTTTAGTGCAAAAAGTGGAGAGACAATAGCGCCAATAGGGTCTTATCTGGGTTAAAAGTACATAAAACACAAATTAGTGTGCTTACCTTTTTGGGTTGTTTTAGACACAACCAATGTAGTAGTGCAAACACAGCTGCAGCAGACTGCCAGGACCCAACAACCACCATTTTTCCCCCCCTAGAAAGACACAACACCGTTCTTTTATAAATTAAAATACTTTTATTTGAATTTTCCATTTTTGGAGAGAGGTATGGGGAAAAAACCACTCTCATCTTTTGGCATAAAATTTGGTTGCAGCTTTTAACCAGGCATTAACTTGCCAACATCACGGGGTTCAGGCAAATGTACCGCCTTCCGGCCGTCCGGCGCGGGTATTTCACCACCACTTTTCCTACCCCTTCCGCTGCTGCGACTTAAAACACAGTAAACTCCAACAAACTTGGAAAACAAAAGGGAGGGAGGGTGGGAAACAGGTCCGGGTCCTGCAGCCGAGAGGCTGGAAGCTGGGCAGCCCGATGATATGTATCCAGGAGGCGGGGCTTAGGCCAGTCACACCACAGGAGGCGGGGGCGGCAGGTCAGTGTCTTTCCAGGGGGGAGAACTCTATTTAAACATGCAGAGGGGCCAGCAGTCAGGGGGCAGCATCTCAAGTTTCTGGCTGCAGTGCCCCTCAGACTGCCAGGACCCAACAACCACCATTTTTCCCCCCCTAGAAAGACACAACACCGTTCTTTTATAAATTAAAATACTTTTATTTGAATTTTCCATTTTTGGAGAGAGGTATGGGGAAAAAACCACTCTCATCTTTTGGCATAAAATTTGGTCGCAGCTTTTAACCAGGCATTAACTTGCCAACATCACGGGGTTCAGGCAAATGTACCGCCTTCCGGCCGTCCGGCGCGGGTATTTCACCACCACTTTTCCTACCCCTTCCGCCAAGGAGCAGCACAGCGCCAGCAAGCTGCGACCCCACCCAAAAACTGAAATACCTGAGCCGTCCCAGGAATTTCCGCAACCACCATATCCACAACATCATCATTTGGGATGTACCCATCTGAGCTTAAGGACAGCCAAATATTGCCTTCCAGCTGGCGGTGCCAGACCAACAACCTTTTTTTTTTTTTTTTTTTTTTTTTTTTTTTTAAGCACTTTATTAACAGCACAACTTGGGTAGGCCCTGATCGCACATGCGCCAGGAGAGATCCATATCACATTCTTCCTTAGCGCCTTGCCCCCTGGGCCAGAGGGTTACCTTCGGCCGGATCGTTGTAACACTCCGAACGAAAACAGGGAAACTTGTACCTCTGTGACCAGATAAGGGTAAGAGGCCTAGCTAGACGGCCTTGGACCAGATACTTGAAGCCTATGTGTATCACCAAGTCGGTTGGAGAAAAGAGAGCTCACACAATCTTGATCACCTCTGATAGACCCACAGCTGAGCCAAGCTCCGGCAACCTCTCCAATTACATCCACTGTAAAGGGAACCAAGGACCGACCACCAAGGCGAAGAGGCGAAGATCCGCTCTCCTCGCAGCCAACATATATGGAAGTAACCTCAGACCCAGTCACTAGGCCGACTTAGATCTGAAAGGAAAAACACTGTCAGAACAGAGAATTCTCGTAACCATCAACGCCTCTTCTCTCCAAGGTGGTACTGGCAAAACCCAAAACCCCCTTTTTTTTTTTTTTTTTTATATAGAAACAAATCACAATCATATCATTTTACATTAGCCCTGTACGCTGTTCTGAATCTTCTTACGTGCCTGATAAAAACCGATTTCAAAACCAACTCAGTCCTGACGTCCCTCATAATGCATTTCAATTGCAGTCACCTAATCCACTGAAACTGTGCTCATGTATCCTGGCCCCTGAAGCCTTGGAACACCCCAACTCTGGGAGAGTTCGTACCGGGTACCACGGCTGCCAAACACCGAAATAACCAGGAACCGTCGCATTACCGACCAAAACCAGCCCACAAAAAGGAGGACTAAATCCGTGACGCTAAATTGAAGGGCCGTCGTTGTGGGTAAAAACTGGTACCATCACACCCGCTCGCCTAATAGACATAATCGACACCGTCGGGACACCCGCTGAGTGATGGAAAAAGAGATCCAAAACATCAATGTATAGATTTGCAATGGGGCGAACAATCCAAAAACCCCCCTTTTTTTTTTTTTTTTTTAAAACAATCTACGGCTAGAAAAGAATAGGCCTCCTGTGCTCCACTCACTTACCATAATCATCCAACCCTTCAATACCTTACACCCCACAAGACCCTCATCGCTTCAGTACCGTTCCACAATTTAAAAATGGGAAGACCGACCTCGTAACAGGTTGCTTGCAACCGAAAATGGTGCACATTCGTTGAATACTGCAGGGCGTGTATTACTAGAGGGTGGCTTGGAAAATCGTCACGCACATCAACCACCGGAGCAACACCCGCTGAATAACGTACCATAGAACCGTCAGGTCAATGCAAAATGGGGGCCCAGATCATAGGCCTAACTTCACCAAACACCCTACCATCTAGCTGAGAACTCCAAACCTTGATCCTGCTGGTGGGTGGAGTTACCAAAATACCTGAGATTGGGATTGCAATAAGGTGAGCGATACTAACCCGGAAACCAGATGCCTGTTTTGCCTTCAACCCTGCGTTGACCCATAGGCATTCCAAGCCACAAAAAACCTAATCAGCCTGATTACTTATTTGAGGAAGGAGCTGTAGTTGGTTAAGGCTTTTTACCCATCGGCATCGTCGGACCACTGGTCATTCTCCTATTTCCCAGTCCACCCCCCCTTTTGTTTAGCTGGAACCTAAATAGGGGGAAAAGCGCAATCAAAGTTAGGTTACCGGACCATGCCCCCCGGGCCCAGCATAAGGAGCAATTTTTTTTTTTTTTTTTAATATATAACTATATAAACATATATTGCAAATAATCCCACACAGCTGGCCCTGCAACGCCGGAATACTCCATCCACAAATCTGTCTGTTCCTGCTCTTGAAACTATTATGGCATGGCACGGTAGCTCAGTGGCTAGCTGCAGCCCTGGGGTCCTGGGCCCAAATCCCGCCAAGGCCACCATCCGCAAGGAGCCTGTACGTTCTCCCCGTGACTGCGTGGGTCTACTCCGGGCACTCTGGCCTCCTCCCACACCCCAATAAACATACAGGTAGGGAATCCAGGCCGTAAGCCCCAATGGGGACAGCGTCCCCAATCCATGCAAAGCACACGAAACTAAAAGTGAATTTATACCTTTTAGGATATTTATGTGGATGTAATTGTCCAGAAAATATTAGTGGGCATAATTATTATGCGAATAGCTAACCTTGCCGGTTTACCCATCTCACTTGTTTATTTTCGGTTACTACGGTAAGGAAAACCAATTAAAACATACGTAATTAACCAAAGAGGGAAAATCTAGTAAAAAAGGCTGAAAATTACTTCTCTAAAAAAGAGAAGCAATTTTAGAAAACAATCAAGCCATGCAAATGTACAGAAATATACTTCTCACATTTCGATAAAACTATCTGTGACCAATATAGATCCCTTCTTTCAATTACAGCATGAAATTAGGGGTATAACAGGGGGTTTAGATCTCGTGATCCCATCGTATTGTCACTAATCTATAAATCACTTGAAGGGTCAGTTAACAGGTGGCAACCAGATTATTACAAGGAATGGAGGCCGCCTGTATTAAACTAAGGTTGAAAAAATAAGATATGTTTAATTTTGGAAAGACGTCTCAGAGGAGATCTCATTTGTACCTCTTCCGACAAGCCTACAAGCTGCCGTAACCCTCCGTCTGATACAGCGCCGCACAATCAGCTCTGTCATCTACTGTATCCTCACCTATCCCCTGTAGACTGTGAGCCCTCGCGGGCAGGGTCCTCTCTCCTCCTGTACCTGTCTGTGCCTTGTATGGTGTATGATTATTATACTGGTACGTATTATGTAAACCCCTTTCACATGTAAAGCGCCATGAATTATATGGCGCTATAATAAATAATAATAATTTGTATAAATACCCGTGTGCTCAATATAAATAAACTGGCACCAGACTTAATCCTCCGAGATAGGGAAAGCTTCTTTACAGTTAGAGCGGGTAGATTGTGGAATGCTGTCTACAAGGGGTGGAATGCTAGATACCATCACAGCTTTTACCAGAAACGGGGGAGGGCGATTCCCTCAGCACCAATAACATTGTTTGTTATAAATAACTTAGTGACAGCATGTAGAGCTGTGCGGGAAGCCTGTTACCTGTGACATCACGTTATCCTCCCTAGGGGGACTTATCCCACCCCGCATTCCCCATCAGGGTACTCACCTGGTGATTCAGGAAATGGCAAGACGACTGGATCTAGCTCTACCCACGTAACGCCTGCTACGACGACGCTCACACCGATCCAAGGGTTAAGATGACAGACTCCGGACATGGTGGCTACCCATGCCAAAGCTTGCTACAGTGACCCCTGCACATGACCGTACAACGCGATGGTCGGCACCGCACCCACCGCCGCCATAACATGCTGAAATCCACTGTGTGACAACGGGGAGGGGCTGTAAACAGTCACCATTGTATAATGTCAAATGGGGTGTGTTTTGGCCTGGGAGGGGGCTTGGTGTAGGTGTGGTATCAGCAGGAGGGAAAACATGCCACCTGCTGACTGTTGCTTCTTGCCCCTGTTCACTACCAGCCCCCCTCACTTTGAACATTGAAGTCCTAACAGAATCCCTTAACCCGCCCGCTCACTGGGAGACCCACATGGTCCCTGGTTCATTCCCAGGCTAGCCCCCTTGGCATTCCCGGGGCATACAAACGGAGGGGAGGGGAAGTTCAGTGCGTGTGGGATGGGGTGATTTGAACTCTTGCAGGTTAGTGCCTGCATACTACATTCCCCACTACAGTGCCTCCAACCTGCGCTGTGACAGGGACTGCACTGAGTCTGCACTTCAATTAGGCTGTGTGCGTAATTCATGCGTCCTGCGTCCCCTGCACAGTCTATAGAGACTGTGCAGAGGCCGTACGCATGTGGCATATTAGAACGCAGCGATTCAGCTGCTGCCCGAATCGCTGTGTTCTAAGAAGTGACATGTCACTTCTTCCGTGCGCTCTGCCGGCAGCTCCTGCTCTGTCTATGGCAGGAGCTGCAGGCTGAGCGCACGCTCTCTGCCGGCACCATGCGCCTCAGAACGGAGCTTTTCAGCTGCGCTCTGAAGCGCACCTTTTAGGTGCCGTGCAGAGCGCACACAGCCCTACCCTGCTCCTAATCAGTACTGGCGGCGGTGGCTGGGCGGCGGTGGCTGGGCGGCGGTGGCTGGGCGGCGGGTGGGCGGGGCCAAAGACAAAAAAGCGCGAAGCGCTCTTTTTCAAACTTAATGGCGGCTCAAGCTGACCGGCGGGCAGGTAGTTCCCTCAGAACGCCGCTCGCCGGCGCACATAGCTTGAGCCTCAGCATGGAGGGAGCCGCTCACAGCTAAAAGCGCCGTGAGCAGGACGCTTTCCTCCATGCTGATTTTAGGGGAGGATGGAGGGAGGGAGGGGGTAAAGGGTGTTTAAATAATGACGAGCACAAGCGGACCAGCGGGCGGGTAGTTCCCTTAGAACGCCGCGCTCACCGGCACACATCGCTTGTGCCTCAGCAGAGAGGGAGCCGCTCACAGCTAACAGCGCTGTGAGCTGAAACGCTTACCTCCCTGCTGATAGCTCTCCTACCGCCTCCAGGAGCGGGTCCCTGTGTCCGGCTGCCCAAACAGGTCCGGGTCCTGCAGCCGAGAGGCTGGAAGCTGGGCAGCCCGATGATATGTATCCAGGAGGCGGGGCTTAGGCCAGTCACACCACAGGAGGCGGGGGCGGCAGGTCAGTGTCTTTCCAGGGGGGAGAACTCTATTTAAACATGCAGAGGGGCCAGCAGTCAGGGGGCAGCATCTCAAGTTTTCTGGCTGCAGTGCCCCTCAGAGCCTCATATGAAGAAATGGCTGAATTGGAAGAGGAGTTAATCTGCGCTGTCATACAGAAATTACTGTTGAGTAAGCAATCCTTGATATGGGATTTATTCTCAAGGTATTTAGGAGTACTACACACTGTGATTTGTCCTGTTGAAGTAATTTGTTGTGCTCTGAAACACGTTGACAATAAATCACATATCCAGGATTCCAGACTCAACTGTAACTTCTATATGGTAGTGAAAATTAACCCCTTCCTTTGACATCTCTTTATAGTTTGAGGGCACCTTCAGTTCCTGAGCTACTGGGGCCCTGTCCTTCCTGACTTCCAAAAATTAGTGCCTCAATCACTACCTCGTAAAATTGAAAGAATGTCCCCGTATTTCTTGCACACTCTAATAGCATGAATGCTTTTCATAGTGCTATCTGAACAATCTGCACGCCTAGTTTTTTGTAGCACGCTTTTGTTTTCTGCATGGCACTGTTGGGCTGAACAACTTGATTAGAAAGATCAACTCACCTCATGTTTTTATTGTTCCCAAGGACACAGTCTGTTTTATGGACCTATGTACTGGTACCTCGTGGAGCAGTGGGGATGCTGCCATCACCATGTATTGTGGTCAAGAAAAGGACATCCCTCTTGTTATTATAATTGACCATCAGCAGGTTGCTGCAACATTGGGCTCCACTCTCACCCTTTCTGAGTAGCAGCCCAATTAGTGACTTAGGGAGGCTTCTCTGATTTCTGTGCACAGTATCCCATGATGCAGTAACTCTAGCAGAGAGGAATTTGAAGAGAGGAATGCTGGTGTAAAAGTTATGTGCATCGAGGTGATAATAACCCATATCCATCAGTGTGTGCAGTAAGTCCCACACAATTTTCCCACTCATTCCCAGGACAGAGGGGCATTCACGGAGTTCAGTCCACATGGCCTTCCCTTCGTAAACCCTAAATATGTGGATGTACGCTGAGGTACTCTCCCAAAGCTTGTATATTTTAATTTTGTACCTGGCCCTCTTACTGGCTAGGTTTTGCTTAAATTTAAAACGTCCCTTGAAGTGTATTAGTGACTCATCTATGCAGATGTCCCTTTGGGTAATGTACACTTCAGAAAATTTGCTGCTGAATTGATCAATAACTGGCCTAACTGAAAAGTCGGCCACACAGATGGGGTCATCTAGTTGCACACTGCATTATCGTTGTAATGCAAAAACTTTAGAATTACCTCAAAGCGTGTATGGGTCATAGCATGCAGAAAACTCGAGTGTAGAGATGAGCAAATTCGAGGTTCAGTGTTCGGTGTTTGTACGAAACACAGACTTTACAACAAAAAGTTTGGGTTCAGAGTTTGGTTTCTTTATGCATGCAAACGACTCACGTGAGCATCGCTGTGCTTGGGTACGCACGGTGCTTGGCCCAGTGTGAGATGCTTGCAGTGTTTAAGCTTGCACTGGGGGTAACAACAGCATAATCGGATGTAGTGTGCACCAAAAAAATTGAAAAAACCCACCCTCCCACTTCTTGAAATGATCTTTGTATGGCTGGCTGCATGTGTGCAGAGACCCGAACTGCTCCATTAGTGACTTCCATTGGAGTTCAGGTCAAGTCCGAGTCCCGAGCCAAGCTTTGTCTAAAGACCGGCTGAACCTGCCGAACCAAACTTCCACGGGTTCACTCATCTCTACATAAGTGTTTTACAAAATATCAGCACTCCAATATTGCCAAAGTTCTGGCATCTTTACTACCCCATGTGAAAGACAAAGCCCCCAAAAGTCTTAATTTCAACTGCATGTACATGGGTCCAATTAGCATATGATGAAGTGGGGTTTTGGGAACAAAATTGTTGGGTGTACGAATTTGTCTGTATAACCATGAGATTTGCAAAATCCTCAGAGAAAAAGACTTTGAAAAATGTCGTCTCTATGAGGACGGCAGTAACAAATTGGAATCCTGATCTAGCCACAGGGGGTCACTAATGTGCTGCCCCCGTGCCAGCAGATGGCACTGCTCGGGTCCGAGCCTTCAGGGGAGGTGGCTCGAGGGTCTCCGGACCCGGGGGTCTCGCGGACACGCCGAGTAAATGGGGGGTCGTATATGTACGGGCTGGGCCATATTGAGTTCATGATACCACCCAGGGTGTGTAGTGAGGTAGGACACACCGCTGCTGTGACGGCGCACCCAGGGGAGATGTTGTGCAGTGAGTTGTTAACCCCTCCATGGGCAGGGATGGTGGCCCCGGGACCCGGTTGGTGCGTGCAGGGGATGGCGACTGCAGGGGGTGCTGGTGTACTCACAGTTAGAAACACACACAAGTTTCTGGTAAACCACGGTGGCGGTGGCCGGTGCCACGGCTGGTTGCGTTCTGGTCCCCCACTCGGCTGGTGGTCTCTATCCTTGTCCTGCACTGCTTTAAGTAAAAATGACTTCCTAGTGTGAAACGTAGGAGTCCGCTCCCGGCTGGATGTGGCCTAAGGAGCCATGCCCGCAGACGCTAGCCCATGGGATCTTTGGGCCTTGGCGGTGACCTCTTATCCCTAATCGGTGGGCTGTTGTCTTCTTTGAGGGACTTTGGGTGGGACAGAACCTCTAGTCCTGGCCTCAATCGGTTAATTAACCAGCTCCAGTCGATTCTGGCTTCTGGCTTCAGGGTCTGAGTACCCCCTTTTGTGCTACGGTTTCCGGGTCGGTTCCCCGTGTCGGTACTTGCGGGCTACAACCCTGTCCCGGTCCACCTCGGTTCCACCGAGCCGTCTTCCCGTCTCCTGCTAACGGAGACCACCGTCTGCCTCCTAGCCAGTGGCACCAGGGCTCCTACCCTGGTACCTGTCAGTTTACTTCAGGCCTGATACACAGGCCTGACCTCCACTCTCCCTGGACTCTAAAACTGATCTCCGTTTTTCCCACCCTGGGCTGTCTAAAACCCCTGGGTGGGCATGCACCAACCTCCTGGCCACGCCCACTGGTGTGTCTATCTGTCCCTAAGGGGGTGACTCGGGTTTAATGGTTGGCTGTGTGTTTCCTAATGAGGGAACGGTGTTATGCAGGGGCCTATTTGTGACTACCTGGTTTTGCCAGGGCGTCACACTAACAGTGGCCGTTGCTCATTTGCTGTCCTGGAGCATCTACGTGGGTGTTGGTTATCACTAGAGGAGGTGGTGGAGGAACAAGAATATAGGAATGTGGAATCATCCTCTCCCTCACTATCAGTGTCACAGATATTGAAGTATTGTATGCCTCCTAGGCTGAATATACTCCTTTGGAAGAGGGAGACATTTTGTATTTTTCATAGGGGACAGTATATTTGCGTGTGTGTGTGTGTGTGTATGTGTGTGTGTGTGTGTGTGTGTGTGTGTGTATGTGTGTATGTGTGTGTCTGTAAGTCTCAATTGTTTTCATGGGTAAAAATGTATTTAGATGTGTTTGGTGTAAACCTTATTGGAGTAGAATAACCCTTATTGGATTAGAAGAGAAAAAGAAAAGGAGAAGAAAAATAGAAAAAGAAGAATAGGACAAGAAGAATAGAAAAAAAAAGAAAAGAATAATAATAGAAGAAAAGAAAATAATAGAAAAATAAAAAATGAGACTATGAAAATTAAAATGTATATATACTAAGCAAATATCAGTAAAAACACTTACTGAGCCTGCACCAGTACCACAGTAGTCTTCACTAACTTTTTGAAATTATACTAATTATAATGTACAATGTATCTGTAGCACTTATGGAGCAAGGGCTGGTTGTACTTGTCACCGGGCCGGTGATGTCGGGTCAGTGGGATATCACGGGGTGGTCCTTTTGCCCAGTTTCGTAGCCCCAAGGCGTACAATAAAGAAGGTGGGGGGAAAGATGATGGTGGAGGTTGATTTCGTGATGCTACCTGCGGTATGCGTCCAGTGAATTTGCCGCTGCTGCTGTCGCTGTCCTCCGTGGCTGATGGTTGTAGCAGCTAAGATGTTTCTGCTCCCCACAGGTGGACGGGCCACGGGGACAATGATGAGGGGAGTAGTAATGGTAGGTACCGAAGCGTGGGGTGCCAGCAAGGACAGGCGGACTTAGTCTCTGCAGGTTCAAGTCTTTTTACTCACAGTCCTGGTTTACCCGGGAGATGCCGATTACCGCCGTGATGGACCCCAGCCGATCCTGAGCAATTCAACGTCACTGTCGGTGTTCCCACTGTGATTCCTTTCTGGTTGGGTTCCCTCCAATCCCAGTGTAGGTGAAATGTGGAATGGGCCACGGGTGTTTCCTGCACTCTCTGCAGACCCTGGAATCCCGTGTAGCTGTAGAGAACCCGGGCCAAGCAACTTACTCCAAGCCACGGGTCTTGCAGTGCTCCCAGAGGTGAGAAGGTAGAGAGAATGTGCATGGACCAAAGTCCCGACTGTGCTCCTCACCCCAAGCTGTGCCTGGGGCTAACTGACTATGTGTGGAGATGCTCCTTCCTTTTCCCCAGGTGGGATCCGCCCCTCAGGTGGTTGTCCTTGTGACCGGGAAAGTCCCATGCTTCGTGATGTCCACCCCCTGTCTTCCCCAGGCCACCCCCCCCGGTGGGAAAGTACCTAACTGTTTGTGGTTTGTGAATGTGAAAAACACCAGCGATTAACCTCACCTTACCCAAGATGAGTAATACATCTTAAAGGAGATGCAGTACGCTGTGGCGACTGAAGGCTGAGGGGCAACACATATACATCAGTAAACACATTACTAAGCCCTCACAGCTAATGTGCCGCCCCTGCAGCGGTCGGACCGCTCGGATCCGGGGGTTGCTGCTGTGGCTTGAGGGTCTCCGGACCCGGGGGCTCACGGCCACCTCAAATGAAAAGGGGGTATTTACAGGGGATAAGAGTTCATGATGCCATCCGAGGTTCGCGTACTCACTCAGGCAGTGATCGCAGTGCTGTGACCGCAAAGCAGACTCTGACACAAAGGTAAACCAAGTCTCTGGGTGCCGCTGCCACTTCAGAGGAGCTCGTTCGCACCCTTTGGTATTGCTGATGGTCTGTACCTTGCCTCCATGCACTGTATTTTAGTGTCCGTTGTGACCCCTATGCTTGAAGCTGTCGGGGCCCCGCTCCCCACTGTTTAAGTAGTGAAGCTGTGCTCTCGATGGCTGACACTTGGGATTTCAGTGGGCCGCATAAGCTGGAAAGCCCTATCCCCCTCGTTGTGTTGATGCCTTTGATCTCTGAGCTCTTGGGGAAAGTCCATAAAGAAACTATCCTCCACAGGTTAATTATCAGGTTGCGTGAAACTACTCCCTGATCTAGGGTCCAGTACTCTGCCGTACTCGATCCGGTTCGGTTACTATGTATTCCGGTGCCCGCCGTTCCCCAAAACTAAGCCTGGCACCTTTCTCCAATACCCTGCGACCGGGTCTCCGACTCCTCAGGTCCCAGACCACCATCTGCGACCTAGCCAAAAGTCCCCAGGGAGCTCCAACTCCCAGCTCCTCACTCTTTGGGAGCTACTACTGTTCTAACTCTGCTTTGCTCTCTAATTCCTCTCTCTGACTTCCTTCCTCCCACCAGTCTACCTGACCCCTAGGCGAGTAGCCCTTTTCCAGCTAGACCACCCACTTGTGTGCCTGACAGGGTGTGGTGTGAGGTGTTACTAGGATTTACATGCTGATGGAGCAATACCAAAAGTAAGGGTACCATCACACTTTAGCGACGCAGCAGCGATCCCACCAGCGATCTGACCTGGTCAGGATCGCTGCTGCGTCGCTACATGGTCGCTGGTGAGCTGTCAAACAGGCAGATCTCACCAGCGACCAGTGACCAGCCCCCAGCCAGCAGCGACATGCAAGCGACGCTGCGCTTGCACGGAGCCGGCGTCTAGAAGCTGCGGACACTGGTAACTAAGGTAAACGTCGGGTATGGTTACCCGATGTTTACCTTAGTTACCAGCGCACACCGCTTAGCTTAGCGTGTGTAGGGAGCAGGAGCCGGCACTGGCAGCATGAGAGCTGCAGACGCTGGTAACGAAGGTAAATATCGGGTAACCACCTTGGTTACCTGATGTTTAGCTTGGTTACAGCTTACCATAGTCAGACGCCGGCTCCTGCTCCCTGCACATTCAGGATTGTTGTGCTCTCGCTGTCACACACAGCGATGTGTGCTTATCAGCGGGAGAGCAACAATAAAAAAACGAACCAGGGCTGTGTGTAACGAGCAGCGATCTCACAGCAGGGGCCAGATCGCTGCTCAGTGTCACACACAGTGAGATCGCTAATGAGGTCACAAAAACCGTGACTAATTGTACTCTTCCAATTTAAACGTGAATGTGAGCGAACCCTTATACTCCTACTCCCGATTTTGGCTTTCAATTACTGAGGTAAAAAATTCACCAAATACTCAATGTGTGCATAGTGGCCTAAGTGGACTTGAATCTGTGATCATCTAATCGCTTATCTTATATACTGCAATTTCACAGTATTACAGTACCGTATTTTTTGGACTATATGATGCTCGTTAGCATAAGACACACCCCAGGTTGTGACAGCAGAAAAATGAAAAAACATTTTTCCTAATAATCAAAACTTTCCTGGCAGTGTAAAGGGGAAGGGTCATTATTACTATTTGAATGCACTTGGGTAGAATAGGGAGGTACAAATCTATTGTTAGGGCTAAGCCACACGGCGAGAAAATCGGTGCGAGTGGAGTGCGATTAAACATCGCATTCCCCTCGGACCAATTCTAGCCTGTGTGTCAGCACACATGGGCGATTATTTTCTCAGCCCTAATCGGACCGAGAAAACAATCGCAGCATGCTGCGATTGTAAGCTGAGTCTCTTTCTCTCGCACCCATTCAAGTGAATGGGGCGAGAGAAAAATCGCACTGCACTCGCGGTACACCGGTGTACTGCTAGTGCAGTGCGGAGAATGGCAATAGCCGGCTACGCAGTAGAGAGGGAGAGAAATCCCTCCCTCCTCTCCTGAGTGCCGGCCCGCCCCCCGCAGCTGAGGTCTGCTCGCACGAACGGACCTCAGTTGCAAGGACACAGGCATGACACTCGGCTCTGCTGTACTGCCAGCACGAGCCGAGTCTCATGCAAGTGGATCGCAGTAGTGCCCGTGTGGCCCCAGCCTTAGTGTTTTTATACACACACAGCTCTGCTTCATGCCCATTGATGCATTGCGGCAGGCTAATCACAGTAGTGCCGGTAGCCAAAATAGATTGGCAGGAAATCTTCGCATGTTTATTGGCTGAAAAACAGCCGTGTAACATGCGGGATGTGGACTCTATCATAGTGCTCTAGCACCAGGGATACATGATCGAGTATTTAGTATGCCCGAGCACCCTGATGCTTGATCGAGTATTGAGCAGTGGCAAGCACACGTGCCCATCACTAGTGAAAACCAATGTAAATATAGGCTGTAGCAGTTTTAAAAGACTCTATTATCAGATGTTTGCTCCCCAGTTTGAGATCAGCATGATATAGAAGGAAAGATCCTGATTCCAGTGATATATTACATATTTGGAAGCTTGTTTTTATTTTGAAAAAAAAAATCACTGTTTTACCTGCTGCAGATCTACCAGTTCTCTGAATGCTGAGCCCTGTATTACTCCGCCAACACCACCAATTGACAGCGTTTTTGTGTACACAGTTGAGGACTATATGCCAGAAAATTAACTAGTCCTCTAAAAATAATGCACTGCTTGATAAAACAGGAATTTTATTGAAATTACATAAGTAGCCCAATAAATGACACCTTGCTGAAATTAGCGTCTCTGTATTTACATTATCCCTCACCATGAGTAATACACACAAACAACAAAACACAAAATTGGACTCCACAAGCACCATCTTTGAGGGACATATGCTGCCACATGTGCAGCTGAGCATCAGAATGGAGATTGTGCCTTAAACTCCTGATGAACCCCAATATATTAGTGGGGGGAAACGCGTTGAGTTTTGTCTGGACTCTGCGGATTTTTTCTATGGAAAGTTTGATCACCACCAATGAAAATAATTAGAAAAGGCTGCCATGAATATGTGACGCCCTGGCCCCCAGGGGTCACAGGTAACACCACACACACATACCCCCATCCCTTGTGAGGACACATACCCGTCACCCGAAAGGAAGACCTGATGCCTTCCTCAGGGCGAGTAGGGCACACCAGGTGGGCGGAGCCAGGCGGAAAGGCACGCCCACCAAGGAGACTACTGTCTTGAGGCAGGAAGTTCAAAGAGAATAGTTTAGAGTGTGACAGTGACAGGAGGTGTGGAGAAGAGAGCTGTCAGGGACCCGGGTTGGAGCCTGGGATCCCCGAAACGTCAGGCAGGCAGACGGTGGTGGCCGCCTGCAGGAGTACCGGTACACGACCGGTGGAACCGTAGGGACCGGGTCAGGGTTGGAGCCCACCGGACCTGAACCGGGGAGTCAACCGTTTACCGGAGCACCAGCAACTGGGTATTCAGACCCCATCCTAGCTTAGAAACACTGAGTGTAGGCAAATTAACTGATTGCAGTCTGGACCTCACGGGTTCATTCTCAACCAAGTCCCGAAAGAAGGCAAAAGCCCACCGATACCGAGTGAGTGCCACCGCCAAGGGCCAAACACCCGACAGGCCAGCGCCTGCGGGCAACCGAGGGATCCCCCGGCAGCTCAACGCCGGAGAGCGGGCTACCACTGTCCAGGCAGGGGAGCCAAACAGAACAAAAGGTGCAATGGAGAGGGACCACTATCAACCTCACAAGGGACACAGGCAGCCGACTGCGGGACCCGACCATCCCCGAACTTTGGTTTACCAGTGACTCGGAGTGCAATTTAATCATGAGTATGTCAGTGCCACCCGGGCATGGCACCACACCGCAGCACGGCCCCTTGCACCGCGACCCCCCAACATCGCCTGTCCCAACCACCGGGCCCTGGGACACACCGCCCCTGCCCACGGAGGGGTTAACACCAAAGCTGCGCCACTACACCGCTCCCGGGAGCCCCTCACCCTCACCGCAGCGGTGGTGCCCACGTCACGACAACCCGTGAGTGGCGTCACGAACAATCCCCATAGCAGCCCCGGCCGCGCACCCACCCGATCACAAATCCAATCCCCATTTTCACTCGTGGGCGAGGAGCGCTGCTCGAGCCCCAAGTCCAGCCCACTCGAGCCACCAAGGAGAAGGTACCAGACCCGAGCGTGATCTCCCCGAGCAGCCCCCGCGACGGAGGACTGGCCCCCGCCCGCGACAACTATATCTAAGATAAGTGACTATTGTGATTATTGTCTATTAGTCTAATCTGCCTGAATCTAACATAGTGAGGGAGATTAGGGGCAGTTTCCAAGGGATAGCCGCCGTGGAATGGGGGCACCACTTGAACCCTAGGGTGAGTGTAACGTAAGTTATACAGTAAGGTCCAGAAATATTTGGACAGTGACACAATTTTCGCGAGTTGGGCTCTGCATGCCACCACATTGGATTTGAAATGAAACCTCTACAACAGAATTCAAGTGCAGATTGTAACGTTTAATTTGAAGGTTTGAACAAAAATATCTGATAGAAATTGTAGGAATTGTACACATTTCTTTACAAACACTCCACATTTTAGGAGGTCAAAAGTAATTGGACAAATAAACCAAACCCAAAAAAAAATTTTTAGTTTCAATATTTTGTTGCGAATCCTTTGGAGGCAATCACTGCCTTAAGTCTTGAACCCATGGACATCACCAAACGCTGGGTTTCCTCCTTCTTATTGCTTTGCCAGGCCTTTACAGCCGCATCCTTCAGGTCTTGCTTGTTTGTGGGTCTTTCCGTCTTAAGTCTGGATTTGAGCAAGTGAAATGCATGCTCAATTGGGTTAAGATCTGGTGATTGACTTGGCCATTGCAGAAAGTTCCACTTTTTTGCACTCATGAACTCCTGGGTAGCTTTGGCTGTATGCTTGGGGTCATTTTCCATCTGTACTATGAAGCGCCGTCCGATCAACTTTGCGGCATTTGGCTGAATCTGGGCTGAAAGTATATCCCATTACACTTCAGAATTCATCCGGCTACTCTTGTCTGCTGTTATGTCATCAATAAACACAAGTGACCCAGTGCCATTGAAAGCCATGCATGCCCATGCCATCACGTTGCCTCCACCATGTTTTACAGAGGATGTGGTGTGCCTTGGATCATGTGCCATTCCCTTTCTTCTCCAAACTTTTTTCTTCCCATCATTCTGGTACAGGTTGATCTTGGTCTCATCTGTCCATAGAATACTTTTCCAGAACTGACCTGGCTTCATGAGGTGTTTTTCAGCAAATTTAACTCTGGTCTGTCTATTTTTGGAATTGATGAATGGTTTGCATCTAGATGTGAACCCTTTGTATTTACTTTCATGGAGTCTTCTCTTTACTGTTGACTTAGAGACAGATACACCTACTTCACTGAGAGTGTTCTGGACTTCAGTTGATGTTGTGAATGGGTTCTTCTTCACCAAAGAAAGTATGCGGCGATCATCCACCACTGTTGTCATCCGTGGACGCCCAGGCCTTTTTGAGTTCCCAAGCTCACCAGTCAATTCCTTTTTTCTCAGAATGTACCCGACTGTTGATTTTGCTACTCCAAGCATGTCTGCTATCTCTCTGATGGATTTTTTTTTTTTCAGCCTCAGAATGTTCTGCTTCACCTCAATTGAGAGTTCCTTAGACCGCATGTTGTCTGGTCACAGCAACATCTTCCAAATGCAAAACCACACACCTGTAATCAACCCCAGACCTTTTAACTACTTCATTGATTACAGGTTAACGAGGGAGACGCCTTCAGAGTTAATTGCAGCCCTTAGAGTCCCTTGTCCAATTACTTTTGGTCCCTTGAAAAAGAGGAGGCTATGCATTACAGAGCTATGATTCCTAAACCCTTTCTCCGATTTGGATGTGAAAACTCTCATATTGCAGCTGGGAGTGTGCACTTTCAGCCCATATTATATATATAATTGTATTTCTGAACATGTTTTTGTAAACAGCTAAAATAACAAAACTTGTGTCACTGTCCAAATATTTCTGGACCGAACTGTATCTCCATTGATAGGTAGCGGACAGATTTGGTTTCGGGTGCATTTAGATCTTTTTGCCCAAACATAGACAGATGATACCAAGAAATCCATAACAACTCCGTGTTTGAAGAGATCCCTTATGTGGCTTCATTGAGTCCAATTTTGAGTTTTGTTGTTTGTGTTTATTACTCACGGTGTGGGATAAATTTGTGATTTTAAGTATCTTTAATAAAAGTAGTGTTTTAAAATTTAATGAAGGTAGATCTGCTGGGGAAAATATTGATATACTGCCTTAAAAAATAATGTCTGTTTGATTCTTACATTAAGATGCAAAAACCTGGTGAAAGATTCCATTTAATACATAATATAGCTGACAATTTATATATTTTTTATTTTAATCTATTTTACATGCCTTTTAGGAAAATTTAGCAACATAAGAAAGATCTCTTTCCTGCCTTTGCAGGGTTTTGAAGCCAACAGTTTTTTGTCTTTTAATACCACACACAGATATCATCATATTTCTGGCAAGTACTCAGAGATCCTATAAAGATAGGCCGGCAAGACCTGAGTCAACCATTACTTCACATATTGGTATATAGGGAGGAAATGTCAAACATGAAGCTGGAATGATCTTTAGCCTGCACAAATTTATATAGGCTGCATTTAGTTATGTTTTGTTATGGATCAGACTTTTGTGTATTGGCATTGATTTGAAGTATATAGTTTTGTGCTGTCGTGGTCATTACAAATGTCCTTATAGCTGTACTGACGATTGTTTCTTAGGAAGATGCTGGCTTCTCTTTTTGTTTGCTCTGGCCTAGATATTTATGTTGTACTGTATAACAAAAATGGAAAAAATCACCTTAAAAGATATATATTATTGTAATCAATCCAAAAAACTACCAAAAATGACACCAAAAGTGCAATATTAGAACCGTACAATAAGATAGCGAAAAATAGGGATGTTCAGGGGTGTACTCAATTATAAACGACTGGCAAGAAAAAAGAATCCACTAAATAGTGTGGCAAATATGTCCCTACATGTGGCCTACAACTAATTCCTGGCTGACAACGGAGGGTATGACACCCTAATCGGCGCCCCTGCTCCATGACATTTGGCCATAGATTACCTTGTTCTTTTCCTATCGGTACAGCTAATATTATACTGTGAATACCACCACAGCAACAATGAAAACAATGGCACTGGATACAGTGACTGCACTTTCAAGCAGTCTACCAGTAAGGCAACTTGCAAAGTGACTACTATTTTCTGATATGGTGACTACACTACCCACAAGCTGGACCTGACCAATATAGTGCAAAGTGCTAAAACTACTCCAATGACCAGACGCAGGGTATAATAGCCTCAATGTAAGCCTGTGCTCACAGTAAAAGGGAAAATTCAGAGTGGATATATCTAGCCCCTGCTTACTTTTATGTATACAATAATGGGCCCACATAAATGGTAACACCCTAGTCTCAAAACGTCACGTGTAATAGGGCTAAGTATCAAAAGATGTAGGCAATAAAAAACTAATACATTATTGCACAAAGTCCGATAAAGATAATTGAAATACACGTCTGCACAGCCTCAACGTGTTTCCCCGCCCCAGGTCCGGTTCATCAGGAGGCCAGGGGATAAATACAAGGTTCAGAAGAAAATCCCTTTCATGGCTGCTGCACGCTTGATACAGAGGACCGGGTTTAAATATGATTGGGCAAACTCATAGCGGTAAATTACTAAGCAGGCTTACTAGGTTACTGTCCCTATTGACTAACTGCGCATTTGTCTAGATGTCAATCCACTAGAGAGTGCCATGAATATAATTAGGCAAACTCATGGCGCAAGATTACAATACTGGCTTAACGGGCTACTGTCCCAGATGACTAACTGCACATGAGCATGGATCTTAATCCACTAGAGTGTGCGCAAAAGGTTTTATCATTTCTTGCTCACATGTAAATAGGTGCGCGAGATGAGATGAAGGTGTGAAGCCCCGCAAGTATTGTGTCGGTGCATTACCTTCAGGGACTCCACGCAGCTGGATCCTGTCACAGGTAGGAAATCTTCTATCTAGGATTGTCGTGACGCCACTCTCAGAATTGCGGTCAGTGGGGACCGCCACTGCAGATTAAGGGACGTCTGGGGCTGATGGTGGGTGCAGTCAGTTGTAATAGCCTCCTGAGAGTGAGGCAAGCCCCAGGGCCCTGTGTAAGTGTGTGGAACTACAAGTCGCAGAATGACTCACACGCACAAGCAGGATGTCTTTCAGGGGTTTTACTCACTGATGGTGGCAGGGTGAGTAACCCGGGCGTAGCTGGGATTAACCAGGCTGGAACCAGGTGTCCTTTAGGCTGACTGATGAGGGTGGCTACCGACTCGCCTTCCTTAGCCCTTTCCGTTTTGGGGTAACCCCTGCTTGAAGCCCTGCTGGGGTCGCCCAGGGAAGTTGCTGGTGCCTCTCTCCCCTTCTTTTTGGCCCGTTTGCTTGTAGCCTGGACCAGATCACTCCAGCTGCTTGCCTCCTGTGAACTATGGGCCCTAACTGTGGCTACGTGGCTGCGGACTCTGTAGTGTTGTCTTGGGGGTGTAAAGTGCCCCCTCATGCAGGTTTGGCAAGGGAAAGGTGGATCTATCCCTGCACTGGGACCTGCTACCCGTTGGGCCTGGTATCTCCCTGACAGTCTCCTTACTTTCCACTCCGTTGCTCTCTCTTTAGCTGTGTGTGGATTTCGGGCAGCACTCCCAGGTGACCGTTCTCCCCCGTCGGTAGTCACTGCGCGTACGTTGTCAGAATTGTGTAGAGCTACAGGGTCTGCTTCTGCCCTCCCTGAACTTCACCACTCAACTGTCCTCGGCTCACTCTTCCCTCCTCTCCTGTTCTTGCCTACGTCACCTAGCAACCAGGCTCTCTACCACACCCCTCGAGTGGAGATGGAGGCTTCGCCCCCTCCACCCCTCGAGTGGAGATGGAGGCTTCGCCCCCTCCTGGGATCCCCAGGGGTCCTCTCAAAGGTAAATGTGTGAGACCTGATCACTATGCGCCTGTGTAGTCACACCTCGGTCAGCCTTCTGGATTACCTGTTTTGTACTGTCCCCAGCATGGGTGCAGTACTCAGTGGTGCCTGACCAGGTCAGGGGCGCCACATTCCCCCTTAGTTATCACCAGCACGTCCTCGGGCTGCAAGACAACATTTTAAAATGCATAAAACAGTAAAACATGGTAAAAGGTTTTAAAAACCACCAGGTACCATACATCACCACCCTCCACCCACAAGTCCGTTAACCCACCCTAAACCCTCTCTCGTTGGCCGCGCCTTCAGCCACTTCTGGCAGGATGTAGAGGCGGCTTTCATGGTCTGGTGGTTTCAGGGTATACCTGGCCTGGTGGAGCCGCGCCCTCAGCCTCTTCTGGCAGGATGTAGAGGCGGCCTCCACAGTTGGTGCTGACCAGGTACCCTCTTTGTGGTGGAGAGCCAGGCCCCATAAACAGGCATGCTCCCTGGTTGCAGGCGAGCCAGGCCCCTAAGCAGGCTGGCTCTGGTGGTGGTACCTCTGGGGTAACTATTTACACTGCGAGAGTTTGTGGCTATAGCCAGTTCATAGCCTTAAGGTTCATGGGTTTCTCACATTAGTTCATGTGGGCACATTTCTTGAACATGTAAACGTTGCAAAACTTCAAACTTTAACTTCTGTACTTCTTATTTTACTTTACATGGACTTTACACAGATTCCTCCTCACCAGGGCTTGGGCCTGTAGGGCTGCGGCACCTGTTGCTTTCTCCATCTCTGTCATCATCTGTAGTGGTCTCATCAATGGGTTCTTTGTCTTTTCTTTCCTCTTCTTCTGTGTCTGTTTCTTTTTCTGTGTCTGTTTCTTTTGCAGGATTACTGTAGGGACTTCTGGGACATGGTGTAACATCCAGTGCGTACCATCCGCGTTCTCCTTGGTGCATGGTGAATTCCACTGAGTCTCCCATCTGTAGATTTCTTCCTGGATGTCCTCTGGGTAAATGTGCTCTAACATCCCTTCTGTTCACAAAAATGCCTTCTTTCATGCCATGTACAACTATGAAGCCATATCCTGATTTTAAACTAAAGTCTTCCACTACTCCACGACAAAGTGGGCCTCTGACCTGGGATTTGGCTCTCCTTAAAGACCGTTTCTCTTCCAAGTCTCTGGCTGTTACTTCATCCTTCCTATTCGGAGATTGCTGTGCAGGGGAAAACTTTGTTCTGCTGCGGCGCCGTGTCTTGCGGGCTGGATTCTGCTGGGTTGCTACTTCACTGCTTGCAGGCTCCCAGGTGAGGTTTCTGGACAAATCTTCCTCAGCGGAGGGTGTCGGGCTCTCTTCATCCCAGCGGGAATATGGCAACATCTCTGGCTCTGGGCATGGATCCCCTGCTGATGGCTCCGGGGTCAGCTCCTCAGCCTTCTGTCCTCCTCTCCCCCTTAGTTCTTCTGAGCACTCCTGTTGTGGCAGCGCTGGGGATGGGTGTTCATCAGCCGGCCAGGGCAGTGGACTTTTTGGCGTGGATATTGCCGGAATCTTCCTGGGGGTGTGCGGAGGGAGCAGATACCGGTCCACCATCTCCTGTGGGAACTGGGCCTCTAGGTCAGCCTTCAGCTTCCAGTATTCGGGGTCCTCCCCAAGCAGGGACTTCCTAGCAGGGACTTCCTTAGACTGGGGAGCGGTGTCTGCTCTGGCCTTGCAGGCCGGGGTAAACAGTGGTACAGTCTTGTCTTGGCGGGCCGCGCCCTGCATGGCGGCGGCCTGGTATTGACGGGCCGCGCCTGACATGGCGGCGGCCTGGATCAGCGTCGCTGTCGCAGTCTCAATCAGGGTCGCAGCTGGAGTCTTAGCGGGCATCGCTACTGCGGCCGGTTCTTGGCGGGCCGGGCAGGGCATCGCTGCGGCGGCCTGAATTGGCGTCGCAGCTGCGATGGGATCTGTGCAGGCTGGACTGGGCGTCGCTGCAGCGATCTGGGCTTGGCGGGCCGCACCTGACGTGGCTGCGGCCTGGTTCAGCGCCTCACTTGCGGCGCGGACGAGCGTCGCTGCTGCGGTGGGGTCTTGGCGGGCCGGGCCTAGCATGGCGGCGGCCTGGGTCAGCGTCGCACCTGCGGCGTGGAGGAGGGTTGCGGTGGCAGCCGGATCTTTGCGGGCCGGGCAGGGCATCGCTGCGGCGGCCTGGGCTTGGCGGGCCGCACCTGGCGTGGCTGCGGCCTGGTTCAGCGTCGCCGCGCCGGGCATCTCATCAGGGACCGCGGGCGTGGAAACAGGGGTCGGGGCACTCGCGCTGGCAGTGGCAACACAGGACTCACCCATCGGTAGCATCATCGGGGTCTGAGTCGTCGCCGCTCGGTCTGGCACTCGTCGTGCGGTTCTTCTCTCGTAGGCCTGAACCGCTGCAGCCATCTCCAGAAGCTCCATGCGTCCCTCGCTGATCTGCCGTATAACCCTGGCCTCCAGTTGGTCGCAGAACTGGGCAAGCTCTTGATACCACCAGGCAGCGGAGCCTGGCTCTGGGTCTCTGCATCCAGACGCCATTTCCTCTGCGTCTCCTTCTTTTAACAGCAGGCTTCTGGCTCCCTTTCTGTCCCGACGTCTCTGAACGCCTCCGCTCTCATCACTTGCGAGGTCAGGACTCTGCAGGGGATCTCTGGGTAGCCACACCTCTTCGTGGGCGGTAACTTCTCCCAGCGCGGGCTGCTGTTGTTTTTCAGCGCGCTTTTCATGGTGGCAATATGGCGGCGCTTCCAATTTTCCAAGCGGACCGCCCAGGCACATGGTCACCTGTCTGGACAGGTCTAGTCCTTATCCTGTTCGTGACGCCAGATGTGAAGCCCCGCAAGTATTGTGTCGGTGCATTACCTTCAGGGACTCCACGCAGCTGGATCCTGTCACAGGTAGGAAATCTTCTATCTAGGATTGTCGTGACGCCACTCTCAGAATTGCGGTCAGTGGGGACCGCCACTGCAGATTAAGGGACGCCTGGGGCTGATGGTGGGTGCAGTCAGTTGTAATAGCCTCCTGAGAGTGAGGCAAGCCCCAGGGCCCTGTGTAAGTGTGTGGAACTACAAGTCGCAGAATGACTCACACGCACAAGCAGGATGTCTTTCAGGGGTTTTACTCACTGATGGTGGCAGGGTGAGTAACCCGGGCGTAGCTGGGATTAACCAGGCTGGAACCAGGTGTCCTTTAGGCTGACTGATGAGGGTGGCTACCGACTCGCCTTCCTTAGCCCTTTCCGTTTTGGGGTAACCCCTGCTTGAAGCCCTGCTGGGGTCACCCAGGGAAGTTGCTGGTGCCTCTCTCCCCTTCTTTTTGGCCCGTTTGCTTGTAGCCTGGACCAGATCACTCCAGCTGCTTGCCTCCTGTGAACTATGGGCCCTAACTGTGGCTACGTGGCTGCGGACTCTGTAGTGTTGTCTTGGGGGTGTAAAGTGCCCCCTCATGCAGGTTTGGCAAGGGAAAGGTGGATCTATCCCTGCACTGGGACCTGCTACCCGTTGGGCCTGGTATCTCCCTGACAGTCTCCTTACTTTCCACTCCGTTGCTCTCTCTTTAGCTGTGTGTGGATTTCGGGCAGCACTCCCAGGTGACCGTTCTCCCCCGTCGGTAGTCACTGCGCGTACGTTGTCAGAATTGTGTAGAGCTACAGGGTCTGCTTCTGCCCTCCCTGAACTTCACCACTCAACTGTCCTCGGCTCACTCTTCCCTCCTCTCCTGTTCTTGCCTACGTCACCTAGCAACCAGGCTCTCTACCACACCCCTCGAGTGGAGATGGAGGCTTCGCCCCCTCCACCCCTCGAGTGGAGATGGAGGCTTCGCCCCCTCCTGGGATCCCCAGGGGTCCTCTCAAAGGTAAATGTGTGAGACCTGATCACTATGCGCCTGTGTAGTCACACCTCGGTCAGCCTTCTGGATTACCTGTTTTGTACTGTCCCCAGCATGGGTGCAGTACTCAGTGGTGCCTGACCAGGTCAGGGGCGCCACAAAGGTCCACCCAAATTCCAGTCCAATATATGGCAGTTATATATGCGCAAGTGCAAAGACCGGGACATCACCAACTTCATAGATCCCAGGGACAGAAACATATGCATAAGGGTTAATGCGCATGAGTAAAGCACCTGAGGTCCGTGAGGAGATACACAATGGCAAATCCCCTAAGTCCCAGAACATGGACGCAACTTAACGTAGGCTACCAATAAAGTTACTGCACTAAAGCAGATAAATGGAGTAGTTGTTTATATGTCGCAGTGCAGACGTTCAATGACGTCCCAATGAATGCGACAATTCCAGGATGGCTGCAGGCTGCTATTTTTAGGCTGGGGAAGCCCATTAACCATGCGTCTCCCCAGCATGAGAATACCAGCACACAGCTGTCCGCTTTGTCTTGGCTGTGTATCAAAATTAGGAAGACCACATACCAGTTTTTAAAATAATTTATTTAAATATTTAAAAAAAAAAAACGCATGGGGTTTCTCGTATTTTGATACACAGCCACAGCTGGGACTGCAGCCTGTAGCTTTCTGCTTTATCTCCACTGGGTATCAATATACGAGGGACCCTGCTCCATTTTTTACAAATTATTTATTTATTTTCACATTCAACAACCAATCACAGATGCTGGCACGATTAAGAGCATTTTTGCTTGAAATACATTAACGTTTCCCTTTTTTACTATGCCTTAATATGCTTATTAAGCTTGGCTTTTAATCTTTGCAATAAAATTCATTTTTTAATTTATTGTGGGTGCTGGATCTGTGACGCCCTGGGCAAGCCAGGGGTCACAGGTCATAACACCACCACACCCTACACCCCGGATAGGTACACCAAAGCTACACAAAAATCCTTGTTGCCTTCCTCCAGGGGCTGATGTCCACACCAGGGGGTGGGCCAGGCGGTTGGCTCCGCCCACCGAGGAGTTCACAGCCCTGGAGGCGGGAAAACCGGGCAGAGAGAGTTAGAGTTTGGAGAGGAGAGATCAGTTTAGGAGGGTAAAGAGTGAAGTGGTAGAGGAGCAAGAGAGGAAGGAGAAGGAGGACAGTGAGAGTAGTGACAGTAAAAGTGACAGTTGAGAAAGCCTGAAGTTGGTCCGGGTGTGTGCCCCGGACTGAGAACAGCAGGGTCAGCAGACGGCGGTGACTGTCTGCAGGAGAGGCTGCTTGGAGGTTGCTGAAAGGACCGTGGACGAGTGGTGGCCCGGCGGTACCGGAGCGGTATACGAAGAGAAGCCAGTACCATTGGCAGGGGCCTTTCGGATCCCTGCAAGGCTAGGAGTCACCATGAATTTGCCAAATCCGTCAGTGAAGGGGACCTCTGGGTCTCCCAACAACCAAGTCCCGATTGAAGGCAACAGTCCAACCGTTAGAGAGAGACACCGCCACCGCCAAGGCACCAGTTTCTCAGGGCCAGCACCTGCGGGCAAAGAGGGGCTCCTCCGGCACATATCCAAGCCGGGGAGCGGGTTACCGGTGGGAACCCATCGCTACCAACATAGACTTAGGTGCAGGAAAAGGGACCGTCACCGTCAACTACCGGGGAAAAGCAACAGCAGCCGTCCGTGGGAACCGTCTTTCCAGCCATGTGTTTTACCGAGAACTGTGTCAACGTCTCAGGCTGAGTGAGTATCACAGTGCCGTGAGGCACGGTGCTGCTCCCGCGTCCCTGCACCCCACCAAGCCCTGCACCGGCCCCGCCATCCCTCCTCCCCCAACTCATCACTGGGCCCCGGGACAACCACCCCCTACCCACGGAGGGGAGAACTAACAACTTTGCTGCTCCCTGTCACCGCTCCCGGGATTCCCATAGAGACCAGTGGTGGTGTCCATACAATCACCACAACCGTGGGTGGCGTCACGGACAATAAACTATTCCAAAAACCAAACCCCTTTCACTCACGGGCGAGGAGCGCTGCTCGAGTCCCCGGGATCCGGCCCATCGCTCGAGCCACTGAGCAGCAGCAGGCCGCAGCAGCAGCGGCAGCCGGACCCGAGCAGTGGGAGAGCGCGGCGTCCCCTCCTCCGCCCGCGACAGATCTATTCATTTTTTCTCCTAGTAACTGTCACAGAGGGTTGGTGAGGGAAGCAGTGACTATGCATGAAAACTAATGAGTGGACACGGAAGTAGTGTAACAGCCACACGGGAGACTCGGTAAGTATAATTCTCCTGTTTTGCAGCTCCCTAGCTCTTACTAGCACCTTTTTACAGCACACATGTTCAGGTACCCATAAACTCATATGGGATTTGTTGATCGGGGTCAAGTTTGGCAGCCAAACCCAATTTTTTTGGAGGTCCATGCTGGTTTGACAATGTGAAACATTGCACTGCACTCGGATGTCATCCGTCTACAGTCTGATATATGCAGAGAAAGAGATTAATCTCTCCCTCTTCCATGCACATGTGATATTATCACAAAATGCATGATGAATGAGCGTTTTTGGACACATCTTCCACACTAAACAATTATTGTGAATGATGTGTCATTAGCATTAGAATCTGAAGAAATATTGGCCAGTATAAAAATGCCTTAAAATTGGAATGGTTTGGAAGGCATTAATTAAAGGGGTATACAGTGTGTCCACCCATACCCTGTCTACCGCCATTAACTTAAGAACGGCGGCAGCTATAGGCATAGAAGTGGTGTCTAGGTATAGTAAAGTAGCCATGCGCTAAGCAATGTAACCACCTATAGCAACAACGGAGTTAGCATTTTTATCTCGAAAACGGAACGAGATAGAGAAAAAAAGTGAAATACAAAGTTGTAGGGCATCATCAATTCAATACGAATCGACACCTTGCATACAGAAATGCTATTATTAGAATGTGTAAAACTTACAAGGTTGCGGACGTGAAGCGATACCTCATGCATCATATTTACAAGTCATTGGGTATGGTGGCTGTGTGGAGTGGCCTCCACGCTCACCTGACCTGACCCCATTGGACTTCTTTCTGTGAGGTCACATCAAACAGCAGGTGTATGAGACCCCTCCACCAACATTGCAGGACCTACGACGACGTATTACAGATGCTTGTGCAAACGTGTCACCTACCATATTGCACAATGTGCAGAAAGATACAGTATGCAGTCCAGAGTCCAGATGTGCATTGCAGCTGACGGTGGCCACTTTGAGCATCAAAGTTAAATGAGCGCCATATGCGTGACCAGCATTCAATATTTTGGGGGGGGTGGTCATGGGTTTCATATCATAGCATTTCTGTACGCAAGGTGTTGATTTGTATTGAATTGATGATGGCCTACAGTTTTTTAAATCATTTTATTTCTCTATCTCGTTCCATTTTCGAGATAAAAATGCTAACTCCGTTGTTTTCCACCAGGTGGCACTGTAGGTGGTTTAATTGCGTTGCACATGGCTACTTTACTACACCTAGACACCACTTCTATGCCTATAGCTACCGCCGTTCTCAAGTTAATGGCGGTGGATAGGATATCGGTGGACACACTGTATACAACTCAAATTTTCATGTCATATACACAAGATAAATATCTGATAGACACCGCCGAGTATCTTGCACCCTAAGGCATGGTTGGTTCTGTAAGCTGTAGTCCCCTGCAATTATGGCAAATGGCTGCATTATACAAGAGGAACATATTATCAGTCATGAACATTGAGCCTCGTCATTGATATTAAAAGTACTAAGCCTTGTTCGCACAATGTCTTTGAGATGCATTTTTTTGCTGCAGTTTTCAAAAAACATGGTATATAACAATTGAGTTTTCTGTGTCTTCAGAAAATCACGGCAACGTTGTATTGTGGGAAAACGGCCTTACCCCTGCTAACATTCATAAATATCTAAGCAGAACAAAACAGTTACAATAAAATATTACAATTCATTTATTGCATTATGTGTAAATACTACACAGCATATAATATGTTATAAAAAGGCCTATAAAATGGCGAAAGTGATTTACTATTTTCTTAAGAGTGCTTTACACGCTGCAACATCGCTACCGATATATCATCGGGGTCACGTTATTAGTGACACACATCCGGCGGCGGTAGCGACATCACAGCGTGTAACACTAATGAGCGACGATCAATGATCGCAAAATCCTTCCAAAACAGTGATCGTTGACACGTCACTCATTTCCTTAATATCGCTGCTGCCACCGGTATGATGTTGTTCGTCGTTCCTGCGGCATCACACATCGCTATGTGTGACACCGCAGGAGCGACGAACATCTCCTTACCTGTGTCCACCGGCAATGCGGAAGGAAGGAGGTGGGCGGGATGTTACGTCCTGCTCATCTCCACCCCTCCGCTTCTAATGGCCAGCCGCTTAGTGACGCCGCAGTGACGTTGCTATGACGCCGAACGCACCTCCCCCTTCAGGGTGGGATTGTTCGGCGGTCACAGCAACGTCGCTGACAAGGTATGTGCGTGTGACGCTGCCGTAGCGATGTTTGCTACGGCAGCGATCACCACATATCACTGGAACGACGGGGGCAAGTGCTATCGCTCGCGACATCGCTAGCAATCGCTAGCAATGTCGCAACGTGTAAAGCACCCTTTATATCAGCTTGTGCCAACAATGCAGTTCAATTCATCTAATTCCTTAATAAATTCAGGTAAAGTAGCTAAAATCAAATGTAAATGTTAAGTTCTTTGTATGATTATAGTGACATGACAATAGTAAAAATATGCATCACATTTCCTAATTTCTGATCAGAGGCATTTAGCATTACTTCCAGATGGTTCATAAGATATTCACTCACATACACTCAGTTTCCCTGAACTTATAAAATTTTATAATAAATAAATCTCAGCTAAATATTCATTATTCGGCAATGCAAAAAAAGATTGTTCTATGTTGCACTCTTCAGCAAAACTTGAATGATTTCAATGATTCATAACTTTTGTATGTGTGGTCTGATGAATTTCTGTGTTTAGTCTGTAAGACCAAAATAAAACGCTCGGGCCGGTAATTAATGCTCTCACATCTACAGTTAATGATACTCACTATGGCTGCAAAAATGCCTTATACCAAATGTTTTCCTTCCAAGAGACAATGAATATGTTTTGTCTATTAAAATGTATTGAACTCATTTTACCCCGCTGGCTATATATTCACAAAAAGTGACGTTATACTCACATGTGCAATGTTTTACGAGTAGTTTTTAGTGAGGGTTTTGAAAGATTTTTATGTAATTTTAATGAAAAATTTAGTTGAGTCAGAATTTATGAGTTGCCCTTGGACCCCAGACAAGGGTTTAGGTACAAGGAGAAAGCAGTAAGGGATACAGCACTGACAGACACAGATAGAAAAGGGACAGTGTGCAAGAACAGTATATGGCCCTTTGCAGTCCAGAAGCCAATCATAATGTAGAATTCCACAAGCTTAGCAGCTAAAAATGGGCCCCCTTACCTCTTGGTCCCTTGTGCACTAGCACAGTTGCACCAAAGATTTGTCCGACCTTGGGATACAGAGAAGTCAATGGGGAACTATATGTGACTGCAGATTACCATATTGTGATGTTGTGCCATGCATATATTGTCATGAGTTCCCTGCATTTGCAGTGCAAGTGGGCGGTCACATGACTACATATCGAATATGTGATTTGCATACTTGCATTCACATGCAGAACAGATTGAAAGACGTGAATGGGAATCTACATGGTACATGCTTAGGGATGAGCGAACCTTTCAAAGTTTGGTTCATCAATCTTTGGTGAACTTCCAGTTGTTTCCGCCAAACATTTTCAAACACCATTGGATTCAATCAGAGGCCAAAACTAAAGCAGAGAAAACGCCTTTAAGAGGGTTGAAAAGTTTACAAAACAGTAAAAATATGTTTTACAGTGGAGTCCTACTGTTGTGGCAAAGCCAATAGCTTCCTAGACTATTGACATAAGAAACATTGATGTGGATGAGAGACAGATGTAGGCTGGTGCTCCCAGACCCATACTAGTGCAGACAAGATAAAACTTGGAGACCCATCTTGGAGTTTTACATTTAACAACATTTAAGACAGCAGGACAATGGCATCAATTGCCCCCCCTATCCTCAATTGCTCCATAGTGTCTTTGCATAGTAGTCAGGTATGGTCCATGCAACACACAGGATGTGGCATGGCATTTTCATTTTTAAAACCAAGAGGTGGATGAGGGACAGTATTAGGCCTGTTGCTCCCACACAAATGCCAGGATAGACAAGACACTATTTGGAGATCCATCTTGGAGTCTTGCAAGGAAAAAGAGATGCCGGTCCAATGGAAAGCTATATCTGATTAAAGGAAACCAAGGGATGTTTTTTTAGAAATATTTTAAAAAACAATCCTTTTATTAATAGTCCCTTATAATCACAACGCGTTTCAACAACAATGTTGTCTTCCTCAAGAAGACAAAGCAGTAATCAAAGCAAAAGGTGGCTACTTTGAAGAACCTAGAATATAAGAAATATTTTCAGTTGTTTTACACTTTTTTGTTAAGTATTTCATTCCACAAGTCTTCCTGGAAAATACAGGAATTGATGCCGATTCTGTGGTGAAGGTTACAAAATTCATCCTCACCCAAAATTACTTTGCATTTGACAATAACATACAGTTAGGTCCAGAAATATTTGGACAGTGACACAATTTTCGCGAGTTGGGCTCTGCATGCCACCACATTGGATTTGAAATGAAATCTCTACAACAGAATTCAAGTGCAGATTGTAACGTTTAATTTGAAGGTTTGAACAAAAATATCTGATAGAAATTGTAGGAATTGTACACATTTCTTTACAAACACTCCACATTTTAGGAGGTCAAAAGTAATTGGACAAATAAACCAAACCCAAACAAAATATTTTTATTTACAATATTTTGTTGCGAATCCTTTGGAGGCAATCACTGCCTTAAGTCTGGAACCCATGGACATCACCAAACGCTGGGTTTCCTCCTTCTTAATGCTTTGCCAGGCCTTTACAGCCGCAGCCTTCAGGTCTTGCTTGTTTGTGGGTCTTTCCGTCTTAAGTCTGGATTTGAGCAAGTGAAATGCATGCTCAATTGGGTTAAGATCTGGTGATTGACTTGGCCATTGCAGAATGTTCCACTTTTTTGCACTCATGAACTCCTGGGTAGCTTTGGCTGTATGCTTGGGGTCATTGTCCATATGTATTATGAAGCGCCGTCCGATCAACTTTGCGGCATTTGGCTGAATCTGGGCTGAAAGTATATCCCGGTACACTTCAGTATTCATCCGGCTACTCTTGTCTGCTGTTATGTCATCAATAAACACAAGTGACCCAGTGCCATTGAAAGCCATGCATGCCCATGCCATCACGTTGCCTCCACCATGTTTTACAGAGGATGTGATGTGCCTTGGATCATGTGCCGTTCCCTTTCTTCTCCAAACTTTTTTCTTCCCATCATTCTGGTACAGGTTGATCTTTGTCTCATCTGTCCATAGAATACTTTTCCAGAACTGAGCTGGCTTCATGAGGTGTTTTTCAGCAAATTTAACTCTGGCCTGTCTATTTTTGGAATTGATGAATGGTTTGCATCTAGATGTGAACCCTTTGTATTTACTTTCATGGAGTCTTCTCTTTACTGTTGACTTAGAGACAGATACACCTACTTCACTGAGAGTGCTCTGGACTTCAGTTGATGTTGTGAACGGGTTCTTCTTCACCAAAGAAAGTATGCGGCGATCATCCACCACTGTTGTCATCCGTGGACGCCCAGGCCTTTTTGAGTTCCCAAGCTCACCAATCAATTCCTTTTTTCTCAGAATGTACCCGACTGTTGATTTTGCTACTCCAAACATGT
The DNA here is from genome assembly GCF_048569485.1 of Anomaloglossus baeobatrachus. Taxonomy (NCBI): domain Eukaryota; kingdom Metazoa; phylum Chordata; class Amphibia; order Anura; family Aromobatidae; genus Anomaloglossus; species Anomaloglossus baeobatrachus. Next base: position 175,958,605 of record NC_134354.1, on the reverse strand, counting down.
CTGCTATCTCTCTAATGGATTTTTTCTTTTTTTCAGCCTCAGGATGTTCTGCTTCACCTCAATTGAGAGTTCCATAGACCGCATGTTGTCTGGTCACAGCAACAACTTCCAAATGCAAAACCACACACCTGTAATCAACCCCAGACCTTTTAACTACTTCATTGATTACAGGTTAACGAGGGAGACGCCTTCAGAGTTAATTGCAGCCCTTAGAGTCCCTTGTCCAATTACTTTTGGTCCCTTGAAAAAGAGGAGGCTATGCATTACAGAGCTATGATTCCTAAACCCTTTCTCCGATTTGGATGTGAAAACTCTCATATTGCAGCTGGGAGTGTGCACTTTCAGCCCATATTATATATATAATTGTATTTCTGAACATGTTTTTGTAAACAGCTAAAATAACAAAACTTGTGTCACTGTCCAAATATTTCTGGCCCTGACTGTATATCTACAGGAGACTGGGACTGCAATGGGAAGCAAAATGGCACCACAATATGCAAATTATTTCATGGCCAAGCTTGAGAGTGACTTTTTTTCCTCTTGTCCAATTAGGCCTCTGGCTTACTACCATTACATTGATCATATTTTAATCATCTGGACAGAGTCTGAGCAGCAGCTGAAGATCTTCCATTAACACTTTAATCAGTTTCATCACAACATCAACCTAACACTCAACTACTCCTGCACTGAAATCAACTTTTTGGACACCATCATTAAACTACGTAACAATGAAACAGAGACATCCCTGTACAAGAAGCCAATTGACCGTCTAACATACCTGAAATGGGACAGTCTTCATCCAAAACACATAAAAAACTATATAGTGTACAGTCAGGCCATCAGGTACAATCGGATTTGTTCCAACACTACAGATAGAGACAATCACCTTGAGGGCCTCAGAAAGAAATTTCTGAATCAAGGCTACCACCCAACAACAATTGAAAACCAAATTACAAGAGCCACCAGAATACCAAGAAACCATCTCTTACTGTACATTATAAAACTAAAGAAGAAAACAACCGGGCACCTCTTGTAATCACCTACAATCCAAATCTGGAGGTGTTAAGAGGAGCTGCACGGAAACTACAACCATTACTGCAAAAAGATACCCGATTAAAATCTATTTTTCCAGACCCCCCCACTTCTGTGTTTTAGACAGCCCCCGAATCTAAGAAGCATCATTGTCAGAAGCTCCCTGTCCTCTCCAACACCAACAGGAACATTTCACAGCAACCAAAAAATGTAAAGGCCCCGTCACACTAAGCAACATCGCTAGCAACATCGCTGCTAACGAACAACTTTTGTGACGTTGCTAGCGATGTTGCTGTGTGTGACATCCAGCAACAACCTGGCCCCTGCTGTGAGGTCGTTGGTTGTTGCTGAATGTCCTGGGCCATTTTTTAGTTGTTGCTGTCCCGCTGTGCAGTACAGATCGCTGTGTGTGACAGCGAGACAGCAACAACTAATGTGCAGGCAGCAGGAGCCGGCTTCTGCGGAGGCTGGTAACCACAGTAAACATCGGGTAACCAAGAAGCCCTGTCCTTGGTTACCCGATATTTACCTTTGTTACCAGCCTCCGCCGCTCTCACTGTCAGTGCCGGCTCCTGCTCTGTGCACATGTAGCTGCAGGACACATCGGGTTAATTAACCCGATGTGTGCTGTAGCTATGAGAGCAAGGAGCCAGCGCTAAGCATTGTGCGCTGCTCCCTGCTCTGTGCACATTTAGCTGCAGCACACATCGGGTAATTAACCCGATGTGTGCTGTAACTAGGAGAGCAAGGAGGCAGCGCTAAGCAATGTGCGCTGCTCCCTGCTCTCTGCACGTGTAGCTGCAGCACACATCGGGTAATTAACCCGATGTGTGCTGTAACTAGGAGAGCAGGGAGCCAGCGCTCAGTGTGCGCTGCTCCCTGCTCTCTGCACGTGTAGCTCCGTGCTCTGGTAACCAAGGTAAATATCGGGTTTGTTACCCGATATTTACCTTAGTTACCAAGCGCAGCATCCTCCACGCGGTGCTGGGGGCTGGTCACTGGTTGCTGGTGAGCTCACCAGCAACTCGTGTAGCCACGCTCCAGCGATCCCTGCCAGGTCAGGTTGCTGGTGGGATCGCTGGAGCATCGCAGTGTGACATCTCACCAGCAACCTCCTAGCAACTTACCAGCGATCCCTATCGTTGTTGGGATCGCTGGTAAGTTGCTTAGTGTGACTGGACCTTAAGACCTGTCCATTTATATTGACAATGGACAAGATAAAGATTCCCAGATTACATCAGGACTACAAGATCCCAGGTGCCTTTAGCTGCACCACAACCAATGTGGTGTACTTAATTATATGTACCAAATGTCCAACTGGGGGTCTGTATTTAGGGGAGACAGGACAACAGCTCAGGACAAGGATGAATTATCACCGCCACACAATTAAGGAAAAAAGAATCGATCTACCTGTGGCTAGACATTTTTGTAACCCAGACCACAGCATCATGGACATGAAATTGCTGGTATTGAAAGGAAATTTCAAGTCCCAGAGAGACAGGAGACTATGGGAATACAAACTTATGATGACCTTTGACACATTCAGAGCAGGAATGAATGTGTCACATGGATTTATGTCTTTTTACATCAATTAAGAAATGTTCTCCTCAGAGCATCTGGGGGCATCACAGCCCAGACGATACCCCAATCAGAGGACAATAAAACTTTCACACTGCCTATCTGTGAACTGCAGTAATATTTATGGCCACAACAGTTTGTCCTCTTGCCATAGTGATAGTTCTGCTTCACATAACTTGGCTCATTTGCTGCTCCATTCTATGTCCTGTTGTGTATAAATATGAGACTCTTCAGATTTTGTGTTATACTGAGCCTGAAGAAGAGACCTGAGTAGTCTCGAAAGCTTGCTATTATTACCATCTTTTCAGTTAGCCAATAAAAGGTATCAAACACTGAGGACTCTCAATTCTTTAAAACAACATTCCAAATGTGTTCATTCATAGTTTTGATATTTTCATTGTGAATCTACAATTTTCAGAGTCATGAAAATAAAGAAAACTCTTTGAATGAGAAGGTGTGTCCAAACGTTTAGTCTCTACAGTATATATATATTTACTTTAGAGTCCATCATGGATGGCTATAGGCCAGAATTCACCTCACTCATTCAAGTATCAGACAAGGGCACACCATTTTAAGTAGGCTGTCTGCAGGCAACCGTCCCTCTGCCATTGGCAGCATGGTCCACGCACCTGTCCATCTTCAGGAGTACATGATAGTCCGGGACTCATTTCTCAGAGTCCACTAGTGCCTTCCTCCTCTCCTCTCAGTGGATGCAATTCCCTGATGAACAACACTGCCCAAGTACAAGTCCTGGAGATATGGGGCATGGGGCAGAGTCCATGGGGCAAGGACAGTGTGTTAAGACCAAAATCCAGGACAGAGTCTATGGCGGAGGGCATACAGCTCTCCCACTGCTCACAGTCCAATTAACCAGCAAAAGAGTGCGCAAAGGGCACCAAACAAAACCGGTAGGGGAAAATAAACAACAGCTTTGGCCTTTCTGGGCCAACTTCTTCAGGGAACCAGATCTCCTGACCCATGTCCCCTCCACTGAACACAGAACAGCTCCACAGGCATAGGTGCAATTAACCCAAAAGGAAAGTACTGTGGACTGGCTCTTCCCAGACACTTCCACACTTCTTCTAGCTAGCTTCAGACCCAGGTAACCCCACACTAGGCCACCTTCTTGTACATGGCCAAGAGGTCCCCCTTGACCATGCTCATCACAGCTGGCACCTCTTTAGGATTGCACCTGGTATTCATTGATGTTGATGACTTCGACCACTTGTCCAGGCAACAGGGCTTCAGTCCTCTGGAAACAGCCGCTGCTGTCGCTGGTCCAGGTTATCGAGGCCTGGTCTTTTCGTGGGACACTCAGATTCAACAGGCCTCCTGGCCACAGCACCTTTTTTTGATGCTGCAGCCATTTTTTCAGGGTCATATGCCCTTTACTTTCACACCACACTCTCCACTGCTCCATCATTATCTTTCACTTATCAACAATGGCGCCGGCCTGCTCGGTGGTGAGAGTATACCTTCTTCCGCTTGCTCTTCCCAGGGTGAGGCTTTTTTTGGCTTCCCCACTGGAGTGTTTCTTTATCCCTAGATTTTAAATAAACAGGGGAGCACTACGTACCCTTTTTCTCACTTTCTGGTGTGTAGTTCATATAAAATGCACTGGACATAAAACACACAAAACAGTATAAAACTCAATAGGAGTGGGGGAAACACGACCACTTCCTACACAGTCACTATCACACCAAGACTATGAGAAATTGAAGACATTTCATGTAGTGTATAACTGCATCACCACACGAGATGCGAACCATGTCAGCAGTGTGAATTCAGGGGCAGTGAGTGAGGCTGTTACATGAGGTAGATAATGGAGAAGAACACTGTCTGAGATAAAACTTACTGAGGTAAAACTTTCCTTCTTGTGATGTAAATGATACTACACTAGTATATAAGGCAGATAGTGGAGGAGCACACAATATCTGAGGTAAAAATTTCCTCTATTTGTGAGTTAGATGACACTACACTCACATCCCATGATTAGAGTTGAGCGCGGTTCGCGGTTCGAGGTTCTCCAGTTCTCGGCTCGAGTGATTTTGGGGCCTGTTCTAGATCGAACTAGAACTCGAGCTTTTTGCAAAAGCTCGATAGTTCTAGAAACGTTCGAGAACGGTTCTAGCAGCAAAAAAACAGCTAATTCCTAGCTGGCTTTCCGCTGTAATAGTGTAAGTCACTCTGTGACTCACACTATTATGAAATTTCAGTGTATAGTGTGCGGGAACAGCGCCTTCAGATCACTGTTGTTTGTATAATGGCCATTTTTTTTTTTTTCCTTGTCTTCCTTCCCTAAGCGCGCGCGTGTAGTGGGGAGGGCCAGCATGTCAGCCAATCCCAGACACACACACAGCTAAGTGGACTTTTAGCCAGAGAAGCAACGGCATGTGTGATAGGATGTCCATGTCACATGTCCCTGCATTATAAAACCAGACATTTTCCTCCAGCACGCCATTATCTGCCTTCTGCGTCCTTGGTGTCAGACATTACTGGCGCAGCTCCTATCGCCGATACAGCTGTATTATGCTCCATACACAGCGCTGTACAGCATAGGGATAGCACTTTCTATCAGTCCTTTTAAGGGCTCGTACCGGCAGGGTCAGAGCCATAGGTGACAGGTCCTGAAAACAGAGACAGCGTCTGTGTACCTAAGGTCAGGGATTTCCTCGCTGCATTTCCCCATTAGGAGGGAATAGAAAGGCAGGCTTCCATTCCTCTACCCAGAGCCCCACAATCCTGGCACTGTACCCTCCTGTCCTCTGCACACTCCAACTCATTATAACTAAGCCATTATACTAGCAAACACTGAGTGTACCTAGTGGCATCCTAAACGTGGCTATTGGACTTTTGTATAGTCCCACTAGTGCAAAGATATTTGCAGCACGTCTGCCTGCATTGCACACTCCAACTGATAGTTACTAAGCCATTATACTAGCAAACACTGAGTGTACCTACCAAAAAAGAAGAAAGAGGCGATCAACGGTTCAACACTTATTTTATTAATATTCATATTGAAATATAGAACATGTGGACAAGTGAAGGGAGGAAAGAACGGTATACATCACCGCAACCAGTATAGGTATTGATCATAATGTGCCAATTATATACCAAATTCATGATATAAGGTCACATCCAAAAAGGGACAAGTGTCCCACAATTAGAAGAGAAAACCACACCAAGATGCTGCATCAAAACAATTCTTGATCGATGGATACAATATACAATGAAGAGGCATATATATATAAATGGAAGCAAGAAAGGATGATATATAACCTCTCAGTGTGGAAAAGACTCTTTGATCATTGTATAGTCCATATCATGTAAAGTACACCATACTAGTACGCATCTGTGTGCTCACACATCTCATGAGGAAACACGTGAGCATACATCCACATACACATATATTCCATGCTAGCTCTGCTGTAAAAACCACAACACACAGACCCCACATATGACCAGTGTGAGACTAAACAATTTATTCATATACATAGAAATAATCTCACACCAAAGTCAATATATATGGAGATAACAGCGGCTAGTTATTAATTAGTATTTTTTCTGTCTTTTTTATTTCTATTTTTATTTATATTTATTTTTATTTTTATTTCTATATTTATTTCATTTTTTATTTAATTATTTTTCCTCTATATTTAAAATTATATTTAGTTTTATTATTTTTATTTCTTTTTTCTTTTTTATTATTTCCTGAATTTAATTTGTCATGGTATACATATATACCTATCTATATCCATAAAATATGTGCATATATGTAATCTGTGCATTTGCTATTGTATGTGTACTGTATAATATGTATGTTTCACTATGTGTAGTAATTGTTCTTCTTTTATTATTGATCATATTTTTGTTTTTATGAGATTAATGTATATGTCCATATTATGTTGCGGTTATCATGTGGGGATCCCTCCATGTTTATTTTCCTGCATAGCAATTTCTAATTTCTACTTTTCATCCCCCTCCTGGCTGGGTGGTTGACGCATGCGCCGCTTGCCTGGATTTCCTGTTCTCGCAGGTGCGTCTCTATGGCGACGGGGACGCCGGGTGTTACTACCCGGCGTTCTGTGGGGCCATGACGTGCTTGTGAGGCAGGACTTCCGGTTGGCCGGCGATGGATGCGTCCGGTCGTCTGCCCAATCAGCTGGGGGATGAAGGCCTATTTTAATGGCACCCCCGTAGTTTCCAGTCACGCCCCCTGACGAAGGTACACTCCAAAATGCGCATCGGGCGCATTCCCTCCGCAAACCGCATACTTTAGGTAATGCTATATCCATACTATGGTTGGTCCAGGTAGTGTTTGAGTGTCCCACATTGTGGATTTTTCTCCGTATGTTTCTGTCATGCTGTGCTAGTATGGTGGCAGTCGCCAGCCAGTAGCATGTGTGGGGTGTCAGTGCTATAGTCTCTATTACCCTGCGGTGTTATCAGTCCTATTGACACTGACAACTATACGTGCTGTAGTTTTGGTGATTGTCATTGCTGCTGCGTGGGGAACACACATTGGCCGCGGTATGTGAGTATATATGTATGTGCTTTGATTTGTTGTCCTCGCGATATTGTGTATAGTGTGGCCTGTGTGTGTCCTTTCACTGCAGCATTGTCCATTAATGCGTCTATATGCACATGTATACACAATTGTGTGTTTTCCTCATGTTTCTATGCTGTGTGAGACACACATTGACCTCTACGTGGGAGTAATGTGTGTATGTGCAGACGCATGTTTACATTTATTCCGTGAGGTATCTTCATGCTGCTGCTCTTGCCGCTGTTATCTCCATATATATTGACTTTGGTGTAAGATTATTTCTATGTATATGAATAATTTGTTTAGTCCCACACTGGTCATATGTGGGGTCTGTGTGTTGTGGTTTTTACAGCAGAGCTAGCATGGAATATATGTGTATGTGGATGTATGCTCACGTGTTTCCTCATGAGATGTGTGAGCACACAGATGCGTACTAGTATGGTGTACTTTACATGATATGGACTATACAATGATCAAAGAGTCTTTTCCACACTGAGAGGTTATATATCATCCTTTCTTGCTTCCATTTATATATATATGCCTCTTCATTGTATATTGTATCCATCGATCAAGAATTGTTTCGATGCAGCATCTTGGTGTGGTTTTCTCTTCTAATTGTGGGACACTTGCCCCTTTTTGGATGCGACCTTATATCATGAATTTGGTATATAATTGGCACATTATGATCAATACCTATACTGGTTGCGGTGATGTATACCGTTTTTTCCTCCCTTCACTTGTCCACATGTTCTATATTTCAATATGAATATTAATAAAATAAGTGTTGAACCGTTGATCGCCTCTTTCTTCTTTTTTGGTTGTTCCTTTAGCGATTTGGTTCATATATTATAGTTCCTTCTGCGCTATATATGATAAATATGTATGTACATGTGCATTGCTATATTTAAAACGATATGCAGATGTTTATGCCAATTTCTACTCTTGTTCTCCTTACTGTGTTATGCACAGATCTAGGTATATTCACAATGGACTATAAAGCCATGGAGTCTTCATGGCTGAACCAAGTGGATCAAGTGTTTGGTGAGGTCTCTACGGATAATGAGACTAGTAGTGGATCGGATTTGGACCTCATGTTTTCTGAGATTACTACTCTTCTAAATAAACGTACACGCCTTTGGTGGAGCAGGCTACTCCTGACTAAATATATTGATAAAAAATTAATACCACGTGGTCTTAGGGTTAGATTAACACCAACCTTTGTGGTTGAGGACCAAGACTTTATATCTAAGTGGGAGGATATGTGCAATAGTTGCTCCTTCAATCTTATGCAGCTCCTGATTGACTTAAACACTTCTAATATTGCCAAGATGGATTCTATTATTGACCAGAAACAGACCTCTTTTCGGTCTATTTGTCCCCCTGACAAGGCTGACAAATATGATTCTGAGGCTACGAAGAAGGTTGACTCCCTTGTGAAACAAATTCGAGATGTTCATCTGAGGAAGTTTAGACGAGACCAGAAGGATTTTTCTGAAAATAAAGTTTACTTCTGGCGTAAACCGTATACCATACAGGAGGGAACTAGACGTCCGTCAGCTCATTCCAATATATCCTCTTTGAGTGAAGTATCGGAAACTTCCGATTCTAGTACTAGATCGGGAACTACATATGGCGGTCGTGGTTTCCCTCGACATCAGCCCCCCTGGTATAAAAAACCCAAAGGATCTAACATCAACACTGACAATAAGGTGATTAATTTAAGCTCATATATACTTAGTAAATCTGATTTATCCCTATTGTCTAGAGGTTTATCCTTTTCACCAGTGGTAGGGCTTAATATGTTTACAGTAATTAAAGACTTACATCTTTTTGCCCGATCCCTTTTATTTAAAAGGTATTTTTTTGATGACACATCTCGAACTTTGTTTCCCACAGAAAAAGAACAAGCGGCACTAGCAATATTATCTGAGTTAGAATCTGAACATAGAGCTGGTGAGGGAGGTAAGGTACCATCCTGTATTAAACCCTCTTCAAAAAAATCCTTACCGCTATCTTCCTGCGCAAATATTGATTTATTTGTGCAGGTGGTATCGAAAGACCTTGAAAATTTGTCTAGCCGGGTCAGGGTTGACAATCTATCTAAGTTTGAATGCAATCGTCTTCAGGAGTTGCAACGGCTACTAGAAGTTACAATAAAGCCTGCAGATAAAGGGGGAAATATAGTCATCTGGCCGACATCCGCATATGAGAAAGAGGCGTTTCACCAACTAAGGGATACTGTATGTTACAAAAAACTAACATTTAATCCCCTTACTAAATATGTTGAGGAACTTAAGCGGATTGTGCAAACGGCTAAGGATGACTGTATTATCTCCCCTGAACTGGCATCGGCTTTGATTGTACCTGAGCCTAGGATTGCAACATTGTACTTACTACACTTACTACCAAAAGTACACAAAAACACCTCCTCTCCTCCGGGTCGCCCGATCATTTCAGGAAATGGGAATTTCCTTGAGAACATCAATAGGTGGCTTGATGATCAACTTCAGCCACTTGTTAGGAATCTCCCTTCATTTATTCAAGACACAGGTGATTTTCTGAGACGTATAGACGGGTTATATGTGGGCCAAGATTCTCTTTTAGTATCATGTGACGTTGAGTCCCTATACACCAGTATCCGACATGTTGATGGAATCAGAGCAGCGAGATTTTATTTAAGTATGAGTAATTTGTCATCTAACTTTGTGGATTTGGTGTTGCGGTTGTTGGAGTTCTCGTTGACACATAATTTTTTTGTTTTTAAGGGGTCCTTCTATCTTCAGCTCCAGGGTACAGCGATGGGCGCTTCTTTTGTGCCAGCTTACGCAAATCTGTTCCTGGGGCTGTGGGAGAGGGACCTCCCCCTGTCAGATTTGGAGTCGTCGATGGGCCGAGTCCTTTTATGGACTCGGTACATCGACGATATTTTCCTTATCTGGCAGGGGTCTTTTGATTTACTTTTGATATTTATTAACGAATTGAACTCCAACACCCGCAACATCCATCTTACATATCAAAGCTCTGCTGATTCCATTGCATTTTTGGATGTGCTGGTGTATAGGGACTCTGAGGGCTGTTTACAGTCTAATTTACATCGTAAATCTACGGCGACTAATACGCTACTCCACGCGTCATCCTTTCATCCCCCACATATGATCCGTTCTATACCTGTCGGACAATTCCTTCGTGTCCGCCGTCTGTGTTCTAGTGATCGTGATTTTGAATTTCAGGCGGCTGAATTAACTAAACAATTTTCTGAAAGGGGACACAGCAAACGTATGATTAAACATGCTTACCATAGAGCTAAATACTCTGTGAGGAATGATTTGCTGTACTCCAAGAAGGTACGGAACAGTGATTCATCTATTAGGTTTATTACCAACTACTGTTCCGCACATTCTGGTATCCGTGAGGCATTGTTAAAGTCTTGGCCGATTTTACAGGCCGATTCCATACTGGCCAAAATCTTACCCTCAAGACCACAGATCACCTTACGTAGAGCCAAAAACCTAAAGGACTATCTTGTCCATAGCCTTCATGAGAGTACTCCACCCCCAATGTTTTCCAATGTACCAGCTATTAGGACCGGATGTTCTCCGTGCGGCAAATGCGTAGCTTGTCCTAATGTACTGCGGACAAATACTTTCTGTGATTCCTCTGCTTTGAAGAATTATACAATCAGGAAGAGGATCACGTGTGAGTCCAAATCTGTAGTCTATTATGGAGTCTGTCCCTGTCCCAAGATTTATATTGGGCTCACGACCCGACAGTTGAAAACTCGGGTTCGTGAACACGTTTTGGGAATAGAAGCGGCACGGGAACATTCTGATACATCCACTCTCAAGACAATTCCGCGGCATTTCAAGCTCTTCCATGAATGTGATTCTAAGGGATTTCTAGTCCGTGGAATTGATACTTTGGATGTGGATGTTCGTGGGGGTCGGGTCAGTCAGCGATTGGCACAATTAGAGACGCAATGGATTTGGCGTCTCCGTACGGTGCAGCCTCAAGGCCTAAATGAAAACATGAGTTTTATTCCGTTTTTGTAAATGTCTTGGTGTCTTTTTGGTTTTAATTGTTTTTAATTTTATTTATTTCTTTAGGCCTACTAGTACTATATGCATTGGTATATGTCACTTGTATTGGCGATTGGTTACCTGGTCATCGTCGCTTTACATACAGGATGCCGACATGGATGGATCTCTTCGGACTGCAGCATCTTTTGGATATTTTCTTTCTTTCCTAATTAGTATTTTTTCTGTATTTTTTCTGTCTTTTTTTATTTCTATTTTTATTTATATTTATTTTTATTTTTATTTCTATATTTATTTCATTTTTTATTTAATTATTTTTCCTCTATATTTAAAATTATATTTAGTTTTTAGTGATGAGCGAGCATGCTTGTCACTACTCGGTACTCGCACGAGTATCGCTGTACTCGGGCTGCTCGGCGGGGACCGAGTAATCTCGCGATACTCGTGCTGTACTCGTGGTCTTCATTTCTGCATGTTGGCGCTCTTTTGAGAGCCAGCCCTCATGCAGGGATTGGCTGGCAGACCACTGCAATGCCACAGCCCTGTTAGTTGTGGAATTGCAGTGATTGGCCGGCCTGCACAGCGTGACCGAGCCTTTATATCGGCCAGCGCGCTGTGCTCTGCTCACAGCTATCCAGACAGTGAGTGCAGGGAGAGTGTCGCTAATTCAGGGAAAGCTTTGCGGCCCTTTATAGCTTTTTCAGTTGCAGGGCTGCAAACAGTGTGACCAAAAGTCCTTCTCAGGACCATTCTAGTTGTATACAGGCAGGCAGGGTATAGCCAGGTCGGAGTACAGTAGCAGAGTCCTTCTCAGGACTATTGTTGCTATATACAGGCAGGGTATAGCCAGGTCTGAATACAGGCTAGTGACCAAAAGAGTCCTTGTCAGGACTATTGTACCAGTATACAGGCAGGCAGGCAAGCAGGGTAGTGGTGACCGTATACCAGCCTTCATCATATCTGGGGCTGGTGTACACAGTGTAAAACAGTCCAGATAGTGTCTGACTTGTCTGTAATTGTCGCTCCCCAAAAAAACCTGTTAGGTTCTTATTGCGTCCGTGCTTGGTTTTTAAAACCGCACGTGTGTGCCTGTTGGTGGCAGCGTACAGGTGCACTTGTGTGCAATTTCCAGAAACTTTTATATAACGCACAAGTAGTGAATATACACGTCAGCAGTGCACAGCATTGCAAAATGCGCAAGGGCATTGGCAAGGAACAAGGAAGTGGACGTGATGGTGGTGCAGGCAGAGGCCGAGGTCGTGGGCAAGCTCTAATTTCGCCACAACAAAGGGCCACATCTAGTCGCTCGCACGTCCTGTCCCAAATTCTTGGGGACCGCAGCAGTACACCGCTCTTGAACCAAGACCAGTGTCAACAGGTTGTTAGTTGGATAGCAGATAATGCTTCCAGTCAGATTGGCACCACCACAAACACTCTGTCTTCCACACGGTCAAGTGTCAGTAGCCGTGATACTGCACCGCACATTTCTGAACCTGATCCTCCTTCCTACCACCAGGCTGAGTACACGTCCTCCTCGGACATTAATGATCCCACACTTGGACACTCGGAAGAGCTGTTCACGTTTCCATTCACACATTCTGGCCTCTCGCCAGCTCATATTGAAGTGGGTCATGAGGAGATCGTCTGTACAGATGGCCAAATATTTGAGCAGCCACGTTCTCACGAAGTTGGCAACGTGTCTCAACAAGTGGTGGACGATGATGAGACACAATTGTCAGCAAGTCAGGAGGAGGAGCAGGGTGCGGAAGAGGAAGACGACGTGGTGGATGATCCAGTAACTGACCGAACCTGGCAGGAGGATATGCAGAGCGAGGACAGCAGTGCACAGGGGGAGGGAGGCGTAGCATAACAACAGGCAGTAAGAAGCAGGGTGGTGGCCCCAGGCAGAAGTCAGGCAACCGTTCCCCGGAACAACACAACGACACAAGGTGCCTGTACAAATGTTAGGTCTTCCCGAGTCTGGCAGTTTTTTAAGTTGGATCCAGATGATTCAAAAAAGGCCATTTGCAACACCTGCCGTGCCAGCATCAGCAGGGGTACCAAAACTAGCAGCCTGACCACCACCAGCATGATCAGGCACATGTCAGCCAAGCACCCGACTTTGTGGGAAGTACAACAGAGTCGAGGAGCAGTGCTTGCTGATGTCACTGCTACGTCTTCGCTGGTTGTGCATGCGAGCCAATCCTCTGTCCATGCTGCCTGCGAACAAGCCTCCTCCACTCCTGCACCTGCAGTTGCCTACGCAGAAAGAACACCATCATCAAGCACGTCCTTGTCCCAGCGCAGCGTTCAGTTATCCATTCAGCAAACCTTTGAACGCAGGCGCAAATACACTGCCAACACCCCACATGCCACAGTTCTAAATGCTAACATTTCGCGACTGCTTGCGCTGGAAATGTTGCCTTTTAGGCTGGTGGAGACAGAAGCATTCCGTGACCTGATGGCGGCAGCTGTCCCACGTTACTCGGTCCCCAGCCGCCACTATTTCTCCCGGTGTGCCGTCCCCGCGTTGCATAACCACGTGTCACAAAACATCACACGTGCCCTGAACAACGCTGTTTCACCCAAGGTCCACCTAACCACAGACACGTGGACAAGTGCTTGTGGGCAAGGCCGCTACATCTCGTTGACGGCACACTGGGTTAATATTGTGGAAGCTGGGACCCAGTCTGAGCGAGGGACGGAACACGTCCTTCCCACACCAAGGTTTGCAGGCCCTACCTCAGTCAGTGTTTCACCCACACTCTACAGCTCCGGAATGTCATGCTCTTCAGCCTCCTCCTCCTCCTGCGCATCCTCATCCACTGTGCCCTCCACACCAGTCACAAGCTGGAAGCACTGCAGCACTGCCTCGGCGAAGCGGCAACAGGCTGTGCTGAAGCTAATCTGCATAGGTGACAAACCCCACAATGCAGAAGAGCTGTGGACAGCTCTGAAACAGCAGGCAGATCACTGGCTCACACCTCTGAACCTAAAGCCAGGAAAGGTCGTGTGTGACAATCGCCGGAACCTGGTGGCGGCTTTGAGGCGAGGCCAGCTGACACATGTTCCATGCGTGGCCCATGTGCTCAACCTCGTGGTTCAGCGGTTTATAAAGTCATACCCAGAGCTGTCTGATCTGCTGGTAAAAGTTCGCCGCCTGTCTGCACATTTTCGAAAGTCACCTACTGCTTCAGCCGGCCTTGCCGGCTTTCAGCGCCGTTTGCATCTTCCGGCTCACAGACTGGTGTGTGATGTCCCCACGCGTTGGAATTCAACTCTGCACATGTTGGTCAGGATATGTGAGAAGAAGAGGGCAGTTGTTGAGTACCTGCATCACCTAAGCCGTCGGGAAATGGGTCAAACTCCACACATAACACCTGAGGAGTGGAGATGGATGTCAGACCTATGTACCATCCTCCAAAACTTTGAGGACTCCACCAAGATGGTGAGTGGTGATGACGCCATTATTAGCGTCACCATACCGCTACTCTGCCTTCTAAAACGGTCTCTGCTGAAAAACAAACATGATGCATTGCAGGCGGAGCGCGATGAGTTGCAGCAAGAAACAGTAGTGGGTGTGGGTGATAACACACAGCCCAGCCTCGTCTCATCACAACGTGCAGTGGAGGACTATGACGAGGAGGAGGATGAAGACATGGAGCAACTCTCCGGCCAAATTGAGGATATGACATGCACACCAGTCATATCCTCGGTTCAGCGTGGCTGGCCAGAGGACAGGGTAGATGAGGAGGAGGAGGAGGAGGACAGCATGTTCAGTCATCTTGTTGGTCAGGCTACTGAAGTCCTGGCTGTTAAGAGTCTGGCGCACATGGCTGACTTTATGGTAAGCTGCCTGTCTCGTGACCCTCGCGTTAAGAACATCTTGGCCGACAATCATTACTGGTTGGTAACACTGTTAGACCCACGCTACAAGGAGAACTTTTTGTCTCTTATTCCCGTGGAGGATAGGTCAACCAAAATGCAGCAGTTCCGGAAGGCCATACTCACGGAAGTAGGCAAAGCATTCCCCTCACAAAACGCTAGCGGCATAGGTCAGGAATCAGTGGACAACCGAGGCGTACAGCCGAGAGAGGCACAAGTCCAATCCGCCAGAGGTAGGGGAACAGTCTTTAAGATGTGGGACAGTTTTCTCAGCCCCTCACGTACCACAGCCCCTGAGGTGCGGGGTAGTGCCACAAGAAATCCTAAGTTTGCCCAGATGCTGAAGGAGTACCTTGCAGATCGAACAACTGTACTCCGACATTCCTCTGTGCCTTACAATTATTGGGTATCCAAGCTGGACACGTGGCATGAATTGGCTCTCTACGCCTTGGAAGTCCTGGCCTGCCCTGCTGCTAGCGTTTTGTCAGAGCGTGTTTTTAGTGCCGCAGGTGGAATCATTACAGATAAACGCACCCGCCTGTCAACTGAAAATGCTGACAGGCTGACTCTGATCAAGATGAACAAGGGTTGGATTGGGCCAGACTTCACCACACCACCAGCAAATGAGAGCGGAATTTAAAGTTTGCCATGTACCTCCACTCACCCATGGGTACACACTTCTGGACTTTGGATAATCGCTGGACTGCTCCTCCTTCTCCTCATGCGCCACCATGATGATGACCGTTACAAATTGCAATACGTAGGCCTTTCTTTCAGGTATACCCCCAGTGGTAAATTTTTTCGCCCATTCTTTGCAGAATGGACATTACAACGACAGGAGACCCGCTCCTTTGCAATGGGAACAATGTGTTGAGGCCCTCATGCACGTCTCTACCCAGGGACAACATGGAGCCTCCCAATTTTTGGCGGCCCTGCCTAAGGGCTATACTATAATACACCCACTTCCTTAAAATGGACACTTAATGTTTTGAGGCCCTCATGCACGTCTCTACCCAGGGACAACGTGGAGCCTCCCAATTTTTGGCTGCCCTGCCTAAGGGCTATACTATAATACACCCACTTCCTTAAAATGGACACTTAATGTTTTGAGGCCCTCATGCACGTCTCTATCCAGGGACAACGTGGAGCCTCCCAATTTTTGGCTGCCCTGCCTAAGGGCTATACTACAATAGACCCACTTCCTTACAATGGGCACTTCAGGTTTACAGGCCCTCATGCACGTCTGTATGCAGGGGCATTGGTGAACCTCACAATTTTGGACTGCCCTGGCAAAGGAAAATACTACAAAGACTCACTTCCTCAAAATGGGCACATTAGACTCAAGAGGCCTTCATGTACGTCTCTTCTCAGGGACATCGGAGTGCCACACAATGTTTTCACGTAAAATCTTTCATGTATTAATCTCAAAAAGTAACATACACCAGCTCTATCTCACTATTGGGTATGTGCCCTTAACATTTCTGCCATGAAAAATCATTTTGGGGTCATTTTGGAAGGTTTTCTGGTGAGTCCGTAAAAATGGCGTGAAACGCGGACAAAATTGTTCACAGCTGTGACTTTTGAGTGATAAATGCTTCAAGGGGTCTTCCCCATGCTGTTGCCATGTCATTTGAGCACTCTTCTGAGACTTTTGTGACATTTTTAGGGTTTCTCCATGCTGCCGGGGGGTCATTTCACAAAAATACTCGGGTCTCCCATAGGATAACATTGGGCTCGTTGCTCGGGCCGAGTACACGAGTATCTTGGGAGGCTCGGCCCGAGCTTCGAGCACCCGAGCTTTTTAGTACTCGCTCATCACTATTAGTTTTATTATTTTTATTTCTTTTTTCTTTTTTATTATTTCCTGAATTTAATTTGTCATGGTATACATATATACCTATCTATATCCATACAATATGTGCATATATGTAATCTGTGCATTTGCTATTGTATGTGTACTGTATAATATGTATGTTTCACTATGTGTAGTAATTGTTCTTCTTTTATTATTGATCATATTTTTGTTTTTATGAGATTAATGTATATGTCCATATTATGTTGCGGTTATCATGTGGGGATCCCTCCATGTTTATTTTCCTGCATAGCAATTTCTAATTTCTACTTTTCATCCCCCTCCTGGCTGGGTGGTTGACGCATGCGCCGCTTGCCTGGATTTCCTGTTCTCGCAGGTGCGTCTCTAAGGTGACGGGGACGCCGGGTGTTACTACCCGGCGTTCTGTGGGGCCATGACGTGCTTGTGAGGCGGGACTTCCGGTTGGCCGGCGGTGGATGCGTCCGGTCGTCTGCCCAATCAGCTGGGGGATGAAGGCCTATTTTAATGGCACCCCCGTAGTTTCCGGTCACGCTCCCTGACGAAGGTACACTCTGAAATGCGCATCGGGCGCATTCCCTCCGCAAACCGCATACTTTAGGTAATGCTATATCCATACTATGGTTGGTCCAGGTAGTGTTTGAGTGTCCCACATTGTGGATTTTTCTCCGTATGTTTCTGTCATGCTGTGCTAGTATGGTGGCAGTCGCCAGCCAGTAGCATGTGTGGGGTGTCAGTGCTATAGTCTCTATTACCCTGCGGTGTTATCAGTCCTATTGACACTGACACCTATACGTGCTGTAGTTTTGGTGATTGTCATTGCTGCTGCGTGGGGAACACACATTGGCCGCGGTATGTGAGTATATATGTATGTGCTTTGATTTATTGTCCTCGCGATATTGTGTATAGTGTGGCCTGTGTGTGTCCTTTCGCTGCAGCATTGTCCATTAATGCGTCTATATGCACATGTATACACAATTGTGTGTTTTCCTCATGTTTCTATGCTGTGTGAGACACACATTGATCTCTACGTGGGAGTAATGTGTGTATGTGCAGACGCATGTTTACATTTATTCCGTGAGGTATCTTCATGCTGCTGCTCTTGCCGCTGTTATCTCCATATATATTAACTTTGGTGTGAGATTATTTCTATGTATATGAATAAATTGTTTAGTCTCACACTGGTCATATGTGGGGTCTGTGTGTTGTGGTTTTTACAGCAGAGCTAGCATGGAATATATGTGTATGTGGATGTATGCTCACGTGTTTCCTCATGAGATGTGTGAGCACACGGATGCGTACTAGTATGGTGTACTTTACATGATATGGACTATACAATGATCAAAGAGTCTTTTCCACACTGAGAGGTTATATATCATCCTTTCTTGCTTCCATTTATATATATATGCCTCTTCATTGTATATTGCATCCATCGATCAAGAATTGTTTTGATGCAGCATCTTGGTGTGGTTTTCTCTTCTAATTGTGGGACACTTGCCCCTTTTTGGATGCGACCTTATATCATCATGAATTTGGTATATAATTGGCACATTATGATCAATACCTATACTGGTTGCGGTGATGTATACCGTTCTTTCCTCCCTTCACTTGTCCACATGTTCTATATTTCAATATGAATATTAATAAAATAAGTGTTGAACCGTTGATCGCCTCTTTCTTCTTTTTTGGTTGTTCCTTTAGCGATTTGGTTCATATATTATAGTTCCTTCTGCGCTATATATGATAAATATGTATGTACATGTGCATTGCTATATTTAAAACGATATGCAGATGTTTATGCCAATTTCTACTGAGTGTACCTAGTGGCATCCTAAACGTGGCTATTGGACTTTTGTATAGTCCCACTAGTGCAAAGATATTTGCAGCACCTCTGCCTGCATTGCACACTCAAACTCATTATAACTAAGCCATTATACTAGCAAACACTGAGTGTACCTAGTGGCATCCTAAACGTGGCTATTGGACCTTTGTATAGTCCCTCTAGTGCAAAGATATTTGCAGCACGTCTGCCTGCATTGCACACTCAAACTCATTATAACTAAGCCATTATACTAGCAAACACTGAGCGTACCTAGTGGCATCCTAAACGTGGCTATTGGACTTTTGTCTAGTCCCTCTAGTGCAAAGATATTTGCAGCACCTCTGCCTGCATTGCACGCTCAAACTCATTGTTACTTACTAAGATGTTATAATAACAAAAATTGAGTAAACTTAGTGGCATCATAGAACTGTCTGTTGTATTCCATTAGTGCCCCAATGGTGCCAAGCTATGTGCAGCACCTCTGCATGACACCCTCCTGCTCTGTTTTTAATAAGCTATAATGATAGCAAAAAATACTGCCATTTAGTGGCATCATAGAACTGTCTGTTGTATTCCATTAGTGCCCCACTGGTGCCAAGCTATGTGCAGCACCTCTGCATGACACCCTCCTGCTCTGTTTTTAATAAGCTATAATGATAGCAAAAAATACTGCCATTTAGTGGCATCATAGAACTGTTTGTTGTATTCCATTAGTGCCCCACTGGTGCCAAGCTATGTGCAGCACATCTGCATGACACCCTCCTGCTCTGTTTTTAATAAGCTATAATGATAGCAAAAAATACTGCCATTTAGTGGCATCATAGAACTGTCTGTTGTATTCCATTAGTGCCCCACTGGTGCCAAGCTATGTGCAGCACCTCTGCATGACACCCTCCTGCTCTGTTTTTAATAAGCTATAATGATAGCAAAAAATACTGCCATTTAGTGGCATACAAAAAATGGCTGTAGGACTCCTTTATTGTGCCACTTGTGCCAAGCAATCTCAAGCACCTCTGCATGACACCCTCATGCACATTTTGCTATGCTAATTTTATAGCAAACTCAGGGAATTCCTTGCTGCATTTGATCATTAGGAGGGATAGAAAGTGAGGCTTCTTTTACTGTCCTGGTACCCACAGAACACGGCCACTGTACCCATCTGTCCACTTTTGCCACGCTATTTAATTTGCCCAAAGAGCTGACTCTTTTTCTGCCATCCTAAAATTGTCTGGAATACTAAGTTAGTGTTCCTTTGCTGCCAAGCAAGGTACAACACATGTGCATTCTACACTCCTTTCCATTTCTGGAATGCAATTATTAACTGCAGGTAGTCCAGCCAATCTGTGACGAAGGTGCAGGCGTGGATATAATGTAGCCTGCATCCAATGATGGTTCTCTCGATGTCTGACAGCTCAACAATACCTTTTGTTTCCACTTCCAAAACAAGTGATGACCTGCCAATCACACTCCCTGTTGCGAGTAAAGGAGTGGAAGTTCAGTGTGAAAAACCATGTGTGACTGCTGCCCCCACAGTCACAGAGGATGAAGAGCACGCAGATGCACTTGATAGGGCAGGCGGTGGTTGCACAGGCACGCTAGGCCGCATTGTAGCACAGTGAAATTCACATTGCGACTTATGCTTCATTTTAAGTTGTGTACAGGGTGGGCTCCCCAGTATGCAGCAAAACCAGGCAACAGGAAAAGGACTCTAGGCAGTTGGGTTGATAAATGATTGTTTAACTTTACCAAAACAAACAATAAGAACCATGCATACAATTTAAATAATTGAACAATCTATTCTGTTGCCTACTACCTGCTAATCCCTCTGCGTAGCAGCAATTGTGTGTTTGTGCGTGTGTGTGTGTGATTGTGTGCGTGAACACGACTTACCAGTGGCGCATCACAAGAGCTTCCAAGTTATCTACCTAAACATAGTCAAAACACATTACCCCCACTGAATACCCTTGTTAGCTGAAGCCTCACAGATAATGCAGATGATAACAGTGTGAATGCAAACCACACAGCTCTGCAACACAGTCATGGAAATCTTGAAAAGCAACAGTCAATGCAAACATGTGTTGCTGTCCCTCTATGATTTAAACTGTACGTGACAATTTGACAGTGCAGAGGCAGCAAGTCTTATTGTCTATATAGATGGCCTACCCAGAACAGATATGTGTTTTGCTAATAAAACAAAGTGTTGCGTGCCCGCATTATTGTCTGGGCACAGCCTACCGTACCCGGGTACTGTGATGTCCAGTTTCCAGAAATACAGACTTTACGCTCCTCTCACGGTAAACAGTATAGACAGTACTATAAGAATGTTGGTCTGTGGCTCATGATTTTGCTCACTGGCATTACGGGGCTCATCATCAAAGTACAACATGACTCCCCTCACAATTCAACGAAGTGTTTCCGCGGTGGCTCCTTGCTGTAACACACACCTTTAGCTTTTCCTTCTGTTCATAGACAGCATCTCCAAGTCCACATCCGAAGAGCAATTTGATATTGCTATAGTGACCAAACCAAGGCAGATCCAAAAAAACAGCAGCCCCTTGTGTGTAGTCTGCAACAATGCATGCAATGGCAAATTAGCATGTTGCATTGACAGTGGCTAAAGCTGAGCAATACACCTTCACGCTATCAATTCATATCCATGTGACACTTCAAGGAGGAACTACTCAAAGGTGTGAGTTTTTGCCTTCTACTTACAGATTGTTGACAAATCTTACAGATTCCATGACTTGGGTGATCCTTTGCGATGTCCATAAATTAACAGGCGAGGCAAGGCTTACAGCCCATGCGACCTGCATAGCCAACACGACTTCTGCTCAGAGTCAAAGTTGTGGTCCAGGATTCAGTTGTTGACTTGCTTCCAGTACTTTGTGTCTGGCCAGGAAGACGCAACGTAACCTCGTCGTCAGTAGCATCCTCCTCCACCTCCTCTGCTGACCTCATCGACTGGCTGACTTTGGTTTGACAGTAAGTGTGGTCTCCAACCTCATCAATAACCCTGTGTGTTTTCATTCCCCTCGTCCTGAGTCCTCCGAGAAAACCTCTTCCTGCCCTGACCGAATAGTAAAGTTGTCATTCCAATCAGGTATCTGTGCTCCTCATCATGTTCCCCATTGTCTCCACCAGGAGGATTGACTTTTTGGAAATGAGGGTGTAGATTAGGCTCAGCACCTTCTTCATCGGGGCCTGGATCCCACTCACAAAGCTTCTGGCCATCTGCGCAGATCATTTCCCCTGTCTCATGGAACTCGCTACCTCAACACGTCAGATTATCTGCTACACCCGCAAGCTTCAAACTGAATCTGAAAACTCATCTGTTCAGAAATGACTATAACCTTCAATGAAACCACCACCATACGTACTTGACGCTCAACCTACACCACTCCTACTGTCTCCTCCCAAAAATCCTTTAGAATGTAATCCCGCAAGCACAGGTCCCTCTTCCCTCTGTACCAGTCTGTCTATAGTTACTTGTATATGTATTCTGCATGTAACCCCCTTCTCATGTACAGCACCATGGAATCAATGGTGCTCTATAAATCAATCTATAATAATAATTATACTATAAATAAATAATAATAAAAATAATAACTTCCTTGTCTGTACTCATTGCAGCTTTGGAGCAGACCTCTGATTCGCAGGCTATAGTGCGACTGAACAGCTATGCAAACTCAACCATCTCTGTTACCCCATACTCAGCAGGGCTGGTGGAAACTTGAGAGCTGTTAGGAAGCAAGTGCGATTGGATTGACACCACAGAGGAATGGAGTATTTGGGATCTTGAAATTGGGGTGGAGGAGAGGCCACTTTATGGAGCACTTCAGATCCATTGAAGCAGCTGCTGTTTTGGCCTCATCTACATTTGTTAGCGATGGTTGTGTCCGTGAAAAAAAGGATCATATCAGATTATCCATGGGAAGAAGTACACCTGTTCTTTTGGATGGTATTTGTTGTTACAAAACCTGTAACCTGAAGCCTGCTGCGGTTTCATTTGCGCCCAGGTGTCAGCTGCCATTTAGGGCTGGGCCTTGGGTTGTCCAGCTGGCTGCTTTCTCCTCCACGTCTAAGTGTGGAGAGGCAGCTAGTGCGCATGCATGTGCCGATTTACCCCAGCCGCAGCCTAACTACAGTGTTTCGCCTAGTGAGTATGCTCAGCCTGACTGTGCCATTGGTGAGGCTAAGTCTTCATTTCGGGATACAGCGCATGCTCCCACACTTAGTGCAAAAAGCCTCTTTGCACAGGTACTTGCACTCCGTGCTGGGTCTAGGTCCTGTGTTGTGCCTAGACACCATAAAGCTGATAGTCTTTTTTCAGACACTGTATTTCATGCTACTGAGCATGCTCAGGCACTTACTGCATCAGAGACTATGTCCGGTAATGAACTCTTTGGCCCTGCCCCTGATGTGGGGGTCCCATATAGACCACAGGGCATCAGGTGTCCTGACAATGTGGCCAGGCCACTCCCAAATGGCTTGCAGAGGCCCGCCCCTATGACTTGTCACCGCATTATTGATGGTCAGACAATGACTGGTGAGGTGTTTGGGTCATGGCAGCCATGAGGTCATCATTGAAGTTGCGGTTCCAAATAGGACGCTAGTTATGCCACTCATGACGTGTAACTCTGTTTTTGTCTCCAGGAGGTGCATTGTGGTTCACCCTGGTTTGGGGCAGACCCAGGTTATAAAAGGGGCTGGAGCCAACAAGGAGGTGCACAGTCTTCTATTATGCTCCGAAAGAGCACACCTCCATGTGTTGAACCCATTGCGGCTTTAGGCCAGAGGTAGGCAGGGATAGGGCGTCGATGCAGGCCGCCACCACAGTTGGTAACGCAGAACGGTTAAGACCAGCTCCTGTCCTACCAGTCCTGCTTGTGCAACCCAGTGGCATTAACAGGCCTGCTGCTGCTGATGCACCTGCTGTCCACAGGTGTGGCCCCTACGCACACGGTCAGCGTACTCAATGGCCCCTGTGTTGTTAACAGTGAGTTCCTGGGCTGGGTGGCCATGTGGACCCTGTGACGCTAACAGGGCTCCCAGTCTCCAGATCCGAATGGCGTCTAACTCGGTTCAGGCTACTATTAGTTTCATAGCCACACAGCTCTGTATCCTCCACCAAACCTTCCAGTTGCCAACCTCTCCTTTTCCATCTGGGAGCACGGTGGACACTGACTGCTGATGGGGATGTATACCTTTCTCTTTCTTTTCTTAATAATTTTCGGTTTATAGCGGTAACATAGTATATACCACCTTATCCAAATCTGCCAGTCCCACTGTAACAGATGGTGTTTCTTTAGCAAATGTTACTGTTGCTTAACCACCAAATCCACGGACAAAAACTTTTTTCCCCTTTCCAACACACCTGTTCCCCTTTCCACCGGCATCTGTCCTTTTTCAACTCATTTTGTATATGACCAAAAGTGCAACTCTGCAGGGACACTGTACTCAACGCCATCTCAGCACAGCAGCCAGCCCTCGGTCCCTAAGATGTGGACAAGTAAAAGACCATTTCCTCCTATCCATGACAAAGCGTTGAGATTCACTCTGTGCAGCACTGGTGTTTAGTGGAAAAGCAGATCTAAGATTGCGTACCACCTTCTGCAGATACTCCTGTATACGTGCGTCCATTTCTATGGCAGGAATTATTTTGCCAAATTTTGTCTTGTACCGGGGATCTAACAGTGTGGCAACCCAGTAGTCAGGATTACTTTGAATTCGTACAATCCGAGGGTCATGTTGTAGGTAGTGCAGCAAGAAGGCGCTCATGTGTCTTGTGCATCCAGGAGGACCAAGTCCTTGGTGTGTTGGTGGCAGAGAGGTGAGAATCGTGCCTCCTTCCTCTGCCCTCTCCCCACAACCTCGCACAACCGAAATGTGAGCAATATCTCACTCATCTGCTGAGTCTTCCATGCCCATCGCCAGTTCGTCCTCCATTTCTTCATGGGCTCCTGCACCTTCCTCAACACTTTTTGCTGATACTATGCGCCCTTGTTAATCCCTCTCCCTCACCATGACTGCCGTCTAGGTGCCGCTGACCATCTGGACCTCGTAGATCTTGTTATCACTTCCGCATATGACTCCTCCTGTACTTCCTCCCCTTCCTCTTGTCCCAACACCTGACTCCGAATAATAATTACAGTGTGCTCCATCATGTAGATGACCAGAATTGTCACGCTGAGAATGGCATCGCCAGTGCTAAACATCTTCGTCGACATTTGTAAACTGTGTAGAAGGGTGCATAGGTCCTTGATCTGACACCACTCCAGCAGTGTGATCTGCACCACCTCTGGATCAAGTTATCCCAGGCTATATGTCATAACGTATTGCAGCAGGGTTCGGCAGTGCTGCCACAAACGCTGCAACATGTGCAGATTAAAATTCCTGCGTGTCGGCACATCGCATTTCAGGCGTTTAACCACCAGACCTAAAGACTTCTGTAGCGACGAAAGTTGTTGAGCTGCTGTGTGCGCACGATGGAAGTGAGCACATAGCGAGCGTGCCCGCTGCACAAGGCCATGTAGGCCGGGATGGTGTTTTAAAAATTGCTGGAGAATTAGGTTCAACACGTGAGCCATACAAGGCACGTGTGTCACATTGCCCTGACGATGGCCCGCAGCCAGGTTTGCATCATTGCCGCACACGGCTGTTAAGTCACCAACGGAGTCCGCTCCGTCAATTTGTACTCCGGTCGCCAGGTGACAACGTGTTCCTTTCATGCATAGTGCTGATGATGGGAGAGGAGTCGATGCCAGCGGCGCAGGTGGACGCAGGTTATGCTCACCCACTGGGCTGCATTACCTTGACAGATGCAGAATCTCTGGCTGAATGTAGCTGGTGGGTATCTCACAGATGAAGTACCATCATTCAGCTACAACCAATGGGAAGACACCACACCGTTTTTTATGCCCATCCTGTCTGCAGACCACTGCCAGACATAGCTATGAACCTCTGGTTACTTTTACCCCCAGTTCAGTTTTATGATTTTGTGTGCTTGTTACCTGACTACTTTTCCTGCTTGCTGTTTATGTACCTTGTTGGCCGATCCGCATTTCACCTCTGCTTGTTTTCTGATTAAGTCCTGGCCATCCCATTCTGTTCCTGTTACTCAATTAATGTTTTGACCCTGCCTGACTACTATTCTCTGGAACTGCAGCCTTACACAGGTATTGATCACCTTGGGCCCTGTGTAATTCCTAATCCCTGTATAGGGGTTAAAGGGTTTCAGGGTTCTAGGGGTCCTGCTTGGTGAGTGGCTTCCCTCTAGCCTATCATTTACAGCCCATCTGAGTGTGTGGATCAAGGAAGGCGTTACACCGTGCTCTCTGCAGAAGGCCATGTGGGCCAGGATAGTGCTTTAAAAATTGCTGGACAACCAGGTTCAACACGTGAGCCACACAAGGCACGTGTGTCACATTGTCACAGCGAAGGGCCGCACCCATGTTTGCATCATTGTCACACCCGGCCTTCCCTGGCTGCTGGTTGAGTGGAGACAACCATTGATGAAACTCGGTCTCCAGAGCTAACCGTCCACAACTTCTCAGCGGTGTGACTCACATTTCCCATACATTTCAAAGTAAACCTTTGACCGCCTGATGGCATTGAGCTCTGCTGCCAGCATAGTAAGGAGGTGTGTGGTATTCCTTGTGCGCAGTTACAAGGAAGGGTGGCCTGACCACACAGGGTTTGGGCCAAGGTGGAGGACCCACACGAGGTTGAAGAGGCAGAAGCAGTGTATTAACTTCTACATACAGAAGGATTGACACAACTCGTGGGGACGGCAAGACTTGTACAGCAGACCCTTCTCCATCTCTCCCCACAGTAACCCATTGCCCAGTCAGCGACATGTAACGCCCCTGTCCATGCTTACTGGGCCAATTATCTGTGGTGAAATGCACCCTGTCACACAGAGTTTCTCAAGGAATCAGTGATGTTTAGTGCGACATGCTGGTGTAGCGCGTGCACGCCTTTGTTGGAGAAGGAGTGGCGCCTGGGCATCGGCTCTTGGGGCACTGCGATGGGCATAAGGTCTCAAAAATCCTCGGTTAAAAAGGTTGGAAAGGCAGCATTTTGGTAGCCAACAGTTTGCAGATGCTGAAAGTCAACCTCCAAGCCACGTCATGCCCTTCTAAAAGCATGTAAAACACAGCGAGGGGACTCCAACCACAGTCTCCCTTGTTTCCACTAACTGGGCCACACACACCCCACTTGACTGGCATCAGTTGACCCCCCTTTTGAAAAAGAAAAAGATGCTTTGCATGAAGCACTCTCAAAAATACGCGTGCCTTTCCCGTCCCCTGGCTGACCCAGGGGAAGAAATGTCCTCTGAGAGCCATGATTTTTGCATTTTGGTTCTTTTAGAAACACAGCGAGGGGACTCCAACCACAGTCTCCCTCGTTGCCACTAATTGTGCCACACACACCCCACTTGACTGGCATCGGTTGACCCAATTTTCAAGATGAAAAAGATGCTTTGCATGAAGCACTCTCAAAAATACATGTGCCTTTCCCGTCCCCTGGCTGACCCAGGGGAAGAAAAGTCCTCTGAGAGCCATGATTTGTTCATTTTGGTTCTTTTAGAAACACAGCGAGGGGACTCCAACCACAGTCTCCCTCATTGCCACTAATTGGGCCACACACACCCCATTTGACTGGCATCAGTTGACCCCCCTTTTGAAAAAGAAAAAGATGCTTTGCATGAAGCACTCTCAAAAATATGCGTGCCTTTCCCATCCCCTGGCTGACCCAGGGGAAGAAAAGTCCTCTGAGAGCCATGTCCACATTGTCAGTGGACAGACACGTGTGCTTATCTGCCAGCAGACCCCCAGCAGCACTGAAGACAGGTTCCGAGAGAACGCTGGCTGCAGGACACGACAAGATCCCCAAGGCGTACGTGTCGAGCTCAGGCAATTTATCCAGATTGGAAGCCTAAAATGAGCAGGGCTCAAGTTGCACAGTAATGGCATCGATGTTTCCTTGCATATACTCATATATCTGTGTGTCCTCCTCTTTTTCCTTGTCCAGCCCTTTTGTTTTCGCATGAGTATATGTCCTTGTCACTTTCACATGTGTTTGTGTTGTGTTGTGAGTTGTTTGTCACCTTTTGGACACCTTTGAGGGTGTTTTCTAGGTGTTTTTCTGTGTTTGTGATTGCCTGCCATTGTTTCCTATGCGTTTCGAGTTCGGTTCGTCGAACGTTCGACGAACCGAACTCGAACGGGAGCTCCGTTCGGCGAACCGACCTCGAGCCGAACCGGGACCGGTTCGCTCATCTCTACCCATGATGTCTGAAGTGAAATTGCCCACATTGTGTGAGGCAATAAACCCTGCATTATACTCCCTGAGGCTGAAGACACACTTCTGCCATCTCTTTCTTGAAGGAAAAGGAAGAAGAGACAGTGAAACAGGAAATTATATTTTCCTAAACTCCTCCCTCCTAAGTGTAATAAGAAACCAGGCCAAACGGACTCCTGTTTCAACAAGGGGAAACATTTAGCCTAATATAATAGATATAAATATAGATAATAATAAGTCAAGGAGCTGAGGGTCCCACTTTCCTACAGTCATGTGCCCCCTTCGTATTTTGGGGAGTTCATTCCAGGTGCACTCACTGCTTAGTGTTATATTTATTCGGTCATGGAACCAGTGGTACGGCCATGTCTCTAAAGTGTCCTGAGTGCCACATTTCAACACAACAACCCCAGGCCACATGTTTCTTGTGCTACTGTGAGCAGCCTGTGTGGCCTAAATGTGCTACCATGGTCTGGTGTGTCTCTGGACTTATTTCCAATAATGAACATCTGGGAAGTCATTTCCCAGCAATTACAAAGTGAGTTGTTGGTATTCTCACTCTCGTACATGCAAAGTGGGTCGTTACAAAATAGGTTGTGTATAAAGTAATGTAATTTAATCTCATTGTACATATACTGAAAGAACTCTACCTGATAGCCTATAAATGTTGCCCTAGATAGTAAATCTACTGTAATAAAACTAAAATTTATAGTCTAAATGTCAACTACAACTACAAATGCACTAAAATCTGCATCCTAGAACACATGGAGGTTAGGGTGGAATACAAGATTTAGATCACAAAGCTTTAATCAGGGCTTAGTGCTTGCTAATATGAAAGAAAATACATTTTTTGCTATTTTTAACATAAAAAGATACCGGGAAGAACCATATAAAGAGATCATTTGCTTTATCTCTACACTTGAAGAATTGCCAAGTTGTCTATTTACATAGTCTTTGGCCATTTTTTGCAGTTTGCCCATCTCTTCTGGTTCTAGTTATGTATATCAGGATGAAAGAGCTGAATGCTCCAAGGGTCTATTAGAATCTGATGTTCCTTTTGTTTCTAAACCACAATGCTGTGATTTCTGCTATTGATAAGACCATCAAGTCAGCGTGATTTCTATTGTACTTGTTCTGCGGTTTCAAACCGGAAAAGTTATTTTAAATCTGTATAAATATGCCCTTCATTTACGCAGTGTATTCAATATGAACAAAAAAAAAGAAAAGTTTGGGGAATAATTCCAACGAATTGCATTTCCTCTAACAGATGCCCACGAATCATGGATTATTTGGGTTTATACTAATCCTCGCAGCTTCTGCTTGGAATGTAAAATGTGACTTCAGAACGCAGACTAAGATAACCACTGTATAAATCCAATGCTTGTAATGGTCCATGTAATACTCATTACTTCTGTGTACTTTATAGTCTCTTGTGTTTTACAGGCAGTTAACATGAAATCTGAAGATTGAATACTTAAACATGTTTGGTGTTGTTAAAGGTGTACACCTTTCAAATAACACATAATGATGCAAGATCTTTATTAGAGAATCATTGCCTGAGACAAGGGTAATTATGAATATAGCAGCCATGAAACCAAGTGGAATATTTTTTTCACAATAAACCCTACAAATCCCATCCTTAAAGGGGTATTTCCATCTCCAAGATCCTACCCTAATATGTAGCAGGTGTAATAATAATAATAATAATATTAGCAAATACATCCATTTAGAAATGTAGTACTGGAAGCTACTTTCTATAAGTACAGATGTTTGACAGAAGGACTCCCACAATGCACATAGTATCTAGTTAGTTCACTTCCATAATATGTAATGGTATATGACTTAAAGGGAATCTGTCAGCAGGTTTTTGCTATGAAATATGAGAGCAGCATTGGTCTGCTTACTGTCATATTGGTAAAATTGTTTTCACTACTGCCTATCAAGCAGTTCTGTAAATGATGAGCTCTGCAAAACCCCACCTACATCACTGATTGGCAGATTTCTGTGTACCCTTTACATTGACAGAAAGCTGCTAATCAGTGGTTTGAGCATGGTTACACAGACCAAGAAGACTACATGGCAACTAGTCATCTAGTGATAATCTCCAGTTTATAAAACACTGTTTTTATCGAAACTGCAGCAATCAGCCCTGTAATAGATACATCGCAGGAATTAAAGTCTCTTCCTGTACATTACAATGCTCTCAAATTACATAATAAAAATCTGCTGACAGATTCCCCTTCACTGCCAAGCCTGTGTTCACTTTCCAAATAAGGCCAAATTTCACAATTCTGACCAGTATCAATTTATGCTGTAATAACTCAGGAACACTTCAATATTTTCCAGTGGTGCTGAGATTTTTTTTTTTAAAGAAATATTGTACTTCACACTAGTTGTAAATTTTGGCTGATATGATTTGTATTTATTTCTGAAAGTAATGAAATAAAAATTTGACAAAAGAATTGAAACTGTAGCAATTTTCAAACTTTTATGCCCTTAAATCAGGTAGTTACATCATTCAAAATCATTAATAAGTAACATATTCCAGTTGTCTTCTTTATATAAGCACCATATTTTTGGGGTTGTTAGGAAGTTAGAAGGGTTAAAAGTTTGTCAGCAATTTCTCATTTTTCTAACAAAATATACAAAACCAATTTTTTTATGGGCCACGTTATATTTGAAGTAAGTTTGAGATTCCTATGTGATAGAAAATATCCAAAAGTGACATTATTTAAAAATGGCCCTTGTGAAAGTGCTCAAAACCACATTCAAGAAGTTTATTTATTTACTAACCCTTTATGTATTTTACAGGAAAATTGTACTATTTTCCATAAAAGTATTTCATTAGCTTCAGTTTTTTTTATTCATACAAGGTAACAGGAGAAAGTGGACCATACAATTTATTGTGCAATTTCTCCTGACCACAGGAATACCCCATATGTGGAGGAAATCTACTGTTTGGGCGCATGGCAGTGCTCAGAAGGGAAGAAGCGCTATTTGAATTTTTAAGCTCAAAATTTGCTGGAATAGATAGTGAACACGATGTCACATTTGGAGAGCCCCTGATGTGCCTAAATAGCAGAAACTCCCCACATGCTGCTCCATTTTGGAAACTAGACCCCTCAAGGAATTTAACTAGACATGTGGTGAACACCTTGAACCCACAGGTGCTTCACAGACTTTTATAAGGTTAGGTTGTGAAAATGAAAAAAAAAAAAATTACCATAAAAATGTTGCTTTAACATGAGGGTAACAGGATAAAGTGTACAGAATGCAGGATAAATGAAGGTGCGCCTTACTGAGATATTTGGGAGGCAGAACAAATCAACAGCAGTTGAAGAATTGGCTTTATTTATTTTTACGATATTCAACTTGTGGTATAACTGATAAGGCGGCCTTATTCCTCTCGTAAGTATGATTACAATAATATCAGCTTTATATAGCTTTTTGTTTTTTTTTGTTTGGCTACTATTACACCAAAAAAATGTTTGTTTTTTTTTACAAAATAAAGATTGTTTTTGCATCACCATATTTTGACAGATTGTGCTGTGTGATAAAATTGCACAATTCAAAGTGGACTTTTATTGTGGCCAGCCTAAGGCACACATGTGCGATCTTGCTGTTTAATCAGCTCCTTGATTGAGGTGGATGGATTATCTTGGTAAAATAGAAATGCTGACTAACAGATTTAGACAAATTTCTGAACAATATTTGAGAGAATAAAGCCTGTTGTGTACATAGAGTTCAGTTCATGAAAACTGGGAGCAAAAACAAGCGTTAAGTGTTTATATTTTTGCTCAGTGATTATGTTCAATTTGTTCTTTATTTATTTATTTATTTTGACTTAACATAAATATAATATTTATTGGTATAATTTTTTTATTTTTTTGTTCTTGTCTGATTTTTTAAAAATATTTTTACATTTTTTTCATTTTTTTACTTAGTCCATATATGGGACATTAACTTTTATTACTCTTATCCCTGGTATAATGTATTGCCATGCATAAGCATGGCAATACATTATAAATTGCAGTGTTCACCATGCTGCTGGCATGGTCTATCAGGCCATAGTAGCCTGGCAGACCCGGAGGTCATCATTTGACCTCAGATTGGCAGGGCAACGATTGTACCACCATGATCATGTCACACTCCCTCTCTCTGCCCCCTAAATGCTACGATCGATATTGATCGCACCATTTAGGGGGTTATACAACCAGGGGCTGCTCTGGCACTATCCCTGGCTGTGACAGCTGGAGATCATCTATGACCTACGTTGAGCTCCCGGCGTCAATCATGCAGGAACAGCCCCTGTGCCTTTATGGTTGCCATGACATACATTTATGTCATTTTGCAGGAACCCCTTGCCAACCATAATATATAAATGTCATGAAGGGGTTAAAAGAGTTGTGCTAAAAGGTCAGCACTACTATCAAAAACAGGAGGAACACATTGGGTGGTATTCACATATGTGGAACACAACATTTGACATTTCATATGTAACATATCTAAAAGTAGATGGGCACTCACCATTTAGTATGATAAAATAGTTCTTTAAAAGGTATTTAAAAGGTTTCAATGGCAACGGAAAAAAGCTGTAGACTGGAAAATTTAACAAAAAATTTAGGAGAAAACACTGAAGGCAAATGTGAGTATAGAAATATACTAGTGCATCCTTATTCTATCTTAATAACAGAAAATAAATCTATGCCTGAATAGATTTTTCTTATTTAAGGATCAGTGGATCAGGCGACATTCAAAGTTGCCTATTTTTATCGATTTTCCTGGGAAATTTGTTTAGCGGAGAAGTTATTGTTCACAAATTTAACGTCCCTTGTTATGCTTTGGGTTGAGAGGGTTCTGCAAGGAAAATCAAGACATCAAGATGTCACGACATGTGCCATGACCTTGCACGTACATGCGCAAAACCGATCTGAGCCTCATCAAGTCCAGAAGTCCAAGCTCACTGCACTGTGGAAGGCCCGGGAATTTCAGCATGAAAGGAAGAATCAGAAGATGTGACGAGGACCAGACCAGAGAGGTGAGTGGAAAGGTGAACATAAGGATTTATTAATTTATTTACCCTTTACAGTTCAGAAAAACTGGCTAGAGGCTACTATTTTTCTGAATCTATGAGGAAGTGGTTTACAAAAAAATGTTCATTTTGGCAAAAGAGATTTTTTTCTAAATTAAATAATTTTCAATGTATATATCTATATTTATATAGATAAATACCAGGGCTATTAAGGTACTGTCACACATAACGAGATCGCTAGCGAGATCGCAGCTGAGTCACCGTTTTGGTGACGCAGTAGCGATCCCGTTAGCGATCTCGTTATGTGTGACACTTACCAGCGATCAGGCCCCTGCTGTGAGATCTCTAGTCGTTGCTGAATGGTCCAGGTCATTTTCTTCAAAGGCGATGTCCTGCTGGGCAGAACACATCGCTGTGTTTGACACTGTGTGACAGGGTCACAGTGACTGCTGAGATCGTTATACAGGTCGCTACAGCGACCTGTATTGTTCCTGCATCGCTGGTAAGATCTGACTGTGTGACATCTCACGTGCGACCTCCCAGTGACTTACCTGCGATCCCTATCAGGTCGCATCGTTTTCGGGATAGCTGGTAAGTCGTTGTGTGTGACTGGGCCTTTACCCTAAACCTCTGCTGCAGATAGATTTTGGCAAATATCCCCTCTATGCCCAATTGTAGATTCTAAATAAGTAGGTAAATAAGATTAAAATCTGAGCGTGACCAAAGTGTTTTTATTCTATTACACCGAAAAAGTTTATTTTTCTAAGAGTATAAAATAATGATGGTAATTTTACACAATTTGCCTACAACTCCAAGGAGTCATAAAATTAAATAAAGATGAAATAAACCATTTATGCAAACACAATAGTAGTTAAAGTAACTGAGCTAAAATTCCAGCTAAGAATATGGATGGAGCCCGAGCCGGTGGCTAGCACCCGTAATTGTCCAATCTTAAAATCTTAAGGCCCTGTCACACACAGAGATAAATCTGCGGCAGATCTGTGGTTGCAGTGAAATTGTGCCAGGTTTCTGGCTGTGTACAAGTGACATTGTCCATGATTTCATTGCAACCACAGATCTGCCAAAGATTTATCTCTGTGTGTGACGGGGCCTTTACTGTCCACCAAAAGAATCTCAAGGCTTGAAATTGGTGGTTCAGGTTAAAGTTACTAGAAGCAATTGTCAATGGATGGATAAGTACATAGATATCTATTTAGTCACTGTAAGCTGTTATTTAGAAAACTATATGGATTATATAGCCAATGGAGAGCACTTTTTATGCATGATATTGATCGGCACTTATACGATGGTTGGGGAAAGTCCAAAGAGTGAACAAGATGGATCTAGTTAAGAATGTAAAGCATTGAAGCTTAGATACAGAATTGTGTGCCCATCAAACAATAACCCTCCAGTTCTCTGATCTTCTGTGATCTGCTCAGAAAGAGGAAAATGAATATGACCAACTAATGAAAACCCAAAGAGGTTAGCAACCATTATAGTTTGTGTAATCTCATTGAGGCCCTAAACCACCCTGGACCACCAGGGATATTGTAACTAACGTCTGACTAATTGATTTTTTTTTTTTTCGAGTCTCTTGAAAAAATATAAACCTTATGAACTTCTAGATGACCAGGTAGTTCCTGGTAAATCTAGGAGTCTACTTTTCAGAAGAGGTTACTCTAGGTTACGTGCAACCAACACAAGTAAAAACAACATCACAGAGTACATTTTGAACTGATTTAGAGTTTTTGACACATTTAATTTACTATACTAAGCCACTGAATAATATATCTGATAGTGGATATTAATGGATATATTCCAAGAGCTACAGTTTATTTGTTTATGAGACCAGAGTTTCTTTCTCTGCCAATAATATGTGAATTTAGTCAATTGTATTATTACAGAAACCAAGAAAAACATATTTTCTTGGGCGGACCCATTATCATTTTTGTTTGCTATGCATATTTTATAAATTCCTTTATCTTGCAATAATATTAACTGGTTGAAAGAAACATTACACAAATAATATACCTCAAGACATCTAAACATATTGTAAATTCCCTTAGACTGGCACATATATAGCTTTTAAGCAATAGTAGGTAGTCTGGATATTCTATTGGAATGAAAAATAATGCTCAGAAAGTAACAGGACATCCAAATAACACATGGACAGACAAATGGTAAGAAAGCTTTTGTGAAAAGGAAATTTTTCTTCTTTAGTTAAGACAGTCACAAATTTGGAGAGTCAAACTGTCACGATTCCTCCATTGCCTGACTACTCTTCAGTTTACTCCTTCTATCCATGACAAGCTCTTCTGGTATCTGACCCCAGATCACCCAACTACCTTGCCTCCAAGACATGCCCATGAGAAAGTGACTAGCATCACACAAACAGTGCACAATCTATTTTGTGATACAGTGACATTGCTGTAGCATTTTATATTTCTTTAGGCAAAGACTTCATTGGTCACTACTAGGGATGATCGAATACCTCAAATTTTCGGCTACGCCCATATTCGCCGAATAGATCGCCACTATTCGACTATTTGTGAATATTTGATGTGCAATGTAAGTCTATGGGAAACCCGAATAGTTGCCGAATAGCAACTTTTCATGCTTCCCATAGACTTACATTGCACATCGAATATTCGCATAGCGGCGTCCTATTTGTCGAATATTCGCGAAGCCGAATTTTTTGATATTTGATCATCCCTAGGACTCACTACATATCAGCTTTGGTTTCATTTAACAAAAAACTCCAGTGACAAAATTACTCTATACCCATCTGCAACCTTGTCAATCTCCTGCATCCACCTCCTTCTTCTGTACATATCAGCTGCATTGTAATCTTGTACTTTCCAATAATTTGCAATATAATAATGAGATTATGCTACAACAAGGGCAAAAATTAGTTACAGAAATTATAATTCTGTATTCTCAGCTTAATTTTCAATGGTTTCTACGCCTGAATAATACTCCATATTCCCTTGATTTTAGGTAGAAACACTACAGCAAAATATACATTTTATTGTAGTGTCATACAGCATCAGACTTTAGTACGGTGAAAGCATTCTTCTTTCTAAAACATTTAAACATAATTTTGTATAATAATAATGTAATGATTTGGAAATATAGTCATATTTTAGTCAGAACCTAACAACACAGATCAGAAGGTGAAAGTCAGACATGTTTCAATATAATTAGTTGACATAATTACTCATTTACATAAGGATAAGGCTGCACATCAAAATGAGATAATAGTATAATGCTATAAGCATACCGAAAAACATTGAAGCATACAATGAAAAATGCCACTTGCTAACTTGAAAGTGTGAATAATGAAATGCATACCTGCCATGAATATTAGGAAAAAGGAGATATTTAGCAATCGCATAGATCAATGTAACTGAGCCCCAAAACCTCGTCAAGGTATATATCTATATAGGGGTCCCTAGCTCTATGACCCTGTGTGTCATCTCATTGCAATTAAAAACTGCTATGCGTGGAGAGGGGTAACCAAGGACTTTCTTATATAGGAGATGGAAAAAACATGGCCTTATCCTTATGTACTATGTATTTTTTTGGCTTGCACTGATAATATATTAGTGCTCACTTCAGTTATCCTATTTAGTATTATGAAGTTTTTTTCCTGAATGTGAACACAGCTCCGCCCCTTTCGGCCATGTTTTTTCCATCTCCTATATAAGAAAGTCCTTGGTTCGTAACCTCCAACGGCAGCATCCTTCCCCTCACCTGCCCCATGGCTCTGCTCTGCTCCTGATTCAGGTCCTGCTGTGGTTTCCTCATACTCCAGGGTCGTGCGCTCTGCTCCAGAGTCTGCTGCGGCTTCTTCCTGCTTACAGGCCACCCGCAGATCTGCAGTAAGTGATCTTAGGCTGTGCAGGAGGCCACGCCCCCTTTCTTAAAGTGATAGTGTCCCATTACCTGGAAGTTAGCTCAGAGGTCACCTGTTACCTAAAGGGTATTTAAGTTCGCTTTCCCTGACAGAAGGCGCCCGAGCAATGCTGCTTATAGTGCGTTGCTAGTATCCAGATCCCTATGTGCTATTGTATTGTATCTTTGCACCTGCTACCCATTCCTAACCTTCGTCTCATCCTAGTGCCATACCTGCTGTGGATGCTACACCTGTGCCATTCTTGTGCCTTACCTGCTGTGGACGCCACACCTGTGCCACACCTGTGCACCACACCTGGGTCATACCTGCTGTGACGACACATCAGTACCATCCCTATTGTGCCTCATCAGGAAACATCGAAATTGGACGTCTAAGAGACTATACCTGGCCTTAAAGAGACTATCGCTTCTGGTTCCTGGCTTCCGTGCATTTAGGCCCTTTGGGGAAAGCACCACACAGTCCCTGTATAAGGGATCGCTGCTGGTCGCTTCCTCAGGGGAGTCCGGTGCACGGTCCAGTGGGTCCACCCCCGGACGCTCGTCGCCCCTCGGTGAGCATAACACTTATGCGGGCTTCACACGGTATGATCTATCGTGCGATCGCACGAGCGATCGTACCCGCCCACGTCGTTTGTGCGTCATGGGCAAATCGCTGCCCGTGCCGCACAAAGTCGTTAAACCGCCGTCACACATACTTACCTGATGAGGACCTCGCTGTGGGCAGCGAACAATTCTTCCTGAAGGGGGAGGAACGATCGGCGTTACAGCGACGTCACACAGTCGCCGGCCAATAGAAACGGAGGGGTGGAGATGAGCGGGACGTAAACATCCCGCCCACCTCCTTCCTTCCGCATAGCCGGCGGGTGCCGCGGGAAGCAGGTACGCTGTGTTCATCGTTCCCGGGGTGTCACACGGAGCGATGAGTGCTGCCCCGGGTATGATGAAAAACCGGCGCCATGAAAAATAAACAATTTTTTAAAAATAAGCGACGTGTACACGACTCAGGATTTGTGACCAATTCAGCGTCGCTCGGAAGTGTCAAACGAAACGACGTCGCAAATGATGCCGGATGTGCGTCACGAAAACCGTGACCCCGACGATGCATCGCACGATAGCTCGTCTCGTGTGACGCCCACATTACTTTACAGCCTTTTTTTAACAATGTACCAAAGTTTTGATATGTGTTACTGGCATCAGTATTTTTAATTAATTTTTTTCAAATGAGATTTCCAAATCATTGCAATCTTGTTTTCTTTATACTTTACACAGCATCACATTGTTGTGGGGATTAGGATTATACTTTGTCCTTTGCTGGTGAAGAGAAGCCATGGAATACTTTTATTTCCACAACCAAGAAGTGACCCAGAGTGGAGAAATTAAGTCTGAATTGGGTATGAGGACCTCAGCTATGCAGTTGT
Source organism: Anomaloglossus baeobatrachus (assembly GCF_048569485.1). NCBI lineage: Eukaryota > Metazoa > Chordata > Amphibia > Anura > Aromobatidae > Anomaloglossus > Anomaloglossus baeobatrachus. The sequence goes on along the minus strand of NC_134354.1, from coordinate 175,920,212 downwards.
TCTTTACCCGTTCGTTTATGTCAGAGGGTATGTGGAGGCACAACCCCCAATCTGTCCAAGTGCTACTGTGGGTCATTGAGGAGCAACCCTGTATGGATCAGCAATCAATAAAAGTTCTCAACTGGAATTTGACAAATATGATGATAAATTACTGGATCAAACTAACTCCTTCCTTTTAACTAAGAAGTGTGACTCAAGCTCAAGGCTGCAGGGAAGAATAAAGTTTATTTCCTCCTGGCAGCGGGTCTCTCAGTGCGGGTGCCAAGAAGCTTTTAACATTATAAATAGCAATTTTTTTTTTTACATTACAGACTCCCTTTAAACTTTTGGAATGTTTCCAGCTACTTTTTGCAATCTGTGCTTTAGTAATTTGGCATTAATTTTACATGAATGAAAGAAGACTTAAAGGGAACCTGTCACCACTTTTTTGGACTATAAGCTGTGGCCACCACCACCGGGCTCTTATATACAGCATTCTAACATGCTTTATATAAGAGCCCAGACCACTGTGACAACATAAAAAACACTTTATAATACTTACCTAATGCTCGCTCTGTGGTGGAATAGGGCCTAATGGGTGTCTCCGTTGTCCAGGTTGGGCGCCTCCCCTTTCAGCCATCTTCGTTCTCTTTCTGAAGCCTGTGTGCATGACGCGGCTACGTCATACACACTCGTCGGTCCTGTGCACTACAATACTTTGATCTGCCCTGCTCAGGGCAGATCAAAGTGCGCCTGCTCAGGACCGGAATGCCGGCGAATGTGGATGACGTCGGACTCGTCATGCAAGGCGGCTAGAGAAGAAGGAGAACAAAGATGGCCGAAAGAGGCGGCTCCGGCACCGGACATCGGAGACACCCATTAGGCCCTATTCCACCATTCCACCGCAGCGCGACCGTTAGGTAAGTATTATAAAGTGTTCTTTATGCTGTCACAGCGGCCTGGGCTCTTATATTCAGCATGTTAGAATACTGTATATAAGAGCCCGGTGGTGGTGGCCACAGCTTATAGTCCAAAAAAGTGGTGACAGGTTCCCTTTAAAGTAATTGGAGGAACTAGAAAAGATTAAAATTAGGGGCCAGGTATTTCACATATGTATTACCTGTATGGTTTGTGCATTTTTTGCTCACTTTTGATAAGTTGATGTAAATGTAGTAAATACTTCCATGGCCCCTTATGCCTGAACTGAATGTGTGACCAGATTCCTCTTTCATACAGTAACTTTCATTCCAAAAGTTCCCAGTCTTGAGAGAAATAAACATATTAGAAGTCTAATCAGTGAATTAAATGTGTATATTACTGTCTGATTCTGCCTGTGGAGAACAAAGGGCTCTAACTTGTCTGTCGCATTATTATAGTTATGAAATCTTTCAGGTCTAATACTTTTCTCAGTCCCCTTTATATCATACATCCTGCTCCAATAACATTTATCATGCAAGTAGTGTGCCAGGTCTCGAGAGGCACTCGTAACAAGTGTAATTCTTATTTTACATACTCTCCCCTCAAGTTGTGTTAAACCGTGTCCTGAAGGCATCGCTGTGTTAACATCTTGTGCACCCGTTGGCACTTGTCGAGCTATTCAGGGCTAACGTTTTCTCTGGGATCACATTCCAAGCTTACCTATATATGGAAACCTGCGAGAATGAAGGCAGCTTAAGTAGATTTAGGCTCAATGAAAGAGACAAGCTAGCACACCCTCCTGAAAGGGAGTGGTTACTTGGCTGGACAGAGCACACTACACTCTGAATCAAACTGTCTTCAGCTCAGCTGATTCCTGAAAAACAAGCTCAAGGCTCCTAAGGAAAATTCAAGACTCTCGAGGACCACTGGGTTCTTACTTCCTTTTCTTTTTCATTTCTCCAAGCAACAAGAAACTAAGAAATGAAAATGGAGAAGAAGGTAAGAAGTATATTTTTATATGATTTTTTTTATGAAAAGGAATTGTATCTGATGAATTGCTTTCAATGAGATGGTTTGAAACTTAACATTTCATATATCATTTATAAATGGCTTCAGCATCTCTCTGTTGATTATCATGTCTTGCTTATCATATATTCAAAGCTGAGATTGCTGATCTCTCCAAAAACTAAGTTAAAAAGTGTAATCCAGAGATAAAACTATAAGTTCTAAATAGAAAAGATTCATAATAACTATTGATATCTGGTATCAAATGTTTAATTCAGACAACTATAGAATGGGGTATTATCTGATTATTCAAACTATTGCTTATAGTATTACGTGTCTAAGATACTAAATTCTGATATAGTTTTGTACACTGTAGCCTGGAAGTGATCACAGCTGCGAAATCTTTATGGCTTATGTTTCTGCATATTTATATACATTCCTATTCCTATTTTTTTGTGTAATTTATATATAAAGGCTCATATTAATCCACAAATGTAAAGATGGAGTAATAAATGGTATGTGCTCACAGCAGGTAAAAGTGATGTCACACCTTCCGGTCATGTCCCTATTGCCTTTGTATAGTGGCCTTGTAGATGAGACACAACTGTTACCACAATGAGCTCCAAGTCACCAAATTCGAAAAGTAGGGATCTATTGGTCCTAGATTTTGTTACATTACTTTTTCCCCAAATTACTCAGAGGACAAAGTAGCCCTAAGTTTTGCAGTGACCGGACTGACTGTGGAGCTCAAGCTTAATGCCACTTACATTTGATTATATGGTCATATTGGGCCCCAATAATGAATACAATATTATACATCACATTCTACTCTTCTGAGATTGTTTCAGTTGCATTTAAAACTGTGTGCAATTGTGATTAGCAACCCTTGCTTTACCTTTTCATTACCTTCTTCTCATAAATATTTGCGTCACTGAACTCATGCGACTGAGAAGTCAGAAGTAAAGGAGTTAGTGATATTATTAAATGGTGAAAAATTGATGTGGAAGTTAATATTTATATAGAAAAGAATGGTTTTGATGGGTTAATTATAATTATATTGTAGTTATTGGAATGTATACATTTATAATAATGGTAAGATTTCCCAAGATGAGTAATCCTTTGTTTTCTATTGTCTTATTAATAAACATGGATAGGTAAGGCTACTATAAGGGACGATTCTCCAGAGATAGCAGCGGAGGCTTGAGGGGAGGTTTAACCCTAAGTAACTTGCATGACCTGAATTCTCATTTTACAGATTTAAGGATTTTAGTAAAAATGTGATAATTTGAATGTTTTAACAGCATTGACTACATCAAGAACTGGCTGATTACTGCAGATCTCATTGCACATAGGCACTGGTCATCCACTATGGCTTTTCTTCACTTTTATCTCTTAGAGGAAATTTTGGCTGTTTAAATCATTTTACATTATACTACTGTATTATACAGTTAGGTCCAGAAATATTTGGACAGTGACACAATTTTCGCGAGTTGGGCTCTGCATGCCACCACATTGGATTTGAAATGAAATCTCTACAACAGAATTCAAGTGCAGATTGTAACGTTTAATTTGAAGGTTTGAACAAAAATATCTGATAGAAATTGTAGGAATTGTACACATTTCTTTACAAACACTCCACATTTTAGGAGGTCAAAAGTAATTGGACAAATAAACCAAACCCAAACAAAATATTTTTATTTTCAATATTTTGTTGCGAATCCTTTGGAGGCAATCACTGCCTTAGGTCTGGAACCCATGGACATCACCAAACGCTGGGTTTCCTCCTTCTTAATGCTTTGCCAGGCCTTTACAGCCGCAGCCTTCAGATCTTGCTTGTTTGTGGGTCTTTCCGTCTTAAGTCTGGATTTGAGCAAGTGAAATGCGTGCTCAATTGGGTTAAGATCTGGTGATTGACTTGGCCATTGCAGAATGTTCCACTTTTTTGCACTCATGAACTCCTGGGTAGCTTTGGCTGCATGCTTGGGGTCATTGTCCATCTGTACTATGAAGCGCCGTCCGATCAACTTTGCGGCATTTGGCTGAATCTGGGCTGAAAGTATATCCCGGTACACTTCAGAATTCATCCCGCTACTCTTGTCTGCTGTTATGTCATCAATAAACACAAGTGACCCAGTGCCATTGAAAGCCATGCATGCCCATGCCATCACGTTGCCTCCACCATATTTTACAGAGGATGTGGTGTGCCTTGGATCATGTGCCGTTCCCTTTCTTCTCCAAACTTTTTTCTTCCCATCATTCTGGTACAGGTTGATCTTTGTCTCATCTGTCCATAGAATACTTTTCCAGAAATGAGCTGGCTTCATGAGGTGTTTTTCAGCAAATTTAACTCTGGCCTGTCTATTTTTGGAATTGATGAATGGTTTGCATCTAGATGTGAACCCTTTGTATTTACTTTCATGGAGTCTTCTCTTTACTGTTGACTTAGAGACAGATACACCTACTTCACTGAGAGTGTTCTGGACTTCAGTTGATGTTGTGAACGGGTTCTTCTTCACCAAAGAAAGTATGCGGCGATCATCCACCACTGTTGTCATCCGTGGACGCCCAGGTCTTTTTGAGTTCCCAAGCTCACCAGTCAATTCCTTTTTTCTCAGAATGTACCCGACTGTTGATTTTGCTACTCCAAGCATGTCTGCTATCTCTCTGATGGATTTTTTCTTTTTTTTTCAGCCTCAGGATGTTCTGCTTCACCTCAATTGAGAGTTCCTTAGACCGCATGTCACAGCAACAGCTTCCAAATGCAAAACCACACACCTGTAATCAACCCCAGACCTTTTAACTACTTCATTGATTACAGGTTAATGAGGGAGTTAATTGCAGCCCTTAGAGTCCCTTGTCCAATTATTTTTGGTCCCTTGAAAAAGAGGAGGCTATGCATTACAGAGCTATGATTCCTAAACCCTTTCTCCGATTTGGATGTGAAAACTCTCATATTGCAGCTGGGAGTGTGCACTTTCAGCCCATATTATATATATAATTGTATTTCTGAACATGTTTTTGTAAACAGCTAAAATAACAAAACTTGTGTCACTGTCCAAATAGTTCTGGACCTAAAGCTGGTGTCACACATAACAACGACGACAACGACGTCGCTGCTACGTCACCATTTTCTGTGACGTTGCAGCGACGTCCCGTCGCTGTCGCTGTGTGTGACATCCAGCAACGACCTGGCCCCTGCTGTGAGGTCGCCGGTCGTTGCTGAATGTCCAGCTTCATTTTTTGGTCGTCACTCTCCCGCTGTGACACACACATCGCTGTGTGTGACAGCGAGAGAGCGACGAAATGAAGCGATCAGGAGCCGGCACTGGCAGCTGCGGTAAGCTGTAACCAGCGTAAACATCGGGTAACCAAGGGAAGACCTTTCCCTGGTTACCCGATGTTTACGCTGGTTACCAGCCTCCGCTCTTGCTGCCAGTGCCGGCTCCTGCACTGTGACATGTGGCTGCAGTATGCATCGGGTAATTAACCCGATGTATACTGTAGCAAGGAGAGCAAGGAGCCAGCGCTAAGCAGTGTGCGCGGCTCCCTGCTCTCTGCACTGTGACATGTAGCTGCAGCACACATCGGGTTAATTAACCCGATGTGTACTGTACCTAGGAGAGCAAGGAGCCAGCGCTAAGCGCGGCTCCCTGCTCTCTGTACATGTAGCACAGCGACGTTATGATCGCTGCTTCTGCTGTGTTTGACAGCTAAGCAGCGATCATAACAGCGACTTACAAGGTCGCTGTTACGTCACCGAAAATGGTGACGTAACAGCGACGTCGTTGTCGCTGTCGCTTAGTGTGACACCAGCTTAACTGTATATGGTATCTACTATAGATATAGTTTAATTTATTATCTTGTTTTACTAGTTTACAGGTATTGTGTTGAAAACCAGGTGAAATAGAGATAAGGTAGCAGTGTTGAGCCTGTTAATGAGCTGCGTTTGTCATTACCTTAATGTAATATCACTACATATAATCTGTGTTTTTGCATAAAACTGTAAGTGAACCTATTGAGTTATCACGCCTTGGAGCATTCCTAATACACAATATAGTCCCAATGACATACAGTATATATATATATATATATATATATACAGTATATATACAGTATATATATATATATATATATATATATATTTACTATATATATATATCTATCTATATACAGTATATATATATATATATATATATTGTCAATGGTGTTCTTTTAGTTGTGCATCCAAAGCAAAGATATATAGATATAGCAAAGCTAAATGTCTCATCGGGACTATATTATATGTATATACAGTATATATATCAATTGAAAAAACCTTGAAGAATTGATATCTTGGCTCGAGCTACATGGTCGATTCTTTTTATTATACTAACAAATCAAAATTCAGTGTAAAGTTGTTGCTGTGAGTCCACAATCGTGAAGTTAATTTACACTTCTTGTAATATATGGAAGCTGGGAGGAGAATGATGTGAGTCTTCACAGCAGTGCTGCTAAGTGAGCTGTTAGTGAGGAGGGGCTTATATAGGAAGTAATATAGCAGCACGTTGGCTATTTAGCAGACACCTCTAGTTCATTATTATCTAAAGCTGGCTATAGAAATGAATGTTATAGCCTCACATCACATAGCTTTATCTCAGGATTTTCCATAAACATTTGATCTTTAATCAAAATCATTGGCTTCAGACAGATTTGTTGTAATGTATATGGGATAGCTTAAAGGGGAATCTATATATATGTATATACTTTTGCCCACACACTTCCAAGGGTTAAAAGTAGCAAGCAAAATAATGTAGTCACCATCCTCAGATCCAGTGCTGATCTTCCATCGTTGCTCTCAGTGAGTTTTACAGGCTTCAGGAGTGATGTTAGGACCACATACAGCGCTCCTGACCGCTGCATCCATTCACTGGACTTAGTGGCTCTGCCAAAGTAGATAGCACATGATTGGCTGCAGCGGAAATTTGTGCAGTAGACATCACCATTGCAGCCTGTAAACAACTGCCCTAATCAATGGTAGAGAACCCGTGCTGGAGTGAGAATTGGTGGGTTTGCTGGTTTTATCCCTTAGGAGCATATTGGCTAATAAAAAAAATCTGAATGGAAAAACCCCTTAAAATGTAATTTGCTTTGTAAAAGCTCCATACAAAGTCTAACATTGTATTTTATCTCTCTACATCTTTGAAAGCGAATTTGTCACTATATTTTTGCTACTTCATCTGAAAGCATGTATAGCTATAGAACCCAGAAACCCAGATTTCTTACTGGGCTGCTTGCTGTAGTTTTGATAAAATCTCTGTTTTGTCTGCTGCAAATCTACTAGATCTTAAGCTGGGTTCACACAAAGCGACAACGACAACGACGTCGCTGTTACGTCACTATTTTCTGTGACGCAACAGCGTCCTTGTAAGTCGCTGTTATGATCGCTGCTTAGCTGTCAAACACAGCAGATGCAGCAGTGATCATAACGACATGCGTCGCTGTGGAAGCGATGCTGCGCTTGGTATCTAAGGTAAATATCGGCTAACGAACCAAAGTGCTTCTCTGGTTACCCGATATTTACCTTGGTTACAAGCGCACACCGCTTAGCGCTGGCTCCCTGCACTCATAGCCACAGTACACATCGGGTTAATAAGCAAACCTTTTCTTATTTCCCGATGTGTACTCTGGCTGTGTGCAGGGAGCAGGGAGCCGGCAGCACAGGCAGCGTGAGAGCTGCGGACGCTGTAACTAAAGTAAATATCGGGTAACCAAGGAAAGGGCTTCTTGGTTACCCGATATTTACCTTGGTTACAGCTTACCGCAGGCTGTCAGAAGCCGGCTCCCTGCTCTCTTCAGTTCGTCGCTCTCTCGCTGTCACACACAGCGATGTGTGCTCCACAGCGGGAGAGCAACGAGCAAAAAATGAAGCAGGACATTCAGCAACGAGCGGTGACCTCACAGCAGGGGCCGGGTAATTGCTGGATGTCACACACAGTGACAGCGACGGGACGTCGCTGCTACGTCACAGAAAATGGTGATGTAACAGCGACGTCGTTGTCGTTGTCGCTATGTGTGAACCCAGCTTTAGAGTGATGAGCTCTATAAAAACCCACCCACACCACTTATTGACAGCTTTACATGTACACTGTTCATAGGCAGAAAACTACCAATCAGTGATGAGGGCGGAGTTACACAGAAGTCCTGAATATGGAGGACTGCATGTCAGCAGGTTTATTAGTCCTCTAGTGATAATTTTGTGCTTAAAAAAAAATAGTGATTTTATCAAAACTACAGCATGCAGCTCAGTAAGTGACACACCGCTGGAATCAGGATCTCTGCCTCTACATTATGCCGCTCTTATATTAGGTGGCAAAAACCTGGTGACAGATTCCCTTAATACTAGTTACAGTACAGCATTCAGTTTTTCTTTAATAACAAAAATGAGTAGACATGATTTATTCTCTTCTACCCCAAACGAAACGTTGTTGTAGAGTTTGTGCTACTTCAGTATTATGTGAATATCAGCGGTTGGCACTAGAAGCTTTGTGAAAATCAAGACCATGTGTTTCTGCTGCTACTATATGAAGAGCATGAACTTAGGCTGCAACATTTAAGTGAAAGCATTTGATATATTTTAACAACAAGCTTTAATGAAAAATATAAAAGAAGAAATTGTTGTAAAAGACTTAAAAAGTTATTTTCTTCATAATAAACTTATGTTATAGTTTGTAGGCTGGCGAGGAGAGGAAATCCGAGTGCGGTTCGAGTTTTTTCACAAACTTGTAAACTTAAGGCTGCTTTACGCTTGTGAAAGCACCCGCCCCCGTCATTTGTGTGTCACGGGCAAATCGCTGCCCATGGCGCACAATATCGCTAGGATGCGTAACACGTACTTACCTTTCTAGCCACGTTGCTATGGGCGGCGAACAACCTCTTTTTTAAGGGGGAGGTTCGTTCGCCATCATAGCGACGTCACACAGCGGCCGACCAATAGAAGCGGAGTGGAGGAGACCAGCCGCATTAACGACACGCCCACCTCGTTGCCGGCAGGACGCAGGTATGTTGTTGTTTATCGTTCCCAGGGTGTCACACGTAGCGATGTTTGCTGCCTCAGGAACGAGCAACAATTTACGTCCAGCACCAGCAACAATATTTGGAAAATGAACGAAGTGTCAACAATCAACGATTAGGTGAGTATTTTTGATCGTTAACACTCGCTCATAGGTGTCACACGCAACGATGTTGCTAATGAGGCCGGATATGCGTCACGAATTCCGTGACCCCGACGACATATCGTTAGCGATATCGTTGTGTGTAAAGCCCCCTTCACATTGCCGATGCCATCCAATACTTGGATTAAATTTGGACATGTCTCTGAGATTTTGCAAAGATCCCATTCACTATTGTGAATGGTACGAGTGCTGTCAGTGATAACCACGCATTGCCCTCATGGCCAAAAAATGAGCATCTGAATGAAACCTAAAAGAAATATCCAGGACTATTGAAACCAATTGGCCAAAATGTCCTGAAATGGATTGTGTGTAACTGCATGAGATATAAAAATATGGTTAATGTTAAGTAAAAGGATGACTTTTTCTTCTCGTTTACTATTATTAGAGAATAGCTTGTTTTCAACATACTATACATAGCTTCCAAGTTATCTTAATACACAATACAGTGCACTTCTCTTCCTTCTACGTCTGCCAGTTCTTATCATTAGTCATCCATGGACCAATACAGTGTTAATAGTTAGAGTTGGTGCAGCACCTAAAATGTATATTCTAAATACTTATCTTTACATCCTAAACACTTTCATAATTTTATTTATTATACAATGCCCCGTATTTCTCCCTATCCTGCTAATGCCTACAGGTGTTTTTTTTTTTTACTTCACTTCCTGTGACATTATGTTTGAGAGGAGTCTTAAACGTGACATCACAGGAAGCTGGGGCTGCACTCACTTCCTGCAGCAGGAACAGGACACCTCAGGGGGAAGTACAGCTACAGTTACATACTACGGTTTCTGGCATTGCCCCCCTGGGATGACATCTTGGATCCATGTTGACAGAAGCTGTGGAATATATGAGTTCAGTGGCTGGAACTCTGCTTTTATCTCCGCTGCTGCCATTGCTGATGTGAAAACAGTGTCTTCAACTCTAGTACGACCAACGTAATCTGACCATGCAACCTCTCTTAATGAATCAATCCATTGTTTTTATAAAGAAAGCCTATGACACTTTCCAGTATTAGCGCTCGCTCACATTAACGTTTAAATCGGACATGTGCAATACAAGAAAATCTTGCATTACACTCGGACCAATGCTAGTCAATGAGCAGATCTCTGTTTTTATCTTATGCCAATTTGGTATGAGCAAAAAGTAGCTGCATGCTGCAATTGGCAGCGTGTTTCAGTTCACTCGCACTTATACAAGTCTATGGGTGTAAGTGAAAGATCGGACTCCAGTCGGATGTCATCCGAGTGCAGTCTGATATATGTAGACACAGGCAACAGGAGAAGGTGGAGAAATTACGGTAATCTTTTCTTTGGAGCATGGTATAATGACACTCGGACCACACTCACAGCACAGTTTTTGCATTAGCACCATATTGCATCCGATGCTATTAACTAGCGTGACCCTGGCCTTAAAGAGGTGGTAAAGTTTCAAAAATAAATGTTAATCTTTATGCAATGAAAATAATAATAGTTTTCCCATATACTTTCTGTAGAAATGCATTATTGTTTTCTAAAGATCTGCTTGCAGTCATTCTATAGGACCTTAATTGTTTACTACCTTTGAGTGAAAAAAACCCCAAAACGATCTGGTCATGTGATGGGCACACAGGAGGACGACTCATTGGGAGATACCATTCTATAGAAAAAGATACTGTAATGGTGATTAGTCCTGTATCTGTGTAGCTGTCACGTGACGTGACCAGGATAGAGATAACAATAAATGCTAGCAGAGATCTTTGAAATAGTGAGAAGTTAATTAAAAAAGAATATTTTGAACTGTTATGTTTTCTTTATAGACACAAATATTTTTTTCATTACAAAAAAACAGAATTTCCTTGTAAAAGGGACATTTGCTTTCAATAGACTGTAAATGCTAACTGGTAAAGTGGATCTCATGCTCGCTACCCACTTCTATTATATAAAGCTGAGTCATGTCTGATTAAGTGAGTGCTGCTTGATTCACTCACTCAAAAACAACAGGTGTCATGGATATCACTGTGCTTGCATCTGTCATGGCCTATTGTGCTGCTACAAAAAATGCGTTAAAGTTGGCTTTTCTTCCTCCGAAGTGCGTAATATGAATTCAACAGGTCTGTCCCAAAAAAAAAATCAAAAAACAGTCACATAATCACAATGCTGTAAGTACTGCAAGCTTACTGGATAAATGGTGGATAAATGTGATCACAAGGCGATTATCTGCAGTGATTAGTCATTAGTAATTTAGCCCTCGTGATTAAAAGCTTAGTAATGGATGACCACCTAAGACATACTGGTAAGGCTATGTTCACAAGGGGCTTTTTTGGTAAGTTTTTTTCCTGACCAAAACTTGATCTTGTGGCAGGAAATCTCATTTGAGTCATCTGTGTTTTTGGTGCGCTTTGGATGCATTTTTCATGCGTTTGTTAGTTGCGTTTTTGTTGCAGATTTGGTGCGGATTTGCTGCTTTTTTTCTACAAAATGGGTTGTAACAATGAAAAAGCGCAGCAAATCTGCAGCAAAGAATTGACATGGTTATTCTTTAAAAACCTGACCAAAAAACGCAGGTATTTGACAAAATAGGAAAAAAACCTGATGTGTTTGTGTGTGTGTGTGTGTGTGTGCATGAGATTTCAGAAATCTCAGACTCTGCTGAGACTGTAAAAAGCAGCTTTTTATTACTATGGATTTGCATAAAACCAAAGCAAATCTGCAGCTAAAAAACGCAGCAAAAACTTACCAAAAAAGCCCTGTGTGAACATACCCTAACATTTCCTGTTCAAATAGATCCTTTTTCCTAAAACTTAAAAAAAGCATCGGGACTAAATGTTATCATACTATAAAACTACTTTAGAATTTCTTCAACTGACGTTATTGCTGAATTTGTGCTATGAATATACAGCTGCAGTCTGTGATGACGACCATCTATCATCCATTATTAGACAGTTGACTGCTGAGGAGTATATTATCCCAGGTGAAGAAGACTCCTCAGTCATCAGTGTACCTTATGCAGAATATCAGGTTAGGCTTTGTATGTATGCTTGTAGCTGTTCCATTACGTAATGTCTAGACAAATTTGTATTTTGACCCACTGGCGTAAACAGAAAAGGGCCCTTGTGCAAGAACAATATGTGGTCCCCTTGCAGCCCAAGAACTCATCAAAATGTACAATTCCACCTGCTTTGGAGGTGGTAATGGGCCTTCTTACCTCTTAGGCCCCTGCGCGACTAGAGAAGTAGCACCAATGATATGTCCGCCCCTAGTATATGTTCCATCTCCAATCTGTATAAACTTGAATAATAATTGGTTTGAAGGCTATCAGGTGATGTGTATTCGTGTAATGAGGGAAGATGTGACCTGAAGACATAATTAGTTGTTATGAAGGTCAGCAGAATTATTTGGCAGCTTGTTATCCTCAGGGAAAATGGGCCCCAAAAACAATTTAATTGAAAAGTCAAAAATTGTTCAAGTCTTACATAGGGATGCAGCACTCTTTAAATTGCTAAGATATTGAAATGTGGTCACAGAACCATCAAAAGTTTTAAGCAAATAGCCAACTGGATTCGCAAAAATGTGTTGAGGAAAAAACGACGCACGTTAACTGATTTTTCTCAAGTCTTTGGCAAATGTGAAGGTCCCAATTCATCAATACTTGCAATGTGTTTCCCAGTCTCAATAAGGGGTCATGTTGGTGTCAGATGTGCCAGCTCCACGCCTCTTAATAAATTAGGTGCATTTTAAAACATTTTTAGGCTTTGCCAGAAATCTTACTCTAGTCAAAAACTGTAGTAAGATTTCTGGCATAAGAAGTGCCACAGCTCAGCACAAATTAGATAAGCTGTGGAGTCATGGGAGTCTCCCCCCTATCCCTCCTCAGCTCTGCCCAATTTGGTAGACATGGGTAAAACTAGTGTGAAAATGGCAAGTCACAATCTTTTGTGTAGCTCTGATCTTGTGATGTTTTTGCTCTAAGTCACAAATTGCATGTGGATGCAGATGGAAGACATTTTAGGACAATTCTGTCCTTATTGATATGAATGGATCCTGTACAGTACGGGTCCACAACCTTTTTTACACTGAGAGATGGTTGCGAGCAGCAATCTGTGCGAAGAAATCATTCAAGCTATAGTCCAACCAATCATGGATATGTAGTCATTAGAGAGGACCAATCACCAGGATTTTCCTATATAAACTAATGCCAGTGCTATACTGGTGCTATCATTCTAAACATACCTTTAGTTGGGAGATCGGGTGTATACTTTCTAAAATATAGGGAATTAAAGTTTGTGATATGCACTGCTATTTGATGAGAGATGCAATGGAATATCTAACAGGTGGGTCAGATTTTGCTAGTTATTCCCGACCCTGCCTGTGTTTCCCTCCCCTGTCTCTGTTATTTATGCTAATTACAGTATATCACAGATTTACAAAATCTCGTCCCTAAGAGGGTGTCGTTGTTGCCGCCTGTCAGTGGCGTAGGAAAGGGGGGGTAGAGGGGGCGTTCCCCCCCAGGCGGCACATGTCAGGGGGGTGGCATTTTGGGGGTAAAAAAATAAAAAATAGAAAGCTTATAGAAAAGGGCTATCCACAGCTGCATTCCTGAACATCTTTAAGCATAAGCCCTTAATGACCCATGACGTACTGGGTACATCATGGTGACATGGTACTTAATGACCCATGATGTACCCAGTACGTCATGGCGAAATCGCGGCCCCGGAGCCACGGTGGCTGCGATCGTTGTGCAAAAACCTTAGATTCGGGGAGGATGGGACCTATGCCTGACCTCAGGAGGGGTGGTGTCTCCCCCCCGGACCTACGGAGGCTGTGATTGGCTGGCAAATGCCGCTCAGCCAATTACGGCCCACTGTGATGTTTCAGCCAATGAAAATGGCTGAAACATTGAAATCCAGCCATGATCAGTGCAGCTATAGCACTGATCATTGGCTGGAGCTGGGTGAACTTTGTTTTACCCACCCCAAGTTCTGATTGGAGAGATCAGCCTTGTGACCGATCTCTCCAATCACCTTGGATCTGGGGCCGGTGACCTGTAGGTGACCACTTCCCTCAGCTTCACCCCATCCGTGAAAGCTGAGGAGAGTGATCCCTGCAAGTGCCATTTGGTAAGTGCCCCCGATTCACTGCTGCACCCGATTAACCCCCGTAGCAGCAGCTGCAGCAGCAGCAGTAGTCACTGCCCCCGATCCACCGCCGCTACTGCCTCCGATCTGTCACCGCCTCCTCCATCTGCTTCCCCCCCTCCATCCGCCACTGCTCTCCCCATCAGCCACTGCCCCCCTCCATCCGCCACCGCTCTCCCCATCAGACGCTGCCCCTCCCCGATCTGCTGCCCACTTTCTCCCACCTCTCACCCTCCTGCATCTGCTGCCCCCTCCCCCACCTCTCACCCTCCTCCATCTGCTGCCTCCTCCATCTGCTGTGATCCTGCTGCCTAGATCCATCCTGTAAGGTAGCTATCCCCAATATCACCTTCCACCCTCTCTTCCCCCCCTCACCCCTTGCCAACAGAGGGGGGCAGCAAATTTGATGCTACACCACTGGTGCCTGTGCATAGTGCTTATCTCCAGCGCCATCTTTGTGAAAACAGTGTGACATCTTATTGTTTTGTGGCCTATTCAAGGGCCGCACATGAGCTCCCATGGTCACAACAAGAGCAGAAGATGCTGAGCTATGGAAAGCTTCACACACCATGCCAGATGCATGGTGTGTAAGGTGAACTGTCAGTGCTGTGAGTGCAGAACTGACAGATCTAATCTAATGCAGTAATTGAGAACTGCAATGGATTAGTTCAGTGATCAAAGTGTGATGTCCCATAAAGTGACTAAATAAAAAAGTAAAAAAAAAAAGATTTAAGAATCTCTAAAAATATAAAAAAAATCTGAAAATAAAGAACAAAAAAATTCCAATAAAATTGTAAATTTGTGTAAAAAAACACAACCCCCCCTTACACATATTTGATATTGCAACGTCCATAACAACCAAATCTATAAAACTGTCACACTACTTAACCTTTTCTGTGAACACTAAAAAATAAATAAAAAATGTAGCAAAAATGATATATTTTATAATACAGCTAAAAAAATTGTAATAAAACACGATCAAAAGGTAATATATAAATAAAAATGGTAAGACTGAAAATGTCATCTTGTCCCAAAGATAAGTCACCATACAGCTTCATCAGTGAAAAATTAAAAAGGCTATAGCTCTCAGAATGCAGCAATGTAAAAACTGTTTTTTCCAATAAAATAGTTTTTATGGTGTAAAAGTGGCAAAACATTAAAAAAAAACTATATAAATGTGGCATCATGTAGTTCTGCTGTAAGCGTACTGACCCAAAGAATAAAGCTGTCCTGTCACTTTTATAACATGGGGAACGAAGTAAAGAAAATAAATTCCTGAATTGCTGTTTCTTCTTAATTCTTCCTAACAAAAAGCAGAAAGTGATCAAAAAATACTATGTGGCCAAAAATGGTGCCAATAAAAACTGTGACTCATCCCGCAAAAAAAACAAGTCCTCACATGACTCTGGCATAAAAATAAAAAAAAACTATACCCTTCAAAATTTGGTGATGCAAACAGTCTTTATTTTGTAAAAAGCGTTTTTTAGTGTGATAGCAGCCAAACCTAAAAAAATATATAAACCTGGTATTGTTGTAATCATACTGAATTGGGGAATAAAGCTGCTTAATCACTTGTGAACGCTGTAAAAAATAAATAAATAGAGCCAACTTTTCTCCTGCAGTAGATTTGTTCATTCTGCCTCTAAAAGATTGCAGTACGGCGCGGCTCATATTTATCTTGCGCTCTACGCTAAGCACTTACACCATGATTGATGTGTAAGGGTGCGTGCCAACAATAGCAGCGTTTTGGAAACAGCATGTTTTCGTTGTGTCCAAAATTCTGCATTCTAAAGTACAAGCATAGTAGATGGGACCTATAGAAATCCCATGCCCACTGTGTTTCATTTCTTCGCAGCGTAAACTGACATGTGGTGCAGCCTCTCTAGACGCAGCATGTCAATTTACACAATTGTTCTCTGCGAAACAGAGCAAAAGTCCCACAGCACCCCAAACACTCATCGTGGTCACAGGCAGCTGCGGTATCCTGCGGAGAACACTTGCGTCTCCACAGGAGAAGACACTCTACATCCAAGATACAGCGTGTGCAGATCATGGGCATATACCCTAAATCTCTGAAAAACATGATTCATATAAAATTTCCAAAGGAATTTCACTGTAATGAGGCATAAGGGAGTCATTTTGAACTCAAATTTGGCCTGTGGTCCAGTGCTGTTCATTTTTTTACGCCTATTTTTCGGCGTTCACAAAAGTGCAGTCATCAACAGTTTTGTTCACCTTTGAAAAGACGGACATTGCTGAACAGAGGCCAAACAGAGTCTGGAGTAATTCTACTGCCTCATCAATAAATGGATCCATCGCAGGTTTCACCTGAATCACGAATTTCAGAAATGTAGATGGAAACCCCAATGTAAGTGCTCAGCTTAGATCACAGGGTAAATGTGGACTGATCCAAAAATGTTCTGTACCAAAATCGCCAGCAAATAGTATTCAACTCAACAAACAAAAACACAAGTGCCCACTCAAGTCCATCTTCAGTAAACGGAAATATAGGAAGCTTCCACATTACTGGTAGCATAAAGGATCTTGAAAAACACTATGGTTCCCCTTCCCCTCAAAAAAGAAATTCATCAAAATCTGGGCTCCTAAATCCAAATGCCCCTTTTCCTTCTGAGCCCCAAAATGTGTCTAAACCACATATTATCCACATGTTTAGCTTTGTTGTAGTGAGACGAGCTCACTTAAATGTATGGGACACAGGTTTCCAGAAGCATGAGTTGGGCACAATGTATGGGCACTACAATGTACTGGGCTCAACAAGGACTTATTTGCAAATTTTAATTCTGCATCATTCACTGCGTTTGGCACCATGGGTGTATTCCAAAGACTAAAATGGCATTACGCCCATAGATTAATTTCCAGGGGGGTATAATTTCTAAAATGGGGTCACTTGAGGGGATTTCTTCTGTTCTGGCACTTAGGGGGTTCTTCAAATTAAGTCCAGAAACTATGTTAGGAAAATCTTTGCTCCAAAAATCAAATTGCGCTCCTTCCCTCCCAAGCCCTGTGGTGCAACCAAACAGTACTGTACAATCACCTGTGGGGTATTGGCACATTCAGAAGTAATTGTGTAACACATTATGGGGCCTTATTCACATGTTTCCCTTTTGAAAATTAGAAATCTGGGGTTAAAACAACAATTTAGTAGTAAAAATGTAATTATTTTTTCTTCATCCCCCAATAGTATAACATTTTGTGACACACCTGTAGTGTCAATAAGCTCACTGCACCCCTGGTTGAATTCATTAAGGGGTGAAGTTTGTAAAATGGGATCAATTGTGTGGGGGTTTAGGCTACTATGGCACCTCAGGGGCTCTGCCAATTTGATATGACACCATCAAAGCATTCCAACTAAATCTGCATTACAATATTTCACTTCTTCCCTTCTTCACTTTGTACTGTGCCTCAAAAGTAGTTTTCGACCACATAAGAGGTACTGGCATACATAGGAGAAATTGCACAACAAATTTTATGGTTGATTATCTCATGTTAGCCTAGTGAATTTGAAAAAAATTGGGGTTAACGCAACATATTTGAGGTTAAAAATGTATTTTTTCATTTTCACAGCTCAACATTATAAACTTCTGTGTACCACCTGGGTATTCCAGGTGCTCACAAACCATCTATATAAATTCCTTGAGGGGTCTAGTTACGAAATGGGGTCACTTGGGGGGAGCTCCACTATTTAGGCACATCAGGAGTTCTCCAAACGTGACATAGTGTCCGCTAATGATTCCAGTCAATTTTGCAGTCAATTAGCGGTCCTTCCCTTCCGAGCCCTGCCATGCACCCATACAGTTGATTTGCATCACCAGGTATCAGTGTAGTCCGGAGAAATGACACAATAAATTGTATGGTGCTTTTTTTCCTGTTACCCTTGTGGAGAAAAAAAGCTATATAGTTGAAAAAATAATATTGTGGTAAAAATGCATTCTTTTATTTTCAAGGCTGAATGTTATAAACGTCTGTGAAGCACCTGGGGGTTAAAAGTGCTCACCAAACATCTATATAAATTTCTTGAGGGGTCTAATTTCCAAAATGTGGTCATTTTTGGGGGAGCTCTACTGTTTAGGCATCTCAGGGGCTTGCCAAACACGACATGGCATCCGCTAACAATTGCAACTATTTGAGCATTCAAAAACTGAAATGGCGCTCCTTCCCTTCCGAGCGAACGTATAGTAAATTTCCACATATGAAGTATCGACGTACTCAGGAGAAATTGCACAACAAATTGTATGGTGCATTTTCTCATAGTACCCTTGTAAAAATGCGAAATGTTTTGGCTACAGTAATATTTTTGAGGGGAAAAGTAAAATATTAATTTTTTTTTCTTCCACTTTGCATTCATTCCTGTTAAACACCTGATGGGTTAATAAACTTTTGAATATGTTTTTGAGCACATTGAGGGGTGCAGTTTTTATAAGGATGTCACTTTGGGGTATTTTCTGTCACCTAGGCCTCGCAAAGTCACTTCAAATGTGATGTGGTCCCTAAGAAAATGTTTTGTAAATTTTGTTGAAAAAATTAGAAATTGCTGAGGAACTTTGAACCCCTCTAACTTCCTAACAAGAAAATTATGTTTCAAAAATTGCACTGATGTAACATAGACATGTGGGAAATGTTATTTATTAACTATTTTCTGTGATATAACTCTTGGCTTTAAGGGCATAAAAAAAATCAAATTTTCAAAACTGCAATATTTTTGGCAATTTCAGATATTTTCACAAATAAATGCAAAAAATATTGCCCTAAATTTACAACTGTCATGAAGTACAATAGGTCATGAAAAAACAATGTCAGAATCACCGGGATCTGTTGAAGCGTTCCAGAGTTATAACCTGTCAAAGTGACACTGGTCAGAATTGCAAAAAATGGCCCGGTCATAAAGGTGAAAACGGGTTCAGGGTTAAACTGTTTCAAATCAAATCAAATCAAATGAGCTTTATTGGCAGGACCAAATACAAAATAGTTTTGCCAAAGTAAGTGTACATTAGGGACTGGGACTGTGGAGATGGTGGGTGGGGACTGTAGGAAGGATGGATGGGGCACATCCAGGGTGGGGACTGTGGGGGCACATCTATGGTGGGGGCTATGGAAGTCCATGGCTTATGATGGGGCACATCTAGGGTGGGGACTGTGGGGGCACATCTTTGGTGGGAGCTATGGAAGTCCATGGCTTATGATGGGACACATCCAGGGTGGGGACTGTGGGGGCACATCTAGGGTGGGGGCTATGGAAGTCCATGGCTTATGATATGGCACATCCAGGGTGGGGACTGTGGGGGCACATCTAGGGTTGGGGCTATGGAAGTCCATGGCTTATGAAGGGGCATATCCAGGGTGAGGACTGTAGTAAGGATGGATGGGGCACATCCAGGGTGGGGACTGTGGGGACACATCTAGGGTGGGGGCTATGGAAGTCCATGGCTTATGATGGCGCACATCCAGGGTGGGGACTGTGGGGGCACATCTAGGGTTGGGGCTATGGAAGTCCATGGCTTATGATGGGGCATATCCAGGGTGAGGACTGTAGTAAGGATGGATGGGGCACATCCAGGGTGGGGACTGTGGGGACACATCTAGGGTGGGGGCTATGGAAGTCCATGGCTTATGATGGCGCACATCCAGGGTGGGGACTGTGGGGGCACATCTAGGGTTGGGGCTTTGGAAGTCCATGGCTTATGATGGGGCATATCCAGGGTGAGGACTGTAGTAAGGATGGATGGGGCACATCCAGGGTGGGGACTGTGGGGGCACATCTAGGGTGGGGGCTATAGAAGTCCATGGCTTATGACGGGGCATATCCAGGGTGAGGACTGTAGTAAGGATGGATGGGGCACATCCAGGGTGGGGTATGGGGGCCACATCTGGGATGGGGGCTATGGAAGTCCATGGCTTATCATAGTTCGCTGTTTCTTTATGACATCAGGTAACTCTACATCCCGATAGCTGTTGAGGCCAGTAAGGAGTTGATATTTTATTGATAACGTACTGTCTTTATAAAGGTGTGTTCATTACAATTACATGCTCCCTGTAAA
Source organism: Anomaloglossus baeobatrachus (assembly GCF_048569485.1). Taxonomy (NCBI): domain Eukaryota; kingdom Metazoa; phylum Chordata; class Amphibia; order Anura; family Aromobatidae; genus Anomaloglossus; species Anomaloglossus baeobatrachus. The sequence goes on along the minus strand of NC_134354.1, from coordinate 175,899,927 downwards.
GCATTCTGCATTATTATATTATAAGCCAGCTTTGTTAAATGGTGATTTAAGTCTTTAATATTAATCGGAAAAGCTTTTAAACATGTCAGTTTTTCTGCAAGCACTCCTCTACATTACGGAGGATTTGTCACTTAGTGTATGTAGAAAACATATATCCCTGATGAATAACATCAGAGTACAGACAGGGATGACTGTCTCCCAGTTTGCATGGACGTTTAAATATCGAGCTTGTCAAAGCTTGCAAGTCGTTTGGGATTTACAGAGGTGGCAAGTATAAATTATTTCCAGTTGATTTGTGTTGTGTAATCTGAGGTTTCGAAGCTATGTCCTTAATAACGTCCTACATTGACATTTTTAATTTTGCATGCTGGCTTGCAAAAAGGGCTTAGCTAAGGATTATGGTTATGACTGATTTCTAATGGTTAGTTATGCAACAGTTCACCCAATACAATATGGAATTGGTAAAATTGGCAATTCTTGGGTCTATCAGCAATGCAATGTACAGTTAGGTCCAGAAATATTTGGACAGTGACACAATTTTCGCGAGTTGGGCTCTGCATGCCACCACATTGGATTTGAAATGAAACCTCTACAACAGAATTAAAGTGCAGATTGTAACGTTTAATTTGAAGGTTTGAACAAAAATATCTGATAGAAATTGTAGGAATTGTACACATTTCTTTACAAACACTCCACATTTTAGGAGGTCAAAAGTAATTGGACAAATAAACCAAACCCAAACAAAATATTTTTATTTTCAATATTTTGTTGCGAATCCTTTGGAGGCAATCACTGCCTTAAGTCTGGAACCCATGGACATCACCAAACGCTGGGTTTCCTCCTTCTTAATGCTTTGCCAGGCCTTTACAGCCGCAGCCTTCAGGTCTTGCTTGTTTGTGGGTCTTTCCGTCTTAAGTCTGGATTTGAGCAAGTGAAATGCATGCTCAATTGGGTTAAGATCTGGTGATTGACTTGGCCATTGCAGAATGTTCCACTTTTTTGCACTCATGAACTCCTGGGTAGCTTTGGCTGTATGCTTGGGGGTCATTGTCCATCTGTACTATGAAGCGCCGTCCGATCAACTTTGCGGCATTTGGCTGAATCTGGGCTGAAAGTATATCCCGGTACACTTCAGAATTCATCCGGCTACTCTTGTCTGCTGTTATGTCATCAATAAACACAAGTGACCCAGTGCCATTGAAAGCCATGCATGCACATGCCATCACGTTGCCTCCACCATGTTTTACAGAGGATGTGGTGTGCCTTGGATCATGTGCCATTCCCTTTCTTCTCCAAACTTTTTTCTTCCCTTCATTCTGGTACAGGTTGATCTTTGTCTCATCTGTCCATAGAATACTTTTCCAGAACTGAGCTGGCTTCATGAGGTGTTTTTCAGCAAATTTAACTCTGGCCTGTCTATTTTTGGAATTGATGAATGGTTTGCATCTAGATGTGAACCCTTTGTATTTACTTTCATGGAGTCTTCTCTTTACAGTTGACTTAGAGACAGATACACCTACTTCACTGAGAGTGTTCTGGACTTCAGTTGATGTTGTGAACGGGTTCTTCTTCACCAAAGAAAGTATGCGGCGATCATCCACCACTGTTGTCATCCGTGGACGCCCAGGCCTTTTTGAGTTCCCAAGCTCACCAGTCAATTCCTTTTTTCTCAGAATGTACCCGACTGTTGATTTTGCTACTCCAAGCATGTCTGCTATCTCTCTGATGGATTTTTTCTTTTTTTTCAGCCTCAGGATGTTCTGCTTCACCTCAATTGAGAGTTCCTTAGACCGCATGTTGTCTGGTCACAGCAACAGCTTCCAAATGCAAAACCACACACCTGTAATCAACCCCAGACCTTTTAACTACTTCATTGATTACAGGTTAACGAGGGAGACGCCTTCAGAGTTAATTGCAGCCCTTAGAGTCCCTTCTCCAATTACTTTTGGTCCCTTGAAAAAGAGGAGGCTATGCATTACAGAGCTATGATTCCTAAACCCTTTCTCCGATTTGGATGTGAAAACTCTCATATTGCAGCTGGGAGTGTGCACTTTCAGCCCATATTATATACAGTAAGGTCCAGAAATATTTGGACAGTGACACAAGTTTTGTTATTTTAGCTGTTTACAAAAACATGTTCAGAAATACAATTATATATATAATATGGGCTGAAAGTGCACACTCCCAGCTGCAATATGAGAGTTTTCACATCCAAATCGGAGAAAGGGTTTAGGAATCATAGCTCTGTAATGCATAGCCTCCTCTTTTTCAAGGGACCAAAAGTAATTGGAGAAGGGACTCTAAGGGCTGCAATTAACTCTGAAGGCGGCGTCTCCCTCGTTAACCTGTAATCAATGAAGTAGTTAAAAGGTCTGGGGTTGATTACAGGTGTGTGGTTTTGCATTTGGAAGCTGTTGCTGTGACCAGACAACATGCGGTCTAAGGAACTCTCAATTGAGGTGAAGCAGAATATCCTGAGGCTGAAAAAAAAGAAAAAATCCATCAGAGAGATAGCAGACATGCTTGGAGTAGCAAAATCAACAGTCGGGTACATTCTGAGAAAAAAGGAATTGACTGGTGAGCTTGGGAACTCAAAAAGGCCTGGGCGTCCACGGATGACAACAGTGGTGGATGATCGCCGCATACTTTCTTTGGTGAAGAAAAACCCGTTCACAACATCAACTGAAGTCCAGAACACTCTCAGTGAAGTAGGTGTATCTGTCTCTAAGTCAACAGTAAAGAGAAGACTCCATGAAAGTAAATACAAAGGGTTCACATCTAGACGCAAACCATTCATCAATTCCAAAAATAGACAGGCCAGAGTTAAATTTGCTGAAAAACACCTCATGAAGCCAGCTCAGTTCTGGAAAAGTATTCTATGGACAGATGAGACAAAGATCAACCTGTACCAGAATGATGGGAAGAAAAAAGTTTGGAGAAGAAAGGGAACGGCACATGATCCAAGGCACACCACATCCTCTGTAAAACATGGTGGAGGCAACGTAATGGCATGGGCATGCATGGCTTTCAATGGCACTGGGTCACTTGTGTTTATTGATGACATAACAGCAGACAAGAGTAGCCGGATGAATTCAGAAGTGTACCGGGATATACTTTCAGCCCAGATTCAGCCAAATGCCGCAAAGTTGATCGGACGGCGCTTCATAGTACAGATAGACAATGACCCCAAGCATACAGCCAAGCTACCCAGGAGTTCATGAGTGCAAAAAAGTGGAACATTCTGCAATGGCCAAGTCAATCACCAGATCTTAACCCAATTGAGCATGCATTTCACTTGCTCAAATCCAGACTTAAGACGGAAAGACCCACAAACAAGCAAGACCTGAAGGCTGCGGCTGTAAAGGCCTGGCAAAGCATTAAGAAGGAGGAAACCCAGCGTTTGGTGATGTCCATGGGTTCCAGACCTAAGGCAGTGATTGCCTCCAAAGGATTCGCAACAAAATATTGAAAATAAAAATATTTTGTTTGGGTTTGGTTTATTTGTCCAATTACTTTTGACCTCCTAAAATGTGGAGTGTTTGTAAAGAAATGTGTACAATTCCTACAATTTCTATCAGATATTTTTGTTCAAACCTTCAAATTAAACGTTACAATCTGCACTTGAATTCTGTTGTAGAGGTTTCATTTCAAATCCAATGTGGTGGCATGCAGAGCCCAACTCGCGAAAATTGTGTCACTGTCCAAATATTTCTGGACCTAACTGTATATAATTGTATTTCTGAACATGTTTTTGTAAACAGCTAAAATAACAAAACTTGTGTCACTGTCCAAATATTTCTGGCCCTGACTGTATCTCCTGTCCCCTGCAATCATTCCCTACCACAAGAAATGGAAAAGCAGTTTTTCATCAAAGATTAATTTGTCCAATAAAATCTGTTGAATAATTTCCCAGTATTCACATTTGACAAAATGTGGGATGTTTACTGAGGCAATGAGCTCCGAATTCACATATTTGTGTAAAAAAAAAGATTCCTCTAAAAAGTGCCATTCCAGGGATCTTAATTGAAAATTACAATGTTTGACCATCTTTTAGGTTTTGCACAAAACATCATCGTTATAGGAGATATGACTTTACTTATGTAGCCTAGAAAATCCTATCATCTGTATCCCATCCAGATCAAGCACCTTATTGAGGCACGGAGTGAGTGTATGTCACTGTCAGTCAGGTAGGGATGGAAAAGAAGCAGCGACCCCAATACCCTTCTACACAATCTCCCCCTCTGTCTCATACACACTAGTACTATAAATAGAGATAATAATATTATAAATGGCACAATGTCAATGATAGGCTCTGTTATAGGATGCCAAGTACATGCTCTACCTCTTATGAAAAACATCTATATATATAATTGCCTTATTCTGTCTGTCTGTCTGTCTGTCTGTCTGTCTATCTGTCTGTCTATCTGTCTGTCTGTCATGCTCCGAAATTGTGTCCTTACGGTGACACAAAGCTGATTGGCCGCTGGGCTCGCCATGGCCCCGCCCCCCACACGGATTGGCCTCTCGCCCCGGCTCTCTGCAGGCCCCGCCCCCCTCACGCAATGCACGCTCGCTCTGGCCCAACTGACAGGGAGCTCCGATTCCCAGGTGAGTACACACACACATCAGATCACACTCACTCTCACACTCACTCTCACACACACCTCACACATCACAACATGCTGGGATATCGCTTGCTTCTACACCGGCTCCGTCAGGATCCCGGCAGCGCCAGACATAACCTTGCGATGCTGGGATCTTGACGGAGGCCGTGAAAGCTGGTAACCATTATAAACATCGGGTAACTAAGGTCCCTTAGTTACCCGATGTGTATCATAGTTACCAGTGTACACCGGCTCACACTCACTCTCACACACACCTCACACACACATCACATCGCATCCACACATCAAGGTCCTGCAGCTGCGGAACATACACACACATAACAGCACACACACACACACACACACACAAATCAGATCACACTCACACACACCTCACACATCACATCGCATCCACATACTCACAACATCCTGGGATATCGCTTGCTTCTCGGTGGCGATACTGTGCAGTTGTGAGCTTCCAGGACCTGCCGGGGATCACATGGCCAGAAGCATGTGATATCCCCGGATGTTGTGAGTATCAGCGCGTATGTGCAATATCGTCAGTGTGTGTGTCTTTGTGTGTGAGTGTATGCGATCGGGTGTGTGTGAGTGGATGCGATCGGGTGTGTGTGAGTGGATGCGATCGGGTGTGTGTGAGTGGATGCGATCGGGTGTGTGTGAGTGGATGCGATCGGGTGTGTGTGAGTGGATGCGATCGGGTGGGTGTGTGTGGGTGTGTGTGAGTGGATGCGATCGGATCTGTGAGTGTCGGCAGAGGAGCACGGCGTGCTGGAGGAGGCTGAGAGGACAGAGGCTGATCGTGGGGAAGGCTGGGATGGGGAGGCTGATGCTGGAGACGGAGAGGCTGATGCTGGGGACAGAGAAGCTGATGCTGAGGACAGAGAGGCTGATGCTGGGGACAGAGAAGCTGATGCTGGGGACAGAGAGGCTGATGCTGGAGACAGAGAAGCTGATGCTGGGGACAGAGAGGCTGATGCTGGGGACAGAGAGGCTGATGCTGGGGACAGAGAGGCTGATGCTGGAGACAGAGAGGCTGATGCTGGGGACAGAGAGGCTGATGCTGGGGACAGAGAGGCTGATGCTGGGGACAGAGGCTGATGCTGGGGACAGAGAGGCTGATGCTGGGGACAGAGAGGCTGATGCTGGGGACAGAGAGGCTGATGCTAGGGACAGAGAGGCTGATGCTGGGGACAGAGAGGCTGATGCTGGGGACAGAGAGGCTGATGCTGGCGACAGAGAGGCTGATGCTGGGGACAGAGAGGCTGATGCTGGAGACAGAGAGGCTGATGCTGGAGACAGAGAGGCTGATGCTGGAGACAGAGAGGCTGATGCTGGAGACAGAGAGGCTGATGCTGGAGACAGAGAGGCTGATGCTGGGGACAGAGAGGCTGATGCTGGGAGGAGAGAGGCTGATGCTGCAGGTAGAGAGGCTGATGCTGGCGCAGCATGGCAGATGGAGCACCTTTGGGAGTGCGCAGCATGGCGGATGGAGCACGTTTGGGAGTGCGCAGCATGGCGGATGGAGCACGTTTGGGAGTGCGCAGTATGGCGGATGGAGCACGTTTGGGAGTGCGCAGCATGGCGGATGGAGCACGTTTGGGAGTGCGCAGCATGGCGGATGGAGCACGTTTGGAAATGCGCAGCATGGCGGATGGAGCACGTTTGGGAGTGCGCAGCATGGGGGATGCAGCACGATGGGGAGTGCGGAGTATGGCGGATGGAGCACGTTTGGGAGTGCGCAGCATGGAGGATGCAGCACGATGGGGAGTGCGGAGTATGGCGGATGGAGCACGTTTGGGAGTGCGCAGCATGGCGGATGGACCACGTTTGGGAGTGCGCAGCATGGCGGATGGAGCACGTTTGGGAGTGCGCAGCATGGGAGATGGAGCACGATGGGGAGTGCGCAGCATGGCGGATGGAGCACGTTTGGGAGTGCGCAGCATGGGGGATGGAGCACGATGGGGAGTGCGCAGCATGGCGGATGGAGCACGTTTGGGAGTGTGCAGCATGGCGGATGGAGCACGTTTGGGAGTGCGCAGCATGGCGAATGGAGCACGTTTGGGAGTGCGCAGGATGGGAGATGGAGCACGATGGGGGGTGCGCAGCATAGGGGATGGAGCACGTTTGGGAGTGCGCAGCATGGCGGATGGAGCACGTTTGGGAGTGCGCAGCATGGGGGATAGAGCACGTTTGGGAGTGCGCAGCATGGCGGATGGAGCACGTTTGGGAGTGCGCAGCATGGGAGATGGAGCACGATGGGGAGTGCGCAGCATGGCGGATGGAGCACGTTTGGGAGTGCGCAGCATGGGGGATGGAGCACGATGGGGAGTGCGCTGCATGGCGGATGGAGCACGTTTGGGAGTGCGCAGCATGGCGGATGGAGCACGTTTGGGAGTGCGCAGGATGGGAGATGGAGCACGATGGGGGGTGCGCAGCATACGGGATGGAGCACGATGGGGAGTGCGCTGCATGGGGGATGGAGCACGATGGGAAGTGCACACCTCCCCCCAACACACACACACACACATGCGCGCGCGCGCACTGCACAACACACCACACCACACACACACACTGGGAACCACAAACAACTGCCCTACACAGACACCCACACACACAGACAACGCTGCACACACAAATATACGCACATACCGCACAACACGCACATTGCACAAAACATACCTCCCCCCAAAACACACCACACACACACAAACTGCACAACACACACACAACGCTACAGACACACAGCGCTCCACAAACAACGCAACACACAAACAACACCGCTCTCACCCCCCATCACACCCAGACAACATCCAGAACATGTACAGCCCCTACACAAACACTTGGTAACTACACACAACAACATCTATATATATATATATATATATATATATATATATATATATATATATAAATAACAAAAATCATACATGAACTACACAATACGTAAATTCTAGAATACCCGATGCGTAGAATCGGGCCACCTTCTAGTATTATTATAAATGAATAATGGTACAGTAGGTGGTGGATCCTGATAAAGGGGCCTAAATGTCAGCCTTTGCCTCATATGAAGACACTATTATAAATAAATGGCACAAAGTAGTTTTGTCGGCCTTGATGCATAAGTACCTGCTCTGCCTCAAATGAAGACAATATTATTTTTAATGGCACAAGATAGATGGTGGCCTTGTACCTAAGTATCCCTTCTGCCTCATATGATGATACTAATATAAAAAGCACAGGGTAGATGGCAGGGCTTGGTGCTTAAGTGCCCCCATCTGCCTTGTATAAAGACACTTGTGCAAATGGCACAAGGTAGATGGTGCTGCCTGGTGTCTAAGTGACCCCTCTGCCTTATGTACAGACACTAGTTTTACAAATAGCACAAGGAAGATAGTGGGCCTTTGTGCCTAAATGTACCTTCTGCCTCATATTAATACACTAATATGATAAATGGCACAAGGTAAATGGTGTGGCCTGGTGCAAAAAGTGCCCTTTCTGCCTCATATGAAGACACTAAACTATTATAAATGGCACAAGGTAGATATTGAGCTTTGGTGTCTAAATTTCCTGTCTGCTCATATTAACACACTATTATAAATGACACAAGGTAGGTGATCTGGCCTGGTGCCTAAATGTCTCTTCTACCTCACATTAAGACACTATTATGATAAATGGTACAAGGTATATAGCAGGTCTGGTGCCTAAGTGCCCCTCTGCCTTATATAAAGATACTAGTACATGGCACAAGATAGATAGTAGACAACAGTCCATAAATGTCCCTTCTGCCTCATAATAATACACTATTATGATAAATGGCACAATGTAGATGGTGTGGTCTGATGCCTAAGTGTCCCCTCTGCATCATTTGAAGATACTATACTATTATAAATGGCACAAGGTAGAAAGTGGGTGTTGGTGTCTAAATTTCCCTTCTGCCTCATATCAAGACACTATATCACAAGTGGCACAAGGTAGATAGTGGGCCTGGTGCCCAAGTGCCCTCTCTGCCTTATACACTGTGTGCAGAATTATTAGGCAAGTTGTATTTTAGAGGATTTTTTTTATTATTAATCAACAACTATGTTTTCAATCAACCCAAAAGACTCATACATATCAAAGCTTAATATTTTTGGAACTTGGAGTGTTTTTTTTTTAGATTTGGCTATCTTAGGAGGATATCTGTTTGTGCAGGTAACTATTACTGTGCAGAATTATTAGGCAACTTAATAAAAACCAAATATATTCCCATCTCACTTGTTTATTTTCACCAGGTAAACCAATATAACTGCACAAAATTTCGAAATAAACATTTCTGACATGCAAAAACAAAACCCCAAAAAATGAGTGACCAATATAGCCACCTTTCTTTACGATGACTCTCAACAGCCTACCATCCATAGATTCTGTCAGTTGTTTGATCTGTTTACGATCAACATTGTGTGAAGCAGCAACCACAGCCTCACAGACACTGCTCCAAGAGGTGTACTGTTTTCCCTCCCTGTAGATCTCACATTTTATGAGGGACCACAGGTTCTCTATGGGGTTCAGATCAGGTGAACAAGGGGGCCATGTCATTATTTTTTCATCTTTTCGACCTTTACTGCCTAACTACACTGTGGAGTAGTTGGATGCATGTGATGGAGCATTGTCCTGCATGAAAATCATGTTTTTCTTGAACAATACCGACTTCTTCATGTACCACTGCTTGAAGAAGTTGTCTTCCAGAAACTGGCAGTAGGTCTGGGAGTTGAGCTTCACTCCATCCTCAACCCGAAAAAGTCCCACAAGTTCATCTTTGATGATACCAGCTTACACCAGTACCCCACCTCCACCTTGCTGGCATCTGAGTCGGAGTGGAGCTCTCTGCCCTTTGCTGATCCACCCTCTGGCCCATCCATCTGGCCCATCAAGAGTCACTCTCATTTCATCAGTCCATAAAACCTTTGAAAAATCAGTCTTCAGATATTTTTTTGGCCCAGTCTTGACGTTTTACATTATGTTTCTTGTTCAAAGGTGGTTGTTTTTCAGCCTTCCATACCTTGGCCATGTCCATGAGTATGGCACACCTTGTGCTTTTTGATACTCCAGTAACATTGAAGCTCTGAAATATGGCCAAACTGGGGACAAATGGCATCTTGGCAGCTTCACGCTTGATTTTCCTCAATTCATGGGCAGTTATTTTGCGCCTTTTTTGCCCAACACGCTTCTTGCGAACCTGTTCGTTATTTGCCATGAAAAGCTTGATTGTTCGGTGATCACGCTTCAAAAGTTTGGCAATTTCAAGACTGCTGCATCCCTCTGCAAGACATCTCACAATTTTGGATTTTTCAGAGCCCGTCAAATCTCTCTTCTGACCCATTTTTGCCAAAGGAAAGGAAGTTGCCTAACAATTAAGCACACCTTATATAGGGTGTTGATATCATTACACCGCACCCCTCCTCATTACAGAGATGCACATCACCTGATTTACTTAATTGATAGTTGGCTCTCAAGCCTATACAGCTTGGAGTAGGACAACATGTATAAAAAGTATCATGTGATCAAATACTAATTTGCCTAATTAATCTGCACGCAGTGTATAAAGACACTAGTATTATAAATGGCACAAGCTAGATAGGCAACAGTCCCTAAATGTCCCTTCTGATAAATGGCACAAGGTAGATGATGTGGCCTGGTGCCTAAGTGTCCCTTCTGCCTCATATGAAGACACCATTATGATAGATAACATATGGTAGATAGTGGGTCATGTTATAGATTTTCACTTCGGTCCAGGAGCCCTAATTCACTAGTTAAATTCCAGCTTCAGACCATAGATATTGTACCCAGCAAGACCGTTCCTATTTAAAGAAAACATTATTGGAAAACCGCACCCACATTCTTGAGGTATTCCAGTGAAAAATGCATATTTCTGGCTTTAAATTATTTCATATGGAAAGAAAGCTGAATTGTACTTTATTTGTTTCAGTGATTGATCATTTTTATTATGGAACAATCGCCACATTAAAACTGCTGTTAATAAAGGTCTGAACTGAAGCTTTTCATCTTTGAAATAAATATGTACAATATGCAGACATGAAAGCAGAAGATGAAATTATCAGTCCACTTCTGGCGGGCACAAAAGCCACAACCCCTTTAAATAGGAAATGAAAATTAGAAACATATTTGTAGCAATATAGTATGTGGTATAACATGGTCCTTAGTGCAGTTGGTGACAATTCCATGTTGATGAATGTACGGAGGCTTATGTATTTCAGCCATAATGCTGCGATCATAATTCTCAAACACTCCGAGAAAATGATCATATATTCTTCAATGATGGATCTGGACTGAGTCGTTGCCAAACCTTTGTCTTCTGTGTCATGTGGCTTGACTTCATTTTATTTCACACAAAAGGGCGGATGAATTATTATAGCTTAGAAATGCCCAGGGAATACTATACAAACGTGTTGTGTCTCGAAAGGCTGGTGTGCGTACTTTAGAAGTCAGCTTTAATTAGCCAGCTATGAAATAAAACAGAAAGAGCTCAAAATGACAGTGTAAATTTTAACACATGACTGGCTGAGAATATACTGTAGATATAGAAGTCAAGGCATTGGAACATGTTTTGGTGTTCAGTTCTGAATTTCAGTTATACATTTAGTGGTATGCCACCCGAATAATACAACTGTCCACAAACATATACCTTATAAATAGGGTTGAGGGTTAACTAATATGACTACTGAACAAGCACCCGTAACCAGACTACTGTATTGTTCCAAAAATAGCTGGCCTATTCCAAAAGAAGGAATCCTGGACCCTATTACCCTGGGATCTAATGGGTAGAGTTATTTTCTCTGATGAAGCCCCCATCATCTGTTGGGGACAGTCGGAAGGTCCATATACACAAAAACCTGACAATATCGGGTTAGTATAATGGTCATGAGGTCCTTAAGGTTGTATGCCCACAATGAATTTTGGTGCATTCCAGCAAAGTTCCACTTTTCCAAAACTGTAAGATGCTGTGTGTTTTACCCTTCGAAAATACGCAGGATATAGCAGTTCCAGCAAAGTAAATGAGATGTATAGAAAACTCCTGCCCACTTTGTTTCTTTTATACTCTCACTAATCTGACTTGCGGTGCGTACTTCAAATCCACAGCATGTCAGTTTCTTCTGCAGATACGCCAAGTTTTCTGTGTGGATTGTCACAATAGACATATTGAATACAGAATATCCACTGGTAAAAAAGAATGCATGTACACCCCAAATGACTGTGTAGATAAACTTTTGGCAAAGTCAAATACCAGAAAGTATAAAAAAAGCAGCTGTATATAAAGAATGACATATCAAAAAAAGACAGTCAAAATTTCAAAAAAAGACATTTAAAATAAATCCTCTACAAAAACAATGAATAAACGCAAGTAACCGGATTATAAGACGCAGTTTTCCTCCCAAAAATTTGGGAGGAAAATGAGGGGTGGCTCTTAAAATCCGCATATAGCTTTACCTGGGGGGGCCTGTCTGTGCGGCGATCTAGTGCGTTCGGGCGGCCGAGTGCCTGTGGCTGCGTGCAGGTGGCAGCTGGGTGCCTGTGTGCGGGCGGCAGCTGGGTGCTTGCGTGCGGGTGGCAGCTGGGTGACTATGGCTGCATATGGGTGGCAGCCGGGTGCCTGTCGGTGCCGCCTTCCTCTCTGTGCGGGTCGGTGGCTGTGTGGCAGGTTTCCCAGCACGTCCGCGATCCCAGTTTCAAATGATGGCGCCGGGAGACAGCGCGAGCGCAGATGGAGCTCTTGGCGGAGAGCTCCATCTGCGCACGCGCCGCTCCAGGAGTCAGCACGTGCTCAGATGGAGCCTTGGATGAGAGCTCCATCTGTGCATGTGCCGCTCCGGGCGCCATCATTTGAACCGGGACCGCGGACACACTGGGACACTCACCGCACCGATCTGCTGCACCACTTATCCGTCACCGCTGCCACTACTGACCCGCCGCACCTGCCGTTGCCACTACTGACCCGCCGCGCCTGCCGCCACAGATGCCGCCGTGCCTGCCGCCACTGACCCGCCGCACCTGCAGCCACTGACCCACCGCGCCTGCCTCCACGGACGCCGCCGCACCTGCCGCCACTGACCCACCGCACCTGCCGCCACTGACCTGCCGTGCCTGCAGCCACTGACCTGCCGCGCCTGCCTCCACGGACGCCGGCGCACCTGCCGCCACTGACCCGTCGCACCTGCCACTACTGACCTGCCGCGTATGCCAGCAGAACCTCTGCCTCCTGTGACCCGCTTCACCACCACTGCTGCCCCCTTCTGGTAAGACAACACTAAGACAACAGCGGAGTATAAGACAGACCCCATTTTTATTTTTTTTTACCTTTTTTAGCTCTAAATTTGGGGGTGCGTCTTATAATCTGGTGCGTCTTATAAAACAAAAAATACGGTAATTTGTTTAATAGATGCAGAAATGGTGCAACATGGAAAAACTCACCAAATACTCACCTTGGGAGCGTAGCTTAAGAAAAAAATTTGTCTCTCAAGGACCTGGGTTTTATTTTTTCGTGGGGGGAGAGAGGGGGCAGAAAACCTATTTAAATTATGCATACTGGACAATAAAAGGAGACAATGATAAGTGATCAATTGAAGCATGATTTATCATGATTAATCATTTAGGGTCAGTTGCTGACATTTAGGGTGGCTTTGCATGTTGCAACATCGCACGTGCGATGTCAGTGGGGTCAAATCGAAAGTGACGCACATCCGGCGTCACTTTCGACATCGTTGTGTGTAAATTCTAGATGATACGATTAACGAGCGCAAAAGCGTCGTTATCGTATCATCGTTGCAGGCTCCGACTTTTCCATAATTATGCTGCCGCGATAGGTACGATGCTGTTCCTCGTTCCTGCGGCAGCACACTTCGCTGTGTGTAATACCGCAGGAGCGAGGAATTTCACCTTACCTGCCGCCGGCGGCTCTACGGAAGGAAGGAGGTGGGCGGGATGTTTACATCCTGCTCATTTCCGCCCCTCCGCCGCTATTGGCCGCCTGCCGTGTGACGTCGCTATGACGCCGCACGACCCGCCCCCTTAGGAAGGAGGCGGGTCGCCGGCCAGAGCAACGGTCGCAGGTCAGGTAGGTGCATGTGAAGCTGGCGTAGTGATAATTTTCGCTACGCCAGCTATCACAAGATATCGTACCTGCGACGGGGGCGGGGACTATCGCGTGCGACATCGCAGCATCGGCTTGCGATGTTGCAACATGCAAAGACCGCCTTAAGGTACTGTCACACTAAGCGATGCTCCAGCGATCCCACCAGCAACCTGACCTGGCAGGAATCGCTGGAGCGTCGCTACACGGGTTGCTGGTGAGCTGTAACACAGGCAGATCTCATCAGCAACCAGCCCCCAGCCAGCAGCGATGCGTGGAAGCAATGCTGCGCTTGGTAACTAAGGTAAATATCGGGTAACCAACCCGATATTTACCTTGGTTTCCAGCGCACACCGCTTAGCGCTGGCTCCCTGCACTGCTAGCCAGAGTACACATCGGGTTAATTACCCGATGTGTAGTCTGGCTATGTGTGCAGGGAGCAGGGAGCCGGCACTGACAGCGTGAGAGCGGCGGACACTGGTAACGAAGGTAAATATCGGGTAACCAAGGAAAGGGCTTTTTGGTTACCCGATATTTACATTGGTTACCAGCGTCCGCAGAAGCCAGCTCCCTGCTCACTGCACATTCAGTTGTTGCTCTCTCACTGTCACACACAGCGATGTGTGCTTCACAGCGGGATAGCAACAACTAAAAAATGGTCCAGGACATTCAGCAACAACCAGCGACCTCACAGCAGGGGCCAGGCTGGATGTCACACACAGCAACATCGCTAGCAACATCGCTGCTACGTCACAAAAGTCATGCCTCAGCAGCGATGTTGCTAGCGATGCTGCTTAGGTGGGCTTTGCACACTACGACATCGGTGGGGTCAAATTGAAAGTGACGCACATCCGGCATCGCATGCGACATCGTAGTGTGTAAAGCCTAGATGATACGATTAACGAGCGCAAAATCGTCGTAATCGTATCATCGGTGCCGCGTCGGCGTAATCCATAATTACGCTGACGCGACAGTCCGATGTTGTTCCTCGCTCCTGCGGCAGCACACATCGCTGTGTGTGAAGCCGCAGGAGCGAGGAACATCTCCTACCGGCGTCACCGCAGCTTCCGTAGGATATGCGGAAGGAAGGAGGTGGGCACATCGCGTGCGACATCTCAGCATCGGCTTGCGATGTCGCAACGTGCAAAGCCGCTCTTAGTGAGACGTGACATTTACTGAAGGCATTACAAGGTCTTGTAGGACCAAAGCATTGGAGCAATAAGAGTCTCTGCCTGTTGGCTTTGAAGACCATCTTTATGGAAATGTCCCTCAGGTCCTCAGACTACTGATTCATTATGAAGTTAATGTGTATATATGAGCCTTTATTTATAGCACGGGGCAGACTAAGATTAGTCTAGACCTTCAGACATTAAGTTAGGGTATTTTTTGTACAAAGTTGGGTTTACCACATGTAGGCGTGTAGATCAAGTTTATGGGATTATATAGTGTATCAATTCCAGTAAAACGGCACAATAGAACAGCTGTTAGCTGCACACAAATCTACAATGTAGCCAATGTACTTTTATACATTTGTTCCTTCAGCTGCTGTGTTAGACATATGGTTAAATAGCAGGTATTATGCAGCTTCGAGAAATGCATTTGTCTGCCAGAAGGTTAGATATAGGTAGTTAATGCTGGCATGAAATGGATTTTGAGCAAAATTTGTATAATTACCTTATGTTGCTAAATCAGAATTTACAATAATAACTTAATTTATTTTTGTTTATATTATTTTATTCTTTATAGTTTTTTATGTTTTTATTTTTCTTTGGCTATCACTTTTACTACTTTTATCTGAGATTTTTGTAACTGGCAAATGTTTAGGCCTCATTCAGACTCCAGTGTTTTTTTTCCTCATAAATAAAAACATTAACCGTTGTTCATCAGTGCACTGGATCTGAGTTTCAGCAGTGTTTGGTCAGTTTCAGTTTTTACCATCATTTTTTCATCAAGGCTTTTTACATATGAAAAAATCTAATATATAAAGCTAAGTGTATGTATGTATGTGTGTGTGTGTGTTTGTGTGTGTGTGTGTGTGTGTGTGCGTGTGTGTATGTCCGCTAAAGGAATCCGCACCGTCGAATTTACAATCACGAAATTTTGCACAGATGCCCCATGTGACTCAGGGAATGTCAAAGACTATGTTTTCATGGGAAAATTTAACCCCGCGCTTTACAGTTACTCTCCAAAAAACCTGCCCCCATTAAAGTTGATGGAGCTGTGAGGTTATTAATAGCAGCGGTGATTGGTTACTATAGGAACAAAGGAAATTGTTAGTATAAGAACCTTATGTCTGAGGTAATAAGATGTCAGTGGGAAGACGGCTAGAGAGACAGAAAGAGACAGACAGACATAGGTACAGACAGAGTAAGAGGCAGACTGGAAAAGAGACAGACAGACAGAGACAAACAGGGAAAAAGACAGCAAGAGAGACAGAGACAGAAAGAGAAAGAGAGAGAGACACAGACAGGCAATCAAAGAGACAGACAAAGGAAGACAGACAGACTGGCACAGACAGGGAAAGAGACAGAGACAAAAAGTCAAAAAGACAGAGGGAGACTGATACAGACAGGGAAAGAGACAGGGACAAACAGACGGAGAGAGACAGTCAGACAGGGAACAAGAAAGAGACAGGGAAAGAGACAGACAGGGAAAGAGACAAAACAGGGAGACAGGGAAAGAGACAAACAGACAAGGAAAGAGACAAGGAAAGAGACACATACAGGGAAAGAGACAGGGAAAGAGACAGATGGGGAAAGAGACAGACAAGGAAAGAGACAGATGGGGAAAGAGATAAATGGTGAAAAAGACAGCCGGGGAAAGAGACAGACAAGGAAAGAGACTGAGATTGTCAGACACAGAGATAGAAAGAGACAGAAAAACAGACACATAGATAGAGTCAGACAGACACAAAGATAGACAGAGAGACTGACATAGAGATAGAGAGAGACAGAAAGACAGACACAGAGATAGAGAGAGACAGAGACAGACAGATAGACACAGACAGACACAGACAGACAGAGAGACAGACCCAAACAGACAGACATGGATAGAAACAGAGACACACATGGATAGAGACAAACACCCAGACAGACAGGGAAAGAGACAGAGAGAGAGACAGACACACAGAGTCAGACACAGACAGACAGAGACACAGACAGACAGAGAGAGGAACACAGAGACAGACAGAAAGAGACAAACAGACAGAAAGAGACAACCAGAAAGAGACATAGACAGAAAGAGACATAGACAGACAGACAGAGACAGACAGAGACTGGGAGAGAGACAGAGAGACAGTTACTATCCCGGGCAACGCTGAGTATTACAGCTAGTAAATTAATAAATTACAAAGATTCTCTTATACTTTAGATCAAATTCAAACGTCCACGTACGGATCATAATGTACAAGCTGGCCACTTGGCTATTGAATTGAAATTGACATCCACATAGGCATATATAAGGCTGTTTAGTTAAGGTCGGGAGATCCGCTGCCAGTCCGTCACCACATACTTGGACCATGTTTTACGAATGTCTGAACTCTATACTATATACTGATGCCATTCACATGCTTTCTGTGATTTTCACAGACCTACAGATTTGTATGGGTAAATTTGGTACAAAATCAGACAATCTTATATTAATAAGTGTTCATGACATACATTTGAACACAATTCAGGAATTTATGTCCAGTGGAATGCATTGTATAAATTTGATTCAAATATTACACAGTTTTAGCTAATGGAGTCTATTTGGGCTGTTTTTGTTGTAGTATTATTTCAAATTGGACAACAAAAGGGCAGCCATATTGATTTTCCCTTCTGAATTACCTTCTAAGAAACTTGAGCTTAAAATAATTCACTAAAATGTAATTTATTGTGTCTGTAAGGCCCCATTCAAAATATAGTGTTTTTCACGTACAAGGAAAAAAAGATCGCTTTTCAAGAGTGATTTTCATCAGAGAGCTTTTCATGAAAGTGTCATCAGAGTTTTGGTCTGATTTTGATATGTTTTTCTCATATGTGAAAAACACAATTTCTTCCTCTTCTTCTAAGGCCCCCTTCACAAGTCCATGCACTAAACTGAAGTGCGTGATGGTCCGTGGTGGAGATCTGTATGGCCATACGTGTGTCCCTGTGTGTGTTCTCCATGTGCTGTTCATGTGCTAACCATATGACATCCGGATAGCACAAGGACAGCATCAAATTGTATACTTACCTGTCTCTGGCGCTGCTGTCACATTTACTTCCGGGTCCACTGTCAGTGCAGTGAATATTCATGAGGCATAATGAGCGGGACCCGGAAGCAACAGCAACACCGGAGACAGCAGCGCCGAAGACAAGTAAATTTAAAAATCTATGTAATTTCAGTGAGTTGGTGTCCTCCGGTACGTGTCCACTGATGTCACATGGGTCCCCTCAGTGTGCGGTCTGTGTGACATCCGTGCTCCACACGGTCACACAGTCCATGTCAAACTACAGATGTGTGAGCAAACTCTTTGATTTTAATGGGTCTATGTGTGTCAATGTCACTGGTACATCTTGAAATGGACAATACACATACCGGAAACACATGTGCACTGGGGGCCTTACTAACAGTCTGTGAAAAATGGACAACACTTAGATGGCATCCCATAGATTTACATTACTGCCTTTTATCCAATCAATATCAGATATTTCTCTGTACAGCCCCCGGTAGACCTGTGATGTCACGGTGGTGGGTCCGAGTGGCGTTGTGGCCATACTGGGTGCGAGCAACAGGCTTTTGCAATGGGGGTAAAAATAATATTAAAAAAGAGAAAGAGAAAAATAAAATAAATAAATAAACAAATAAAGCATGTGTGACGCCAGTCGGGTTTTGATATGGCCAGGCACTGCTGGAGGTCCCCAGGAGTTAGGTGGTGATGCACAGTGCCAGAGTGTTGTCCCCTCGCTCTCCCAACTAGGGCTGACTCCTGGGGATGTTAAAGTAGGGAGGGATGGTGCAGCAGAGAATACTTCAACCGGAGACAGAACTGGGAGCTTATACCTTTTGCTGGAGTTCTGCAGAACATTCCAGAACATTGTTCACAGCATTCACAATGATGGTGGTTCTTCCTGCCCTAATGAGAGTTTGGTTCTCTGCTGTGTGATGGTAGTGTATTTTCCTGCTACTACTTCCCTACCTGGGAATAGGTATTTTGGAATCCTGGGATTTCCAAGTGAACAGAACTCTGGATATTTAATCAGTTCTGACGAGCAGGTGACTTGACTCCTGAGGGAAAATTCACAGTTTTTCTAAAAGTTCCCAGATTAAAATGTGTCATTGTACTCCCAGGCAATTCACTGCTTCTTATAAAAAGGCAAACAGCAGTCTCTCAGTTTGCCAATGACCTTGGAAGTCATGGTGGACTAGGGACTGATACCCTGCCAATATGTAGCTGGCCCCTTCAGAGGTTTCAACAGTTACCTCAGGACAGAATCATCTCCATGCTATACTCCTCACTTCACCTAACACCGACTTCAACTCCAACTCTCCGAATTTACTTCACACCTAAGCTCCTCCTCTATCTCCTTCTAGGGTGCAAATTCAAGCTATGTTTTTATTTCAAGTGAACAGCCCTAGTAAGGGAGTGTGGGAAATTGTGTTTGTAGTGAACAGCAGAGAAAACAAAAACTCCTTAAAGCTGACAATACATGTTATACAGATTGAAATATACAAGTAGCGATTATTTGTGGCAATTCAGGCACAGGGTGCCACAGCTCCATGAGTTTACAAGGACCACTCTGTACGCATAAAATCACGGACATGTGAAACAAAAATCAAAAGTTAAAAACATGACTAGCAGTCATACAGGGAAAAACTGACATCTGAATGAGCCCTAAATAAGATACTGAGTAGGTGCAAGAAGTTCAGCATCACTGTCTATCATGCACTGTAAATGAGGTCATGTTTTTTTAAAGATATTTAGATTCTTAACCTCTTCCCGACCATTTATGTACTGGTACATACTAGCATCGTGGGGGCATAAGGTGCTGTACCCCCACGATTGCTGCCCAGAGCTCAGCTTTCTAGACAGCTGAGCCCCAACTCTCACAGCCAGAGCAGCCAGAGATGGTCCTTGCACCGTCTATGGCTATTTAACCCCTTAAATAACACAAACAATATCGATTGCAGCAATTAAGGAATTGAGAGATGGGATTGTACTCCCTCTCCCCTCCAATCGGTGCCTCCGCGATTTAATCGTAATGGCTCAATCATCGCCATGGTGACTTGAGGTAATTTTGACAACCGCCGAGTCACCAGACTATGGGGAGCCACAGGAATCATGCTTGAAGCTTGTAACAGTGCAGCTTTGACAGCTTTACTGTATTGCAATAATCGATCATTGCAGTACAGTGCAGCTGCAATCAGAGTTGTAAAAGGTAATGTTCCATATAGGGACTAAATAAAAAAGTAAAAAAAAGGAAAAATATAAAAAAAATCAGAAAATAAAGAAGAAAAAAATAAAAAAAAATAATTCCAATAAATAGTTATATTTGTGAAAAAAATAAACCAAAAAGTTCATATATTTAGCATTGCCACGTCCATGGCAACCCGATCTATAAAACTGTCACACTATTTAACCCCTTCAGTGAATACTGTAAAAAATAAAAAACGAAGCAAAAACGAATTATTTTCATCATACAACTGACAAAAAAGTGGAATAAAATGTGATCAAGAAGTCATATGAAAATAAAAATGGTACCACTGAAAACATCATCTTGACCTGCAATAAACAAGCTGCTATACAGCTCCATCAGCAAAAAAATTAAAAAGCTATAACTTTCAGAATGCAGCAATGCAAAACAATTTTTTCATATGAAAAAGTTTTTGTAAAAGTGGAAAAACAATAAAAATTATATAAAAATGGTATCACTGTAATTGTACTGACCTGATGAATAAAGCTGTCTTACCACTTTTACAACACGGTGAACAACTTAAAAAAAGGAATTTCTGAATTCTGTTTCTTAATTATGCCTCACAAAAAGTGGAATAGAAAGCAATCAAATAATATTAGGTGGCCCAAAAATGGTACCATTAAAAACTCCAACTCATGTTGCAAAAAACAAGCCCTCACATGATTCTGTCAGCAGAAAAATAAAAAAAACTATAGCCTTCAAAATTCAGTGATGCAAAAAACCCTTTATTTTGTGAAATAAAACATTTTTACTGTGATAGTAGCCATACTTAAAAAATACCTATATAAATCTGATATCACTGTAATCGCACTGACCTGAGGAATAAATCACTTATACTGCAAGGTGAATTGTGTAAAAATTAAACAAATAATGCCAATTCTTTACCTGCTTTTGATTTGTTCATTATGCCTCACAAAGATCGCAGTAAGGCAACTCATATTTATCCTGCACTCTACAATGAGCGCTTACACCAGGGATTATGTGTAAATCTCAAAAAATTGTAATTCAGACAAAATTACCAACAGAAAAATTCACTGTAATGAGGCAGAGTGAGTCACTTTGAACTCCTGTCTAGCCTATGGTCCAGTCATGTCCATCTTCTAACTCAGATTTTTAGGCCTGCACAAAAGTATGGTCATCAATAGTTTTGGTCACCTTTGAATAGACGTACACTGCTAAACAGAGGCCAAACAGTCTGCAGCAAGTCTGCTGCCTCATTAGTGAATGAATCCATTGGGGGGTTTCAACTGAATCACGTTTTTCAGAGATGTAGATGATAACCCAAATGTAAGTACTCAGCATTGAGCATGGGATAAATGTGACCTGATCCAAAATGTTCTGTACCCAAATTGCCACAAATAGCTTTCAACTCAACGCACAAAAACACAAGTCCCCATTCAAGTCCATCATCTGTTAAAGGGAACCTGTCACCAGATTCTTACCTATTAAACTAAAAGAATCCCCTTCTGCAGCTCCTGGGCTGCTTTCTATGAATGTGCACCTTGGCCCTGACTCCCCTTCCAGACCCCAAAATTAACTTTATAAAACTTGGCCCTTAGATAAGCTAATTACCTTCGTTGGCCAGATGGGCGGGCTCATTTTCTGCTCCTTTATCCCCCTCTTGCCACTGATCGCTGTCCTCCTTCCTCGATTGACGGGATGACACCCTCCGTCATCCTCCCCGTCGCATTTTCAAATCTGGCGCCTGTGCAGTTAGGTCTGCTCGCGCAGGCACAGTTTGCTCCGCCATATCGCGGGCAGAGCAGAAAACAGCTGCCCTCGCTCGCGCCGGAGAGCTAAATGCGCAGGCACGAAATTATGGGCGGGCACGAGCATGGCGCCAATGTCACAAAAAAGAGCCTCAGAATGACTGGATGACTGGGATCAGTTGAAGTGTTTCAGAGTTATTACATCATTAAGTGACACCGGTCAGAATTGAAAAAATTGGCCTGGTCATGAAGGTGAAAACAGGCTGGGGGGGAAGGAGTTAAAAGATGAATGTGATAATCTTCAAAAATATATTATCACTGTTACTCAAACTAATATTAAAATTACATCTGAAAAGGAAATTGGGAAAACAAACTAAAAGACTAAACTTTGTGAAATGGTCTCTATACTGACCTAACCTAAGCGTATTGGCGAGCTTTACAGAAGATACATTTTCATCGATTTCTTCAAAGTTTAAGAAACAAACTAATTTTTCTTAGCCAAGACATACATACAATTATACTGGGGGGATAGTTTTACAATAAAACTGTCAGTATAATTTCAAAGTATGGGAGGAAATGGAATAATTAGAGTAATCTAAAGCTGACAGAGCAAATGACAGAGAAAGAAAAATGCTGCATTCCCCTGATTAAAGGAGTGTATCCTCACAAAATCACCTATTGTTCCAAGAGGTTATCAAGGACTTTTTGTTATTTTCATATAGTGATGAGAACTTAACGGCAAGTAGTTGCTAATTTCTTTCCTCTTCTGTTCTGTGACGATCTCTTCTAGCGCAGAGTGGGCACAGATCGCTACTGCCCGTGACTTTTTTTGCTTCTTCTGATGTCACATCAACAGAGCAGCTCCTTGTCTTCTGTTGTGCTGTGTCAATAGGATGTCACTGCTAACGTCATGCTGATTGATAGTTGCCTCCCCACTGGCTTACTGAGGGGATTCAGCTATTAGGCTAGGTTCGCACACTGCGTCTTTTTGACGCTGCATTTTTGTGCATTTTTGGCCGCTAAAAATGCACAAAAACGCACCTGGGTCGAAAAAACGCATCAAAAAACGCATGCGTTTTTGCCGCGATTTGTTGCGTTTTTGGCTGCGTTTTGCTGCGTTTTTGATCTCTGCGTTTTGCTGCGTTTTTCAAATGCATTGCATGGGCGGAAAACGCTGAGAAACGCAGGAAAGAACTGACATGTCCATTTTTTTTTTTAACTCAAAAACGCAGGTAAAAAAACAGATGTGTGCGGACAGCAAAAATGAAAACTCATAGACTTTGCTGGGGAAGCAAAGTCCTGCAGTTTTGAGGCCAAAAACGCACCCAAAAAACGTGCAAAAACGCCGCGAAAAACGCACTGTGCGCACATAGCCTTAATCAGCTTTATGTCTGCAGTGACGCCTTATTGACAAAGTAGAGCGGAAAAGAAAGAACTGATAAGTTGCAATAGCGTTAGTTCCTGTTCTCATTCCGCCCTCTTAGCATGGCAATACGCCCACAAGGGTGTTCTAACATGCTACGTCAACGTAACATCACTAGTGGTGACACGCATACTTGTGTCCACTGTCACCGCTGTTCAGAAGTTCCGGCACTTCCAATCATGTGCACTTGACCTCGCTGAAGCCGGGACGTGTACACCCGGCTTCATACTGCGCATGGCCCAAAGTGCCAGGACTTCTGAACAGCGGTGACAGTGGACAAAGTACTGCTAGTGATGCGGCATTGAATAACATGTTAGCACTCACCTGAGGGCGTTCTAACATGCTAAGAGGGTGGAATGAGCACAGGAACTAACGCCCTTGTGACTAGTCCCCGCGCTCATTAGCATATGATAAAAGATCTTTAGAAATACTTTTTCTAAAGATCCGTTTATCTATACATGTATACATGTATATATACTATACATACTATACATATGTATCTAGATACAGGGACAGATAAGCAAGGATAAGAAATATGATCCCAAAACTGCTCGTGGTTCTGGGTGCATATTGCACCTGACAGGTTCCCTTTAAGCTAGTCTTCCTTCTTCCCAGGGCACCGGAACTCACAGGTTAATAAGTTTTGCTGGGTTCCCTGTCCACTACCGCAGATGCTGATCCCCTTTCAAGACTTTGGGTCTTCTCCCACCTGCCGCCTATCTGATCGCTGTCACCTTTGCTTTTTCAAGATCTCGCTTCTCTCCTTTCTAGTGTCCCCCATAACAACACACTACTCTCTCCAGTCTGCTACATCTGCAGTTTCCACTTCCCTGCTATTCTTCATTAACTCAAACCAGGAAATGCTCCACACTATATACCCTCACGATAGGCCGGCTTCTCATTAACCCTCTCAGCCCTCTCCTATACCTGAGAGCTAAATTTCCCCCTTTAGCTAGGGAGAGCAGGACCAGTGACACCTAGTGGTGACTGTTAGCACAGCACATTAAGACATATGGGAGGATCCAAGAAACCTACTACTACTACACATGTAGCGTCCCTGAACACATGAGGGCACTACAAGGGACTGCATCCTGTCAAAGATGCAGGGCCTACCCCCGGGTACCTGGAAGACCAGTGCCGGTAACAGCAAAACACATTAAAATCCCCAAGGACTGCTGACAGACTAGAATTGGAGCCAATGGATGGCCACCTAGGGGTGGAGCCGATCCAGTCCACTAGATGACAACCAGGTGGGAGGGAATGGACAGTCGGACAGTTAGTAAGTGGAAGTGAGAGGAGATAGACGTAACTGCACTGACGGGAGTGGTTGACGGTGACCTGAGGGCCCAGGCGTGTGGTTGCCGGTGGAGTACGGTGGAATACTCCCGGAACTATAGCAGTGACGGGGTACAGAGCCGTAGGTCAGGCAAACGCTCCAGGCAGACCTGATAAAATCTGCACAGTGAGGGGACCATCTAGGACCTCACTGATTTTAGAAGTCCGGAGGCACCAGCAGTAACGGGAGAATCCAGAGACTAGAATGGAACACCAACCCTACAGGATTCTCACTGCCCGCCGTACAGACCAGAGACTGAGAAACCACCAGACGCTCCAAGCCATGGGGACCCACCAACTCGAGAAAGGTGCAGGGGAAAGAAGCCAGCAGGTCACCAACCCGGCACTGGGACTAAGGGAGCCAGCGGTGTACACCAGCCTTCCCCCAGGTTCCAGTTGCCAACCTACTGTGAGTAAAGAACCCAGTTACACTGCAATCCCTTGTGTGGCCTACCTTCTTTCCACGCCTAACTTCATCGCCTACCCCCTGGGGCCCTGGCTCTACTTGCGGAGGGCCCAACATCCAGGCTGCCGTCAACATCAGCCCCAGCGGAGAGACTGTGCAGCGGCAGTTTCATCACCATAACTGCAACCCGCAAGTGGCATCATAACATAAACTTTATTAAATATTCCCTGCACATAACCCCTTTTAAAGCGACCCCCAGGGTAATGGAACCGGGTAACAGCCACCCAGTTACACATCCCAGTAGTACACTGTCCAGGACCGAGTACCCCATAGCCCTGGGGCAGTACACACACATGAATATACACTAATATAAAACAATTACGTCTCCTGAGGGTTGCAAGACACAGTCCACCACCTTATACTATAGAAAAACTGTGCGGGTATAACAGTGGCTAAAATACATCATGGCAACAAAATTCCTACAATGAATGTTAACACCTTTATATACAGTTCCTGACAGAAGTTCTGTCACTTATCCATGTTATATAAATAAAAGCTTATAACCTGAATTTAAATTCATCCATTGGTTTCATAAATTACTCTTTTGAAACTTGAAACCCTCAAAAATTTGGTTTAGGTTATGAAAATAGTGTTGCTGCAAAGCTGAAATATTGATCATTTAATGAACACACAAAGGTCAGATTTTGGCAAGACAAAAGTTTTGTCGCCCACAGAAAGTAATGTGAAATTCAAACAAATAATTAACTTCTAATACAAAGATATGTTGCATAACATTGGTGAATGAAGTTGTGGTGCTATTAGAGCCATATTTAATATTTTGTGTGACTTCCAAATGTGTCACCTACCATATTGCACAACATGCAGCAAGATACAGTATGCTGTCCAGAGTCCAGATGAGCATTGCAGCTGACGGTGGCCACTTTGAGCATCAAAGTTAAATGAGCGCCATATGCGTGACCAGCATTCAGTGTTTTGGGAGGGGGTCATGGGTTTCATATCATAGCATTTCTGTATGCAAGGTGTCGATTCGTATTGAATTGATGATGCCCTACAATGTTTTAATTCACCTTTTTTCTCTATCTCGTTCCATTTTCGAGATAAAAATGCTAACTCCGTTGTTTTCCACAAGGTGGCGCTCTAGGTGGTTTCATTGCGTAATGCATGGCTACTTTACTATACCTAGACACCACTTCTATTCCTATAGCTGCCGCCGTTCTCAAGTTAATGGCGGTGGACAGGATATGGGTGGACACACTGTATAGCAGTTAACATGGGATTCACCATTTACGTTAGGTAATGAGGCAGATTCACCTGCTTGAGCTGACTATAAACCTTATATACAGTAACAGTCAGATGAACATAAATTTATTTAAAGTGTATGGCCCCTTACAGACAGGTTATCATAGTATATGGCATACTGTATTAATATGGAGCATTTTAAGGAGAAAGGGAAGACATCATGAGGCAAAGAGGACGTCTTACAGCATTATGGCTCACTCACATAAGCATATAGCTTAGGTATGTGCAATCCAATAGTAAAGAGATTTCACCAGAATCAATGTTACTCAAGGAGTCAGTACAGAGGTGCATTTTATTTTTCTGACCTGCAATCAGCATTAGCGATGAGAGAGCATACTCGCCACTGCTCAATACTCTATAGAATATCGCAGGTGCTCAAACACGATGCTCGAGTCCCCGCTCTGCATGTTTTGCAGCTGTTAGTCAGCCAATAAACATGCAGGGATTGTCTGCCATACAAGGTAATGCCATAGCCATGTTGGCTACTGGCATTACTGTGATTCACGTCATCAGGCCTTATATGAGATTTGGGGGCATGATGCTCGGCACACTGTCCTCTGGAAGCAGTTCAGGGAAAGATGATGTAGGAAAAAGAGCGAGCTTAGATTAAAGCATAGTTTGTACACTTGCACCCTTTAGTGTCTTTCATGTGGCAGTAAAGGTTGTTTTTAGCCTTGTGTAACCTAATAAACATGTCGTGGGCGGCAGGGCGCTGCGCTCACCATGCTCGGGTCCGGCGCTGCTGCTGCTGCTCGGTGGCTCGAGCGGTGGGCCGGATCCGGGGACTCGAGCGGTGCTCCTCGCCCGTGAGTGAAAGGGGGTAGTTTGGTTTGGGGATTTGGTCCGTGACGCCACCCACGGGTTGTGGTGAGGTTGGGCACCACCGCTGCTATTGACGGGGATCCCGGGAGCGATGGTAGGGAGCAGCTGGGATGTTGTTTCCCCCCTCCGTGGGTAGGGGTTGGTGGTCCCAGGGCCCGGTGAGGTGACGGGGCGGCAGGGCTGGCAAGGTGCAGGGTCGCAGGGACTGCGCAGCCCGGTGCCGGAAGGCACGGTTGTACTCAATCAGCCACAAATGTACGCAAAGTCTCTGGTAAACCAAATGGCTGGATAGACGGGTCCCACAGCCGGCTGCTGTGACTTCTTCCGGATGGTTGGTGGTGGCTGCCTTTCCCTGCACCTTTTGTGGATGTTCGGTCCCGATGGCTTCCCACCGGTAACCCGCTTCCCAGCGTGTGTATGTGCCGGAGGAGCCCTTTTGCCCGCAGGCTCTGGCCCTTGGAACTCTAGCTGTGGCGGTAGCTGTGTTTCCTTTTGTTGGTTGGACGGTTGCCTTCAATTGGGTCTTGGCTGTTAGGAAACCCCTGGGGTTCTGGTCACTGACGGATTTGACCTTATTAACGGCGACTCCAAGCCTGGTCGGGGTCCGCAGGCCCTGCCGGTTTGTGCTGGCTTCACTTCGCTCCCCGGTTTGGTACCGGCAGGCCACCGCCTGTCCCCGGTCCTACGGTTCCGCGTTGATCTGCCTCTCCTGCAGACGGCCACCACTGTCTGCCAACCTTGCTCTAAGTGCCCGGGCCACACACCCGGACATGGTCAGTTTGCTCCTCACTCCTTCACTCCTCTCTCTTCCACTTCCCTCACTGATCTGAACTCTCTTCCTTTCCCGCCTCCAGGACTGTGAACTCCTCAGTGGGTGGGGCCAACCGCCTGGCTCCACCCCACCTGGTGTGGACATCAGCCCCTGGAGGGAGGCAACAAGGATTTTGTGTCTGGCTGATGTGCCTATCTCAGGGTGGGGGTATGTGTTGTAGTACCTGTGACGACCTGGCTAGTCCAGGGCGCCACAAATAAATAAATTAAAAATGCTGTGTGGGGGTCACCCTTCTTTTTGATAAACAGCCAAGGTAAAGCAGACAGCTGTGGGCTGGTATTATCAGGCTGGGAAGGCTCATGGTTATTTGACCATTTGCAGCCTAAAAATACTAGCCTGCAGTTACCCCAGAATTGGCGGTTCACATTAGATTAGAATTCTGGTGCTTTCCCTGGCAGTTCCCGATTGACCTGGTGTAGTGACAATTAGGTAAATATTTGGGGGGTTTATGTTAGCTGTGTAATGTCAGCTGCCATTAAGCCCAGGGGTTAGTAATGGAGAGGCATCTATCAGATACCCCAGTTACTAACCCAGTAACTATAAAGATAATGAAACGCACACAAAAGTATTACATTTAGAAAAAACAATCTCTGACTTCTGCCCTAATTCACTAATGTCTGAAAAATAAAGCCAAGTAGTCCAAGGAATCTGATGAAGTCAACAAACAAGAACCTTACAGACATAAAAAGAGAGGTAAAGAAATGAAAACAAGAGACAGTCACTCGTTCACCAATTATTTAAAACAAATCCCGGAGCTCCAACGTAGTCCATGATGTTTCCACAACATCCACAAATTGTGTAGTACAATCTATGTAGCCTCGTTCTGAGAATGACGCTTCATAGGTTACTGTTGGTCAGGCTGCGCTCTTGAATACCTGGCGACTGTGCAGAGTACAACCAAACCAGGAATGATCTAGGAAGAGTTGTTCTCAGAATGAGGCTCCAAACGTTGTGCTACAGTGTAGCGCCCCTGAAGCCATCAGGGAGCAGCAAGGTACTGCATCCCCACCAGGATGCAGGGCCTATCCCCAGGGACTTAAAAGACCAGTGCCGGTAACAACCAAACATTCCAGAGAATCCCTGTTTTCCCCAAATTCTTCATAGACTGGTACCAGGCTAGGGTGGGACCAATGGATGGCCGCCTACAGGTGGAGCTGATGCAGTCTACTAGATGACCAGGTGGGAGGGGCAGACAGTGGACAGACAGTGAGTCAGTGTGTTGGGGACAGTGAGAGAGGAAGGGCTGTCAAGTGTGTAACAGTGACCTGAGGGCCCAGGCAGTTGGTTGCCGGTGGAGTATGGTGGAGTACTCCCGGAGCCACGCACAAACGGGGTACAGAATTCTAGGTCAGGCAAACGCTCTAGGCAGACCTGATAAAATCTGCACAGTGAGGGGACCATCAAGGAACTCACTGACCTTGAAGTTCGAAACACAGTAGCAACGGGAGAACCGGGTAATAGGACCAGAGACTCCAACCCCCCAGGGTTCACACTACCGTCATACAGACTACTGTTAAGAGACTACGAGGAGGGGATCCACCAACCAAAGAGCTGTGCAGGGGAAAGAAGCCACCAGGTCACTAAACCGGCACTGGGACTAAGGGGACCTGCGGTTGAAACCAGCCAGCCTCGGGTGACCAGTTTCCAGCTTACTCTGAGTAAAGGAACCAGTTACACTGCAACCCTTTGTCTGGCCTACCTTATTTCAACACCCATCTACATCGCCTATCCTCTAGGGCCCAGCCCTGCTTGCGGAGGACCTAACATCCAGGCTTCCACTAGCACCAGCCCCAGTAGTGAGAACTGTGCAGTGGCGGCTCCATACACATTATCCCCTATAAATATACCCCTTTTAAAAACCAGGCAACGGCCACCAAAGTGACATATCCCCAGTTATATACCGCCTGGGACTGAGTACCCCATAACCCTGGGCAACACAACAGCATCTATGAACATCAAGGGAATGCCGTAGACTACATCGGAGCTGCGGGGATTAAAAAAAAAATAAAATAAAAAAAATGAACAAGGGACTGTTTTTTGTTTTTATTACTTTTCCTCTCTCTTTTTATGTCTTTCAGATTCCTATTTGTGGACTATGTTAGATTTCTTGCACTACTTCGAATCTTCATGGCTTTTAAAAAAAATAAATTGGTGAACCAGGGCGAAAATCGGGGAGTGTGTTTTAATATAAAATATTTTTTTGTGCGTGTTCAATGCTCTTTTTACATACAGGGTTATTTGTCTGTGGAAGAGAAAGCGCACATAGGGTCTTACCAGGTATGAGATTTCACAAATAAGGTGCCAAAGGCTCACTCACCTGCTGAGATTGTGTCAGGCACAACTCCTATATACACATACATCAAATGGTGGTCAGCAGCAGCCCCGAAGAAAGGGTTAAAACAATGGGGAAAAAAGAGATCTGGGTTTAATGCTGTGCTAGAAACCACATGAATCCAAAGGTGTATGATGAAATCCTTTTTTCTTTATTTCTTCAGGTCATAAATATAAAGGATTTCATCACACACCTTTGGATTCATGTGGTTTCTAGCGCAGCATTAAACCCGGATCTCTTTTATTCCCATTGTTTTACATACAGGGTTAGTAATTTGGGTGTCTGATAGACATCTCTCCATTACTAACACCTGGGTTTAATGCCATCTGACGTTATACAACTGACAACAACCGTAAAAAAAAAACTACCCTGATTGCCACCACAGAAGGGCAATCAGGAAGAGCCCAGGCAAAAGCCCCAGAATTGCCTGGCATTTTAAAGCTGGGAAGGGCCAAAAAAGTGAACCTTCCCTGCCTGATAATATTAGCCTCTAGCTGTCTGCTTTACCTTGGCTGGTTAGCAAAAATATAGGGATCCCCACACCAGTTTATTAAATATTATCTATTTACTTAGTTCTCAGCAGCGAACTGTGAGCAAGAGATACATAAAGTGTTATGTCAATTATGTTCCCATTCCATTTGAGTGCTGTTTAAATTCATTTCAGCCTTTTTTCTGCACCCTCACTTCTCCTGTTGGGGTCTTCTGGAAAAATGCTTGAGTTCCCCATTGACTTCCACTATAATCGCTATTTAAATCGAGCACTTCCGAGCATCCAACCTGCCTGATTCAAGTAACGAGCTTTGAAGCATTTTAGTGCTCACTCATCACCATTGAGCATGAGAAAAAAATCACAGCATGCTGCGATTTGACTAAAGCGCGAGAAAAAATCTAATTCCATACAGACCATCAGTATAGCATCTGATTATGGATACATTACAATTCTGTAAGATGGGAACCTGTAAATGGACCTGTAAAAGATTAATAGCTGCTGAGTAAAAAAAATGGACAGCATACGAATGACAAATGAGAAAAAATGTTTCCACTTTTTTGGATCAGCATGGAACTGATATTGTATACCCTCCTTTGACCCCAGCCTTAGAAAAGTCTTAATACACAGTTTTGGATACACTTTGAACTGCAGTGTATACATTGAGGGAAATAAGTATTTGATCACTTGCTGATTTTGTAAGTTTGCCCACTGAAAAAGACATGAATAGTATAATTTTAAAGGCTGCGTTACACGCTACGAGTTATCGTACGTTTGCATGAGCGATCGCACCCGCCCCCAT
This sequence comes from Anomaloglossus baeobatrachus, assembly GCF_048569485.1. Classification (NCBI taxonomy): domain Eukaryota; kingdom Metazoa; phylum Chordata; class Amphibia; order Anura; family Aromobatidae; genus Anomaloglossus; species Anomaloglossus baeobatrachus. The sequence continues at coordinate 175,868,273 of NC_134354.1, read as the reverse complement.
CGTTTGTGCGTTACGGATAATTTCTTGCCCGTGTCGCACAAAGTCGTTAACCCCCGTCACACTACTTACCTCCCGAATGACCTCGCTTTGGGCGGCAAACATCCACTTCCTGAAGGAGGAGGGATGTTTGGCATCACAGCGACATCAAACAGCGGCCGGCCAATAGAAGCGGAGCGGCGGAGATGAGCGGGACGTAACATCCCGCCCACCTCCTTCCTTCCGCATTGCCCGCGGGGCGCAGGTAAGCTGCAGTTCATCGTTCCCGGGGTGTCACATGGAGCGATGTGTTCTGCCTCGGGAACGATGAACAACCGGCACGCAGAAGGACATTCGATTTTTTTTTTAAATGAGCGACGTGTCAACGAGCAACGATAAGGTGAGTATTTTTGCTCGTTCACAGTCGCTCGTAGCTGTCACACGCTACGATATGTCAAACGAGGCCGAATGTGCATCACTAACGACGTGACCCCGACGACGTATCGTTAGACATATCGTAGCGTGTAAAGCGGCCTTAAGGGTAGGTTAATTTTAACAGTGAGAGATAGAATATCCAAAAAAAATCCAGAAAATCATATTGTATAAATTATATATATATTTTTTTTTGCATTTTGCAGAGAGAAATAAGTATTTGATCCTATACCAAAAATTAAGAGTTCTGGCTCCTACAGACCACCTAGATGCTCCTAATTAACTTGTTACCTGCATTAAATACAGCTATCTCAAATTGTCACCTGTATAAAAGACTCCTGTGCACAGACTCAATCAGTTAAGGGTGCTTTACACACTGCGACATCGCTAGCGATCTCGTTGGTGATGTAACACGCCAGATCGCACATGTGGCCAGCACTACAAAAATGACCTATGTGCGATCTCGGCAAATCTTATCTGCGATCTGGCGTGTCACATCGCTAACGAGATTGCTAGTGATGTCGCAGCGTGTAAAGCACTCTTTAGACTCTCACCTCTACAACATGGGCAAGACCAAAGAGCTTTCTAATGATGTCAGAGACAAGATCATATACCTGCACAAGGCTGGAATGGGCTACAGAACCATTAGTAAGACGCTGAGTGGGAAGGAGACAACTGTTGGTGCAATAGTAAGAAAATGGAAGAAATACAAAATGACTGTCAATCAACATCAATCTGGGGCTCCATGCAAAATCTCACCTCGTGGGGTATCCAGGATCATAAGCAAGGTGAGAGATCAATCCTAAAACTACACAGGAGGAACTTGTTAATGATCTCAAGGCAGCTGGGATCACTGTCACCAAGAAAACCATTGGTAAGACAATACTTCGTAATGGATTAAAATCCTGCAGTGCCCACAAAGTCCCACTACTCAAGAAGGCACATGTGCAGGCCTGTCTGAAGTTTGCCAATGAACACCTGGATGATTCTGAGAGTGATTGTGAGAAGGTGCTGTGGTCATGTAAGGGGTGGGCAGACCCCTTACAAGGAGGCGCAGTTTCCCCCTGAACACTGTTAATGTTGATGTGATTTAATAAAGATGTTTTATTCTGTTTTAGTGGGTTTCCCCTAGTGGCCGGGTGGGACGGCTGTCCCCACAGCAACAGTGTAGGAGCAAGGTGGAGCCGGCAGCAGAAGGGGGAGGGAGAAAAGGAGTTGTTAAGGAAAAGTTAGAGTCTGAGGCAGTTGAGTATGGGACGGGAGAGAAGAAGCAGAAGGGGCAGAGTGTGGCAGCTGGGTGAACAGGAAAGCGAGAGAAAAGAAGAGAAGAAGTGTCCTCAAGTGTGAAGCAGTATTGGTGTGGGTCCAGTCTGTGTTAGCCGAAGTGGGAGCCAGGTGAAGTGGAGTAGCCGGGCACATCCCCACTAGAGGAGACATCCAGAGAAGGTTTTCCCCAGCCGAAAGTTGTGACATCATCCGAGTATTGCCTCTGTCATGAAGAAGTGTACAATAAACATGCCTGCTGGTTCAATTGATCCACGTCTATCAAGTGTTTGTATCTCTGACGGCGACATCTGCACCACCACACTCTGCCCCACCAAGACATCTCCTGTCCCAAAAGTGACGGCGGAGCCAGGGGTAAGTCTGCTAGAAAAAGGGGCCACGACTACAACCCCCGAGACACCCCTGGCACCCCGTTACAGTCAGATGACACAAAAATTGAGCACTATGGCCTTAACTCAACTCGCCATGCTTGGAGGAAGAGAAATGCTGCCTATCACCCAAAGAACTTACAAGCATGGAGGTGGAAACATTATGTTTTGGGGGTGGTTATCTGCTAAGGGCACAGGACTACTTCACTGCATCAATGAGACAATGGATGGAGCCACTACATAAAATCCTGATTGACAACCTCCTTCCCTCCGCCAGGACATTAAAAATGGGTCGTGGCTGGGTCTTTCAGCACAACAATGACCCTAAACATACATCCAAGGTAAAAGGCAAAAAGAAGCGCATTAAGGTCATGGAGTGGCCTAGCCAGTCTCTACACCTTAATCCCATAGACAACTTATGGAGGGAGCTGAAGCTCTGAGTTGCCAAGTGACAGCCTCAAAATCTTAATGTTTTAGAGATGATCTTCAAAGAGGAGTAGACCAAAATTCCTCTTGATATATGCGCAAACCTCATCATCAACTACAAAAAATGTCTGACAAGGGTCTTGCCACCAAGTTTTAAGTCATGTTTGCCAGAGGGAGCAAATACTTATTTCTCTCTGCAAAATGCAAATACATTTTTAGAAATTATACAGTGTGAGTTTCTGGATTTTATTGTGGATATTTTATCTCTCACTGTTAAAATTAACCTACCCTTAACATTATAGACTGTTCATGTCTTTGTCAGTGGGCAAACTTACAAAATCAGCAGGGAATCAAATACTTATTTCCCCCACTGTAAATGGTTAATCCCTGTTCCATGACCTATTGCAACACTATAAGGCTGGGTTCACATGTCCTATAGTCATCCGTTTTCATAGATCCATTAGAGTTCCATTTGCAAAAAAGTTCTGCAAAAACAACTTTGTTGTCCGTTGTTAAATAACAGATGTTGACTGGATCCGTTTTAAGCATGTGGAGTCTATGGACAATGGGTCTGTTAACGGAATTGCTATTTATCATCCATTTGTAATGGATCCATTAAGAAAACAACGGATCCGTTACAAATGCAATTACAGTGGATGGCTAATAGCAATCCGGTAACAGATCCATTGTCCATAGACTCCTATGTTAAAAAAAACGGATGCAGCAAAAATCAGTTTCCCATCAGATCCGTTCTAACGGATGACTACAGGTCATGTGATTTTAGCCTAAAAATGTAACACATAATGTACCACCATTGACTGAAAAACTATACCTTGCGCAAACATTTCTTTTGCATAACATATATATGCCTTCACCTAAGGGGCACTTTGCACACTACGACATCGCAAGCCGATGCTTGCGATGCTGAGTGCGATAGTCCCCGCCCCCGTCGCAGCTGCGATATCATGGTGATAGCTGGCGTAGCGAACATTATCGCTACGCCAGCTTCACATGCACTCACCTGCCCTGCGATGTCGTGCTGGCCGGCGACCCGCCTCCTTATTAAGGGGCGCGGGTCGTGCAGCGTCATAGCGACGTCACACGGCATGCGGCCAATAGAAGCGGAGGGGCAGAGATGAGCGGGACGTAAACATCCCGCCCACCTCCTTCCTTCCGCATAGCTGGCGTGAGCCGCAGGACGCAGGTAGGAGATGTTCCTCGCTCCTGCGGCTTCACACACAGCGATGTGTGATGCCGCTGGAACGAGGAACAACATCGTAACATCGGTCATTTCCAAATTATGGAAATGACCGACGCTACACCGATGATACAATTAGAACGATTTTGCGCTCGTTAATCGTATCAAAAAGGCTTTACACACTATGATATCGCCTGCGACGCCGGATGTGCGTCACCTTCAATTTGACCCCACCGACATCGCACCTGCGATGTCGTAGTGTGCAAAGTGCCCTTAAAATATCATGAGGAATACACAAATAATTATGTTATAAAATGAATAGATCTCATGATGAAAGGGATTTGTCTAGGACCATTGTACAGTGTTTATTTTCTGCCCATACCTAAAGAGTGAAGTCAGCGGGAGCCATGGTATTTTTAGGAATAATGCTTTGCTATTATTATTTTTGGCTGCGGTTAGTAATTGAGCTTTGATAAGAAGTATTCTTTTTCCATTGCAGCTTTTGACAGTGATTAAAATATACTGTAAGCAATGTAACTGGATTTTTGCTATTATATAACCCAAAATTAAGATTGAAATCAAGTGATTTTCAGTAATTCCCTCTGAAATAAAGCAGAAAAGTACAGATGGTACTGTAATCGGGGTCTAGGCAAAAAAAGGTTATCCCCAGCAGCATGTTGGGAGAGTGCTGACATTTACAAATGATGGAATACATTTAATAAAGTACAAATATTAGACTTGTTAATTTGAAAAGCGCTAGTTAACCTAAACCTCTGCCCTCTATTTCAGGGCTCATAACAAATATATGTTTTGGGTCGAAATGGGTAAGACATGAAAAGATATATAAAATTATATTTCTGTAAATCTGCATTATAATCATGTTATCTACACTGTACCAGAGTGGTCCCCAAATTGTGGCTTTGCGGGCCCTTCATGTGTTTCTCACAACTGTGTGTCAGCTTTATATGAGAACTACTGTAGGTCTAGCAAACATCAATGAAGAGCAGGTTCGGATGGCGTAGTCCTACACGGCAGAGAAGATCTGGATGAACATATACTGGCCTTGGTAGAGGATGATACTGCCAGTAAGAAAAGGTACTTGAAGTTGGATGCAATAATATGGTGGGAGAGCTTGATGTGAGAATACTAAGGGTAGGTAAGGTGGGAACCTCTGAGTATGATTTGTATAATGATAACTTTGTCCGTCATTATAGTGGTAATTGGGGCTCTGGATGTCACTACTGTGGGAGGGAGGGAGAATAGGAGCTGGATGTCAATCTTCGAAGGGAGGTAGTGAGTAGGCACTTGATGTAGCGCGTGACCTTCTATCAGAGCTGAATGTGGCACTCATGGTCAGAAAGATTGGGCACCACTGTTCTAAAACATTTTCCCCATGAAATACTCTATATTATGGGGTACAAGGTGAGAATACAGAACGTGGGACCTAATTATTTGACTGATTGATGCCCAAATATTCAAATAATGGTCCTGAAATAGTGAATATTGTATTTTGCCTGTTAATCCAAAACATTCTATATTCATATCTCTATTTTAAATTTTAACCTGTTTTTTAAAAACACGGTCCCTGATTCATTACAGTGTTTATGCCAGAGCAAAACACCTTTACATGTCACAATATTTTTCTACAAAACAAAGTTGCAGAAATATGTAGCAGCTTTGGTATTTTCAAGTCAATTTTACGCTAGCTCTGCCAGACAGGATATTGTCACGGGTGACAGTCCTGTGGTGTCTGGAAATAGAAGGTCACAGCGTTTGGCTGCAAAAAATGCTCCCTAACTTTTGATTATTCCTACTGTTAGTATTCAGTGTACTAGGTATCTCCTCTGCTAGGTTTTCAACCTTTTCCCTTTAGGATCCTGGGGAGCTCTTATTCCCTTCAGCTGCTAATCATTTCCCCTTGGGTTTAAATACTCTCATTTTCCCTGTACTTGTGCTGGTGATATTCAGTTCTTTCACAAGCTCTGAATGCAAGCAGGTGGCTTGCACTCATCTGTAGGATCATTGAACTACTGAACTTCTTCCTAAGGCATCTGGAGATAAGTTGTCCCTGTGCTTCAACATGTGTGTGTTCCCTGTGTCTTTTTTTAGTGTTTAGTGGGTTTGCCGAAGAGCGTATCCCACCCGTTCCCTATCTAGGGCCCAGCTCTAGGTCATCTTAGGGTCAGGTATCTGGCTCGACACATAGGTGTGGTACCTATCTAGGGTGCTGAGGGACCCCAGAAGCCAGTGGTAGGTTTGGTCTGGCCTCACCATCTCCCCCTTCCTTAGACAAAGGGTTTCCGTTCCCTTTGACCGTTTGCTTGGTACTCCCCCTTAACTAGCATGATAGATATATTTATTTCACTTACCAATAAACTGATTTTTAAGGTAGCCACACATGTTAGATAGAAATGAGTGGATAGTTGAATTACTGATGAATGAATGAGTGACTAGTGAGCGATCATTAACCTCTTATCAACATTGGACGTACTGTGTACGTCCTTGCACATGTTGGTATAATCACCGCTAGCTGATTTGAACAGCAGACATGTGCGGATATCAGGCGCAGGTGGATCTGCGATCCACCCGCACCTGTTGATCCCTTAGATCACACTGTCAAAATGTGACAGTGCAATGTAAATGACATTTACCTGCTGTCATTGGTGGCCTTGTGACGTGATCACGTGGAGCCGATGGTTGCCATGGTAGCACAGGGTCATATGATGACTCCTGTCACTATAATGACTCACTTTCTGTTACAGCTAGCAGAGCAGCACCTGTAAGAGGAGAGCAGCTTTTCAGCTGATCTGAGCTGTGCAATTACGATCAGCAGAAATTAATAAGCGATCAAATAAGGAATAACGTTTGGAACACCATTCTAAGTCTGAACTGGGTGCAAAAACCTAAAAAAACATCACTATGGGGAGAAAAGGTATGCACACCAGTGACTATGTAAGGGGAATACATGGAATAGCAGAAACTGCTGTGTGAATACTGACTTGAAAAATCCAATAGCTATATGTAAGAGTGAAAATGTGAAAAATGGAATCTGCATTACTGCCATGAACATATGAATCAAGAGAAATTTAGCTACTGAATTGATCAATGCAATAGAGCCCCAACACTACGCCAAAGTATTTCTCTACGTTGGGGTCCCTAGCTTGTGTGTGTCCTCTCATGCAGTTAAAAAACCTACCGTGTATGGGAAGCTGAGACCCAGGCTATTTATGCGTATGATATGGATTGGCAATAGGTGTGGTTGGGGAGGGTTCACAAACGAAAAACAACTAACAAATAAGGAATAACGTTTGGAACACCATTCTAAGTCTGAACTGGGTGCAAAAACCTAAAAAAACATCACTATGGGGAGATAAGGTATGCACACCAGTGACTATGTAAGGGGAATACATGAAATAGCAGAAACTTAGAATGGTGTTCCAAGCGTTATTCCTTATTTGTTAGTTGTTTTTGATCAATTCAGTAGCTAAATTTCTCTTGATTCATATGTTCATGGCAGTAATGCAGATTCCATTTTTCACATTTTCACTCTTACATATAGCTATTGGATTTTTCAAGTCAGTATTCACACAGCAGTTTCTGCTATTCCATGTATTCCCCTTACATAATCACTTGTGTGCATACCTTATCTCCCCATATTAATAAGCGATCAGACTGCTGACCCTTATAGTCCCTAAGGGGACTAGTAAAATAAGTAAAAAAAGTAAAAAAAACCCAACTTTTAAGAAAATTAAAAAAATTAACCTAAAAGTTCAAATCAACCAGCATTCGACCCATTGAAAATGAAAGGGTTAAAAAAATAAAAAAAATACACATATTTGGTATTGCTGCTTTCAGAAGTGCCCGATCTATCAAAATATAAAATCAATTATCCTGACTGGCAAACGGCATAGCAGCAAAAAATTCCAACCGCCAAAATTAAGTTTTTTGGTCGTTGCAAATTTTGCGCAAAATGCAATCACAGGCGATCAAACCATAGCATCTGTGTAAAAATGAAACCATTAAAAAATCAGCTCCAGACACAAAAAATAAGCCATCATTGAGCCTTATATGCCAAAAAATGAGAATGCTACAGGACGCGGAAAATGGCCCAAAAAGTGTGCCACTTTTTTGGACAAACTTCTGAATTTTTTTAACCCCTTATATAAAAGTAAACCTATACATGTTTTGTGTCTACGAACTCGTACTGACCTTAGGCATCACATCGACACCCCAATTTTACCATATAGTGAACACGGTGAATAGAATATCCCAAAAACAATTGTGCAATCGCAATTTTTTTTCAATTTTTCCACATTTGGAATTTTTTGACATTTTCCAGTACACTGTATGGTAAAAATCATGGTTTCAATTAAAAGTACAACTTGTCCACCAAAAAACAATCCCTAATTTGGCAAGATGGAAAAATAAAAAAGTTACAGCTCTCGGAAGAAGGGGAGCAAAAAACAAAAATGAAAAAACAGAAAATTGCCCAGAGGTGAAAGGGTTAATCCAATGTAGCCATACACATTTTAGTCCAAATTGGACATCCAGGCCGGCCATACACGTATCTGTGTAATTGGCACCATATACTAGCTTTACTCGTTTCCATTTGTAATACTAAGAGAGTATTTCCCAATGAATGGTATGACTGTGAGTTGAGTGGTTGTTCATGAGCATTTTGCATCTGTGCTGCCTAAGCCTTTTATCATAGGGGCCTGCTGCATCCTGCAGTCCATTAGTATAGTGACCAAGTATTGATAACTATTTCTGCTTTTTCTATGATTTTTTTTGATGGTGGCTCAGTGTTTAACCCTAGAATGCATACCTGGGGCCTCGCAGGCCTGCTAGGTTACTTGTTTTCTATGGTAGATTTCTATGGTTGCGCGTTCTAGTGTTAACACTGTTGCTTTGCAGCGCTGGGGACCTGGTTCAAAGGACATCTGAAAGGAGTTTGTATGTTTGTATGTCTGCAAAAAGTTTGTATGTTCTCCCCATGTTTGCGTGGGTTTCTTCCAGGTACTCCAGTTTCCTCCAAAGACATACCAATAGGGAATGTAGATAGTCAGCCGCAATGAGAACAGTGACAATCTTGTCTGTAAAATGCTGTGGAATTAATGGTGCTAAATAAGTGAATAAAACAAATGAAAAAATAAGTTAATTTTCAATGGCAACAGGTGAAGCCGAAACTAACATTCTGGTAACATTCTTTTTTTCAAAGATCTGTAATGAACTGGCACCACATTTTTAAACAGAGATGATTTACTTTCAAATACAACCTTCCAATCCTTATACTGTCAGGGAGACTTCTATGCATATTAGAGGGTAGGAGCAATAATCAGGTCCTGATGTTATACAGTCATGGTCAAAAGTGGCATCCTTGAATTTGTTCCAGAAAATGTATTTCTCCCAGAAATGTATTGCAATTACACAGGTGTTACTATACACATGTTTATTTCCTTTGAGTGTATTGGAACAACACAAAACAAAACCCCAAAGAACAAAAGGACAATAGGACATAATTTCTCACAGAACTCCAAAAATGGGCTGGACAAAATGATTAGCAGCTTTCCAAAGATGGGGGTAAACAACTTTGTTTCAACCTTGTGTTGCTCATTTAAACTCATCTGTAGCAAGTAACAGGTGTGGGCAATAAGAAAATCACATCTGAAACCAGTTAAAAAGGGAAGAAGTTGATTAAATCTTTGCATCTGTGTCTGGGTGTCAAAAGTGTTGAAAAATACCAACAATCTGAAGTTTAAAAGTTAATCTCCAGAGATCTTGGTGTTCCTTTGTCTACAGTGTGCAACATAATCAAGAAGTTTACAATTCATGGCACTGTAGCTAATCTCCATGGACGAGGAAGGTAGAGAAAAATTGATGAACAGTTGCAATGCAGGATAATATGGTGCACATAGGATGGTGGATAAGCAGCCCCAATGAAGTTCCAAAGAAATTCAAGCTCAGGCGCCGTGTTAGTGCAAACTATTTTTCGACATTTGAATGAAATGCTAGGACAGGAGATTCAGGAGGACCCTACTGCTGACACAGAGAAATAAAAACTATACTGGAGTTTGTTAAAATGTGCATGAGTAATCCAAAATTCTTCTGGGTTAGTGTCTTGCAGACAGATGTGATCTAGATAGAACTTTTTGGTAAAATACATCATTCTACTGTTTACCAAAAACAGAAAGATGCCTACAAAGAAAAGAACACAGTACATACAGTCAAATATGGTGGAGGTTCAAATATGTTTTGGAATCATTTTGCTGTGACTGTGAGCAATCTGAAGATTACCAAAGGATTTGGGGTCACAATGTCAATGTCAGAAAACTGGGGTTCCATCCTAGCTCATGGGCAGCTGGACAATGACCCCAAAGATACTTAAAGAAGCACCAAGAAATTGTTGGAAACAAAACTCTGGAGAATTCTGAAGTGACCGGCAATTAGTCCGGTTCTGAAGCTTACTGGACTCATACATAGAGATCTTAAACTTGCTGTTGGGACATATATGATAGACCTGGAGCAGTATGCAAAAGAGGAATGGTCTAAATATTCCAGCTGAGAGGGGTAAGGAGCTTGTTAATAGTTATAAGGAGTGATTGATTGCAGTTATTTATTCCAAAGGGTGTGTAACAAAATATTAACTTTAGGGTACCAACAATTTTGTCTGGCCCAGTTTGGAGGTTTTGTGTGAAATTATGTCCAATTTGCCTTTTTTTCTCTGTTTTTGTTCCAATACACACAAAGGAAACATGTGTATGACAAAACACGTGTAATTGCTATAATTTTCTGGGAGAAATACTTCCTTTTCTGCAACAATTTCAAGGGTGCTAACTAGTGATGAGCGAGTACTAAAAAGCTCGGGTGCTCGAGGCTCGGGCCGAGCATCCCAAGATACTCGTGTACTCGGCCCGAGCACCGAGCCCAATGTTATCCTATGGGAGACCCGAGTATTATTCTGAAATGACCCCCGGCAGCATGTAGAAACCATAAAACTGTAAATTAAAAAAAAAAACGTGCGTGTGTGTGTAAGCGTGCATATATATATACATGCGGAGTGGAGTGCGGGAGGGGCCGTAGCCGAGCGGGGAAGTGTCGGGCTAAAGGCACGGTCATTCTGTGAGGGCCGGCCAATCACTGCAATTCCACAAGTAACAGGGCTGTGGCATTGCAGTGGTCTGCCAGCCAATCCCTGCATAAGGGCTGGCTCTAAAAAGAGCGCCAACATGAAGACCACGAGTACAGCACGAGTATCGCGAGATTACTCGGTACCCGCCGAGTAGCCCGAGTACAGTGATACTCGTGCGAGTACCGAGTAGTAACAAGCATACTCGCTCATCACTAGTGCTAACACTTTCGGCTATGACTGTACATCTTATGTATTTAGCAACTTTAACTCCAGGGAGATCAATGATATTATACTGCTACAAAGGAACGGATGTGTATTTGGTCTGTGGTCTTTTCATTGGATGTCTGAAGCCAAGTTATAAAAAGGAACTATTTAAGGGCTCATGCACACAACTGTATTTTTGGTCTGTGCTATCCGTTAAAAATATTGATCGCATTTGGACAAATGTTATTCAATGAGGCAGAGCAGATGACCAAATAATTTAACTGACAAAGTCTGTGTGTGAAAAAGAATTTCAACTTGCATGATATTCCTCAGGAGGTGGGATGAGACTCACCCATTCTAGTCTACAGGTGTGAGAAAAAAAATCGAATGCCACAGTACAACATTCAAGTTTTACTGATACATGGTAATTCTACAACATAGGAAAATGTAAATGATCTTAGAAATTATTAAAAACTGCTGATGTAAAAAAAACTGAATGCATGCGGGTAAAAAATTAACTTTATTTTATTTCCGTTGTTTTAGATTGAATCACTAAAAAAAAAAAAAATTATACGAAATGATCCTCAGCTGGGATCCCTAGTGGTAAACTATGGCTAGGGTCACACCACTGTATTTTCTCCCATTTGAGAAAAGCGGTCCGATAATGTTAAATAATATAAATAATTATATTCTGATAAGAGTGTGATCCAATTTTCTCACATATCCACTGATCCGACCAGCAGACATGTGCAGCTAACAGGCATGGGTGGATCTCTGATTCACTCATGCCTGTTAACTCCTCAGACTTTGACAATGTGATCTAACATACTGCGACGGAGATCGTTCTATTCCTTGCCGCCCTCACGACATGATTACGGGGTGCCAATGTGTTGCCATAACAGCGCGAGGTCAGATGATGACCCCTATTGCCATGATTCACTTCCTATGAATGCTAGAGGACTGGCACTCACAGGAGATCAGTATTTCTGCTGATTAAAGCGATGCTGATCAGGAGAAATTAGCAAACAGTGCAGGCATAAAGTCCCCTAGGGGACAAGTAAAATCAACAGAAAAAATACACATATTTGGTATCGCTGCGTTCAGAGCTTCGCTGCGTTCAGAGCTGCCCAATCTATCAATATATAAAATCAATTAATCTGATCAGTAAAAGGCTCAGCGGCAAAAAATTAAAAAGCCAAAATTACATTTTTGTACTTGTCGCAACATTGCATTAAAATGCAATAACAGGCAATCAAAACTTTGCATATATCTAAAAATGTTACATTTAAAAATGTCAGGTCGATGCAAAAAATAAGCCATTACTGAGCACCAGATCCACAAAAATGATAACACTCTGAGTCTCAGACTATGGCTCATAAAGCTCAATTCTTGGGGGGATAAATTTCAGATTTTTTTTCACAACTTAGTTAAAAGTAAAATTGTACAGGTTTGGTATTTATGAACTCATACTCACCTGGGGAATCATAATGCCAGGTCAGTTTTACCAAATAGTGAACATGGTAAATAAAAAAACAAAAAAAAATCGTGAAATTTCACCTCCCTTGGAATTTTTTTTCACTTTTTACAGTTCATTATGGGGCAAAATGAATGGTTTTATTCAAAACTACAACTAGTCCCACAAAAAACAAGCTCTCATTTGGCTATATTGACAGAAAAATAAAAAGGTTATGGCTCTTGGAAGATGGGGAGGTAAACATTAAAACGAAAAATGGAAAATCCCCCGGTAGTGGAGGTATTAATGTGCTCAAAGCCACATCTGTTTATCAACCCTTTAGGTGCTTCATAGAAATTAAAACAATGTGGAAGGAAAAAATTAAATTGTTACTTTTTCCAACAAACATATTGGCCTCAAATGTTGCATTATCACAAGGGTAACAGGAGAAAATAGACAAAAAAAAAGTGTTGTGCAATTTCTCCTGAGAATGACGATGCCCCCTATGTGGTGGAAAACTACAGTTTGGGTGCATGGCAGGGCTTGCAATGGAAGGAGCATCGTTTGACTTTTGGAATGCAATATTGGTTGCAATAGATAGAGGACGCCATGCCGTGTTGGCAGAACCCCTAAATGGTGGCAACTTCCCTCAAATTAACACATTTTGGAAACTACACTGGTGCTTCACAGAATTTTATAACATTAAGCTGTTGAAATGAGAAGATATTTTTGTCACAAAATATTGCTTTAGCCCCATATTTTTAATTTTTACAAGTGTATCAAGAGAAAATGCACTGCACAATTTGTTGTGCAATTTCTCCTGAGTACACTGATACCCCATATGTGGTGGAAAACTGCTTTTTGGGCGCACTGCAGAGCTCAGCAGGAAAGGAGTGCTATTTGAAATTTGGACCTCCATTTTGGGTGGAATAGATTGAGGATGCCAATTGTAGAGCCCTTGACATGCCGAAACAGCTGAAATGCAAACAAGGGACCCTATTTTGGAATCTACATCTCTCAAAGAATTCATCTATGGGTACAGTGAGTATTTTTAACCCACAGGCAATTCACAGAATTGTATTACATGGGGCTACGTAAATTAAAAATTCAAACGGTGTAATAGGAGTAAACAAACAGTAACATTTGTTACACGATTTCTCCTGAGTATGCCAATAACCCATACATGTTCAAAAACTACTTTTAAGGTAGTTCAGAAGAGAGGGAGCGCCATATAGAAGTGGATATTTGGCTGGAATAGTTTGAAGGTGCCATGATACACTTGGCAGATCCCCTAACATGCCAGAAAAGCAGATTCCCCCATATGTGACCCCACTTTATAAACTTACACCTCTCAGTGAATTCATCTAGATGTGAAGTGAGCATGTTGACACCACATGTACCTCATTGAATTTTATACATTTGAGTGATGAAAAAAAGATAATTTCCTTTTTTACCATGAAAATTTAGTTTTTGCTCAGATTTTACATTTTTACTTGTTGAAATGGATAAAAATGGCACCAAAATTTGTCACAATTTCTACTAAACAGACCAAAACCTCATATGTGGCTCTGATTAGCCACACGTTGAGACTCAGGAGGGAAGGAGCGCTATTTGACTCCTGGACTACAGATTTTCCTAGAATAGCTTTCAGACTTCATATATAGAGCCCTTAACTGACAGTAGAGCAGAATATCCCTCGAGTGTCAAATTTTGGAAATTCCCCCCTTTCTCATACTTTATGTACAGGGGTACTGATGATTTTGACTCCATGGTTGTTTTCCAAAAACAAACAGCAATGGATGCAGCTGAGTGAAAATAGCAACTCTGCCATTGTAGTGCCCATGCATTGTAGTGCCCGAACATTGTTGCCAAGCTCGTGCTTCTAGAGACACACACCCTGTAAATTAAGTGAGCTTCCTCACTACAGTAATGCAAAACATATGGATGATAAGTGTGGATGAGGCACACTGTGGGTCTCAGAAGGGAGGTGAGCATTTGGATTTGACAGAGCAGAATTTGCTGGATTTCTTATACGGGCAGCCATAGTGCTTTTCCAGAGCCTCTGATTACCAGTAACATGAAAATACCATATATTTCTATTGACAAATGACAGACCTGAGTGGGGAGTTGTTTTTTGTGAATTGAGTTGCAGCTTTTATTGGGAACATTATCTATAAAATGTTGGACCACGTATATCCAGTGCTCTACACTGAGCTCTTACATTGGGTTTCCATCTAAATCTCTGAATGACATGATTCTGATGACACCTTCAGGGTTTATATTGACTATAATGAGGCAATCAAGTTACTCTGCACTCTGCCAGGCCCCTGTTCAGCATCGTGCTTTTCAGAAGGGTGCTAGAGCACAAAATATATTAAAGGGAAATCCAATAGAAAATTAGCGCTGTAAAAGGTGTAGGTTTTTGTGCAACCAATCGTGTTTTTTATAAAAAAAAAACATTAAACACAGCGCATTAGTATGTGCAGGTATACAGCACACTACCTGGGATCGATTTTAAATATAGCAACCTGACACCCCTCCACAGCACTGTGTCTGTGACGCACAGCCACGCATACATATTGACAATTTGCTCATAGGAGTCCATTGTGCATATATATCACATTCACAGCTGGATTGTCAGATTGTGGGAAATGGTGGCACAGAAGTCTGGCAATCTGGCAAAGTGAACTCAGTTAAACTTGCTGCCAGATTGCCAGACTGTCAGATTGTGGGACACGGCCGCTCAGCAGTCCTGCAATCCGGCAGTGGGTTCAACTTTAACTTAAAGCTGAGTGTGAACTCTGGTGACCTGACTGTCAGATTGCAGGTATGCTGTGCCAACATGTCCCTCAATCTGACAGTCCACCAATCTATCAACAGGTTTACTGGCGGTCACACTTGATAATGTGGGAACCCAGCTGTGACCCTCAGTTAACTCATTGATGTCACCACTTCTCACTCTCAGGCTCCCTGCGGTTGTCAGTGTTTCCTGAAGGCTGTAGTGAGCAGTCACATTTTACATCACTGCAGCCTTTGGATGTAGCAAAGCCAAGGATTGCCATGGGATGTCATGTGGATTACGTCAGACCTGCAGGAGTGTTTTGGAGGTTAATAAATGGGTTAAAGAGGGTCTGTAAATACATTGTTTCAAATAAAACATTTTTCAGTGTTTGTGTGTTTATTCCTTTTGACTTACACTCTTAGTAATAGGGGTGTCTCATAGACCCCTCCCCATTACTAACCTAGAGCTTGATGGCAGCTGTGATCTTTGACAAATCACAGCTGTCAACAACCTCATCTATTACCTCGATTGTAACCACACCAGGGCATCTAGAAGAGTTGGGTAATGCGCCACAATTTGCCACATCTTATTGATGCACTGAATCTGGGCAGCCGCTGGCTGGTATTTTTAGGCTGGGAGGGGCCAATAACCATTGACTTTCCCACCCTGATAATACCAGCCCCCATCTGTCAGCTTTATTGTGGCTGGTTAGAAAAAATAAGGGAGACCCTATGCTATTTCTTTTTAATTATTTAAAAAACGGCATGGGATTCCCTCTATTTTTGATAACCAGCCACAGTAAGGCTGACAGCTGGAGTTTGCAGCCATTAGCTGCTGCTTTACCCACTAGATATCAAAAGAGGGTGGGAGCTTCCATCATTTTTTTATTTTAGTGTTTTACAGTGGTGCGCCTGCCAATCAATCATGCCAATACTTGATATGGCTATGATGAGGTCGGAAGTGCCCACAGAGGAAAAGCTTGCTGATTGGCTTCTTTGCAACCTTTCAACAACCTTTATTCGGATGACAAACCCAAACAGGAACCGGACATGCAGGTAAAAGTCTGTGTTCGGGTCTGAGACCCATATACATGATGTTCGGTAGAAACCCCAAACTTTATATTTTGGGTCGGTCATCACTACATATTGCATAAACAAAAGGTTGACAAACCCATATCATCCCTAAAAAGTGAGTGAAGAAGGTTTACCTTTTGTCTTAAAAATATGTATTTTATTGTATTAAGTGTTTCAACTGCAAAAGTAATCATAAGACTTGGCAGCTTTCTCTCCTGGAGACAGTTCTTGTTTCACAAATTTATTTTTTTACCAGATCCTCTTCATTACTTGCATTTCTTTATCCTCTGAGGTACTGGCACTATAGAGAAAAATCAGCATGTTCTGACCTCCAAAATCACAGCCTTGAACCTGGAGCTCGAATCTGATGCTGTCGTGAAGGAACTTGACAAGGAGTTAGAATTGTACAAATCATGTTTCACGTCTTCATTTGTGTTTTTATTGGACTCTCCTATATCCAGTAGTTATCCCTACGTTATAGCTCACGAGATTGTCAGTATCTGTTCAAGCAATTAACGCTCCATTATGTGGAATTGATAAATGATGTATATTTTCTATAGTTTCAGCATGTTTAATCAGCTAGTAAATGCAAAAACGAAATGCCTTCTGTTTTTACTTTATATGCTGTAAAAGATTAGCCTATTCATGAAATAGACAATCTTCTTCCAGTTGGCAAAGTTCAGTTTTGTTCCATCACCTCTATGTTCATGGGAAATGTTCAGTGCAGACAATATGAGTTATTCCACAGTATATCTTAAAATATTGTTGTATCAGATAATAGAAAATGCTTTTTCCACCTGGTGTATGGACTGACGCCAGAGAATAAAATGTATTAGACATTCACACCATTAGGACAAAACATGCCTATAAATATTCTGGACATGAAATCTGACTCTTCTTATCATCGTAATATAACTAGAGTTCATGTTCTCCTGTTCTAGAAGGGTGAAATGTAGAAAAGAAGTCTTGAAATATTACAGTTGTACTGTGATTGATGAATGTACTACTTCTAAGGCCCCATTAAACGCTACGATTTATCTGACGATATGTCGTCGGGGGTCACGGTTTTTGTGACGCACTTTCGTCGTCGTTAGCAACGTCGTTGCGTGTGACACCTACGAGCGACTCCGAACGACCATAAAAATAGCGAAAATCGTTGCTCGTTGACACATCGTACATTTTCAAAATATTGTTCGTCGTTTTGAACGCAGCAGAAATATTGCTACGTTTGACCCCCTGACAACGACAAACAACATTGTTAGTGCGTTCGTCATCAGCGACACGGGCGTGTCGTTACAAGCAATGCTCCACGCCTCTTCCGCTCTGAATAGTGTCACACCACGGTGTATGATATGGACAATTATACGCCTCTGTCGTTGCCGGAATTGTTGGGAGGAATGCTGTGTGACGGTGTCCACATGACCGCCTTGGTCAAACAATATATCGCTGAACGATGTTGCGTCGTTTGTGAGATGGGTACGTTTGATCGCTACAAAACGACCTATGAGCGATCTCGGCAAATCGTAGCAACAATCTGGGTGTGTCACATCGCTAACGAGATCGCTAGCGATATCGTGTGTAAAGCGGCCTTTAGGGTATGTGCACACAGAATTTTTTTTTTTTTTAAACAATCAATCCAAAATAGTTTTCAAGTAGAAACAAACTGCTACAAAAAAACCTCTCCTTCAATGGGAGTTTTTTGGTTTACTGGAGCAGAGTTTTTCAAGAATTTTTGCTGATTTATTTATCTGAAGCTATTGTTTTTCAGCCTTTTGACTGGACATTGCTTAGTTTGTAGCATTTGCCATCAGTAAATGCTTTAAAACACTTTCTTTTCTTCCACCAGGGATACATAAAAAACCCAGAAATTAAAGAACAATGATGAAAACACTGATCATATGACAAGCAAGTTGTTTTACAGCAGAAATGAAGAAGAATAAAGGCCGCTTTACACGCTACGACATCGCTCAAGCGATCTCATTGTTGTCACGTAATTTGTGACGCACATCCGGCCGCTTTAGCGATGTCGTTGCATGTGACACCTATTAGCGATTTTGAATTGTAGCAAAAACGTTCAAAATCGCTAATAGGCGACATGCCCCCCTATTCACAATTATCGTTGCTGCTGCGTGTACGATGTAGTTCGTTGTTCCTGCGGCAGCACACATCGCTACGTGTGACACCGCAGGAACGAGGAACCTCAACTTACCTGCGGCCGCCGGCAATGAGGAAGGAAGGAGGTGGGCGGGATGTTACGTCCCGCTCATCTCCGCCCCTCCGCTTCTATTGGGCGCCCGCTTAGTGACGTC
Organism: Anomaloglossus baeobatrachus; assembly: GCF_048569485.1. Lineage (NCBI taxonomy): Eukaryota > Metazoa > Chordata > Amphibia > Anura > Aromobatidae > Anomaloglossus > Anomaloglossus baeobatrachus. Next base: position 175,849,639 of record NC_134354.1, on the reverse strand, counting down.
GCTGTGACGCTGAACGAACCGCCCCCTTAGAAAGGAGGTGGTTCGCCGGTCACAGCGACGTCTCTAGGCAGATAAGTAGTGTGACGGGTCTGAGCGATGTTGTGCACCACGGGCAGCGATTTGCCCGTGTCGCACAACTGATTGGGGCGGGTGCGCACGCTAGTGATATCGGTAATGATATCACAGCGTGTAAAGCGGCCTTAACCTTTCAAGCACTTTTTAAGCAATTTTCAAGCATTTTTAAGACTCTTTAAATTTTCTAAAGAACTTCATATTTTCATCAGTATGTGCTGCTATGTCTTTTACAGAATTGTGAAGGAAAATATGATGCCCAGAGAAGCATATAAATCTACAACTACTTCTTGCAAACAATATATACAGGGCAACTGAGCCTATCAGGTACAGGTACAGATAGAGATATATTGTGAGGAGAGTAAGAAGAAGAGGAGGCACAAGGTAGTATCTAGCTGAAGAATACACCAGACTCGCAAACATAAGATGCATTATTTTTAAAATATGGGCTCATACCCATAGAGCATTAGCATTGGGCCAGTCACTGGTCACTCATTTCACTAATACATTTTATTGAAAAAAATGTTGCAATAATATTAAATGTTTTATTTGCCAAATAAAAATAGCCTATAGTATCAGAAACTAATTAGCTGAAAACTTCACATTTTAATGCAGACAATTCAGCCATCAGAAATCCTTATATACAGTGTATCTACCCATATCCTGTCTACCACCATTAACTTGAGGACAGCGGCAGCTATAGGCATAGAAGTGGTGTTTAGGTATAGTAAAGTAGCCATGCACTATGTACCGCCCCGCGGCCTCGGCTGCGGCCACTGAGTCGCTCGGATCCGTGCTCGTGTACTGCGGATGGTGGCTCGAGCCTCTCACGGACCTGGGGGTCACGTCGCTCTGCAAGGGGTTGGCGCTACGCGCGGGGGGGATGTGGGTGTTCGGTTTGGGAATGATAGTTCGTGACGCCAACCACGGGTTTGTGGTGATTGTGAACACCACCGCTGCGGTGGAGGCACGGGGACTCCCGGGAGCGGTGTAGTCGCGCAGCTAGGTGTTGACCCCTTCGTGGGTAGGGGGTGTTGGTCCCGGGGCCCGGTTGGCGAGGGCCGGGGTGCAGGGTGCGGGGTTGCGGTGCAGCGCGGTGCCGGATGGCACTGGTGTACTCACTCTGACACAAGACACTGGAGTCACTGGTAAACCAAACGGAGTGATGAACGGGGCCCGCAGCTGGCTGCAGCTATTCCATATTCCAGTTAGGTTGGCAATGTCCGCCTTTCTCCTGCACCTGTGTGTGAATCTTGACTCCTGCGCCTAGGCACCAGTAGTCCGCTCCCCAGCGTATAGGTGTCGGAGGAGCCCGTTTGTCCGCAGACGCTGGCCCTTTGGATCTCTTGCCTTTGGCGGTGGCACTTATCCAGAATGGTTGGGCTGTTGCCTTCAATCGGAACTTAGGTGGGAATGAACCCCTGAGGTCCAGACCGCAATCAGTTGATTTGACTATGGTGGTGGCTTATAGCCTAGTTCTGGGTCTGAATTCCCTGCCTGGTGCTCCGGTATCCAGTTGGCTCCCCGGTTCGGTTCCAGCGGGCCACTACCCTGCCCCGGTCCCTTACGGTTCCACCGGTCGTATTCCCGGTCTCCTGCAGGCGGCCACTACCGTCTGCCTCCTTGCCAATGGTGACTGGGCTCCAACCCAGCCACCTGTATAGTCTGTGGCAGGCCTGAGCACAGGACTGCTCCTGGACACAACCTCCCTCCTTCACTGTCAGAACTCTTCTCTCTACTCACTTGAACTTGACTTCTTAGCTTCCCGCCTCCAGACTTGTGAACTCCTTGGTGGGTGGAGCCAACCGCCTAGCTCCACCCCCCTGGTGTGGACATCAAACCTGGAGGGTAGTGACAAGGTTTTCTATGTTTGACTGGTGTTACCTAACTGGAAGGGGTGTGATGTTGTGTGTGTGACAACCTGAGATGACCTGGATAATCCAGAGCATCCCAACTGCACAATGAAACCACCTATTGCGCCACCTGGTGGAAAACAACGGAGTTAGCATTTTTATCTCAAAAACGGAACGAGATAGAGAAAAAAAGTGAATTACAAAGTTGCAGGGCATCATCAATTCAATATGAATCGACACCTTGCATACAGAAATGCTATGATATGAAACACATGACCCCCCCCAAACATTGAATGCTGGTCACGCATATGGTGCTCATTTAACTTTGATGCTCAAAGTGGCCACCGTCAGCTGCAATGCACATCTGGACTCTGGACAGCATACTGTATCTTGCTGCACGTTGTGCAATATGGTAGGTGACACGTTTGCACAAGCATCTGTAATACGTCGTCGTAGGTCCTGCAATGTTTGTGGAGGGGTCGCATACACCTGCTGTTTGATGTGAACTCACAGAAAGAAGTCCAATGGGGTCAGGTCAGGTGAGCGTGGAGGCCATTCCATGCAGCACCATATCCAATGACTTGTATGAAGGTCTCCATGAGGTATCGCTTCAGCCTTGTGAGTTTTATACGTTCTAATCATAGCATTTCTGTAAACAAGGTGTCGATTCGTATTGAATTGATGATGCTCTACAACTTTGTAATTCACTTTTTGTCTCTATCTCGTTCCGTTTTCGAAATAAAAAATGCTAGCTCAGTTGTTTTCAACCAGGTGGCGCTTTAGGTGGTTTCATTGCGTAGCGCATGGCTACTTTACTATACCTAGACACCACTTCTATGCCTATAGCTGCCGCCGTTCTCAAGTTAATGGCGGTGGACACACTGAATATGGCGCCAGATAAGATGCTGACCTATCTTCTCCAATATTTTTAGTTAAAGCACATGCCCACTTGATTGTTTGTCATACTCTGCCCTCCCTTATATTTAGTGTACTTTCCTGCAGTTTTGCTTTCAGTTTTCAGCCTCCATGTTCATTCCTAGCTGTCATCTTGCTTTGTTTGTCTATGCTCTAAGTTCTGCCTTCAGCATCAAAACAGCATTATGTGATCAGTACTTTCTGTACCAACTGGAAAACACCTCTTAATTCCACTAAATAAGTGGCAGAACTGTGATACATTTTAATTGTGTGACAGGGGCCATGCAGTCATCAGCAGTATTTGTGATAGCTGTTTCTGCAATTCTCAAGGGGTCACCATGAAATAACATGATTTAACTGAAAATAAGTAACTATCAGATAGAAAGGAACAATTAAATGCAGTAATACAAACAGACATATATACAACTGATGACAGGATGAATTAAAATAATTGGTGTGTTAAGCGGGCTTTACACACTGTGATATCGGTCCCGATATCGCTAGTGTGGGTACCCGCCCCCATCTGTTGTGCAACACGGGCAAATCGCTGCCCGTGCCGCACAACATCACCCAGACCAGTCACACATACTTACCTGCCCGGCGATGTCGCTGTGACCGGCGAACTGCCTCCTTTCTAAGGGGGTGGTCCGTGCGGCGTCACAGCGACGTCACTGAGCGGCCGCCCAATAGAAGCGGAGGTGCGGAGATGAGCGGGATGTAACATCCCGCCCACCTCCTTCCTTCCGCATAGCGGCCGGGAGGCAGGTAAGGAGAGGTCCCTCATTCCTGCGGTGTCACACGGAGCGATGTGTGCTGCCGCAGGAACGAGGAACAACCTCGTTACTGCTGCAGTAACTATTTTTGAGAATGGACCCCTATGTCACCGATGAGCGATTTTGCACGTTTTTGCAACGATGCAAAATCGCTCATAGGTGTCACACGCAACGGCATCGCTAATGCGGCCGGATGTGCGTCACAAATTCCGTGACCTCAACGAGTTCGCATTAGCATTGTCGTAGCGTGTAAAGCCCCCTTTACTTTTGGGAAATACATATTGTCTCAATCAGTCTCTTTTACGCCTCCTTCTCATGTATGTATTTCTAGTACTTGTGGCACCTGTTGTTTTCACATATACTACATGTACCCACTATAATCTATGTAATATTCACATGTCCGTGTGAACATGGAGGTATGTCCATTTATTCATGCAAGAGCCAATACAAGTCAATGGGTCCATGAAAAACACATATAGCACACGGATGGCATCCAAATGACGTCCATCTGGTATATGTGTCTAACATTGCAAAGTATAGGAGAAGCTTTGTAATTGCATTTTTTCTTTATACAGGCCAGAAAACACGGATGGCTCATGGATAACACACTGATGGAAAACTCTGATGATATCAGTACGGTTTTTCACATACGTGTTGTATACGCATGTATGAAGAAGGCCTTAAACAAAGTTTTCCTATTCATCAAAAACTTTAGTTATCTTTGCTGATGTTTGAAATATTAAAGTGTAGCACTTGTCTCAATGAATGCATCATCTAATCATAAATAATCGTAAAAGATTGCAAAGCTTTTAAATATAAGCTAAAAAATCCCATTATTTCAGTTGTCTTTTATTTTGGGTGCACTTGATATAAAAGATCTCATTACAAAAGATGAACTATAAACAGATAGACCAAGCTGCATTTAAAGTAGTCAGAGTTCTATGCAGGAATGTTTTACCCCCCAGCTGTATTCCTTTATGATCCAGTTATATTGAAGAAATGTACAATAGTGATGATGAAAAGGATCTAAATCAACAATGAAAGCAATGATTCTGCCAAATCTTGTTTTGTCTTTTCAGATAAATCATTTATAAATTTGAAACTGTGAATTATATATTTTTCCTTTTTGCCTGAATAGTCACTGGAATGTAAGTTGCTTGCAGGCCCTTGTTTTTTTTTGTTTCTTACTTAGACTAATTGGTTGGTTTCATTTTGTAGCCAATGGTGAAATTACCGAAATATTAGATCGTTTCAACTTTATATATATACTAGCACCCGGCATTGCCCGTGATAGTAACTGTCTATTTCTCTCCCAGTCTTTGTCTGTCTCCCCTCTGTCTGTCTCTCTCTGTCTGTCTCTATCTGTCTCTCTCTCTTTGACTGTCTGTCTGTCTCTTTCCTTGTCTCTCTGTCTCTTTTCCTGTCTGTCTCGGTCTGTTTCTGTCTCTTTTCCTGTCTGTCTATCTTTTTCCCTGTCTGTCTCTGTCTTACTCTTTCCATATCTGTCTCTTTCCCTGTCTTTCCCTGTCTGACTCTTTGTCTGTCTCTTTCCCTGTCTGTCTCTTTCCCTGTCTGTCTCTTTCCTTGTCTCTGTCTGTCTCTTTCCCTGGCTGCATTGTGACACTCCAACATTTGATATAAGGGCATGGCTGCACATTCTTCTGAAGTTCTGGCTGCACTGCGGATCCCAGCTCCATTGACTTTAATGGAGGCAGGTTTTATGGAGAATGACTGTAAAGCTCGGGGTTAAAATTTCCCCTCAAACGTTCTCTGAGTCAAATGGAGTGTCTGTGCAATATTTTGTGATTGTACATGCGACGGTGCGAATTTTGGTGGACATACACACATACATACATACATTCATACATATACATACACTCAGCTTTAGAAATATCAGATATTTCTATTTTGTGTAATAGCAATGTATGATATCTCAATAAAGCATTTCCATGTGTTGAAATAAGTGAACAGGATCCTGTTTTCAAGAGTATTGAAAAAGGCTCCATAGAGAGATCTGTAACATGGTTTTAATGGGTATAAAAAGAATCCTTGCCACTTTTTTCACCAAATTGATGCGCTATCTTATTTACAGCTCATCTCAGAGGATTTCTCACTCCCAGAGGTTTTGCTGCCGTCTTTTGGATTTAATGTATGTGTGTACATCCCCTTAACGATCGCGGGCAGTAAAATGACATCCTAGCGATCATAGTGCTAATCCCCGCCGGCTGCTGCAGGCAGCCTGTTGCGATCCGCACACATGTCAGCTGATTTGTACAGCTGACATTTGTGCCTCGCCAGCACGAGTGGAGCCGCATTCCACCCGTGCTTGTTAACCCCTTAAATGGCGCTGTCAAAATGTGACAGGGCCATTTAATTAGCGGTCGCGGTAAACCTTTACTCACCAGCTGCCATCTGAAGTCATGTGACATGATCACGTGGAGCAGATGGTTGCCATGGTAGCACAGGGTCATGTGATGACTCTTGTAGCTATCTTGCCTCTTTCACCCGGCCGAGTGCTGTGTGAGACAGGAGATGAGTATATCTGCTGGTCTCAGCTGTGTAGCTGTGATCAACAGAAATGCACACGCGATCAGACTGTGGAGCCTTATAGTCCTCTAGGGGGACTAGTAGAATAAAAAAAAAGTAAAAGAAAAGTTTTAAAAAATGTAAAAAAATAAAAAAAACCTAAAAGTTCAAATCACCCCCCATTCGCCCCATTGAAAATGTAAGTGTTAAAAAAAAATTAAAAAATATACACACATTTAGTATTGCTGCATTCAGAAATGCCCGAACAAAATTACGTTTTTTGGTCGACGCAAATTTTGCGCAAAATGCAATAACAGTCGATCAAAAACATAGCATCTGTGCAAAAATTGTACCGTTAAAAACATCAGCTTGAGACACAAAAAATAAGCTATCACTGAGCCTCAGATCCCGAAAAATGAGAACGCTATGGGTCTCATAAAATAGTGCAACTTTTATCTGAAGCATCACACCCACTCATCAGTTTTACCATACAGTGAACACAGTGAATAAAATATCTCAAAAATAATCGTGCAATCACACTTTTTTTTTGCAATTTTTCTGCACTTGAAATTTTGTTGCTGTTGGAATTTTGTTGCTGTTTTACAGTACACTATATGGTAAAAGTCATGGTTTCAATTGAAAGTACAGCTTGTTCCTCAAAAAATTAAGCCTTCACATGGCAATATTGACAGACAAATAAAAAAGTTACGGCTCTCAGAAGAAGAGGAGCAAAAAAATGAAAAATGGAAAATCAGTGAAGGGCATATATATATATGTGTGTGTGTGTGTGTGTGTGACCAAAACATCTTGAGCTTTCACTATAGGCTTTTATTTTGATGACTTGCCCTAAGCAACTAGGGTCTCAATATCAGACCTGTCAGATTCTGACTGAGGGTGGCTTCACAGATTAGCTGATTGATGGCCACTGGGGTAGTTCTGCATTCTGCATATTGTTTTGATGGAATCCCACCATCCCAGTTACTATACAGTAAGGTCAGTCGGTCACCATATACCATAGATCTGTTGTACAAAATATCTGTCATAATATCCGTAATATGACGTTAGTGTGAACATGGCCTTACTGTTTGTAGCCATCTGTACTATATTACTGCCCATATCAATGTCTCCTTAAGTGCAATAAGTTCATCTTACAGCACATTTGTTAGCAATGCCCCTTGTACACTCATACTTGTGTAGGAATCCTAGGAAGAATCATTTAGTAAAGTGCTACAAGCTTCTACCTCATCAAAGGCTTTTCTCAACAGATGTGCCATAAGAAAAACCCCACACATGTCCCCAATGCCCACATGTGTATCTTAAATTACCATATTTAGAAATGGATATGTAACCATGTGGTATTTGACAGCTGCTCACTTCAGACAGCTGATAGAAGTTCAGTAGCTCCTGGGTCATCTATCCTTGGATCACTGATGACAATGATTATCAGTCACCCTTATCAACAGATTTTACTTGTCATCACTGTCGACACTGCGAAAAGATCACATTGCCAAATGAAAAGTGAAGGATGTTTTATGTGACACATGGATAAAAATATTTTGTTAGGGTTATGTTTTAAAAGCCAATGTCAGTGAAAGGACACTCACCACTCCAGTGACATGAGTGTTTTTTTGAGTTTGTGAATATGTCATAATTTTGCCATTACTAACTTCAGTCTTGCAGTGCTGGGGTCCTGGGTTCAAAGGAGTTTGTATGTTCTCCCCGTGTTTGCATGTGTTTCCTCTGGGTACTCCAGTTTCCTCCCACACACCAAAGACATGGTAATAGGGAATTTAGATTGTGAGCCCCAATGGAGACAGTTGTTGCTGATGTATGTAATGCAAAAACAAAAGATAGTTTATTCAAGCGACTGTGAAGTTATTCAACGTTTCGACCCCACCTGAGTCTTAATCAAGAACCGCTTAAAGATAGTTACATAGTTACATAGTTACTTAGGTTGAAAAAAGACCTAGGTCCATCTAGTTCAACCTTCCTCCACCAGTTCTACATTTAGTCACTAAGGTGGGTGCCTGGAATATGACCTATATCCTCAAGGCATCCCTTATCCATGCCATTATCCACTCAACTTCCATATACCAAGCACTCATCTTTAAGCAACTCTTGATTAAGACCCAGTTGGGGTTGAATCGTTGAATGAATTCACAGTCGCTTCAATAAACTATCTTCTGTATTTACATCACAATCTATAAGTGCAGTGAATTTATTATTTTGGATCAGACCTGTTTTTTCACTTGCACCACCATTCTTTTGTCTGAGTGCAGACCATCTCTTTGAACTATGCTGATGTATGTAAAGCGCTATAAAATTAATGTGGCTATATATGTGAATAAATATTATTATTACTTTTATTACTCTTCTATAATATAATACCTACTTCTGAACTGCTCAGAGGCAATAAATATCTGAGCTGTCCATATTTTGCCTTGTAGTGGCATTCCAAAACCATGCAGCTGCGAGAGCGGTGAGCCAGCTGATAGACACAGCCAGACTCCCCAGAGAGAAAGTACAGATTGTTTATTACCATCGTAACCTTCTTGATTGCTGCATACACAACGCTTAACAAGTACTATGTATACAGTGATAGCAAGCGCTAATAGCATTTCTTCCTCCTTACAGAAAAGTCATGTAATCGCAGGATGTAGAAAGGAGCTACTTGGTCCAATGAGACCCAATCAGCTCTGAATTTCTTTTCTAACTTGGGAAAATCAAGTAAAAAAAAGTATTTAAATTAATAAATGCCCAAAAGTTGTTTTATGACCTTATGGGTGTCACAATTTGTGAAGTAAATGAAAAATAAATAAATAAATGCATAAATAATTTAAAAAAAACCCCAGTAAAATAATATGAAAGTCTCTGCAAATTCAAATAGCTGTTACTATCTTTACTTCCGTCAGAAAAAAAATGTGTTTGATATATAAAAATTGTTATGAAAAGGGGAACAGACACATGTATTTCATTTATTTTACCACCAATATCTCCCAATATTGTAAAAATAAAATGAAATAATAAACAATGAAAATAACATAATTTTAATCCACTTTTCACAAAATAAATTACTTGAATATTTGAATTTTAAAGATCAAAACAAGTGATGCGTGAACCCAAACTGTAAAGAGAGAGGTCCATACTGGACATCTAGTGCCTATGCATGGACCCTGAAAACGGACTTTTGAGAGAAGTTCGTGACACTGTTTTTGATGCAGTTTTTGTGTATTTTTCTCCCAGGAGATGCAGATTTGATACAGAAATGTCTGCAACCAAACACTCAATCTGCACACATCACCTAATTCGGTAATCTGACAATGAGTTCAATGACTTCAACTGAGGTGAGGTCACTGAGTTTATTGAGTATACCTCAGGTCAGTTCACATGAGGTCACAGCTGTGGTACCGTGGGAACCCCAGGTGTAGCCTCAGGTAAACTCACTGATGTCACTGTTCTCACAGCTGCAACTCTTTCGGTGTGTTCTACAGCCAGAGTGATCATTCATGTTTTCTAAAGTGACCGCGCACTGCGACCTCAGGATGTAGTAGAGTCGGGATCATCATGAGACGTCATGTTTTTGGATTTTGTCAGATCTGCAGGGGTGTTTTGTGGGTTAACAAATTGGAGAAAGAGGGTTTTTGTATTTTTTTTAAAGACATTTTTTCCGTGTTTTGTGTTTATTTCTTTTAGTTTGCATGATTACTAATGGGTGAGTCTCATAGACCCCTCCAAATTACTAACCTCAGGCTTGATAACAGCTGTGAATTTTTGACAAATCAGAGCCATCATTAACCGCTTAAATTTCTCCAATTGCCACCACACCAGGGCAGTCGGGATAAGCCGGGTAAGCACCAGGATTAGTGTATTCAATGGATGTGCCAATTCTGGGGAAGCTTCAGGCTGTTATTTTTAGGCTCAGGAGGGCCCAACAACCATGGGCTTCCCTATCTTGAGAATGCCAGCACCCAGCTGTCCTCGTTATCTTATGTGGGTATCAAAACGGAAGGGATCGCGTGCCATTTTTTTTTAAATTATTTAAATAATAAAAAATAAGCTGTGTGGGGTTCCTCATATTTTTATACACAGCCAAGGTAACACACACAGCTGGGAACTGCAGCCTCCAGCTGTCTGCTTTATCTGCGCTGCGTTTCAAAATACAGTGGACCCCACACCATTTTTGCCAATGATGTATTTATTTTTACTCTCCACTTCCATGAACTAGACAACTACTGTGAGGGCAACCAATCACAGTGCCAGCAGTTTGACTGCAACCAATCACAATCGTCAGCTCATTATCATTATATGAGAGGTGTAAGCTACCACCTCTACTGTGAAACTAAAGGAATATAACAAAGGATCCATTAGTGACAGTAGACACTGAAACAGCTCAACTCCTCATCTGTCTGTCCCCTTCTTACATCGTGATCTCTGCACACTTTACAGAGCATGCTCACAAATGCTCAAAACACATAACTGCATTAGGACTTATTTAGTTGTACAAAAGCATTTCTTATATTATTATTTATATATTGTGCTCAAAGACTCATTAAAAAAATATTAAAAAAAGAAATAGATTACGTTGTCAGCAAAAGGTATCTGCCACATTAGAATACATGAAACCATTATCTTGTGATTACAATATGTCATGGTGATTATACAGTCTAATGTTGTTGTATGAGCCAAAGCAAGACTGCACATCATTAAAGCATGGAAATGTCGAAATTAAGCTAAATGACAAATGAAAATGGATGACTTCATCTCGGTATGAACATTACATGGAAAACTGAAATCAAATGCAGTAAATCCATTCTAACTATTAGGAATGTGTAACTATATCTATATGTTCTCACAAATGCCTGGGAGATAACAACATATAAATTAGGTAGTGGATTACATCTGCAATAAAATAAAAAATCAAAAAAAAGATTTTTTTCTTGTGTAAGGTCACATGTAGCTAGCCACAATGCCGAATCTCTGCTTATTCGTGGTGGACGAATGGCAGGACAATTGTGAATTCATGTGGCAATTGGCCATTTTGGATGGCGGAGTTTTATGTCTCAACTATTGTATGAGCAAAGGTACTGTATAATGTATTGGTTAAACTATTCAATTATTTTTTTTTATATTTATTAATAATATTCATAGAAAATGAAGTTGTATCACTAGGATAAACCCTCTCCAAATGTCCTATAATGTTGTAAAGGGCACAGAAGGGGGAGCCAGAACCAAGAGCCAATAACAAACATTAGTACTCAATTTAATTTGAATGGTAATTATGTAAAATACATACTGTATGTCTTGCATTGGCTGTTGCAGAAATGTATAGTCAGACAAAACATCTTGGAAGCCAAATCCAGTTCTCCACAGCTGGAGAACTAAAATAATTTGTAGTAGAAATTCCGACCTCGCTGGAACCTGTCAGAGATAAGGAAATCAATTTGTAAGACCCAGGATCAGCGGCCATGCTAGCATTCTGTGACCACTGTATAGTAGTCATGTGAACAGATTTCAAGCAGCTGGGATTCCTGTAAGCTCATTGGATTTGTAGGCTTGGCGCATCATCCTCATTTCAGCAGGTCTATTATCAGAAGAGGCGTCAGTGAAGTTGGTAGGTAGAAAGCAGTTCCCGCCTGGTGGTGATGAAATTCTGATATGGCCATTTGTCTAGGGTCCTACTAATCAATTCACTCTCATCTACTGTTAGAATTTTTTTACATGTTGAAGTCATGGTATAGCAGTATAGGTGCTTGACACGCCACCCCCAATATAAATTGTACCATTTTCATAGAGATTCAATGCGATTTCAATTAAAAATCTTGTCTAGAAGCCTTCTTTGAATCAGGGTGAAATCTCATGTAATGCACCAATTCTAGGGAGGCTACGGGCTGATATTTTTAGTCTGGGAAGGGCCAAATAACCTTCCCAGCTCAATAATATCAGCCCCCAGCTGTCTGCTTTACAATGGCTGGCTATCAAAATTGGGGGGTCCACCCCCACATCATTTTTTTCAATTATTTATGTAGTGAGTTTCCAGCAGTGACTGGGGAGTCATAGATGTGTCCAAGCATCTTCCTCATGCTGTTCCCATTCTATTTGAGCACTGTTTCCATTCCTTTTCCATTGACTTCAATTACACTCGTTACATGAGTCGAGCCCGTCCAAGTTTCCGACATGCTCGATTCGAGTACAGAGCACTTGAGCATTTTAGTTCTTCCTGATCACTACTTATCCAGATCATTATGTAATATTATGCTATCAAGGTCAGTTTTTAATATCTTACATAGTTTGGTGCCATCAGCAAAGAATAAAGGGCACTTTACACGCTGCAATCTCGCTAGCGAGATTACTAGCGAGCGTACCCGCCCCCGTCGTTTGTGGATCACGCACAAATCGCTGCCCGTGGTGCACAATATCGTTAGGCCCCGTCACACATACTTACCTTCCCTGTGACATCGCTGTGGTCGGCAAACCGCCTCCTTTTTAAGGGGGCGGTTCGTGCGACGTCACAGCGGCGTCACTAAGCGGCCACCCAATAGAAGCAGAGGGGCGAAGATGAGTGGGACGAACATCCCGCCCACCTCCTTCCTTCCCCATTGCGGGCGGCCGCATGTACGGTGATGTTCCTCGTTCCTGCGGTGTAACACATAGCGATGTGTACTGCCGCAGGAATGACGAACAACCTGCGTCCTGCAACAGCAACGATATTTGGGAAATGGACGGCATGTCAACGATCAAAGATAAGGTAAGCAATTTTGATCGTTAACAGTCGTTCGTGCGTTTCACACGCGACGACGTCGCTAACGAACCTGGATGTGCGTCATGAATTCCATGACCCCAATATCTCGTTAGCGATGTCGTTGTGTGTAAAGCGGCCTTAACACTTTACTCTAAATCCCATTCACAATTTCATTAATAAAGAGATTATAAGAATCAGTTCTAGCAGAGATCTTTGCGATACTCCATTTCTGACTATATCCCATTTAGAAAATTTACGAAGACTCTTTGTTTCCTGTCTTTTAGCAATTTTTTACTCATGTGCATATAGTTTCCCTTAGTTCCTGTTTCTGGAGCTTCAGCATCAAATGCCTTTGCAAAGTCCAGATAAATCACATTAGCCACATTACAAATATCCAGATTTGCACTTACCTCCTCGTAGAAAGTCAGCATATTGGTTAGATACAACTTATCTTTTGAGAATCAAGGCTAGTTGTCAGTTATTTTATAATTCTCTGCAATACATTTTTGCTTGCCATCTCTTATAATGTCGCCCAAAAGTTTGCACACTCCTAACTTACTGGACAGTAGTTACCTGGATCCACCTTCTTAAATTTCTTAAAATCTCAGCCATCCTCCAATCCTGTGTCACCAACCCTGTTACAAGAGTCTAAGTAGATGAAAACATTTAATTTGTTTAGCCGCAGACATATGTCTTCTTGTGTTAAATTAGTTATATTAGATGGTGAACTTCAAGTTTTGCTTTTCTAAATGATCCATGGAACAGTCTGTTCATTTTTAATATATGGATGAAAAGTGCCTGTTTAATATCTCAGCCTTTGCTTTGTCCTCTATTATTATCTTATTATTATCATGTTCTATGGGGCTGATGCATCCATTTTTTTACTTTTTGGCATTAATATAATTAGAAAATGTTTTCAGATTTATGTTAATCTTGTTGGTGATTTGTTTTTCAATATCTAACTTTGCTAGCTTGATTTATTTTTTATGTTTCTTATTGAGATCTTTATACTTTTTAAATGCCATTTCTTATTTCACTTCATTTAACATTTTATATTCATGTTTTGTATCCCATGTTACCAGGACATAATCTTAGTCTTCAAGACTAAGCTCTTCCCTTAATTTGTTGAAATCAGATTTCCTAAATTTCCTGATTTTCACATTTCCTCTTTGAAATGTTCTATTGAATATTACATTAACACTTACCATATTATGGTATTATGGGCTTCTTGCTGTGGTTCGGCTAAAATCATAGTTTCTTCTGGTGCAGCTCCGACAGTCTTTTCAGTGATGAGCTCCTGTTATGTAGTTTTTGATATTCATGGGCTCTGGCTATCCCTGTCCATCAAAACTGATTAGCAGCTTTGTGCTTTTGCTCAGTGTGAGCAAAAAGCTGTAGTTAATGGCACAGTTGGGTTTAGACAAAGATCATCATTGAGAAGCATATCATCACTGCAGGAGATAAATCAGTGATTCTAGCAAAACTACAGCAAGGAGCTTAGTAAATGGTCTGTGGAATTAGGGTCTGCATCCTTGATTTATGCAGTACTCAGATAGGGCAGTAAAAAACTGGTAACAGATTATCTTTATGGTATCACATAGCAAATTGTTTGGTCTCATCCAGAGCTGTAATTATGAGAGCTCAGTTAAAGAGGTGGTTCACTACTCTGCAGTAGTGACCACATCTCTGTAAAGCTCATAGGGAAGGTTTTTTCTAAATACCTTGTATTACCAATTCAGCCTCTGAGCGGCGCTATTGCGGTCCGCTCTTCCCCATTGCGTGACCGCCCGGGCTTTGTGACCTCTAGGATCCAGTGATGTCAGGTCAACTTCTAGTTGACCTGACATCACAGTGACTGGCCCCAGTCTCAGTCCCCAGAGTGACTTAACTTTGGGTGGCATTTTACCACTCGTCACAGCTCAGCGTCACAGCCCAGCCTATGGCCAAATAACCATGGGCCTTCCCAGCCAAGGAATTCCAGCCCTCAGCTGTCTGCTTTACTTTGGTTGGTTATCAAATAGAGGGGAGACCCCAAGCCATTTTTTTTAAATGGTTTATTTATTTAAGTTAAATAAGGCTAAAAACACCCTTTAGTGGCACATGAAAGGCACTAAAGAATGCAAGTGTACAACACTGCTTATATGCCTGCTTTAGTCTAAGCTCTCCTTCCTACATTAACCATCCGTGAACTGCTTCCAGAAGACAGTGTGCCAAAAATTCCACCCCCAGGTTTCATATAAGACCCAATGATGCAATGCAGCCAGCCAATCACAGTAATGCTAGCTGTCAACATGGCTAAGGCATTACCGTGTATGGCAGGCCATCCCCATATGTTAATTGTGGAGCGAGAACTTGAGCTTTCACTCGAGCACCCACGATACTTCATCTCTTGTCAGTAATCTTTATATCATATTTATTTGTCTCCTACTCAGGGGCTGGCTGGCAAATTTTGGCCTGGGGGGCAAGCACAAAGCAGTGGCCCATAAGCAGCGACCCATCCTTATTGTATTTACCTCCGGCTGCTTAATATAAGGAGTAGAGGTAACAAGGCTTTAAAAAGATAAAGCCGAAGTAATGATGATATTGTTTTGGTGAAATGCCAACTAAATTCTCATCCACGTCTATCAGTGTCTTACTGAGAGAGGTGTCCAGGACTCTAATCAGCACGTGACCATAACTGTACAAAATGCATACATCCGATCACTACACTGGGAATACAGAGGAATCCTTACAGTGTGCACTGCGCTCTATCACCATTCATCAGTCTGTTGTCACATAGGCACTACAGAAATCTGTCTAGAGCTTGGAATACAGTGTTGGGTAAAAAAAATGTGGCCTGGAAATTGCATTTTGTCCACAAAGTCAATTCATATATACTCGCCTCCATTATAAAACAGTCAAAACAGTCCACCTAAAGAAGCCTCATATAAACTTTTTTCCCTTTCTGTGTGTAAATGTTAGTGTAGTGTACTGTCAGTGCGTTTAATATACTCACCTGCCACAACCTTTTCCTGTGTGCTGCACCACTCTGCTCCTCATCAAAGTGACATCACCGCTCTGCAGACTCTCTGAGTCATGCTGCACTCTTCGTGACCTAGAAGAGCCTTTTACAATGCAAGTCTATGGAACATCCAAACAAGGTTCCATAGACTTACATTGTAAAAGAGACTTCCAGGTCAGAAACACCCAGTATACAGGACAGGAGAAGTGGTACTGTGGTCTGTATATATACACATAGAATAATACAGATACTGAGAATTACACCCACTATACAGGACAGGAGAAGTGGTACTGTGCAGTGTATATATAAAGAATACTACAGATACTGAGGATTACACCCAGTATACAGGACAGGAAAAGTGGTACTGTGCAGTGTATATATACAGAATTATATACACACTGAAGATTACACCCAGTATACAGGACAGGAGAAGTGGTACTGGGCAGTGTAAATACAGAATACTACAGATACGGAGGATTACAGCCAGTATACAGGAGAAGTGGTACTGTGCAGTGTATATATACAGAATAATACAGATACTGAGGCTTACACCCACTACATAGGACAGGAGAAGTGATACTCTGTGGTGGGTATATACAGAATAAGGCCGGGGTCACACTAGTAAAAAGCATTGGATACAATATGCTAATGACACTAGGCTCAGGATCTGCTGCGAGCATGAGCAGAGTATCATTCACTGTGATCTTAGTCTCTGATGTGCTGGAAACGGATCACAGGAGAGGAGAAGATGGAGAGATTAATTTCTCCATCTTCTCCATCTCTGCATACATTACATATATATATACATACACACACATACACACACAGGCCTCCTATACACTCACACACATAACCAGGCCTCCTATACACACACACACACACACACACACACAGCCAGGCCTCCTATACACACACACAGCCAGGCCTCCTATATACACACACACACGCACACACACACACACACACATACACACAGCAAGGCCTCCTGTACACACACACACACACTCACACAGCCAGGCCTCCTATATAGACACACAGCCAGGCCTCCTATATACACACACGCACACACACAGCCAGGCCTCCTATATACACACACACTCACACAGCCAGGCCTCATATATATATCAAAATTTGTGAGAGGGAAAAATCCAGGGCACTACTCAGCACCCACTGTATCCATTACAGAAAAAGTCTCTTGCTTAAAGGCTAGAATCAGTGCAGCTCCGGGGTGCATATATGTAAAAATCAAGTGCCATCCAGTATGAAAAAGGGAAAAAAGAATATAGCACTCACCGTTTTTTTGCTGTGCAAGGTGCAGTTTATTCAATGGTGGAGGTTACGTGTGTGGAAAGGGCTGGTAGGAGAGGGAGTACACGCCGTACGTGTCAGACTACTCATATATATACTGTGTATATATATATATATATATATATATACACACACACAGCCAGGCCTCATATATACATACATTACATATACACACAAAGCCAGGCCATATCAGCAAAGCACAAACACAGAACCACATATGTATATTTATGTTTCAAAAAGTGTCTGTACATGCAGTGGAGCTGGCCTCACCGGGGAGAAGAAACAGGAAGTCAGGAATCAGCTCCTCTGAAGTGAAGCTCCGGCCCCGCCCCCAGGTCTGCTTCAGGTGAGTGGCTGCAGCTTCCGTAGAACTGTGTGTGCAGCCGCCGGCCTCCTGTCACTGCAGACAGGGAACTTAGGGGCCGCAGCAGCCGCTCACACCAATGAGGCAGATGGCCAGGCGGCCCGAAACTACTGCTCATAGACCAGCCCAGGGAGCAATTGCCCCTCTGCATTAATGACCAGTCCGCCCCTGTTCCTACTTGAAGCAGTTTGCATTTCTGACTTTTCAGGCTATACCGACTGTGCTTCTAATCTGCACCTAATTTAATTCACTGTCACATTAGCAGTTAAGGATAACACTTTGTTAGGGTTTATAAAAACACAAGGGAGAATCATGTCATGTATTACCTGGTTAAAGCTACATAGTTGACATTGAGGCCACATTGCTGCAATAACATTGCAAATTCACATTTTGACAGGACAACATGTACCAGGCGTTCCTATAGTGAACTTTAACAATTAAACACAATATATATAGCAAACTTTTGGAAAAACTCCAACCCAAAACATTATGAAGAACACTTTACATGAGATTTATTTGAAATGGTGCACTATATTAGAGTTAATCCAGCTTCTGCTGCAGGGCTGCGAGTACACTGTTCATTAAGCTGGGGCATGCTGCATTGGGGACTAATTATTCCCTACTCATTCGCTTAAAGTCAGATAAATCTGATTCTTTCTCTGCTTGAATTGATCAGTTCAATTCTGAGGTAAAATCTGTATTCAGTGAAGACTTTTCCATTACTGAGATAGGAGATGGCAATGGTTACTAATTGGAATCTATGATGGGAGGACGAAGGAGCAGCTAGAGGCAGAGGGAGGCCCTAAAGACAGGGGGAGGAGCTAGAGACAGAGGGAGGAGCTATAGGAATAGGGATGAGCTAGAGGCAGAGGGAGGCCCTAAAGGCAGAGGGAGGCCCTAGAGGCAGAGGGAGGAGATAGAGGCAGAGCTTCGCCCCCTCCTCTCCTTCTATCTACATACAGTAGAATCTCATCAGTAACAGCTGCCATCTTCTCTCAGTAATGGGAAAGTCCTCACTGAATACAGAATTTACCTCAGAAATGATAATTTTGGTAATGACTGATCAGTTCTGGCAGATAAAGAAGAAAATTTGTCTGATAAGATATATTACAAAGTTGCTTATTTTCATGTGTACTATTGATTTATGAACTAAAAATTAAAACAACGGTTACACTTTAAGCTTATCTGCCAGAAAAAACTGTACAAGAACTGTATACTGGCATAAATACATTAAAATGCTTTCTACTCCCCTTAAAAAATGTTGAAAGGGAAAGGATCATTGCAAAAAGGTGTTACTCGGCTGCAAAACCCTCCACAGTGTGTCCATTCATACAGTTTCCATTAGGACAGTCACGCAACCTTTCTTTTTAATAGTGTATTAAATGTTTTTAGAAAAAAATGGCATATCTATTCTGTGTTAAAAAAAAAAATATCAACTGTCTCGAAAAATACCCCAACCAGCCAACCAACCAAAGCACGCATGTACTGTTATTTGCTTTTCACTCTCAATTTTATAATACATATGGCTACAATAAGCTATTAAAAAGTCTACAAAAATGGCACAAAACTGCTGCCAAAATCTGTTACAATATACCAGATGTATCCAGATATAAAGGGATTTATCAATCTCCAAGATCATGTTCCAACATGTAGTTGATGTTACATTAATAATATTACCAAATACCCCCAATTTGAAAAATAGTATAGTTCTCCTGATTACTTAGGTGACTTCCCTCATGTCCAGGGCATTAGAGTAGTTTAGGTATCCATGGTTATGACCACTAGCAACTATCTGTCAACTATAAAAGTAGTCATAACCAGGGATACCTAAGCTACTGCAATGCTGTGTGCATGAGGTAAATGACATAACTAATCAAGAGAACTATACTACATTTCTAATTGGAGGTATACCTACGACATATTGAGATAGTATCTTGGGGATAGAAATACCCTTCAACAATACAAATGATGCACTATCTTGATAACTTTTCTCAGATGGTAATCTTATTTAAAGGGAATAGGTCAGCAGGTTTTTACTATGTAACCGGAAAACTTCAAGAGATAGAAGCTGAGTCACTGATTTGATGTGTCACTTATTAGGCAATGTGCTGTTATTTATATACAAATAATGTTTTATCAATAGGAGATTACCTCTGCCTGGACTACGTGGCACATGAGCCATGGTTTGATCAGCTCCCCTTCTCTAATAAGTAGTTCACTGTCAATAGACAATGTGGTAAAAGGGCATTAAGATCGGATGTGAATCATTTTCTTTGGAGGGCAAAATGAACCTCGATTTAAAAGTAGACTTGATGACACCAATAGTAATTAGTATACCTTTGTATTTACTGCATAATTACCTTCACAAGGACTCAAATATAACATGCAAAAACTTTGAAATGCAGTAATCTTTTGTATGCAGAATGATGTTTGCTTGCTCAGGGTTTATCATCTTATTGATTTGAAATGTTGAGTTGATTCCATCTATATAATCTCACGTATCTGACTAGTATTTTGCATTCCTGATCATTGCTGCAGAAAACCTTAATTTTACTTGGCACTTGATACTGTAACTTGTGTGGGAGTTATTTTCATAAGAGGGCGAGACTGCTTTTTATTTGGATTCACCCATATATTTGGCAAATTTCCCCTCCTGTCAAGACAATCCGATTAAACGTTGTTCGCTTCACATTATAATAGTGTGCAATGTGTTAAATGAGTCAGAGGAGGCTATCTGACATATTGTACGAGTATGTATTTTCTTTCCCAGACTTATTTTGATAAATGTGCCTAAACAATGGCAAAGTTCAGGGCTTATCACTCGATGGATAAACAATTGTTAAACACTTGTCTCATAAAACTATTTTGCAAGTCAAAATAATCTGAATATTTTCTATGGGATTTATCATATTACAGACACACTCAGAATAATACAATTCATAGAAAGGCTTAAAATAATGAAATGATAGCAAATTATTTTCCACTTGCATTTTGCACGAACGAGTGCAATCCGATAATACATCGGATTGCACTTGCACCAGTGCAAAACTATGGGACAGCGCCTATCTGCGATTGATTTCTCATGCCATAGCGGTATGCAGAATGGATAGCAGCCTGCTGCGTTTGGCAGTAAATCTCAGCTCACGCGCCCCCATCCAAGTCTATGGGAGCGTGTGAAACATCGCACTGCACTCACATATAATCCAAGTGCAGTGTGATATATGCAGAGACAGGCCATGGAGGATATGGGAAGAAAGTGCTCCCTTCATCTTTTTCATCTTCTCTGCAGCTGTGATACGATCTAATCCTGTCCTGTGTGATACTGTCTGCTGAGCTGTGTATCTAATCCTGTCCTGTGTGGTACTGTCTGCTGAGCTGTGTATCTAATCCTCTCCTGTGTGATACTGTCTGCTGAGCTGTGTATCTAATCCTGTCCTGTGTGGTACCATCTTCTGAGCTGTGTATCTAAATCTATCCTATGTGATACTGTCTGCTGAGCCATGTATCTAATCCTATCCTGTGTGATACTGTCTGCTGAGCTGTGTATCTAATCCTATCCTGTGTGATACTGTCTGCTGAGCTGTGTATCTAATCCTGTCCTGTGTGATGCCCTCTCCTGAGCTGTGTATCTAAGTCTGTTCTGTGTGATACTGTCTGCTGAGCTATGTATCTAATCCTATCCTGTGTGATACTCCAGCTGTCCTTGGTGACACTTTAGACATTATTGGTCACCAGCAAAATGGCTCTGCACTGTGTCCCTACACTTCATTCCCTGTTATCCCTTGGAAACACCCAGGTTGTGAGGGGGAGGTGTGACATCACACACAGGAGAGCAGATTCTGCCCACTTTACTGCAGCTGTAATCCAGGCTATTACTACGGTAGGATTTCTGTAGGATTTCAGCAGCTGCTACTCCTAGTGTTTAAGAGTGGAAAATATGAGACTTTTTTTTCATATTTTGCTCAATTAAAAACAAATAATATCTAAACTAAACATTAAAGCATTAATACTTTACATTTTTTCATTTATAGAATTTTTTTTTTGGACGACACCTTCCCTTTAAAGTAGTGACTCTCTTACAATCAGTGGTGTTAGCTGCTGTCCCAAAAGCTTATTGACCTTTTATAGCAAAACTGTTTCATGAAAGAGGAACTCTAAGGTAGCCATACACATTAGTCCAAGGTTGAACAATTTTATATTTTCAACTAAATCAATGATTTGATTTATGGAATTTAACAATAAACAATAGTTTTAGCAGACATAAACAGATTAAGAAATTGAGCTGAAACCTTTTTTCCTAACATCCAAGGTATAAAAATCAATCCTGGTGATGTGTTAATTAGGTTCTGACAACACACAGCTCATAACTGAATGACAGTGGGCAGATAAATTAAAAATTGAAAGGAATCTATACATGAGGCATAATGAAAAATTGTATATTTTTTAATTATACAATGAATAGACTTTAAAGAGGAGCTATCGCTTGCTCAAAAACCTTGAGTTAAATACTTTGTAAAAATCCCTGGGCTCCTTCATTTTGCCACTCTTCCATTTTGTACTGCATTACTTTATCTTAGAAATGTTCACATTAGTTGCTTCTATACAGTGGCGTAACTAGAATCCGATGGACTCTGAGACAAATTTGGACTTACAAACATGTTAGTTAGATGTATGGGCCCTTGTAGCATTCTAAATCCTATAAAGAAGTATAAGTTCCCCTCCACCCCTTCATTATGTAGTCATGTATCCAATCCTGGGCCCGTACTTGGTAAATTTGTCCTCCAACCTTGTAAATATGTTCTCATCCTGATATATATGTCCCCATCCAGGTATATACAGTAATGACCAAAATTGTTGGCACCCTTGAAATTACACTAGAAAATGCAGTATTTATCCCAGGAAATTATTACAATTGCACATGTTTTATTATACAGATGATTATTTCCTTTGTGTGTATTGGAACAACACAAAAAAACTGAAAAAAAGCCATGTTGGGCATAATTTCCCACAAAGCCCCAAAAATAGTCTAGACAATATTGTTGGAACCTTTACAAAATTGTGAAATTGTGGGTAAACAACTTTGTTTCAAGCATGTGGTATTCAAACTCATCTGTGGCAAATAAAAGGTGTGGGCAATATGAAAATCACACCTGAAACCAGATACAAAGGAGAGATGTTGACTTGATAAACCCATGCCACTGAAGCTAATCTCCGTGGATGTGGATGGCAGAGAAAAATTCATGAAAGGTTGCAATGCAGAAGTGTCTTGATGGTAGATAAGCAGCTCCAATCAAGTTAAAAAGAAATTCAAGCTGTCCTGTAGGCTCAGGGTGCATCAATATCAGTGCAAACTATCAGTTGACGTTTGAATGAAAGGAAGCACTAGGGCAGGGGACCCAGGAGGACTCAATGCTGACATGGAGACATAAAAAGCTAGATTGCAGTTTGCCAAAATGTACATGAATACGCTGTAATCCTTCTGGGAAAGTGTCTTTTGGACAGATAAGACCAATATAGAGTTTTTGGTAAAACATGTCATTCTACTGTTTATGAAAAACAGAATGATTCCTACAAAGAAAAGAACACTGTACATACAGTCAAATATGGTGGAGGTTCAAAGATGTTTTACAGTTGTTTTGCTGCCTCGGGCACTGGGTGCCTTGACTGTGTGTCAGGCAGCCTGAAATCTGAAGATTACCAAAGGGTTGTGGGTAGCATTGTAGTGTCCAGTGTCAGAAAGCTGGGCTTGCATCCTAGGTCATGGGTCTTCCAGGAGGACAATGATCCCAAACATACTTTAAGAAGCATCCAGAAATGGATGGAAAAGCACTGGAGAGTTCTGAAGTGGCCAGGAATCAGTCCGAATCTCAATCTGGTTGAACACTTGTGGAGAGATTTTAAAATTGTTGTTGACAGAAGGCACTGTTCAAATATGAGAGACCGGTTGTTGTTTGCAACAGAATGATCCACAATTTCAGTCCAGAGGTGTCAGAAGCTGTTGAAGTTATAAGAAGCAATGAACTGCAGTTATTTATTCATAAGAGTTTGCAAGAAAATATTAAGTAAAAGGTGCCAACAATTTTGTCCAGCACATTGGGGATGTTTGTGTCCAATTTGCTTTTTTTTTCCTCTGGTTTTTTTTTGTGTTGCTCCAATACACACAAAAGAAATAAACCTTTGTATAATAAAACATGTATAATTGCAAAAAATTTCTGGGAGAAATACTTCATCTTCTGGAATGATTTCAAGGGTGCCAACACTTTTGGCCATGACTATGTGACCCTCATCCAGGTATATATGACCACCATCCTGGGTCCATTCCTAATAAATATGTCCCCCAACCTGGTAATTATGTCCCCATCCTGGTATACATGTCATCATCCTGGTATAAATAACCCCCATCCTTGGTTTCTTCTTGGTAAATATGTCTCCCATCCAGGTAAATATGCCCCCATCCTGGTATAAATGTCCTCATCCTGGGCCCATCCTAATATATACATGTCTTTATCCTGCTATATATGTTTCCCATCCTGGTATATATGTCCCCTGTCATGGTATATATGTCCCCATCCTGCGCCCCATCCTTGTATATTTTTCTACATCCTAGGCCCATCCTGGTATATATGTCTCCCATTCTGGTATATATGTGCTCATCCTGTTATATATGTCCTTATCCTGGGCACCATCCTGGTATAGATGTCCCCATTCTGGTGTATATGACCCCATACTGTATATATAACCCACATTCTGGGCCCCTGTCTGGTAACTATGTCCCTCCTCCTGGTAAAATTGTCACAATCCTGATATATATGTCCTCATCCTGTGTCCCATCTTTGTATTTGTCCCCATCTTGGTATATATGTATCCCATTCTGGTATATATGTCCTCCTCCTTGACCCCATCTTGGTTTATATGTCCTCCATCCTGGAATATATGTCCCCATTCTGGTCCCATCCTGGTATATATGTCCTCATTCTGGGCCCATCATGTATATATGCGCCCCATTCTGAGATATATATATATATATTTTTTTATATATATATATATATATATATATATATATATATATCTCCTCATCCTGCGCCCATCTTGGTATATATATCCCCCATCCTAGTGATTATATCCCCCATCCTGGTATATATGTCCCTTATCATTATATGTATGTCCCTATCCTGGTATATATGTACTAAACGAGGGCCCATCATGGTATATATGTGTCCAATTCTGATATACATCCTCAACCTGGTCCCACCCTGGTGTATATGTTCCCCATCCTGGTAATTATGTGTCCCATCCTGGTATATATATATCCCTTATGCTAATATGAACGCCCATCTTTGTATATATGTCTTTATCCTGGGCCAATCCTGGTATATATGTCCCCCCTTCTGGTAGATATGTTCTCAACCTGGGCCCATTCTGGTATATATGTCCTACATACTGGTATTTATGCACACATCCTGGGCCCATCTAGGTATATATGTCCCCCATACTGTTATATATATCCTTATCCTGGATCCATTCTGATATATATTTCCCCCATCCTGGTATATATGTGCCCCTCCTGGTATATACATCCTTATATATGGACCCTTCCAGGTAAATATGTTCTCATCCTTGGCCCTATCCTGGCAAGTATAGTCCTCGTTCTATAACAAAAAAAACCATTCTACTCACTTTCCCTGGCTCCTACCTCTCATGGAGTCTTTTTCTGTGGCCAGCACAGTGGCAGGCAGCTGACATTGCGTGCCTGCTATGGCGATGCATGATGTCACTGTCGTGCGCCCCCAGTCACATGCACACTGATGTCATTTGATGGCCACTGTTTGGCGGGTCTCTGTTCTACAATGCATCTTAGCGGGATGTGCATCTGAGGATGCACATCCAGCTGAAATAGGCGCTGTACCCTCGGGCACAGTCACATCTTTTGCGATTGCGCTTGTGATGCCCCTGCTTCTATATTGAAGCATATGATATCTCTGTTTTGCTGTCCAACTGGGCCTTTCTTCAATCTCTTTTCTTGAGGCCATGTGCTTTCACCCTTTCCTTACCACAACTCAGCAGATCATGTAACAGGCTATCAGTCTCAGATGTTGCTGAGCTGTTTTTGGCAACAATTGGCTGGAAACAAACACCCCCAGAGAAGATTATGAAAGAAGGTGCAGCTAGAGATTTCACATACTGTGCTCCTAAAGCAACAAATGTGAATATCACTGTAATCAAGCAACATAGAGCAAGATGGAAATGAGTAAAAAAATGAGAGCTCACAGATTATTGCAAGGTATTTTTGAGCAAGTATATTTATCTAAACAGCCTCACAATTTTTTAATTGTTTATTTATTTTTAATTATTTTACTTATATAACACTATTAATTCCACAGTGCTTTATAGACATCAACATCACCATCCCCACTGGGGCTCACAATCTATCAGTATGTCTTTAGGGTATCGGAGGAAACCCATGCAAAGATTGGAAAAACATACAATCTCCTTGTAGATGTTGTCGTGGTGGAATCTGAAGCTAGGGCCCCAGTGCTGCAAAACAACAGTGCTATCCACTGAGCTACTGTGCTGTCCTAGTGTTGGGTTAAAAAAAGAAACATGACTTTGATGATATTCTACTTACAGTGAAATTTCACCTTTTAAAGGCTTTTTCAGATGTCAGTCATTTTTACCATATCTCAAAAAATTGTCGGCGTTCCATGAGTGCTCCTTATCATTAGTGATGAGCGAGTTCCAAAAAGCTCGGGTGCTCGAGGCTCGGGCCGAGCATCCCAAGATACTCGTGTACTCGGCCCGAGCACCGAGCCCAATGTTATCCTATGGGAGACCCGAGTATTTTTCTGAAATGACCCCCCGCCAGCATGTAGAAACCCTAAAAATGTCACAAAAGTCTCATAAGAGTGCTCAAATGACATGGCAACAGCATGGGGAAGACCCCTTGAAGCATTTATCACTCAAAAGTCACAGCTGTGAACAATTTTGTCCGAGTTTTACGCCATTTTTACGGACTCACCAGAAAACCTTCCAAAATGACACCAAAATGAATTTTCATTGCGGAAATGTTAAGGGCACATACCCAATAGTGAGATAGAGCTGGTGTATGTTACTTTTTGAGATTATTACATGAAAGATTTTACGTAAAAACATTGTGTGGCACTCCGATGTCCAAAACGCACGTTTTGTGCTTTTTACTAGCGATGTCGGTCATTTTTTTTTTTCATTCTATCTCCCGTCGGTCGGTCTCGCTCTGTCTGTCTCTCTCTGTCTTGTCTGTCCCCCTCTCACAGTCTGTCGGTCAGTCTCACCCCTCTCTCATACTTACCGTTCCCCGATCACTGCCGCGGCGCTGCACAGCTGTTCACTGAACTCCGGCGGCTTTTCCTCTTTTGAAAAAGCCGGCCGCTCATTAATCAATCTCGTATTCCCTGCTTTCCTGCTTTTCGGCGCCTATGATTGGTTGCAGTGAGACACGCCCCCACGCTGAGTGACAGGTGTCTCACTGCACCCAAACACAGCAGCCGGTGGGTGTGTGTATACTGTGCAGTGAAATAAATAATTAAATAATTTAAAAAAACGGCGTGCGATCCCCCCAATTTTAATACCAGCCAGATAAAGCCATACGGCTGAAGGCTGGTATTCTCAGGATGGGGAGCTCCACGTTATGGGGAGCCCCCCAGCCTAACAATATCAGTCAGCAGCCGCCCAGAATTGCCGCATACATTATATGTGACAGTTCTGGGACTGTACCCGGCTCTTCCCGATTTACCCTAGTGCGTTGGCAAATCGGGGTAAGGAGTTAATGGCAGCCAATAGCTGCCACTAAATCCTAGATTAATCATGTAAGGCGTCTCCCCGAGATTCCTTCCATGATTAATCTGTAAATTACAGTTAAAAAACACACACACCCGAAAAATCCTTTATTAGAAATAAAAAACACTAACAAAGTCCCTCATCACCAATTTATTAACCCCGACAAACCCTCCATGTCCGGCGTAATTCACAGTCCTCCAGCGTCGCATCCAGCTGTGCTGCATGAAGGTGACAGGAGCTGCAGAATACACAGCCGCTCCTGTCAGCTTCACACAGCAACTGAAGACAGCCGCGCGATCAGCTGAGCTGTCACTGAGGTTACCTGGATCCAGCGGTGGATGCAGCGGTGGCCACGGGTAACCTCAGTGACAGCTCAGCTGATCGCGCTACTCACCGCCGCACCGGTCACCTCCACGCAGCAACTAACTGAGGTGAGTATCGCGATCAGCTGAGCTGTCACTGAGGTTAATCGCGGCCACCGCTGGATCCAGCGGTGGCCGTGAGTTACCTGACTGACAGCAGCTGATCGCGCTACTCACCTCAGTTGCTGTGTGAAGCTGACAGGAGCGGCGGTGTATTCTGCAGCTCCTGTCACCTGCATGCAGCAGAGCTAGACGCGACGCTGGAGGTCCGTGGATTACGCCGGACATGGAGGGCTTTGTCGGGGTTAATAAATTGGTGATGAGGGACTTTATTATTGTTTTTTATTTCTAATAAAGGATTTTTCGGGTGTGTGTGTTTTTTAACTGTAATTTACAGATTAATCATGGAAGGAATCTCGGGGAGATGCCTGACATGATTAATCTAGGATTTAGTGGCAGCTATGGGCTGCCATTAACTCCTTATTACCCCGATTTGCCAACGCACTAGGGTAAATCGGGAAAAGCCGGGTACAGTCCCAGAACTGTCGCATCTAATGTATGCGGCAATTCTGGGCGGCTGCTGACTGATATTGTTAGGCTGGGGGGCTCCCCATAACGTGGGGCTCCCCATCCTAAGAATACCAGCCTTCAGCTGTATGGCTTTATCTGTCTGGTATTAAAATTAGGGGGACCGCTCGCCGTTTTTTTTAATTATTTATTTATTTTTTTTACTGATCAGTATAGACACGCCCACCGGCTGCTGTGATTGGGTGCAGTGAGACACCTGTCACTCAGCGTGGGGGCGTGTCTCACTGCAACCAATCATAGGCGCCTGTGGGCGGGGAAAGCAGGGAATATGAGATGGCTGTGTGAAGAGCACAGCGCGCCCGCGGGTATAAAGGCTCAGTCACGCTGTGCGGGCCGGCCAATCACTGCAATTCCACAACTAACAGGGCTGTGGCATTGCAGTAGTCTGCCAGCCAATCCCTGCATGAGGGCTGGCTCTCAAAAGAGCGCCAACATGCAGGGATGAAGACCACGAGTACAGCACGAGTATCGCGAAATTACTCGGTACCCGCCGAGTAGCCCGAGTACAGTGATACTCGTGCGAGTACCGAGTAGTGACAAGCATACTCGCTCATCACTACTTATCATTAATTCATCAAAGTTTGGACAGTGCATCAATTATTACCATCAGTTTAGTCAGAGTTTAATCAGTTTTTCTCAGATGAAAAAAAACTGATGGAAGTTTCTCAAGCTATCAAATATTTTGTGAGAAACATCCATAAATTTGAATTGGCCAATTTGATCCGAGACTCTGATCAAAATTGGACATATGTCTATGACTTTATGTGGACCACTCGGTATGCAAAAATACACCAACATGTAAACAGAAAAACTGACATATGAATGAGCCCTTAGGCTTCCTTCATATATAGGCACAGATTCATAAACTGATATTTAATACTCTTTAGATGCTTGTATACATGCGTAGGTTTGAAGCAGAAGGTGCTTCAGAAAAAAGGTAGACAGTAGTGTAAATTGGGATGGATTTTCCAGGCTTGCTCCTCACAAACTCCTTTCCCATGAAGCTCACATTTTAAAAAGTTTATCTCTGCTGGCTGTGACTGGCAAAACAGCTCCAAAAAGTTCAATATTCTTGCACAACTAAAATTATACTGAGCTGTGACTGAAGCCATTGCCACCTTCATGACTAAAAGCCAAATGCTGCCGGGAGGAATAAAGTTAATTTCCTCCCGGCAGAGGGGCTGGCTCAGAAGGCTATTAACCTGAAGATTAATCCGATATCTGCAGGTTAATAGCTTTTTTCACATGATAGGTTCCCTTTAATTTACATTAGTGTTTTCAATACCCAGCTACAATTGCGTAGGTTCTGTCCCCGAGTTCCCACAATGCACTATTCTCTATTATCCAGAGTCAAACACAATAATGGAAGTACATTTCTGCCTGAACAATAAAACAAATATTATGTAATGAAAAAGTTGTATGAGATACCTACAGCACATCATTTATTAAATGACTCAACTTTTTATCTTAGCATAAACTGTGGAGCATTGTAAAATATTTTTCAGTGGATTTTTCCTTTAAAGGCTATTACTTTACTTTCCTACATTTATTATGTATATGTAATCTAAATACCAAGAATGTCACACCGAGTAAGTGTCTATTTTTCATTTTCAACACCTGCTTTACAACATTGTTCTTAGATCCCTTGGGCTACTTCATAATAGGTAGCTCGAAAGAATTCTGACTAAGGACCTTGGAATCTTTCTTGTTACACCTTCTATGCCATAACACATTCACATAAGAAAAGCCATATTAAATTGACAGTTTATTTCTTCTTCATTGACTTCTGGAATGTTATAATTACCGTTGCTTGTTTCAAGTTGTTTAACTTCCCTGGTCTATTGTGTACTTTTACAGATTTATTGTATTTATCTGTTTTAGTTACTTGTATCTTTATAGTCGTCAGAATAAGAAACATTTTCTAATAGATTGATTCTATACCGAACTCATCAAAACTAGTGATGAGCGAGTGTAATGGTTACTATTCTTTACTCACATGGATATTACGGTATTCGGGTTACTCGTTATATTGCGAGTTTTTGTGTACTTGCCTCGTGGTATTCATATGTCCCGCCTAAAAGGTTTAGCGCCTGATTTGCAGCCACTAAACATGCTGGGCCTCTTAACCAATCACAGTAATGCCACAGCCATCTTGGTTGTGGCATTACTGTGATTGGCTGGCCATTCTTCATACTTATCAATCACGGGCATGGGCATGAGAGAGAGAGAGAGAATATGTGAGTCAGAAATGCATGCCTGCTTATTCTCCAGGCTCTCCCCATTCAGTTTCATCACTTTCCCATCTATTTCAGCCTTTTTCTCAGGCCCCCAAATTACTTTGTTGGGTCCAGCAGAAAATTACTCGCATGTCCCATTGACTTGCATTGTACTCGTTATTTGGAACTAATACGCGAGTATAACAAAGTACTCATTATAAGTATAGCGATTACGAATATTTCGGTACTCGCTCATCTCTAATCCAAACATCAAAAGTCGTACAATTGTGGAAATACATTTATGACATATTTTAACAAAAATATCAGAGATAAATATAGCCACCCTTCTTTATAATAGCAATCATAAATCTTCAATCCATGGAACCTGCCAATTTCTTTAACTGTTGATGATCAACTTTTTGGACAGTACCAACCACAACTTCCCAGATATTGTTATGAGAGGTGTACCTTAGTCCTTAGCTGTAAATCTTCCATTTAAGAAGGATCCACAGGTTCTCAATAGAGTTTCGGTCAGGAGAGAAAAGGACCTATATCATTATTCTTTCATCTTTAAGGCTTTTACAGGCAGCCAAGCAGTTTAATACTTTGATGCATGTGGTGGAGCATTACCTTGAGTTTTGTGGAAAGATGGAGACATTTTCTTGCACCTCTGCTGGAAGAAAGTGTCTTTTAACAACATGCAGTAGGGTTGGAGTTGACTTTAATTCCATCTTCAATCGAAAAGGTCCAACTATCTCATATTTAAAAATACCAGTCATTAGCAGTATCCCAGCTCCACCTTGCTGGCATCTGAGTTGCAGTAAAGGTCTGTGCTCATAACTGATTCAGTCATGGATCCATAAATCTGGTCTGTCAATAGTCACTCCCATCTTAGCAGTACATAAAACCTTTGAAAAATCTGTCTTCAGATATTTCTTGGACCAGTCTTGATGTTTCAACTTATATGTCTTGTTCAGTGGTAGTCGGGTTTCAATCTTCCTTACCTTGGCTACATCTCGGAGCACTGAATACCTAATACTTTTAAGCACTCCAGGGAGGTTGCAGTTTTGGAATATGACAGCATTGGACGAAAATGGGTTCCTGGTCACTTCACATTTTAATCTTCTCATATCTTTGGCAGTTAATGTGTGTTCTTTCAACTACACGATTTTTGCGACCCTGTTGATTATATGCAGAAATAACTTTTGATGGTTCTGTGATCACTCCCCAAGTAGCTTTAAGAGTGCTACATCCTTTTGTAAGACATAACAATATTTGACCTTTTAGAGTCAGTTATGTCTCTTTTCGTGCCCATTTTATCTAAGGAAAACAAGCTGCTTAATAATTTTACACATTGTTATCTTGTTATAATCCTGCTTTGCCACCCACTTTCTGAAAGAGATGGGCTCATGCTCTGCTTCAGTATGTCACAGTACAAGTCGGCATTCATGTATCCCTCAATGAACTGTAAATTCCCACAGCAGACGGGACTCATGCAGCCCCAAACCACGATATTCCCATCACTATGCTTGATTGTAGGCAAGACACACTTTTCTTTTTACTCCTTATCAGGTTGCTGCCACACAGGCTTCACATCATCTAAACCAAATGAGTTTATCTTGGATTCATTAGACCACATGACGTGGTTCCAGTAATCCTTGTCCTTAGTCTGCTTGTCTTCAGCAAATTGTTTGCAGGCTTTTCTTGTGCATCATCTTTAGAAGAGGATTCTATGTGCTATGATAGCCATGCAGACCAATTTGATGACGTATGTGAAATATGGACTGAGCACTGACCGGCTGAACTCTTCCACCCCTGTAACCTCTGCAGCAATGTTGGAAGCACTCATACATCTATTTTGAAAAGACAGCCTCTGGATATGACACTGAGCATCTGCACACCAGTTCTTTGGTTGACCAGAGTGAAGCCTGTTCTGAGTGGAACCTGTCTTGATAAACTGCTGTATGGTCTTGGCCATCATGCTGCAGCTCAGGTGCATGGTGTTGGCAGTCTTCATATAGCCTAGGCCTATGTAGAGCAACAATTTTTGTTTTCAGATCCTCAGAGAATTCTTAGCCATGAGGTTCCATATTGAACTTTCAGTGACCAGTATTAGAGAATGTGTAAGTGATAACACCAAATATAACAAACCTGTTCCCCATTCACACCTGAGAATCTGTAACATGAATGAGTCACATGACACCAGGGAAGAAAAGTGGCCAATTGAGCACAATTAATGGCTGTGTGTTCAGTTAGTTAAAGAGCACACCAAATGTACACTGTTAAACAAGCTGTACACTGACTACTTTACATTATAGCAAAATGTCATATCTTCAGTGTTGTCCCGTGCAGTTATTATAAAATATTTACAAAAATGTGAGGGGTGTACTCCCTTTTGTTATATACTGTAGCTATTTAAAAACCTCTTTGTAGCGGTTCCCATGCAGCAATTATTGGTTACTATGATCAATAGTTTTATGTTTTTGACTTCTATGAAACAATCCAAATATCAAATCAGTTGCACATACTTTTCTATGTTTTAAGCGATATGTATAGTGCACTGGAATACCATCAGTGAGTTTTGACAGTTTTGCAGATAATCATGCAGAATTTGATTCTTGTCTGTTCCCTAAGGGGAGGGATTTGAGAAGCTCAAGTCCAAATAATAGTATTAGCTTGCTAGCCATCTAAACTTTATATTCCCCAAGTGCCATCACTTTCCCTTAATATAGGACAAGTGCCAAAACAAAGGAAAAAGTTATCTGTTCCGAGCAGGTGTCAACCTTTACATTCTTTCCTAATCCTCCAGGTGGAATTTATTGCTTTTAGATCAAAGCAGTCTCACTTTTTAAGACATTTGTAATCTTTCCAAAATGATCTTAATTGCTTATTTGGACTATGGACAACTATTTCCTTTGAATTAGAGAAAGTAAAAAAGATTGGATTCTACTGTACTGTAGCCAAACTTATGACCAAGGCGAAGAACATTTTGAAAATTGTTCTAAAGCTGGAATCTCTTTTACAGTGTGAAAGACAAGGTCGATCAAACATGTGGGTCGGAAATCCCATGTGGGCAGCAAAAGTTTGTCTATTTTTTTGTAAATTATGTAATCACTTTTACTTATCTACTACCTGTAGTATCCGGGCGTTGCCCGGGATAGTAACTGTCTGTCTGTCTCTCTCCCAGTCTCTGTCTGTGTGTCGCTGTCTGTCTGTCTCTCTGTCTGTCTCTTTGCTTGTCTGTCTGTGTCTATGTCTCTGTCTGTCTGTTTCTTTCTCTCTGTCTGTCTTTGTATCAGTCTATCAGTCTCTATCTCTGTGTCTCTGTGTCTTTCTATCTCTGTGTCTGTATCTCTATATCTCTGTCTGTCTCTATGTCTGTGTCTGTCTGTCTCCCTCTTTCCCCATCTGTCTCTTTCCTCATCTGTCTCTTTCCCCGTCTATCTCTTTCCAGGTCTGTCTCTTTCCAGGTCTTTCTCTTTCCAGGTCTGTTTCTTTCCCCATCTGTCTCTTTCCCCATCTGTCTCTTCCCCATCTGTCTCTTTCCTGATCTGTCTCTTTCCTGGTCTGTCTCTTTCCTGGTCTGTCTCTTTACAGGTCTATCTCTTTCAAGGTTTGTCTCTTTCCCCATCTGTCTCTTTCCCCGTCTGTCTTTGTGTGTCTCTCTGTCTCTTTCCCCGTCTGTCTCTTTCCAGGTCTGTCTCTTTCCAGGTCTGTCTCTTTCAAGGTCTGTCTCTTTCCAGGTCTGTCTGTTTCCAGTCTGTCTCTTTCCCCATCTGTCTTTGTCTGTCTCTCTGTCTGTCTCTTTCCCAGTCTGTTTCTTTCCAGGTCTGTCTCTTTCAAGGTCTGTCTCTTTCCAGAACTGTCTCTTTCCAGTATATTAGATAGAAAAGAATGCGTTGATCCATAATGTGCATACTAAATATTATCATTGACCAAAGTCACCATACCACAATTTTTTTTTTTAAAACTGACTCTGTTCATAAAAATTATGAAACATTGATAAAGGCTAAATAAACCATGAATTATGAATATATAAAGTCTTTATTGTGCGCAACACGAACAGGATTACACAGACACTGATAATTTAAAATCAACACACAAGGCAAACCGGGCAGTGTGGATGAGTACAGGGCTTTTTGTATTGCTTATTGTAAATGAAAGAACACATGGGAGCTCTGAAAGAACCATATACATAGAAATGTGCAATATTACTAGTAAAGAGTTACATTTTTCTATACAACAACAGTTACTAGGAAAAATACCCTGCAACAATTAGATGGAAAATAAAGCAGATTCATGCAGTAAAACACGGCACAGAACTAAATATTAGTGAATCAATTGGCATTACATAGTAATAATAACATACAATTATATAACAATCAATATTAAATGTAATGCCACCAATACAAAACTAATATACCAATTTACTGGTATCAATTCCTATTATGCCACCAGAAAGTTTGGAAAGTGCAATAACATACTGCCTAGTGACTGCTGCCTATGAAAACTGCATGCAACCAGCAGTTAAACCGGAATCAAATAGAAGCTCCCATGGGGGAAGATACCCACCAGTTAGTGCTCTGACCAAAGACACTGCCCCGCACCTCGACGCGCGTTTCGCAACATCTTCGTTGGGAGCTTCGACCTTCCTGTCTTTCTGTCTCTGTCTGTCTCTTTCCCCATCTGTCTCTTTCCAGGTCTGTCTCTTTCCAGGTCTGTCTCTTTCCCCATCTGTCTCTTTCCCCATCAGTCTCTTTCCCTGTCTGTCTCTGTCTGTCTCTGTCTGTCTCTTTCCCTGTCTGTCTCTTTCCCCGTCTGTCTCTTTCCTTGTCTGTCTGTCTCTTTCCTTCTCTGTCTCTGTCTGTCTGTTTTACCATCTGTCTCTGTATGTCTGTCTATCTGTCTGTCTCTATCTCTCTGTCTCTTTCCCTGTCTGTTTCAGTCTGTCTCTCTGTCTGTCTGTCTCTTTCTGTCTCTCTCTAGCCATCTCCCCACTGACATCATATTACCTCACACAAGCTTCTTATACTAACACTGTCCTTTGTTCCTATAGCAACCAATCACAGCTGCTATTAATAAACTGTAGTTCCAGGCTCCAATCACTTTAATGGAGGTATGTTTTTTGGAGAGTAACTGTAAAACACGGGGTTAAATTTTCCTGCCAAAACATAGTCTACGACATTCCCTGGGTCACGTGAGGCGTCTGTGCAAATTTTCATGATTGTAAATGTGATGGTGCGGTTTCCTTTAGTGGACATACCTACATACACACACACACACACACATATACACTCAGCTTTATATATTAGATTTATCCAGGGGAGTAACTGAGAGGGGACACATGCGGAGCTTGTGCACAGGGTGCAGCTGGCAGAGGACGCCATCAGGCTGCCTAATGTGGCTGTTCAAGGTGTCTCTCTTGATGGCGGCACACCAAATTTAGGCTCTTGAACAAGCTGAACACCAAGTACTGTACATTGTATCAAAGTGTCATATCTTCAGTGTTGTCCCATGAAAAGATATAATAAAATATTTACAAAAATGTGAGGGGTGTACTCACTTTTGTGATATATTGTATACTCACACCCAGTTGAAGCCCCGACAGTTGGCATGTCAGGGTCATGGCAACAATAGCAGTGTGATCAGGTCAGCTGATCACACTGCTGTGTCACAACTGTGCCGCATAGGAGGTGGATGGCAGAAAGGTAGGCACTCCAAAGCAGCCATAGACAAAGGAGATTCATTGACAGGGGAGGGAGTGTGAGTAGAAGACAGTATGGTGGGAGGGTGAGTGAAAAAATATGTTAGGAAACTTGTGGAACTTGTCTGGTTACACCGCTATATGGTCTTGGCCACTGTGCTACAGCTCAGTTTCAATGTGTTGGCAATCTTCTTAAAGCCTCAGTCATCTTTATGTAGAGCAACAATTCTTTTTTTCAGATCCTCAGAGAATTCTTTGCCATGAGGTGCCATGCTGAACTTCCACTGACCAGTATGAGAGACTGAGTGAGAAATAACACCAAATCAAACACACCTGCTCCCCATTCACACCTGAGACCTTGTAACACTAATGAGTCGCATGACACTGGGGAAGGAAAATGGGTAATTGTAAATTTGGCCATTTTCACTTAGGAGTGTACTCACTTTATTGTGAGCGGTTTAGACATTAATGGCTGTGTTGCTGAGTTATATAGAGGGCACAACAATTTTAAGCTGTTATACAAGCTGTACACTGACTAGTTTACATTGTATAAAAGTGTCATATCTACAGTGTATCACCATGAAAAGATATAAAATATTTACAAAAATGTCAGGGGTGTACTCACTTTTGTGATCTACTGTAAGTGGTATCACATCTGTAAAAATCTTAACATCCCATGTAAAAGGTGTAAAGAGAAAATGAGTCAAAATGGCAGAATTGAGATTTTTATGTTTTTACAACGTAAATATTAGTCAACCAAAGCCAATTTTAAAAAAAAATAAATAATTCCAAAAAATTTGCAACCACATTAAAAGAAAGAATTATACATATTTGGAATCACCATAATCTTAGTGACTTGGAGACTCATCTGACCAGGTCAATTTTACTGCACAAATAACACTGGCAGAAACAAAACCCAAACAACATTGCCAAAATAACTTTTTAACTTTTCCTCTTTCACCACACTTGAAACTTATTTAGCATTTCAAACTACATCTCGACTCACACAAACAAGCCCTCAGATGCCTATGTCAGTGGAAAAATAAAAATGTTTTGTCTCTTGGAGGAAACAATAGAAGTGCAAAAATGAAAATTGCTCAATCACTAAAGGGTGCTTTACACGCTGCGACATCGCTAACGATATATCGTCGGGGTCACGTCGTTAGTGACGCACATCCGGCGCCGTTAGCGACATCGCAGCATTTGACACCAAGGAGATCGTTGACACGTCGCTCCTTTTCCAAATATCGTTGGTGGTGCATGCCGCTGGTTGTTCCTCGTTCCTGCGGCATTACACATCGCTGTGTGTGACACCGCAGGAGCGATGAACATCTCCTTACCTGCGTCCACTGGAAATGAGGAAGGAAGAAGGTGGCCGATCATCTCTGCCCCTCCTCTTCTATTGGACGGCCGTTTTGTGATGTCGCTGTGACGCCGAACGCACTTCCCCCTTGAAGGAGGGATTGTTCGGCATCAACAGCAACATCGCAGAACATGTATGTGCGTGTGACGCTGCCGTAGCGATAATGTTTACTACGGCAGCGATCACCACATATCGCACTAACGACGGGGGCGGGTGCAAACGCTCGCGACATCGCTAGCGATGTTGCAGCATGTAAGGCACCCTCAGGGGGTTGAAAGATTGTTCTAACATGGAAAGTTGTTTAACACTCGAAGAAAAAAATCCTGCTTTCCAATTTGGCAATTGAGTCCATGACATTTCCAACTCTCGAAGGGCCAAATGGGCAGTCAACAGTGCTCTTTGCCTTATTGCACGTTTGACTATTGAAAAGTAAACAGTTTGTAGCTAAACATAACTCATGTGACGTCATTCACAAGTCAGTTGTATTCATAAGATAAATGCTCTCTCCATCTCTTCCATAGTGATCAACAGTTCTTATGATGCAGGGACAGTCTGAAGAACTGGAGCACAAAGGGATATCCTTAGAATCACCCTGCTCAAAATTGGGCATTTGTTGGGTATTTGGGGCAACAGTACCTGGCTTTTTTGGACCGACAGTTTATATACAACCTCTGCAGGTGCTGAAAACAGCTGTTTGGTGGTAGTGACAAGTGTCGGACCTCCACTGATCTGATATTGATGACTTATCCAACATGGAGTAAATCCCCCTGTAATATTCTGCATATCATTTTGGTTTCATTGTTCTATTTTTTTTCTTTTTTTATTGCAAAAAAATAAATTTCTTTACGAAGTAATTTATTTATTTTACTCACTTACATAGCGCCATTTATTCCACAGCGCTTTACAGACATCATCAACACTGTGCCCATTGGGGCTTACAATCTCAATTCCCTATTAGCATGTCTTCAGAGTTTATTTGGAGTTATTTATCTATTCTCTAAAAAAATCTATAAATTAAAGAAAGTAAGGTTATAGGTCGGCAACAGGGAAAAGATGAGTGCTTAAAGCTAGCCTAAGATTGTATATTACTATCCAAAAATAATGTGCTCCAAATAAGATATGTTTTGGGAAAGCTGAAGTTTAGTGCACTTTAGCTGTCAGGTATAGGAATATTTAGGGTTACCAATATGAGTTGTTCTTTTCCATTTTCCACTCTCCAGTCATCTTACGGCACACATTCTCACACATTCCTGGTGAATTGGTTATTCTTTGTTAGTATTGTATATTTTAAGCTGATTAACCTGGTGTGTGACCTTAGAAAGCATGTCTCAAATAATCCTGCAGGACCACCATGATTGCTGTTCTTCTCCATAGATGTCCCCTGTAGGCCTTCTGTGTGGATCACATGAAATTCTAACTTGCTTGTTTTTACTCAACCAGACAATTCAGTGTTAACATCAATGCAGATACAGTTAGGTCCAGAAATATTTGGACAGTGACACAATTTTCGCGAGTTGGGCTCTGCATGCCACCACATTGGATTTGAAATGAAACCTCTACAACAGAATTCAAGTGCAGATTGTAACGTTTAATTTGAAGGTTTGAACAAAAATATCTGATAGAAATTGTAGGAATTGTACACATTTCTTTACAAACACTCCACATTTTAGGAGGTCAAAAGTAATTGGACAAATAAACCAAACCCAAACAAAATATTTTTATTTTCAATATTTTGTTGCGAATCCTTTGGAGGCAATCACTGCCTTAAGTCTGGAACCCATGGACATCACCAAATGCTGGGTTTCCTCCTTCTTAATGCTTTGCCAGGCCTTTACAGCCGCAGCCTTCAGGTCTTGCTTGTTTGTGGGTCTTTCCGTCTTAAGTCTGGATTTGAGCAAGTGAAATGCATGCTCAATTGGGTTAAGATCTGGTGATTGACTTGGCCATTGCAGAATGTTCCACTTTTTTGCACTCATGAACTCCTGGGTAGCTTTGGCTGTATGCTTGGGGTCATTGTCCATCTGTACTATGAAGCGCCGTCCGATCAACTTTGCGGCATTTGGCTGAATCTGGGCTGAAAGTATATCCCGGTACACTTCAGAATTCATCCGGCTACTCTTGTCTGCTGTTATGTCATCAATAAACACAAGTGAGCCAGTGCTATTGAAAGCCATGCATGCCCATGCCATCACGTTGCCTCCACCATGTTTTACAGAGGATGTGGTGTGCCTTGGATCATGTGCCGTTCCCTTTCTTCTCCAAACTTTTTTCTTCCCATCATTCTGGTACAGGTTGATCTTTGTCTCATCTGTCCATAGAATACTTTTCCAGAACTGAGCTGGCATCATGAGGTGTTTTTCAGCAAATTTAACTCTGGCCTGTCTATTTTTGGAATTGATGAATGGTTTGCATCTAGATGTGAACCCTTTGTATTTACTTTCATGGAGTCTTCTCTTTACTGTTGACTTAGAGACAGATACACCTACTTCACTGAGAGTGTTCTGGACTTCAGTTGATGTTGGGAACGGGTTCTTCTTCACCAAAGAAAGTATGCGGCGATCATCCACCACTGTTGTCATCCGTGGACGCCCAGGCCTTTTTGAGTTCCCAAGCTCACCAGTCAATTCCTTTTTTCTCAGAATGTACCCGACTGTTGATTTTGCTACTCCAAGCATGTCTGCTATCTCTCTGATGGATTTTTTCTTTTTTTTCAGCCTCAGGATGTTCTGCTTCACCTCAATTGAGAGTTCCTTAGACCGCATGTTGTCTGGTCACAGCAA
Organism: Anomaloglossus baeobatrachus; assembly: GCF_048569485.1. Lineage (NCBI taxonomy): Eukaryota > Metazoa > Chordata > Amphibia > Anura > Aromobatidae > Anomaloglossus > Anomaloglossus baeobatrachus. Next base: position 175,809,262 of record NC_134354.1, on the reverse strand, counting down.
CAGCTTCCAAATGCAAAACCACACACCTGGAATCAACCCCAGACCTTTTAACTACTTCATTGATTGCAGGTTAACAAGGGAGACACCTTCAGAGTTAATTGCAGCCCTTAGAGTCCCTTGTCCAATTACTTTTGGTCCCTTGAAAAAGAGGAGGCTATGCATTACAGAGCTATGATTCCTAAACCCTTTCTCCGATTTGGATGTGAAAACTCTCATATTGCAGCTGGGAGTGTGCACTTTCACCCCATATTATATATATATAATTGTATTTCTGAACATGTTTTTGTAAACAGCTAAAATAACAAAACTTGTGTCACTGTCCAAATATTTCTGGACCTAACTGTATATACCCCTTACATCACATAAAGGTATATCCATAAGGACTTGGGCACAGGTATTCTGCGCCTGTTCTCAACAAAATTCCCAAAGCCGGACGATTTTTCACTTTTGAGCTTTTGTTTTCCCAATTCAGGAGGTAAAATATCCAGCAGATCACAGGCGAATTTAATATTCAAATAGCTTTATTTCTTACATTAAAAGTCCACATCATGGAATCCAGCAGACAGGTAAAAGGAATATAGAAGTAAGCATCACCCAACGCGTTTCGACATATTAAATTGTCTTAAAGTCTTATTCATGGAGCATATGTAGCATGGAGTTGTTTATGCATTTATTTTCCCAAGAGCCATAACTTTTTTGACTTTTCCATTGTCATAGACATATGAGGGCTTGTTAAGTTAAATAGCAAGATATATTTTAATCAGTTAATGTATTGGAAACTGAAAAAATAAATACTCTACTGCGATTAACATTACAAAAAAAAATGCAGTGTCGCAATTGTTTTACAGTTTTATTAGTATTCAGTTCAAGTAGTGAAGAAAATGTGGAAATTTCCCACGAAAATTTTGCTAGTTCAGTAATTTACCGAGACCCTTAACATTTTCATTTTTCTATTGATGGAGCTGTTAGGGTTTGATTTTGGAAGGTGAGCTGTTCTTATTGATACCATTTTTGATTAGATACAATGCACCCAATACTTCAAGGCTTTTATGGAAATATTCTGGCATAAATAGCTTTGATAAGTTGCATAATTTTGGCATAACTCAAGGCTGCACTAAAATATTATGACTTACGGTGTTCTCACGCTATATTTGCCCAGTTCCATCAAAGTGAGCGGCAACCGCCGTTTGTCTTATTCATGATGAGCAGCGGCATTCGATACTCCACAAATCTTACTCCAGAAGGGGCTGGAGTAGGATTTGTGGTGAGGCGTACACAGAGGTGTAAGCCACTCGTCCGAGGGTCGTCATTCATGAGGAGGTGTCTGACGCCAGCACCCTCTCTAACAACCCGTCCGCCACCTAGTAGCATGTAACTCAGATGCATTAGTTTAGTAGAGCTGGTAACATCTGAGCTAGCCCCCTGTAAAAACCACAGTACATCTACAATTTTCAAATCAAGGCAATAAGGTTTCATAGTAATAAATTTGATTAATTTAATCATATAGTTACCCAAAAAAAAATAAAAATATCTCGTTATTACTAAACTAAGTGCACTATACCAAGACAATATACATGTAACAATACCAGATACAAAGATACAAAACAAATACCCAACTGTATAGGCTGCTTTACACGCAGCGATATCACTAGGGATGTCGCTCATGAAAGCACTCGCTCCCGTTGTTTGTGCGTCACAGGCAAATCGCTGCCCGTGGCGCACGATATCGTTAGTCTCCGTCACACATACTTACCTGCCTAGCGACGTCACTGTGGCCAGCGAACTGCCTCTTTTCTAAGGGGGTGGTTTGTGCGGCATCATATTAGTTACTTCAATTGGAGATAAAATTGTTATCTGGAGTTACCTTTACCAGTACTATTCTATATAGATACCTTTGACCAGGTGGCCATTGTATGGCGGTAGTGTTAGTACAGTTCAGTTACTATATGGTTGTAACATGTGGTCTGGGCATTATTTGGTGGCATTTATCCCTTGTTTGTGAAAATTATTAGTATATTGGTTTTGGTATTGGTCTTGGTATACTGGGTATACTGGGTTTTGTAACAGCATGGTGGGTTTATCCACACTCTGGGGGTAATATATGACCATAAGGGGGCTTTACATGCAACAATATCGCTAACGAGATGTCGTTGGGTTCATGGAATTCATGACGCACATCTGGCCTCGTTAGCAATGTCATTGCGTGTGAAACGAACGAACGACCGCTAACGATCAAAAATACTCACCTAATCGTTAATCGTTGACCGGTCGTTCAAATCCATATTATCATTGCTGGAGCAGGACGCAGGTTGTTTGTCGTTCCTGAGGCAGCACACATCGCTACGTGTGACACCCCAGGAACGACGAACAACTACATACCTGCATCCTCCTGCAACTCCTATAGAATGCTCCTATAGAATGTAAGCCCGCAAGGGCAGGGCCCTCTTCCCACTGTACTAGTCTGTCTATTGTAACTTATATATGTATTCTGTATGTAACCCCCTTCTCATCCAGCACAGACTGCTATGACAAGCTTCCACACAGTACTCTTCTCTGCAAAATATAACACACAGACATCTACAGTATGTCTAATCACTGCTAGAGCACCCTGTACCTCCCTATTATCCCACATTAACATGATCCCCAATACAATACGTTAGTGGTGTTGCTCTATGTGTACCTATATAGTAGAAATGCTTAAGTCTTGTGTCTTGTGCCCGAGTACAGTAGAATTTCCACCACCTTGGCACCGATACAGTGGAATTGTTCACCTATTATCCCTCCAAAAGGTGAAATATCCCTCTTTGTGCCCCTGATAGAGCAGTAATTTTTCACTTTGTGGCCCCATACATTAATAATGTCTGTTTATGTGGTCCCCATATTGTAATAATGTAATAATGTGCTTATATGTGGCCCCCATATAGTAATAATTTAACTTCATGTGACCCTCATATGATAATTCTGTTCCTTCATGTGGCCCACATATTGCAATAGTCTTCCCCTTTGTGGCCCCCATATTGTAATAATGTTCCTCTTTGTGGCCCCCATATTATAATAATGTCCAATTATGTGGCCACCATAATGGAATTATGTCCCTGTATGTGGGACCCATATAATAATAGTCCCCCAAGGTAGCCCACTTACAGTAATAATATCCCACTATGTGGCCCCCATATTGTAATAATGTCCCCCATCTGCCCCCCGCATAGTAATAATGTCCTTATACTGTATGTCCCAGCTGCCGATCTCATAGACCTTTCATAATAATGAATCCAATAGGGCTTTAAAAATAGCTTTTACTTTTGAGTGACATAAAATACAAAAAAGTCAGTTCCTTAACTGAAGCCGTCCCATTTATTACACAGATTAGCTTTGTTTCTAAAAGATTAAACTAGTCCTAGTTAATTAGTTGAAATGTCAGGCACTTCCATTGTCCTCCCAGCAGGTGTCACTTCTACTACAAGTAAATACAGCCAATCTTCCTCCCTTTCTATCCAAAAATACTCAAATGGTCATATCAGCAAAAACACTGGCAGAAGAAGGGGATTTTTATTCCATCATAGCGTTACTGTAACATGTAGAAAATAGAAAGCCCTATTGACATGGAACAGACTTTTTTAAATGACCATTGTTATGAAAAATTATTCCAAGAATTTGATGGGTGTTTTCCGACAAGATTAAAATTCAGAAATTTAAAAGAGGGGCTTCTGGATTAATTGATGCTCACTGCGGAGATGGTAAAATGTCACCTACCCATTAATAGCGTTTTCTACATGTTGTGCCATACTATTTTTTTTTTTTTGCTTAAAGGGAATATGTCACCAGAATTTTCCCTATTAAACTAAAAAAATCCCCTTCTGCAGCTCATGGGCTGCATTCTAGAAAGGTTCATCTTGCTACTGGCCCACCTTTCAGACCTAAATAACAACTTCATAAAATATTACCTTTTGCTATGGTAATGAGGTTTGCTGGCCCCGTGGGCGGGCTGTATTTCGTCAGTTATCCCCCCTCCTGCCGCTGTTCGCCATCCCCCAGTGTTCATTTACATAGATGAGGCCACCGCCCTCATGTTCCGCAGTGCTCCGGAAGTCTCGCGCATGCGCAGTGGCACTATTGCGAGACTGAGCACTGTTTTCAAATTGTGAGCGCCGGTGATGTTATTGCGCAGGTGCGAGATTATGGGCGGTGCTGTGAATGTCATCACCAGCGTCATCCACGTACCCGCCCATAATCTGCCCAAGGTTAGGTGAGAAATTCCTGTTAGGTTTAACAAAAATGATAAAATAATTCCTTTATGACCTGCTATTAAAATTTAGCTGACATGTTGTATCATGGTTGCTATTCATACTTATATATTGACAATCACATCCAATGCTGTGAAGAGCTTGCTTGTTTTATATACAACTACACTAACAATTTTATATTGATTCTTTATTCCTTATTGGGAACTTACTATGAATAATTAATTATACATGAAAAATAGTGTGATTTAGGTTTTATTATGAATAATAGATGGACTCCCAGTGGTTATGAAGCTTTTTGGAATCTGCGGTTGCTTTCTGCATGGTGCCCAGAACTGTTGGTCTACAAGCCCAAGCCTAGCATAATTCCTAATAACTTGCAATCTCTATTGTTCTCAGTGATGCTGGATCATGGGCTTCATTGAGCTGGCATAGATTTCAGGATTGCGAGCAATAGTATATTCAGTGGGCACACATTGGAAAAGTAAGAAAGGAACAAGAAGTGAATCCTCTTCTGTCTCAGAGAACTCTCCCAAATGGGCATTTGTGGATTGTCTGTGTGGGGTCTCAGAGACTAGAGAGCCATAGAAAAATTGCTCTGTAGTTCCCTCCCTACAAAAATCACTGACCATGCACTTCCCTTCCTCGAGCACTCAGTGGCCTACTGGGTTCTACTAATATATCGCATATCTTCTTATTTTACTTAGAGATATTCAGCACACAGGCACCAGGGCTTGGGTGTAAATGCTACTTTTCCATCTCTATAGGTGTGCCCTTGCCTGTAATTCATGTTATTAAATTAAAGCTTATTGGACAAATCTAGGGAACACAGATCCACTGTATTCAGTTGGTTTTGCACAGGGTATGGAAAGTCTCTCCGTACCCAAGGTGTCAAATTCCACATAGGCAACTATGAAGCTGTTTATTTCGAGCAAGGGAACCCATGGCCATGTAGGCAGGTGGTCGGATGCACCAGCACTGATAATGAAAAGGCATTGATAATTGAAACAACGGTTTCATTAACTTTTAACAAATTAGAGATTAAGAGAGATAATGATATGACACAAGTAACAGTGGTAAATCAGAGTAAGAAAAATTGAGCTCACCATATGTATAGACCGCTTGCTGCATGGGGCTCCACCATGGCCTGAAGACAGCAAAAAGTAGAAAGCACCTCTGATTTATCAATAAGTAGAAAGAGTCCGGCTCAACAAAACAGCTTTTTTTTTTTTTTTTAATTTCTTGTATATTTTATACATGGGACATCAAATAAAACATAGAAGGGATAACTTAGTGCATTCATATTTTGTTTGATGTCCCATGTATAAAATATAAAAGAAATGAAGAAGAAAACTGTTTTTCTTTTCACCTGGACCGTAGTGGAATCAAATACGTTACTTGGTAAGCCGAATATCCAAATCGGTGGTATCCTCACACACTATACAGGCTGGCTGCCTCTGCTCTCTGAAGTACAACCTAAGCCCTCACTCAATACTATATCTCTGTGCAGGAAGCAACGGCCCATCTCTGCATTTTAACTGGTGTTGTCTGTGGCTTGACCACAAAGTTGGAGCTATGGACTTTGACCGGTGTAGCCTGGTCTTCCTCAGGTACTTTTACTGGCACAGGTGATGGGCTTCTACTGGCGCTGATCATAGGTTCTACTGGCATGGGTCATGGTCTTCTTCTTAGCTTAGGTCACTGATCTTCCTCTCAGCTCGGGTCACAGATCTTCCTCTCACCTTACGTCATCCATCATCCTCTCAGCTTAGGTTACTGATATTCCTCTCAGCTCAGGCCTTCTCTGGGATCTGACCGCTCTATGACACTTTAGTGGTGATGACACTAAGCCTGTTTCACTGTCACATGACCGTCCTGGAGCAGGATTCTGGCTCCAACTCCTCTGCTCTTGACCTGGCCAGGCCTTTTTATATTTAGTAACTAACTGTGATACAACTGTCACCTGACCAGGCATCTCTTCTGAATTCTTCCCTCCAGGAAACACACATGTTACTGTTTAGTTCCTGTGTACTTGAATTATCTTCTGCTGTTATTACTTTCAGCCAGCAGATGGCGGTGATTCCTTGCAGATACTATGAGAGGTGAGCTGAATGTATCTTGTGCTGCATCTACTGCTTCAGGTGCTCCCTTACTGCTAGAGTGGACTTCATTGTCTGTAGTCAGACCATGAATCTTGGATGTCTGAAATCGCGCCTAAGAAGGAAAAATGTATGACACAGGGTTTTGCCCTCTTTGAATTCCTGTGTCATATAATACTTTCTTAGCCCCTGAATTAGGCATAACAGAGTGTAGTATTCCTTCAAGGTAAAACTGTTTTTTTTTTGTGTTTATTTTCTATTAAATATATATGATGCTCTAAGTCTAAATGTTACAGTATGTTCAAATCAAATTTGCAGACCAGTGAGCTATAATTGCTCTTCTTTTTAGCATGCATGTCTTAATAATTACTATTATATATTACATTGTCATGACAGCAGACATCCTGTGCTTTTATACAGCCTTGCCCCAATGTATAAATGAATAGACATCCTTTCATACTACTGTATGTCTATGGTCTGCCTGTTATACAGCTTATTTATTACTTCCTTCTTATGTTGTCTCAGAGATAAAAGGGAGTATGGCTGCACCAAGGGAAGGATGGGACCAGAATAAAAAAAATCCAGTTACATTTAAGAAAATTTTTATGTGAGTCCCTGTACTGGGATGAATTATAACAAATAAAATAGGTGTTCCTAACCCAAATTATTATGTAAATTGTATAAATAAATAAATATACACATCAAAGCTGCAGTTGGCAGACACCAAAAGATGCTATCTGCATAATAAAAGGTTGATATTACTATAATAAGCATATGAATGCCTTTAGTGGCACATAATAGCACAACTGATGAATAAGAAAATGAAATGAGTTAGGGTAGTAGATAACATCTTTAACATCCAGCTCTACTATAAGCTTTGGTGTTCTTGGTGCTGTCTGTACTCTTTATTCTGCTGCATCAAGGTATTTACCAGCCTTTTGTTTCTGCTATTTCTAGGTGCCCTATATGATCCACCCAGGGCTATGGGGTACTCGGTCCTGGGCCGTATAGGTACAGGGAAGCTGTGTCACGGGTGTGTAATGGCCCGGTTCCATGACCCTGGGAGTCACTTGAAAAGGGGGTTATATGCAGGGGAGATGAAAGAGTTTATGTCATGACGCCACTTGCGTGTTGAGGCTAGGTAGATGGAGCCGCCGCTGCACAGTCTATGGCCACTGGGGCTGGTGGTAATGGCAGCCTGGATGTTGGGCCCTTCGCAAGTAGGGCTGAGCCCCAGGGGGTGGATGATGGAGTGTGGCATGAAAAGAACGGAGACCACACGATGGGAATTCAGTGCAACTCATATTTACTCACAGCAATCGTAATGCTGGACAGCTAGTTCAGACCCCTGGTCCCTGTACTCCCAGTGCCGGTGTGGTAACCTGGTGGCTTCTTTCCCCTGCACCTCTCAGTAGTTTTGTGGAATCCCGTGGCTTGGAACATCTGGGGGCCCCCTCCTGTTTGTTGTCAGGCTCTGGTCCGTACAGCGAGCAGTGTGAACCCTGTAGGGTCGGAGTTCTGATCCGGTCCCTGGCTCTCTCGTTACTGCTGGTGCCCCCAGATTCTTGGGTCAGTGAGATCCTGGATGGTCCCCACAGTGTGCAGGTATTTGTCAGGCAGCTTGAAGCATTCACCTAACCTAGGGCCCTGTGCCCCGTCAGTGTTTTGGTTTCAGGGGTATCTCGTCGTACCTTCCCTGGCAACCACTCTCCTGTACCAGTCAGGTCACTGCTACATGACCCTGTCTCGAGACACGTCCATCTCCTACCACTGTCACTACTGACTGACCTACTGTCTCTCTCCTCCCCCTGATTGTCAGCTAGTGGACTGGATCAGCTCCACCCCTAGGTGGCCATCCATTGGGTCCCCAACTAGTCATTCACCAATGATTGGGAGAGGAAGCTGAGGATTTTATGTGTTTTGATGGTACTGGCACAGGACTTCCAGGTCCCTGGGAATAGGCCCTGCATTTATGACAGGATGCAGTACCTAGTAGTGCCCTGATGGGTTCAGGGGCACTACATATTCCCCCTTAACTCCTCTATTTCAATGTACCTGCCAAATCCACTTAACGTTGCTGCCTCAAGGTACCTGTCTGCATACTTGTCTCTGCTGATTCAACGTGCTTTTTGCACACTCTACTCTCCTAAATGAAGGTACATTTCTGCAGTTTCAACCTGCTGTCTACTCAAATGACTTTGCTGTATCAGGGCATGTCAAGCTTAGGTGATCCACCTTCCTACCTGCATATCCAGCTCTACTGGTATCTGCTATACCACATGCCATGTGGTAATTTCAAGTCCACAGCATCAATGACTCCAGCCCATCATGTTCACCTTGACCTTTGTCTCAACGAATCCACCTCACTAGTTGATCCAATATCAATTCTGCTTTACCATTGAGTTAAATGTATAAGTATATAAAAAGCTTCCCTAGCGTTAGCTGAATTTTGTTGCATGGTTACATGGAGGATTTGCTGCTCTACACTGTGTTCCAAATTATTATGCAAAAAATATTTTTCATATTTTCCTAAATTAACTTTTTGAATTGCAGTTATTGTTATTTTCCAGTCATCTACTATTCGAGTATAATTGAAATGTTTTTGATCAAACTGCCTATGAAAACAGTATATTTTTAAAAATAATAAATACTCAAAATGCACTCAAAATGCATGTTCCAAATTATTATGCACAGCAGAGTTTTCAACCTTTTTATTTTTATTTTGAGAAAACAAAATGGTCAATTGTGAAATTATAAGCATTATCAGCTTATTACAAAATGAAATCAAACAGTTTTCAAGTCAAAACTTAATTCTAGGTGATATTACATTTGCACATAGGACCCTTTGTTCGAAAGAAGCTTCTGAACTCTCTTTTCCATTAAATTTGTCAGTTTTTGGATGGTTTGTGCTTCAATTGTTTTGCATGTGAACAGAATACCCTCCCAGAGCTGTTGCTTAGATGTGAACGGCCTCCCGCTATCATAGACACTCCTTTTGATGATGCTCCAGAGGTTCTCAATGGGGTTGAGGTCAGGGGAAGATGATGGCCACACGATAAATTTGTCCTCTTTTATACCCATAGCAGCCAGAGATGCAGATGTGTTATTTGCAGCATGAGATGGTGCATTCTCATGCATGAAAATGATCTTGCTGTGGCATGCATGGTTCTTCCTCCTGAACCATGGCAGGAAGTGCTGTTTTAGAAAATCCACATAGATTATGGAGTTCATCTTTAACCCTTCAGGGATCCTAAAGGGGCCAACAATCTCTCTCCCCATGATTCCAGCCCAAAACATTACTCCACCTCCTCCTTGTTGGCGCCTTAGCCATGTTTTCATGGGGTGTCCATCAACCAGCCATCCTCCACTCCATCAATCTGGACCATTGAGCATTGCACGGCACTCATCGGTGAACATAACAGTTTGGAAGTCAGTCTTCATGTATCGTTTGGCCCACTGGAGCAGTTTCTGCTTGTGTGCAGTGGATAGAGGTGGTCGACAGGATGGCTTACGCACAGCTGCAAACCTCTGAAGGACCCTGCATCTTGTTGTTCGGGGACGTTGGAGGCACCAGCAGCTTCAAAAACTTGTCTGCTGCTATGACAAGGCATTTTAGCAGCTGCTCTTTTAACCTGACGCAATCGCCTGTTGGAAAGAGTCCTCAATTTTTCCTTATCAGCACGCACACGTGTGTGCTGTGAATCAGCTACATACTTCTTGATTGTGCGATGATCACGATGAAGTGTCTTGGCAATGTTGATTGTAGTCATGCCTTCACCTAAATACTCCACAATTTGTTGCTTCTCAGCAGCCGACACATCCTTTTTCTTTCTCATTTTGGCAAAAAATGTAGGCTGCTTAATAATGTGGAACAGCCTTCTTAAGTAGTCTTGCCTTTATTTTGACACACCTTCCAAACTAATCTGCACAGGTATCTGCAATTGCTTTCAGTGATATAAAGAGCCCTTACACACATCACCAGCAATGAGTTTAAATGACAAAGAATTTGTGACCTTATCACTCCTAAACTCTTTTTGCATAATAATTTGGAACACAGTGTATATTTTAGTCTTATCTTGAGAAATAAATATTGTTCAAGATGGATAAATACAATTAGGGTACATGCCCATGATCAGTGTTACTTGCATTCTGTAAACAGTGTATTTTCGCTGCATTCAAAACGCTGCGTTTTAAGGGCCCTTTACACACTGAGACTTTCTAGCGATCCCACCAGCGATCCCAACCTGGCCGGGATCACTACAAAGTCTCTGGTGAGTCGCTGGTGAGCTGTCAAACAGGCAGACCTGGCCAACGACGCAACAGCGATCCGGACCTGCAGAACGACCTAGCTAGTCATTGGGGACATTGTAAAGCAGCTTTTTGAAAGGGAAGTCGCTAACGAAGTCGCTGTAAATTCCCCTTTACACACTAAGACTTTCTAGCGATCATGCTGCACAGCAGGAAACAAAGGACCAAAGAATGGTCCTGAACGATTTGTAGCGATCAGCAATGTCACAGCAGGGGCCAGGTCGCTGATGTGTTTCACACACTGCAATGTCGCTGGGGAGGTCGCTATTACGTCACAAAACCGGTGACGTTACAGCGATGTCGTTTGCGATGTTGCAGTGTGTAAAGCCACCTTTACAGTACAAGCAAATTGGATGGGATTAATAGAAATCTCATGTCCACTGTGCTTCTTGTTTATGATGCAAAAATTGACCTGCGGTGCGATTTTCCAAGCCACAGGATGTCAATTTCTATTGCAAGTTGTAACAAGGTGTTGGACAACATGATACAATTGAAATGAAACATGATGGAATAAAGAAAATAGGAAAAGCACAATTTGTCTCCTCTTTTATACTGTCCTTGTGAAGTTGTGATTACTTCAGTTGCTGTTTCCAAATGTATCCCTTGGTAGCTGCATAGTAGTCCTGCGATTTGTGGGATATCTTCCAACATGAGTGCCATATGCACTAATTTTGTATATTCCTCATGTACTGGCAAGCTTAGTATATTAAAAAAAAAAGTTGTCTGAAGTTCCTGCTGGCATCTATGGCAGAATATAATACTAAATGCCATTGGGATGTACTTTTTTGCATAAAGAACTGATTTGTTTTGTACTGCCTTATACAATAGGAGTTAAAATGGGTGTTAAGGCCCTGTCACACACAGAGATAAATCTTTGGCAGATCTGTGGTTGCATGGTTGCAGTGAAATCATGGACATATTGTTCCATTTGTACACAGCCACAAACCTGGCACTGATTGTCCACAATTTCACTGCAACCACAGATCTGCCGCAGATTTATCTCTGTGTGACAGGGCCTTTAAACATAAAGGAAAATAATATGTATAAATGCAGGAGATCTATTGTCACAAGTTCAAGATTTATCAATTAAACAAAGAGTGACTGAAGGAAAAAAGGTGGTATGTTATCCATTTGAGGAATTGAAGAAGAAAATAAGTTTTCTTGAGGGGGGCCTGGGAATTTAGGAAGGAAGGAAAGTCGTAGCTGTAAGCAGGGGGAACAACGCAGCAGGAAGAGGTCAAGAGATAATGACCTTTAATATATATGACAAAAAGAGCAATATGTAATTTCTCAGCACTGTTTTATCCAAGTTACAGGATTTACCAATGCTTACATATATTATTTCTGTCCAATATTACTGTTCTCAGGGACTTTCAAGTTAGTTACTAAAGATAGCCTGAGCCAAAAAGGGAAAAATTATATATATATATATATATATACAGTATATATATATATATATATATATATATATATATATATATGTTTTACCCATTTACCTCTATGTATTGATTGCCATTCAAAATTTGAGCAGGGTGCAAAAGACCCCATGAGGCTGCACTTGAGGCTTAGCCTATAATGCGCCAATAGGTGCCATATGATGTCCTGAGATGTTTTTACCTAGTTCGGTAGTGCGTGCTATAATTTTCTGAATTGATTGACCTCTGCTGGACTTTTGATTATGGTTCTTAAGACCATATAAAAGAGTAAAAAGTATAATGACAAGCTCCCTTAACCTTTGAAGAGACATCGGGTCATGTATACATTTTTGGAGATTTGCTGTGATAGCAGATGCTAGTCCTTCACCTCTAAACTTCACAGATCCACTGAAGGAGATTTACATTTCACAGATGGGAGAAAATGTGCTAAAGAATGAGTGCTTTACAAGGACACACACAAGGGAATACAGCTGGATTATGTAAATGTGATTTATACAAAGCTGCAGTTTACATCCTGCTGTCCTGACATCCACTGGAGTACCGGTAGGAATTGCTGACAGAAGCACAAGATGCCCCATAGACAAGATCCTCCTACCTCTCTAGAAATGGCAAATTAAGAAACATATTTGAACCATCTTTGATTTCATGTCAACTATTTGCATCTTTTTTACATTTCTCCTCCCTCGTGTTATCACTTCTTTGGTGGCAATACCCAATTAACTTAATTTAGCTTTTGAGTCAAATGATTATTGCAGGTTTTAACAACGTGATGCTAATTAGGCTTAGCCACCATTAGTGTTTCTGAAGTGAGAAGCCTTGATCTTAGTAAACGGCATCAAGTATATCTTGACAGAACAAAAGGTAATTTATAAGAAAGGTTAAATACTAACAAGCCAAAAGATAAATTCTAATCCAAAACTGTCACACTCATCATTATGCTGCTCATTTACTGTCAACCCCGAATTGTATTTATCTGTCATATTGCTCGCAAACTAGTATGATAATAGATATTAAGGTGAAGCTCATTTCCACAATTTAGTGAGAGGCTGTCAAAAATACAGGTGAATCTTAGATTGTCACATTCTAAGAGCTCATCGTATACACCCAGCACAGCCCATAGCACCGATCCTGCACAGTCTTTATTGAGTGCCATGTACTGAGTTTTCGACCCCCAGGAACAATGCAGTTGAGTACAATTCTTCCATACATAAAGGATACAATGGATTATGCCACGTTTTCTGTTGGATTTGTATGGAATTTGACCAAAAGCTTTCTGTAAGCCTCCGTATGAAAGTAAATTCTTTGTAAAGAAAAATGGTGGTGCTCCTAATAAAATAGTAATTTCTAAAAACAGAAGATAGCTAAGACCTCTTTGGAGAGGGGCTCATTTGTTGAGCAATACAACATAAGAGGCACAACACAATTGCAAGCTTATTCTAAAAAGTCCACAAGCTGCATGTCACGGTACAGTGATGGAGGAGCGAGTGGGACATAGACCCACTGTTCCAATAATCAGGCTTAACCTGAGAAGGGCATGACTAAGTGCCTACCCAGTCTTCACTAGAGCCTCTGATGGTGAGGATGGACTTCTCTGACGATAGACACCAGGTACTACTTCTTACCAAGGCTGGCGCAAGGCAAGACTGGAGAAGGGATACATTGCCACAAGGAAGGGATGGGGTGGGGAAACCCCTGACACTTACCTTCTGCAGCCCTGAGTTCCCTCACGTCCCTAGATGGGTTCTTTTCTCCCTGGGCACAGCAATCACATTCCTAGCCCTGTCTTTCCCTAACACAACCTCGTCTATTGCGCAGGGCAGCGGGAATGCTAGTCCCTCTCTGGGTTAAAGACACAGAGGGGATAGACAGACAGGAGTAAAAGAAACATCAATCATATAAGTCACACCAAAAGACAGGAAGGAGTAAAGTGGAATTGACAAGAAAGGCAAACTGAAATGGGATTAAACTAAGGGAAAACACGACACAACTTCCACACAACAATCTCTTGCTATGGCTCCTAAAACAATTTTTAGGTCCACAGCTCACAAGTTCCATGCTGAAGCTAGCTATAGCAGAGCTATCACTGGCAACTCTCTGAGCTGAGAGGGGAGTATTTATAGCAGAGTTAATTGGGAAACTCAGAAGAGCTGAGACCCGGCTTTTCATCCAGAGTTAGAAGACTAGATGAAATACTTGACCTTTGTAGCACTGGACCAAGGGGAAACTGCATAAGTGTGCATTTAACCATGTTCGACAATCTCTTGACACCAGAAATAGAAAGGACCACACTCCGACATGGTATCCTTGTGACACTACACTTCCTCTTAGTAGTTCTACAATTCATAATAACCCTGCTCTGGGAGGCATCATATTCTGCTTTACCAAAGAGGGAATAATACCTTAGTATAACATCATGTGATAGATCATGCCACATATCCTCTCTACGAGCAAAGGTTATCTACCAGCATCTGTATGATATCGGAGGTACAGTGTGCAGCCATAGAGTTTTATGAGCATCATATTATTGATCCAAATTTTAGCTATGTGAATAAGACCTTAACCTTTCAGTTTAATGTTACTTCACTAAATGCTTTTCTGTTTTTAGAAACGACAAGAAAGAAAAGATAACAACATCAGTAATCAATGCTACATGAAATTGAAGTCCAAAGACAAAAAAAAAGAGTTTTGAGGTTTAGATTCCTCTTTGGCCACATAGTTTTCTGCATTAAATTTCCTATTGCTTTTTAATTACACATTGTAATCATTAACTATTTAAGAGGCTGTGCACCCCTTGATTGCTATTCAATATAGCAAATGGTACACCTATGACCCTGGGAAAATTGTCAACTATCGACTGTCTCAAATCCCAGGACTCCCATGCAGAAATGGAGTAAAGTGTATAAAAACTGCTCCTAAAATTGGGCTTTCCGAGGGGGGTGGAACATTTCTTATAGGGATGGGGGCTTTCCCATGAGGGTTGAGGAGATTAAACACTCCCAGAAATATTGGCTAGTATGGATTTGTGCAGTATCTTTTCTTACGGCTATTAGCATTGCATACATTATATTGGTTGCCCATAGTAACCAATCACAGATCAGGCTTCATTTTCTCTGGGATATTTCAAAAATAAAAGCTAAGCTCTGATTGGTTGCTAGAGGTGTAACATTTTCTTTTACACATTTTTAGAATTGATAAATGAGGCCATATGTGAGTTATTTCAGGCATATTTGTGATGTTCCCATGAGTAAATATTTGTGTTTGCCTCATCTGTTCTGTGTTCATATGACCCACATGACATTGCATTGTGGCTATATGATTATGTCTTTCCTAGTTTTGTTCCAGACCAGACATCTTGTGTTATCTCAATAATAAGCTTCTATCTTGTCAGTATTTATCAGATTACTTCTAAAAAATGTCCTATGATGAAATGCAAATGACGAATATGAGAGATAATGAGAAAGACTAGACGTGAAGTGGCAGAATGCTTGACATCCGTTATTAAATTAGAAAATTAGGCTGCCGTTATAAGCCCCGAGGACGAGAAATGGGCTTTAATATGAAAAAACGTCCGTTAATAAGATAAGGTTGTTAGCAATAAATGAGATTTTATGAGCGCAAATATGAAGAGATATATCGAGAATGGATATGTGCGCGAATTGGAGACGATTGTTCATTTTTCATTCCTCTTATCCTATCACTTCTTATTCATGTAACGGTTCAGAATAGGCTTTTCATGGAATCAGTGGGTGTCCTGGAGCGAAGGAGAGAAGGGAAGATGGGATGTGTCACATGTCAGACAAAGTTTGTCTTTGCTGATAGCTTATTATGGACTAGATGTGATAAAAAACAGCTAGCTGGTAAGATAAAAGGCAGCTAGCAGTTAATAGGCACCATTGTAAAGCCATATGTGAATGTGCACATAAAGCCAAAGACCACTAGGTCTGTAATATAAATCAACTTGTATATGTGGCATGTTAAAATGTATAATTTTAGGGAAAGGGGGAAAGACAGAAGACAAGGGTTATAGTCTGCTTATTAAGTTGTGTAGTAGAAAACGTAGGTCTGCATATACTAAAAGGAAGAGTTATAGATATAGAATAGTTAGCTCTGATAAAAATTAGGCTACAAAAACTTTTTTATCCATAGAGATTTCTTAAAACATAACTTCAAATCCCCTAAATAGTCCAGGGGGACTGACATTTCATTGGCAGCCCCCATACAGTGGTGGATTCCGCGTCTGACAGCCCACAGAGCGTGTTTCCTCACACATGTGCTACTGAGGAAGGTCCACATAGGACCGAAAACGTTTTGTTACGCACATGAATAAATATTTCTTCAAATCATCTTGGGAGTGCCTTGTATACTTCTCACTGTTTGACATTTCATTAACCAGTTGTTATAAATGCCACCTGAGGTGAGATGAGGAAATTCATTAAAACACCGACTATATTTCTCACAAATTTCTGCCATAAATTATAGTAAATCTCTTGGCCTATCATAATATGCTCTGACTAAAGGTGCGTAAAGGACTCAAAACGCATCAGAACAGGACTTTTATCCTCTCCATGTTTGTCATTTTATCAATTAACCTAATTAAAAAGAAATTTAAATTTACCGGATGATTATGCTGGACTCTTACCTTTCGTCCTTGTTGGCCTGTGGTTGACTATGCTTTCCCGCTGAGATCTCTTTAAAAAAAGTAGCAAGAGCAGCCTAAAACTGAAAAAAGTCACACAGTTGCACAAAATGGACGTGCACAAAAGTGTGTGATTTTTATATCAGAATTCTAGCACACAGCACTTGATACGTTTCCTCCACAGTGTTAAGAATACAATCCCAGGAGCTTGTAACTACCTTTAGGAAGTTCTTGGGAATTTACTCAGAGTACGTTATCATTAAAGGTTGCTGTCATCAATCTTCAGAAATACACCATTCTCCAACCTCCTCACTTGCTGATTGTGTTGGGGGTGGGCTCCTTATTATGGACATTTTGGGCCAGCAGTATTGTTGCCCTGCTAGCCTGAACTGTGCACTCTCCAATCAATATCAAGGCTGAGCTTACAAGCTAAAAAAATATAGCTTGTAAGTTCTGCCCATGTTTGCCCACTACTACTAGACTGCAGTATTGTAAACAATAAAAAAAGAAAACCATATCATAAGAACTGGAGGAGTTTTAATTAAAAGTAAGTTACAAAGTTGTTTTTCTAAGCAGTATACTACCATTCTCATCAATGAAGAGCAGAATTAACATTCAAGTTCAGTATTCAAGTGCCAAAAACCAAAGTCCCCCAATTCAATTTTAAATTGACAGGATCCATGTAATGCTTTTTGTTGCCTCCTGATAATTATAACAAGTTCGGACAGTTTGAATTGTTTCTTTTTGGCTCATCTGGCAGTGACTCTCTCTTTTCTCTCTGCTGAAAACACATGAACACTCAAGAGGGCCAAACATCTATGTGCATGGATGAGGTTGGAAAGATGGCTGTCGGCTAACAGATATCTAAAATATATATTCAAATTGTCTCTCCAGTGAAGACAATTTGAATATTTCTTAGAGGGGCATGGCAGCTATAAGTCCCCTTACCTGGCAGCCAGACTGGCTTGCAAAGTCTCCTTAAGGAGAATAGTGTTCCCCCGTGGTCCCCACATAGCTTTCTCATGAGCCAGATCAGACACCCCCCATACTTTGCACTGACGAGGGGCAAGCACCCCGAAACACCGTGTCTGCAAATTGGGATTCTGATCTGGCTTATATATCCTGAGTCATATTGCAAAGGATTGTTAAAAATCCACTTGTGACTTTTAGGATCGCTACTTCCAATAGGTGGCGCTGTGCTAGAGTTTGTCTCCTTTACTGGAGAGACAATTTGAATATTTCTTAGAGGGGCGTGGCAGCTATAAGTCCCCTTACCTGGCAGCCAGACTGGCTTGCAAAGTCTCCTTAAGGAGAATAGTGTTCCCCCGTGGTCCCCACATAGCTTTCTCATGAGCCAGATCAGACACCCCCATACTTTGCACTGACGAGGGGCAAGCACCCCGAAACACCGTGTCTGCAAATTGGGATTCTGATCTGGCTTATATATCCTGAGTCATATTGCAAAGGATTGTTAAAAATCCACTTGTGACTTTTAGGATCGCTACTTCCAATAGGTGGCGCTGTGCTAGAGTTTGTCTCCTTTACTGGAGAGACAATTTGAATATTTCTTAGAGGGGCGTGGCAGCTATAAGTCCCCTCACTTGGCAGCCAGACTGGCTTGCAAAGTCTCCTTAAGGAGAATAGTGTTCCCCCGTGGTCCCCACATAGCTTTCTCATGAGCCAGATCAGACACCCCCCATACTTTGCACTGACGAGGGGCAAGCACCCCGAAACACCGTGTCTGCAAATTGGGATTCTGATCTGGCTTATATATCCTGAGTCATATTGCAAAGGATTATTAAAAATCCACTTGTGACTTTTAGGATCGCTACTTCCAATAGGTGGCGCTGTGCTAGAGTTTGTCTCCTTTACTGGAGAAACAATTTGAATATTTTTTAGAGGGGCGTGGCAGCTATAAGTCCCCTTACCTGGCAGCCAGACTGGCTTGCAAAGTCTCCTTAAGGAGAATAGTGTTCCCCCGTGGTCCCCACATAGCTTTCTCATGAGCCAGATCAGACACCCCCATACTTTGCACTGACGAGGGGCAAGCACCCCGAAACACTGTGTCTGCAAATTGGGATTCTGATCTGGCTTATATATCCTGAGTCATATTGCAAAGGATTGTTAAAAATCCACTTGTGACTTTTAGGATCGCTACTTCCAATAGGTGGCGCTGTGCTAGAGTTTGTTTCCTTTACTGGAGAGACAATTTGAATATTTCTTAGAGGGGCGTGGCAGCTATAAGTCCCCTTACTTGGCAGCCAGACTGGCTTGCAAAGTCTCCTTAAGGAGAATAGTGTTCCCCCGTGGTCCCCACATAGCTTTCTCATGAGCCAGATCAGACACCCCCCATACTTTGCACTGACGAGGGGCAAGCACCCCGAAACACCGTGTCTGCAAATTGGGATTCTGATCTGGCTTATATATCCTCAGTCATATTGCAAAGAATTGTTAAAAATCCACTTGTGACTTTTAGGATCGCTACTTCCAATAGGTGGCGCTGTGCTAGAGTTTGTCTCCTTTACTGGAGAGACAATTTGAATATGTCTTAGAGGGGCGTGGCAGCTATAAGTCCCCTCACTTGGCAGCCAGACTGGCTTGCAAAGTCTCCTTAAGGAGAATAGTGTTCCCCCGTGGTCCCCACATAGCTTTCTCATGAGCCAGATCAGACACCCCCATACTTTGCACTGACGAGGGGCAAGCACCCCGAAACACCATGTCTGCAAATTGGGATTCTGATCTGGCTTATATATCCTGAGTCATATTGCAAAGGATTGTTAAAAATCCACTTGTGACTTTTAGGATCGCTACTTCCAATAGGTGGCGCTGTGCTAGAGTTTGTCTCCTTTACTGGAGAGACAATTTGAATATTTCTCAGAGGGGCATGGCAGTTATAAGTCCCCTCACTTGGCAGCCATATTTAGTCTTGTTAATTACAGATGAGTAAACCTGAGGTTTGGTTGTCGATCCGAACACCAACCTAAAAAATCAAATTTCGGGCTTTAAGTGCAAATTTCACTAACGTGAGCAATGCTGTGCTCAGGTACGCTTTGGTGCTCAGTCCTGTGCAAGCGCCTTGCAGTGTCTGAATAGCTCACACTGGGGGCAACATCAGCGCTATCACATGTGGTGTGCAACCCAAAAAATTGTGTGAAAAAGCCCACTTACCCTCCCCTGGAAGTGATCTGCTTATCTATGGCTGTTTGTAGGCGGAAACTCAAACTGTCAATCAGTTACTTGCTCCAGGGTTCAGGTCAAGCTCGATTCAGTGGAGGCTCGGCTCGTTTGCTGCTGGCGAATCAAACCTCCACTAAACCGCTCATCTCTATTATTAATAACGCAGTCTTGTATTCTGCAGCAGGGACTAATAGCTACACACTGACAAATAGTCCTGACCTGTGACCATAGAAAAAACTGAAATAGAACATGAAGTACATTTCAATACAAACTTACTATGTATCTTTCATGTTTCAAAAGCTAACAATGGCTTTTATAAAAAATGCCTTTAGTTTGTCCACCACTTCCTACGCTGATATAATGTAAAGCTCAATGCATCCTTTATAGTTTTACATTTGTATTCCCAGTAACAAATTAATCAAACACCGTAAGTCTATGCAGAGTTGTAATCGCCCGGTGTGAATACATGCCCCATCCTGAATGCAAATAATCTCTGAACTTCAGCAGAACAGTAACATCCCTCACTTGAAATGATAGCGGTGTTTGGGAATGGCAGAGCATAACATGGTATAAAAATTGTACATAGTGGGTTAATTTTTCTGCAGTTTGGAAGCTTTTACTTTTCTTCTTCCAACGCTGTTGATAAAATTGTTGTCTGACTCAATATGCTAATGTAACAGGATACGTGACTAATGTAAGTCTTTGAAATCCATAAAAACTTCCAAACTACGATACATTAAAGCACTGAAGCCATTATCATCAAGTATGTCTTAGTTTTAAATTCCCTGTAGAAATACTTCATTTCCTACTAAAGGAAAAGATGATGTTGCGTTTGTTGTTTTAACTAGTTTTAGATGTTTGCCAGAAACGAAGAGGTTCTGCCGGCTGTGCCAAGATGAACACTGTGTGGTTGACTTTGTGGCTATCTGTGTCCTTTATATGCAATATTCTGTCTATCTATCTATCTATCCCTCTATCTATCTATCTATCTATCTACAGTATATCTATCTATGTTTCTTTTTCATTTTCTTTCTTTCTTTCTTTCTTTCTTTCTCTCAGAGGTCAAATGGTGTCCTTTTGGTGGTCTTGTCTGGTCAGTATACATTGAGGTTGCCATTTTCTTGCTGGGTAGGCACTATTTTGTAAAAAGTCATCCAGTGAAAAAATAACTATACTGTACAGTAAATGTTTTTTTTCAACATGACAGCCTATAGGTTATGGATGCCACGCAAGGGTATCTGTTAGTCTGAGTTCACATATCATGTAATCCTGCAGAGATCTGTTGGCAGAAACGTTTTTCCAACACAACTTTTTTGTCCATTGTTTACTAACTAGTTAGGTTATATAGGAAAATCCTGATGATTGGTGCGCTATAAGGAACTGAAACATTGTCATTGGGATCAATAAAGTCCCATTTTTCACTTATAGGGAACCAATCACAAGGATTTTTTTATATATAAGCTAAACCCAGTGCTATACTGGCACTATCAGGCTGATTCTCTACATACCTGTAGTGGTTAGCTCGGATGTTTAGGTTTTTAAATCCAAAAAAGTAAAGTTTATAAAATGAGCTGCTTGTTGAGTGACAGTTGCACTGGAGCAGGTAATATAATTAACATAAGTATTATACAAATGATTCCCTTTGTTGCAGGACCTGTGTGAGGTCATACCCATGTGATCAAAAGGGGCAGGGCCTAAGCCAACAAAGCTGGATACCAGGTCACATGGGTATGACCTCACACAGGTCCTGCAACAAAGGGAATCATTTGTATAATACTTATGTTAATTATATTACCTGCTCCAGTGCAACTGTCACTCAACAAGCAGCTCATTTTATAAACTTTACTTTTTTGGATTTAAAAACCTAAACATCCGAGCTAACCACTACAGGTATGTAGAGAATCAGCCTGATAGTGCCAGTATAGCACTGGCTTTAGCTTATATATGAAAATCTCGGTGATTGGTGCCCTTTAAGTACCGTATATGCCGGCGTATAAGACGACTGGGTGTATAAGACGACCCCCAACTTCTGCCCTAAAAATATAGAATTTGGGATATACTCACTGTATAAGACTACCCCCGTTCAGTATGCTTCAGTATGCTAAGAGCAGGGGGCCGCACTGTGTGAGGAGGTGTTTTTTTTACTGTCCAGTATAACCAATAGGATTAGTGAAGGGGCCAGCATGTAAGCTCTTCATTAATGTCCCTGCATGGATGCGAGGGGAATCTGGCGTTACTGCACTAATCCTATTGGTTATACTGGACAGTGAAAAAAAAAATATCAAAAACGAAGAAACTTCAGCTCTCCCCTCTTCACTCCCAAATCTTACCTCCGGTGCACGGAAACACCCTGACCTGGGTGGGAACACATGAAGAAAGGAAGAAATTCCAGCAACTTCAGGAGAAAGTAGAATTTTCTTAAAAAACAGTTTCTTTATTGGTAATAAAAATATTAATATTCCATCCAAGCAAGACAAAAATAGAGAGGCAAGACAGAGGAGCTGTTTCCTACGCGTTTCAACCTGAATAGGTCTTGGCATTCCATGATTAAGACCTATTCAGGTTGAAACGCGTAGGAAACAGCTCCTCTGTCTTGCCTCTCTATTTTTGTCTTGCTTGGATGGAATATTAATATTTTTATTACCAATAAAGAAACTGTTTTTTAAGAAAATTCTACTTTCTCCTGAAGTTGCTGGAATTTCTTCCTTTCTTCAAGTGAAAAAAAAAACACCTCCTCACACAGTGCGGCCCCCTGCTATATATACGCTATATATCCGCTGTATATGCTGTATGATATACCAGTACGGGGCCGGGCTGTGTATCGCGTTTCCATAACGACGAGGCAGGAACTTCCCTGCTAGAGCGCTGACGTCAAGGCAGAGCTGCTTGCCTCTGATTGGCCAGCGCTCTGCCATTCAGCAGTGGTGACAGGA
Organism: Anomaloglossus baeobatrachus; assembly: GCF_048569485.1. NCBI lineage: Eukaryota > Metazoa > Chordata > Amphibia > Anura > Aromobatidae > Anomaloglossus > Anomaloglossus baeobatrachus. The sequence continues at coordinate 175,786,432 of NC_134354.1, read as the reverse complement.
AGTTCCTCCCTCGTCGCTATGGAGGCAGAATCCAAGCGTGGAACGGAGTGGAGCGGCGCACTACAGCACCCAGGTGTATATCCGGCGTATAAGACGACCCCCCACTGTAGCCATTATTTTAAGGGGGTAAAAAGTCGTCTTATACGCCAGTATATACGGTAACTTGACTTTTTCTACATTCCAACTTTTTGGATGGTTGTGGTAAGGCCTTGCACCTAGTACCTGCAATAGTGGTGCTGTTCTAAATTTTGCTTTATCTATCTATCTATCTATCTATCTATCTAGTTAGCTAGCTAGCTATTGATCAATCAAGCTATCTCTCCTTATACCAGAAATCCATTGTTCTTCCATTAAGGCATTACTTTATTATTCTTCTGGCTATCCATGTGTTCATATCTTCTTGCTCCATCTATGTCAGAGGCAGACAGGCATACAATTTACTTATGTTTTGATTTTCATCCTTCTCCGTGGCTGAGAGCTGATTTGGAAGATGATGATAATAGTCAGTTTTGCCTTCTTTAATGGTTCTACACGGAGTGGGAGGACCTACAGTAAACTATGGCAACCAGCATGAGATGATAAGGTTTTTTTCACTGTCAAGTGGGTGGTTAATTCTGATACAAATCCACTGTCAGTAAAGACTGCAAGAAACTGGCAGATGCTGAGATGCTGGCAGGAGCCGATAAAGATGTGCTACTCGCTTACTTTTTTCACTAATCTCATCTGTCACTAGGTTAAGGTAAGATTTCCGTAATAATTATTTTTTTGTATTTATTTCTCATTATTTATAAAGCACACATATCATGTACACTGGTATATAAACTCATGGGATTTTGGAATATAGGAAGAATTTAGTTACTAAGGACTAAACTGATAAGCTCCTTGCCATTTTTTGTCTTTTTAAACTCAGGAACCAAAATGCTAATTAAGTAATGAGTCACCACAGAGCACTTCAATCATACTTGATTAACTCATTCAATGTCTGCTACCATTTTCATTACATTTGCCAAATTTGCTAACTCATTTAACTGTAAATATAAATATATTGATATAGTCATGGGCATTTATACAAGAAAGTATAGAGAATATGGAGATATCATAGTACGGTATTATGTTTGGAAATCAATTGGATGTATCCTTGTTATCTTGATTTGTTCATTTTATAACAATGGGAATAAGTTATTTAGGGCTTAGGGAGAAGGCCTGATGACACACCCCACCTATTTTTACCTTTTAAACTGAGTGATGGAGTTATTTCCATTAGGGGCCAGATGTGAGTAATCAGACAAACAAGAGCTCAATATGGCACGAAACACCACCATCTTCTGAACAAGAGACATAATAATCTTTTTGTTTCAGAAAAGCCATTTTATCAGATCTTGGATAGGGCGCAGACATTACAGAAAAATGAATGGGGAATAGTTCAATTGTGTCAGGGAAGTTTTTGCAAAGTTTTCTTTTAGTGCCTAAGGAAAGACTTCTCAGCACATGCTGTTTTCTATTTTTTACTGAATTATAACATCCCGTATAATCTTTAATAAAGCTACTCATAATTGCTAAAACGACTGTAGCCTTGCCAGCAGGCAAACCCCAATGCTTTAAGGTAGGTTCACACGTGGTGTTAACGAAGTTTCTGCTGCAATTTTGATGCATTTTGTGCACATGTTTTTCATGCATTTTTACTTGCGCTTTCTTACAATCATTGGAAAAGGAGAAAAACAATGTGAAAACCCTGAAAGAAGTGACATGCTGCAGATTCGGAAAAAAGTAAAACCAAATAAGTCCCCTCAATAAGCTTTTGGTGAGTTTTTGATGTTATAAAAATAGCAATAAGAAGAGGAATAAATCTCCTCCAAAAATTAAGCATTACTTACAGCAAAGATAGGGCTACAGTTGTACATCGCCCAGGCCAAAAACTAATACTCTACCAGGATACAGCTAAACCACCACTAAGTGGAGGCATCACAGGTGCAGGAGGAGCAAATCACACACACTTCCAAAACATGGAGGGGCTTTTGCTGGATGGTAAAACTGCACACTGATGGCTTGCATAGAGTGCTGTTCACACATGCAGATGCAGAGTCAGAAGCGCACAGCCTATTAGGGGATGCCCATACTATTAGATCAGGCAGGCTGCCAAGCCGTGCTCCATCTGTGCACCATACAGGGACAGGAACTCTAATATGCAAGGCCTAACAGAAAGGGGCCTGGCTAGTTTTAGTTGGTATTATGGCCAGAATACGGAAGCCTACAACCCTCGTCACGGGAACCTCATGCTTGTAGGTCCCTACACTAAATATAAAAATAGCAACAAAAAGTGGAATAAATATCCTCCAAAAATTAAGCATTACTTACAGCAAAGATAGGGCTGCAGTTGTATATCGCCCAAGCCAAAAACTAGGACTCTAGAGTACAATTTGTATTTCAACTTTTATCATTTGCTATATTTTGCCTTTTTTATCTCCTTGTACATTTGTTTTTTTATGTAGATTGATATTTTCATAAAAATTTAGTAATTATGCAATTACATCAATAATAGCTTTATAGTGAATGAAACAAACTATAAAGAGGAAGAGGAGTGAATAAAATGTGCTTTTTCAGTTAGTTTTGACTAATGGGAACAATGAATCTTTGTTAAATGACTGCCTACCTACAGTGATGCACATGAAAACTGAGGGAGACAAGGCACAAAGCATTTTGTTGACCAATTAGTTTGACAAGTTGACTCAGAAACAAGTGGGCAAGTATTGATGTTGTGCTAAGTTGACTGCAGGGGGCTTTTATGTTTGCCAAATGGCTGAACACAAAGAACTGGACATCCCCTCCTTTACACTTACATTCCAGGCTGAAGTTCTGTCACAGTCAGAGGAAGGAGTAATGTCCTTTTGAAAGTTTGTATTGATATAAAATACATACAGTTAATGTAATTATGTAATTGGAAATGATGTGAGCCAATTATTATGATTTTAACGTATCACATTTGTTCCAAAGTGAATTGGTGGTCTGTGAACTACAATCTTTGGTTAATACAAATTGCTAGAAATGATGAAATACACCGTTCTTCTAGCTTCACAATAAAGAATCCATATTTGTATCCCTTACAGTCCAGAATTTCAATACTGGATGTTTTCCAGAATGTGGTGGAGGAGGATATTACTGATTTATTTAACTCCTTCCTGACATGGCGTACATTTAAGTCATACATAGGATCTCGTTTGATGGAAGCTGAAAAATTGACCTTGCAACATTGCAGTCAGATAATGGCTGTGTCACACGGCCAGGATCTACCTCTAACAATAGCGGTTGGAGCCTACTGGGCATGTGCCTTTGATAGTTCATAGAATGCAGACATTTATATTTTGAAAAAAACATGATAGGCAGCATTAAATGTGCACTACTGCACTAAAAATTCCAAACTGTCTTTATTATTAAAATTTGAGATTTTTGTCAAAAAATTGCGATTTCTTGAGCTACCCCGCCACATCACAGCAAATCTCATTGGGGCAGTCATACTCTAAAATAGTTTTATTTAAAATGTGACATACGGCCTCACATATGAAAAGTAGAACTGTTCTTAGCAGCACTTACTTGGTGTTTTTCAATCCCATATCCTTGACTGAATCATGACTGTGGGCGGGACAGGCCTAAGCAAATGCTGCTTGATGTAAATAGCCTGTGGACAGGGCCTGATGGCAGAATGTGAACAGCCACCAATTGCCAAAATCAAGACAGGTGGAATACAACCCAAATTGGGGTGCACGGCAAGGTGGGGGTCAGCCACAGACCAATTCAATGAAAAAAACAAGATAGCCAGCACTAAATGTGCACTACTGCACTAAAAATTCCAAAATGTACTTATTATTAACCCCAATTTGGGTTGTGCAGCCCATTTTGGGTTTTACTCCACTTGTCTTGATTTAGGTGGCTGTTCCCATTCACTAAATATAAATATAGCAACAAGAAGAGGAATAAATATCCTCCAAAAATTAAGTATTACTTACAGTAAATTATCCTGGTAGAGTATTAGTTTTTGGCCTGGGCAATATACACACTGCAGCCCATTTTTGCTGTAAGTAATACTTAATTTTTGGAGGATATTTATTTCTCTTCTTGTTGCTATTTTTATAGTTACTCAAAAGTATAGCTAGAAAACACTGGAGTTGTTTACAAGAAGGTAAGGTCATAGGTGGGCTTACCCCGATCACCCTAGTTTTGTGTTCAAAAAAGCTAAAAATCTAGAAATTATATACTGTAGCTACAACAGTAGTAAAAAAAAATCCCAGTTAACAACAAATGCATTTTTTCCCATGCAATAAATGACAATTCTTCCAGTCCATTGGAAACAAAAATAAAATGTATACTTTTAATACCATGGAAGGACTCTTTACTATAAAGAATCACATAACATCAATAGTAAAGGAGTAATTTATTCTATTAGGTGCCCATGTCATAAATTATGTGTATGGTGTACTCAACGTGAATTGAAATATAAAATGAAAGAACAAGCCTACAATATAAAAAAAAAGCAGAATGTTGGACGTGCTTTGTCAAACCATAATGACAGAATAAAGAGCAGCTTTGTTTGAGGAATAGAAATGACAAAAAAAACTTGGAAGAGGGGGTAATTATATACATCAACTATATACAGCGGAAAGTTGATGGATTTTCTAATTAAATGCTCTCAAAGCAATGGGCCTAAATAGTGAAATCAAACTATTTGATAGGTAATTAACTCTTAGGGGCGGGAATTAGATTAGGATTAGGTCATTCACACTCACCTATATAACATCATGTAGTGGTTGTGTCTCGCCCAGGGATATGGGGTACTCGATCCCAAGCGGTGTACGTCTGGAGGGTGTCACAGTGGTGGCCATTGCCCAATTCCGTGCCCTGGGCCTTTTTTGTAAAGGGGGTATATTTACAGGGGATTATAATGTTCACATGTAACGCCACTTGCGGTGTTGCGGCTATGTGTATGGAGCTGCCGCTGCACAATGTCCACTGCTGGGGCTGTTGTTAATGGCAGCCTGGATGGTAGGCCCTCCGCAAGCAGGGCCGGGCCCCAGAGGGTAGGTGTTGTAACAGTTTCTGAAAGAAGGGAGTCCACAAAAAAGTTCAGTGCAACTGGTTTTAATCACTGCCCGGTGATGGTAACTGGGTACCCGAGGCCAGCTGGTTTCACCTCCAGGTTTCCTTCTGCTCAGTGCCAGTTAGTAATCTGGTGCCTTCTTCTTCTGCACCTGTCTCTGGTTAGTGGGTTCCCGTGGCGTAGAGCAACTGGGGGTCCCCGTCTGGTGGTATTGTTCCACTGCTGTCCGCCTGACGGTAGCGTGAACCCTGTGGGGTTAGAGTCTCTGGGCCTGTCTCCGGTTCTCCCTTTGCTACTGAGTCTTCGCGTTCTTAGGGTCAGCAAGGTCCTTGATGGTCCCCTTGCTGTGCAGATGTTAACAAACCTGCCTGGGCTTCTGCTTGTTCTAGGGACCTGTACCCTGTCGGTGCATAGTTCCAGGAGTACTCCACCGTACTCCATCGACAACTACTCTCCTGGGCACCATGTTACTGCTCCCTACAGGACAGTCCATCTCCACACCTTCACAGTCTTACTCCTACTCCATTACTGTCTCTTTCTCCTTCACCAAAGTCCGCCCCTCCCACCTGGTCAACTAGTGGACTGGACTGGCTCCACCTCTAGGTGGCTACCCATTGGGCTGACCCTAGCTGGGTACCATTGTATTTTGGGACTGTTGTGGAAAATTGGGATTGTGTAGTGTTTGTGTAGCACCGGTACTAGGTTTCCAGGTCCCTAAGGGGGTAGGCCCTGCATCTCGGTGGGGATGCAGTACCTTGTAGCTCCCTGATGGCTTCAGCGGCACTACAGTTGTAAGTGGTTATCCCTGATGAAGGAGGCTGTTACCTCTGAAACACTTAGATCAGTAAGCTAAATTTAAAGTCAAATTTGCTGCTAGTGCTAATTCCCACCTTTTTTCTTCAAATGTTTGTATCAGCGCTACTGGCCAGAGCGCTGGAAACACTACGTTACAAATCCCTGACCTACCCGATCTATCCCGGACTCTACAGCATCACATGCAGTAGTATTTTATCCCTACCTTGGATCTTCAAGGACTTCTTTTTACCGATAAAAGAAGTATCCTCCCATTCTGGTAGTTCGATGCATAGCCTCCACTGGTAGCCACAGTGTCAAGTGTAATTTTCAATTATCTGCTCTTTTCACAAACATTATATTCCCTTCGCATTGGACGCACAGTATATATAGTACATGGATACTTGCTTTATATTTATGTAAGATTTCTACGCACAAAGCCAGTGAGTACGTTTATGCGTGCAGCTTGTGGCACTCATATAGGATATTGAAAGTGCCTGTCACAATATTCATTTATAGGATATTATGATTTTAGTTATGTTTCTGTAAACTGTCTAGTGTACTACACCTTTAAATATTGTCTATACTGTGAATTTCACCAGAGACTTAAGCGGGCTTTACACGCTACGATTTCACTACAGCGATCTCGCTGGGGTCACGAAATTTGTGACGCACATCCGGCCGCTGTAGCAATGTCGTAGCATGTGACTCCTAGGAGCGATTTTGGATCGTTGCAAAAACGTCCAAAATCGTTCCTCATTGACATGGGGGTCCGCTGCCAGTTATCGCTGCTGTCGCTGGGGCGAAGTTGGCCCTCGTTCCTGCGGCAGTGCGATGCCGCAGGAACGAGGATCATCTCCTTACCTGCCTCCGGCCACAATGCGGAAGGAAGGAGATGGGCGGGATGTTCGGCCACTCATCTTTGCCCCTCCGCTTTCATTGGGTGGCCGCTTAGTGACGTCGCTGTGACGCCAACGGACCGCCCCCTTAGAAAGGAGGCAGTTCGCCGGTCACAGCGACGTCGAAATGCAGGTAAGTACGTGTGACGGGGGTGCGCGATTTTGTGCGCGACGGGCAGCGATATGCCCGTCGCACCACAAACGATGGGGGCGGGTCTCATGCTAGCGATATCGGGCCGGAAATCGCAGCATGTAAAGCCACCCTTACTGTGTAGAGAAGGGGTTAATAAGGTATAACAGTTACCAGAGTGTAGAAACAAGTTCACAAATATGCAAAATAAAGTTTTGCAAGCCCTGAAACATAATACTGACATTAAGAAAAGACAGTAAGACAAGGGTGGCTGCTTCCCTGTTTTAGGCCCGCTTCACACGCACGTGATTCCAGTATGTGCTAGGTCCATGCTCGCATGTACAGGAGATACGGGCACACGTATACTCATTAAAATCAATGGGTTTATATGCACGCATGTGTACAGCCATTGGCCCATGCCTCCGTGTGGAGCACACGTGAGCCCATGAGCTCCACACGGATACATGTCCGTGTTTCTCCGGCAGCACGGGTGTCATGCGGCCCGCACATGTACCACACGGAAGTACCACGTGACACGCGCCGGAGAAACACACGTGTCATTTTAAAAATAAAAAAAACACACACCTCCACGAGTCCTGCAGTTTCTGCTACAACTCTAACCTGCATCTGACCCCCAGTGAATTTGAACAACGCATCATCTCCACTGGGAGCCGGAAGCAGCGTCAGTGGGGCGTGGCCTATGCCGGACACTGTCATTCAGCACCACAGACAGCTCCGGAAGAAAAAGGTAAGGCGGGGCTTTCCGTTCTCCATGTGTTATTACGTATAATACACGGAGAACACACGTAGTTCCATAAACATGGCACACAGAGGGGAACACGCACCTTTAACACGTCCGTGTAACACGTGCATAATTTTCACGGACATGTTAAGGGGGCTTTAGACAAAGGATTATATGCAGAAACGTAACGCAAGTTGGTAATAATCCCTTTGATGACTGTAAGGTGGTAAAGCACAGTTTGGTCAAGTGAGGAGAATCATTGGGTGTGTTAAGTAAAATTAAGCCGAGCATATGATACCAGATTTTCCAATCACCCACTTTTTCACTTGTTGCCCATGCTGCATAACATGATTTTCCCTCTGTGAATGAAACCAAGAGTGGCTGAGATTGGCTCTTTAACCGAGAATCTGAGTGCATGGGTCAATAATGTGTTGCTTCCTTTTCTAAAAATCATTTCATGTCACATCACGTAATGATTTGGGGGGCCGATGTGGCATCCCCAGAGTTTATTATTACCTATTCAAATGACAAACCTTATGATTTGGAATTTACTTCTCAGGTTCAAACATTTGAAGCTGATTTTTTGCAGTTACACATTGTGGGTAATGCTGTCTCCTATTAGGGTGTGGTGTGTGCTATAATTTATCGTAAACCAGTGTCAGGCATTTCTATTGTGAGAGCAGACTCCTGCCACCCAAGACATGTAAAGACAGCTATACCCATTAGGGAACTTACACAAGCTAAAATAAATTGTTTGGATGCTAATATGTGGAATTTGTAACAATTTAAAGTATGTCAAAGATTAATAAAACGTGACTTTCCAGAATGGATCTTAAATATTGCACACACAAAAGACCATCAACAAAATCAAGATTTGCTAATTAGAGATTAGCATAAAAATTCAAATAATGAGAAAATAGTCTTTTCCCCACCTTATAGAGTGAATTTGCAAAGCATAAAAAGTTATTAGTCACAATGCCGGCACACTAGCCAGCATTGAGATCCTGCGCAGGTGCACTTTGATCTGCCCTGAGAAGGGCAGATCAAAATATTGTAGTGTGCATGCACAGGACATCAATGCCAACTCGTGTGTATGACGTAGGACGCGTCATGCACCCAGGCTTCAGAAGATGGAGGACAAAGATGGCTGAAAGAGGAGGCGCCGCATCCGGAGAATAGAGACACCCACCCGACCAGTCTGCACCGGTCTGCCCCTTAAGTGAGTATTATAAAGTGATTTTTACATTCTACACAGCGGCTTGGGCTCTTATATTCAGCATGTTAGAATGCTGTATATAAGAGCCCACTAGTGGTGGCCGTAGCTTTTAGTCGCCAAATCTGGTGACAGGTTCCCTTTAACAGTGTCTTAAAAAGTAAAACCTATGGGTTAGCAATTATCTCTAAGTTGCTTTCAAAATGAGAATATGAAAATGAGCTGTTTACTAGACCTTTGCTGTCAGTTGACCCCTTCATGATGTGGCCAATGATCCGTTTTTGCATTCCCCTTTTTTCCACATCTTCTTTGTAGAACCATTATTGTTTTATTTTTCTGTCCACATAGGCATATGAGCGCTTGATTTGTGCAGGACAAGTTGTACTTTTGATTGGCATTTTTCATTTCACTACATAATGTACTTGAAAACAGGAAAAAAAATCCAACTGGGGAAAAATTGTGGAAAAAAAACCCAATTATGACAGTGGGTTTTGGATTTTGGGAATTGTTTTGTGTGGTAAAAATGACCTCACAATATGATTTTCCTCATCAGTACAATTACAGTAATACCAAACATGTCTAGTTTTTTATGATATTAGCGGTAAAAAAAATCAGAAATTTTTAAAAAAAGTTAGGTTGTTGTTGACTTTTTCTGAGACCCATAAAGTTTTAATTTTTTGGTTGATGAAGCTGTGTTACAGAGGTTTTTTTGGAGGGTGAGACAACATTTTTATTCATACCGTTTTGGAATTAATATGAGGTTTTGATCGCTTGTTACATCATTTTTTGTTGTATTGCTGCAACCAAAAAAACATAAGTTTGGCATTTTTCGAAGTTTTTCCATTTATGGTATTTACCAATGAGGTTATTTTTTTGATATTTTGATAGATTTGACTTTTCTCAATGTACCATATGTGCATTTTCTATTTTTTTCATTATCTTTATTTTTAATGGGGGAAAAGAGAGATGGCTTAAACTTTTAAGGGTTTTTTTATTTCACATTTATTAAAAACTTTTTTTTTTACTGTATACCACAGTATTCCTGCATATAGTGAAAAGTTCAAGGCATATTCATTATGACAAACAAGGTCTTCAACAGACCTCCGGCTGTCTGCAACCCTTATGGGTGAACCAATGGGCATATAGAATGATGCGCTCACCATGCTGTCGCACTGTTAATGTGGTTGTCGGAGTTTGACAGCAGCATTTAACAGGTTAACAATTGCGGGTGGTGAATAAGGGGTCAGCTAGAGCAAGGCCAGGAAAAGCAAGGGGTTTAGAAATGTATCAGAATAGGAATGGCGGGAATTCGATAAAACAATCATTACTTATTAAATTATTTAATAATTAAGAGTTTTAAAAATATAGATGACTGGAAAGTTTGTTTTAGACTTAAAGGGAATCTGTCAGCAGGTTATTGCTATGTAAGCTAAGGACAGCATGATGTAGAGGTAAAAAAAACAAAAAACCAACCAAAAAGCAACTATGCCTCTCTTTTCTGTGTGTGTGCTTTAGTTTACTTAATTTAATGGCTTTATTACCCTGTGATTAACATTGCAGTACTAGAAAGGCACAGTACAGCGGAGACCAACATATGCCCCCTGCTGTGATTGATACCTCACAGTTAATGCACAATCTCTATTGAGAGGACAGCTCTACCAGCTCAGTTACATGATGGAAACCCAATTCTTTGATTATGTGAGAACGACTGCAGCCAGTAATCTATGTGATACACTGTTGGATTCAGAATCTTCTTGCCTAAATTTTGTTCCTGTCAGATGAGGTAACAAAAAAATGCTCACAGATTCCCTTTAACCCCTTCACGACCGGCCTATTTTTTGCTTTCTGGGTTTTTTTCGCCATTCATCATCCGAGAAACTTAACTTTTTTATTTTTCAGTCAATATGGTCAAGTGAGGGCTCGATATTTGCAGAACAAGCTGTACTTTTAAATGAAACCATGAATTTTAAAATATAGTTTACTGGAAAAGAAAAAAAAAATCCAAATGAGGAAATATTGCAAAAAAAGTGCAATAGCACTATGGTTTTTGAGATATTTTATTCACTGTGTTCACTATATGGTAAAACTGATGTGTCAGTGTGATGCCTGAGGTCGGTGCGAGTTTGTCGACATTAAACATGTGTAGGTTTACTTGTATCTAAGGGGTTAAAAAAAATCTGAAAAAATCTGTTTGTCCGAAAAAAGTGGCGTACGTTTTACGCCATATTCCGTGACCCGTAATATTCTCATTTTTCGGTATCTATGGCTCAGTGATGGCTTATTTTTTTGCGTTTTGAGATGACGTTTCTAATGGTATCATATTTGTGCAGATGCTACATTTTGATCGCCTGTTATTGCATTTAGTGCAAAATTTGTGGTGACCAAAAAACGTTATTTTGGCGTTTGGAATTTTTTTGCTGCTACGCCGTTTGCCAATCAGATTAATTGATTTTATATTTTAATAGATCGGGCATTTCTGAAAGCGGCGATACCAAATATGATACCAAATATAATATTTTTTATTTTTTTATCCCTTTAATTTTCAATGGGGTGAATGGGGTTTGATTTAAACTTTCAGGATTTTTGTTTTTTTTTATTTTTTAAAACTTTTTTTAAACTTTTTTTTAATTTTACTAGTCCCCCTAGGGGACTATATAGATCAGCAATCCGATCGCTCTGCCATATCTGCTGATCACAGCTACACACTGTGAATAGCAGATATGCTCATTTCATGTCTCACCAAGCTCTTGGCCGGGTGCAACAGAAAGTGAGTCATGTGAGCTACAGGAGTCATCACATTACCCTGTGCTACCATGAAAACTACCGGAAGTCACGTGATCACGTCACGTGACTTCCAGTATCAGTGGTATGTAATCGTTTGCCGCACTCGCGATAATAATGGTGCTGTCACTTATTGACAGCACCATTTAAGGGGTTAAACTACACGAGCGGATAACGATTCCGCTCGTGCCTAGCAGGCACACATCTCAGCTGTATAAATCAGCTGAGATGTGTGCCAATCTCCCGCTGCTGCCGACAGATTAACCCTATAACCGCTAGGACGTAATTTTACTGCCTGCGGTCATTAAGGAGTTAAACGTACTGATTAATCTTGCTCACTGTCAATACGGGTGGTCAGAGGAAAAAATCCAAACAGTACTAGAATAACTCTGGCACACCAACATACAAGAGAGATGTACTGTGCTTGAAAATAGATTTATTCTTTGCAAAAAGAAAAAGACCTCCAATATGAACATTTTTGGCTTGTAATGCCTTTCTCAAAACAGGTCTAAATAAAACAAAACAATAGATACATAAGATCAATTGATAAACGTGTAAATCACACAGGCCGACAGGACGACGCCCGACACTTTTCCCCGCACCCACACGGAGCCCCGACTCCCCGGTGAGTGCTGCACCCCCGGGAGACCACAGCGGCAACCCAGCCGACACATACCCATCTCTCGCCTCCGCCCCCCGCACACATTACCCCACTCGGCTCCACCCCCCCGCACTCCGCCCTCCGCATGTTTACACTGAACACACACACACGAATAGTCACCTGTCCCCAGCCATGCAGTCCCCAGCACTGACATCCTCATCCCCCACACATTCCGCCCCCCGCACACATTACCCCGCAGGATGGGGGCACATGTCAGGATGGTGGCTGCACCACGATGGGGGCACATACCAGCATTGGGCCACATCACAGCATCAACATATTTTTACTTAACTTTACACTGTTCATGGCCTTCTTTCATTACAAATCATGGACATCATTAAACATTAGGCTCGTCTATTAAAACTGTTCCTTCTGTTGTTTGTCGCTTTAAAACCAATAAACAATTCTAAGAATACTAAATTAACCCAAGAATGCATACCTGGGGCCTCGCAGGCCTGCTAGGTCATTTGTTTTCTATGGTAGATTGTTATGCTTGCACGTTCTAGGGTTAAACCTAACCCATCCAGTCCATTCATTACCTTATTATTCAATCTGGTAACCTACATACACATTCTACCCGATACGTTAGAATTGGGCCACCTTCTAGTATATAATAACCACATTAGAAAGGAAAATAGAAACAAATCAGATTGTGAAGGGTACTAAGTCATGGAGATCACAGATTTCAAATTCCAATGCCCGGAAAAGAGCAAGCTGTAATGCAGAAGAAAGAGGAAAATGGTAAAAATAATGTATAACCACAAACGGTAATTACCAGCCTAAAGGAATATAGAGCCAAGATGATACCGGAAAAAAATCATGTGGTCCCCTTATTTTTGACAACTCTCCAAGGTAAAGCAGACAGCTGTGCACTTTTTTTGCAATAATTTCACTTTCCAGTACATCACATGCTAAAATGAATAGTGTAATTCAAAAGTACAACTCCTGCAAAATACAAGCCCTTATATGGCTGTGTCCATGGAAAAATAGAAATGGCTCTTGAAAGAAGGAGAAGGAAAAAAGAAAATGCAAATACGGAAAATAACCATGTCGGGAAGGAGATAAAGTCTAAAAGTGTTGAGCAGGATTAGAAAAAAGGAAACCGTTTTTACCAGAATCAGCACTATTTCTGCACACGGTTTGGGTTTGCACCATTTACTGAATAGCGAGAAGATGCAATACCAGACAAGATCCGTATACAAAAGTGGCAGTGTTTCTGGAAAAAGCTTAGGGGACAATTCATAAAAACTTTGAACAGTTAAAAGAAAATTGTGCGCCAGGGAAATGCTCATAAATTTTGCAAGTTTTGCCTTTTTCAGTTTGAATCAGTTCCAACCAAATTGGCAAAGCTAGAGACTCACTGCATCAGCAGTGTTGAAATTCCAGGGCTTTAATCGCTTGGTCAAGGCTTTCGGATTCGCAAAGGGGTTCTGCAAATACACCCGCAAAAAGTTACACCCCATGACATTACGGCCTGGTGTCAAAGAGTCCAGGGATTTCAGCACTGCCGACGCAGATACAAAGATGTCACAACATGTGATGCTAAGTAGTGGAGGGGCCAAAGAGGTAAGTATAGGGTTTTTGTTATTTTTGAACACTTTAATGGATTTTATGGTTCAAATAAAGGAAGCCAGCAGCCACTATTTTGCTGACTCTGCTTGAAAGGGAATTATATAAAATGTGCATTTTGGCAAATGCCAAATTTTGAAAAAATTTCAGTAGAACTAAATTCCACTGGAATTTATACACTCATCTCAAATTGCAATGATTTTCATTAATCTATCTGAGAGCAGTGCTTAGAGGCATAGTATCATTTTATTTTAAGTATTTGCAAGGAATAGTCACAGATAGGATTGTTTATTCCATGAGGAGAAGTGAGTGCTTTACTTGTGGCTGCACCGCTCCCTTCCTCAAATGGAAAGGTTTTGGTAGATATACAGTTGTTCTCAATTCTTGGGTTAATTAGCTTTCAAGATTGCCAACTTCTGGGATAGATGGTTGGCACACAACAAGGAAGTTTAACTGAAAAACTGTGGCTTAGGCTCAAAACTAGTAACAACCACCTTTATTATCTTCATCTCAGACACAACAAAGCAATTAAATATCAGTACAAAATATATCTTAGCCTGTCTAGCCACTAATTATATATTTTAGTGAGACTCTCTAACATGGGCTATAAGCTTACTGCCCAGGACCTCAAAATTCAGCAAAGTCAATGTTAATCCTTAAGATTGATGATAACACCCACAGGCCTTGGCACTACCTCTTTTTCCTCAGACTCTCATTGTCTTTGAGAGTCAAACATTATTTAAAGGACCCTATAATTTAGTGACCAAGAATGTATAATGATGGAGAAAGGTTGAACTTGATAGAACTAAATCTTTTTTTCAACCCATGTAACTATATAACCTCACTCAGATGTTGTCTAATAATGCTTATTAGGCAGCCAAACCCACATGCACTGATGAGCAAAACGGTAACAATGTTTTGAACTTTTGACTTTCAGGCTCCATATCTCCCCATCTATTGCAGCTCCAAACGTGAGACTACCGTGCATTTTATAGACAATCATCTTGGATATCGCATACGTAAATTTGACTTGCAATTATTTAAAATATGATTACTTATGCATATTCTTTCATGTCACTGCATTGATACTGTTTTGCTCCTGGTGGTGGAGAAATCTTTTTCTTGCTGTATACTACAAATTCAAACCTGTTGCCACATTCCCTAATAGCTCAGTTTGTTATTAGGTTGATATCTATGCGAAAGGTTACTGGTTTGAATAGAAGAGCAGCTACGAAGAAGATTTCCCAAGAGAAGACAAATCACATAATCCAGCTCCATAGCAGTCTCTCCACCAAGAAAATTGCCAAACTGCATCATGCGAGTGTCATAACAGCTAAAAGAATACGTAATGAAGTCCATCCATCCATTTAATAGCCAAGAGGAGGACATCCAGGCAAAATATTGGAGTCAACAAGTCAGCTTATCTCAAAGGTCTATCAGTCCTTGAGAGGCAAACATTGACGTAGAGGTGGCTTATATGCTTCATAACAGTGAGATCAAAAATGTCCATGCAAGCACCATGCAACACACGTAACACAAGTCTGGAACAGTGGCCCCAAAAAGGTAAAGAAGCCTTGACTTCAATATTGTCATAAGAAGTGTCCGGTCAAGTTTGCAAAAGAGAACACCAATGGGACAGTAGAAATTGGAAATTAATGATTTGGAGCAATGAGATAAAAGTAGTGGTGCGTGAACTCACAGATACCTGGGATTGGCGGGTCTAACTGGGTTTAAAAAAAAAAATTCTGGTCCAGAAATGATCCCAGATATCTGGTCAGATACCGGTCCCCATACAAGTCTATGGGGACCAGAATCCAGTGCTTATAAATGGTGATAGAAGGAATAGAGGGATTGGAGCAAGCATGTTATACTTACCAGTGTCAGGCGCAGCTATAACTTCTTCCCGGGTAGCTCATTTTACTTCTGGGGCTGTTTGTTATCCTTCATACATGTTTACTCCTTCCCAGTCAGACGCGCTCCCAGCCTGTGTGACAGCGTGTCTGACTGCAGCAAATTACTGACTCTGCAGGTTTATATCGTGGTGTAAAAAATAAATAAATAAAATAATTGGCATAGGATCCCCTCGTATTATAATACCCAGCACAGATAAAGCATGCTGCTACAGGCTGCAGCCCCGAGCTGTGTATCAAAATAAGAGAAACTGCATGTGGCTGCTTAAAAAAATTATTTAAATAATTTTAAAAAATGGTTTTCGGTTCCCCCTAATTGTGATTCCCAGCCATGACAAAGCTTACAGCTGAGGGCTGGTATTTTCAGGCTGGGGCGGCCCATGGTTATTGAGCCCCCCCAACCTAAAAATAGCAGCCTGGAGCCGCCCAGGATTGTCGCATCTATTAGATGTGACAATCCCGGAACTTTACCCGGCTCATCTTGATTGCCTTGGTGCTGTGCAATTGGGGTAATAAGTGGTTAATAACTTCCCACAGATGCCAATAGGCCCTAGATTAGTAATGGGAGGCGTCTATGACATCGCCTTCATTACTATTCTCAAAGTTAAAAGAAATAATCACAAACACCAAATAAATCCTTTATTTTAAATAAAAATACAAAAAAAACTTCACCCTCTTTCTCACTTTTATTAACTCCCAAAACACTCTGACATAATCCACAAGAGGGTTATGTCAGACCCTGAGAACTCCGGGGTCGGTACTTGGGTATTTTTGAAACTGTGTGCATCTGGACTTTTACAGTCCGGGTCCACCCATCACTAGTAAGACAATAAACAAGGCTCTGATGGGTGCAAATGGGTATGGAAGAAAGAAAGGATAAATGGGCTAATGGATCGAGAAGTTGACGGAATGGTCAAGTTCTATGGACAAAGCCAAATGATAGGGAGTTGTTTCATAACCAAAGGCATTGGATACTTGACCAGGGTCGCTGGTGGTTTCAATGCTTATCTAAATATGGGGTATCCTACAAGATGAGTTACTTTGAACACTCGAGAACTAGTGGTATAAAAAGGATGGCATCGTGTTCCAGTAGTACAACGACCCAAAACATACATTGAGAATGGTAAAGAAATGGCTTAATTACAATGAAATAGAGGTGTTGGATTGGCCCCCGCAGTCCCCAGACCTCAACCCCTTTGAACATTTGTGGGTGGAGTTGAAGAAAAAGCAGTATACATACCCAAGTGAGTCAACCAGTATGCACCAACATTGGGAACGTGTAGAAGAGACCTGGGATCAGATTTTGGTCGAGACATGGTGATTGAGAGCATGGCCAAATGGATTCAGGCAGTGTTGAAAGCCAAAGATGGATTTTCAAAATACTAACAAAATAATAAAAATGTAAATGTAGATTTTTAGGAGCAAAACAGTGACAATGTTGTGACATAACAAGAATCTGCATATCTAATCACATGCTAAATAGTTGCAAATCAAATTTATGTACAAGATAGCCAAGATGATTGTCTATAAAATTAATTTAGTCTTACATTCGAGGCTTTAGTAGATTGTGAGATATGGAGTTTGAAAGTCAAAAGTTCAAAACATTGTTACCCTTTTGCTCATCAGCTTTTCTAGAGGTATTTAGGTCATCAACATCATTGAGGGTATTTGTAAGGCAAGAATGATTAGGTGTAATTCCAGATGGAGTGATTTTGCAGCTCAGTCTTTTTAAAGGTTACAAAATATTTTTTTTCATAGAAGCATCACATTCATTAACTGCTTCCTCTCGTCATGTGAGAATGTAAATTAATATCTTATTTCATAAGAGGATTTATTCTGCATTTTTGGACTCTTACAAATCCTAACAGTTTGTTTGGGTTTTTTTTATGCAAAAAGTAGATTGTTGCCATACAAATACTTTATCCTAATATAATTCAACAGGAAGCAATCATTGTACCCGGCTTTGTGTATAGGTCAGAATCCCATTAAATCTTTTACACCGTGGATCATACATATCCACTGTTAGGTGCACAGTTATGAGATATACTATACAGTATTCATCGTCTTCTCCCTAGCCGAGTGATGCTATTATATTTGAACGACATACCTGTGGCATTTTACAGCCTTTTAAATTGTGACTGCCTCCAGATGTAAGGGTGGAATTCTGTCTAGGGAAAGATTGTGCTATTTCTTTACCTCCTCATAAAAATATGTTCAAAGCAAACATATTGCACCCAGACTACTGAATGATACAAACAGAAATAGTTTATATGCTATCTGTGAAAGAAAGGATTTTCTGTGCCAGAAATAAAAAGATTATGGGAATAATTTAATTTTAGATCTTAAATTTTAATTAAAAACTAGCAATGCTGTGAATAGAATGAAATGAATTGTCTATAACACACTGGCCCTCATTCATCAAGATGTTTTAGCCAAAAATCTGTCATAAAACACTTTGCTAAATCTCAAAATTTTTTTGCAACTAATTTTGCAAAAATATTCTGAACTAGAGATGAGGGAGTACCATAATATTCATAATCGCTACACTCGTAACGAGTACTTTGTAATACTCGCGTATTCGTTTCGAATAGCGAGTGCAATGCAAGTCAATGGGAAATGCGAGTAATTTTCTGCTGGACCGAACAAGCAGGTCTGGGGTCCTCAGGAAAAGGCTGAGATGGATGGGGAAAGTGATGAAACTGAATGGGGAGAGCCTGGAAAATATTCTCTCTCTCTCTCTCTCTGTCTCTCTCTCACTCTTACTCTGCTCTGCTCTACTTCGCTCCCCATCCGCTTACCCCCAGTAAGTAAGTAAGTATGAAGCGCGGCCAGCCAATCACAGTAACGACACAAATAAGATGCCCGTGGTATTACTGTGATTGGTTAAGAAGCCCAACATGTTTAGTGGCTGCCCTTAGAAATCCACAAAATTGTTGTCTGCCGTGAGGTGTATGCTAATAATGCTAACTATAGTGCTGAATGATCAAAATATATATTGAGTAAAAAGTTAAAAAAAAGTACTGAGTAAAAGTGTTTGTCCCATAAATGTAGCATGTGTAATTTATATAAGTAGAGAGACTCTCACCTAGGTCCTATAGTCAAATCCCCATTATTGATTTAGACTTGTGTAGACACTACCCTTTCTACAAAACGGTAACCATAGTGTTATCAAAAAATGGAAAGAGAGGAAAGTAAAAGGTTACCTTTAACACAGTTCCAGAGGGAGGAGGGTAAGTTAAACTTAAGGCCCAATCACACACAACGACTTACCAGCAATCCCGACAATGATACGAACTGATAGGGATCGCTGGTAAGTCGCTGGGAGGTTGCTAGTGAGCTCTCCCACAGTCAGACCTTACTAACGACACAGTAACGATGATCAACTTGTATAACGATCTTGGTGGGCGTTGTTACCCTGTTAGGAGGTCGTTGGAAGGCATGAAACACAGTGTTGCATCCTGCCCAGCAGGACATCGCCTTTGAAGAAAATGGTCCGGACCATTCGGCAAGGACTAGCGATCTCACAGCAGGGGCCTGATCGCTGGTAGGTGTCACATAATGAGATTGCTGGCGAGATCGTTGCTACGTCACAGAAACTGTGACTCAACAATGATCTCGTTAGCGATCTCGTTGTGTGTGACGGGGCCTTTACAGACAAAGCTCCAATAGGCAAATTCACTAAAAGATAGAGAACGATCACATAAAATCCAAACAAGACATTTATCTGTAGACAGTTGCCCTGTACTGAAAAGTGGCAAGAACCCCAAAACAGCTACCTACAAAGAGTTGTCTGGTTCAGCTTCTATTATAAATTTCTTTTGCTTTCAGAGGGAGCTCATTTACATATTTTCTCATGGACCATAATCTCTTAAATTACAAGGCAAATAAATTCACGACTTGCTTAAGCTTACAAAAGCAATCCGGAAGCTTAAAATGAGTGTGCTTTTGAAAAATTACAAAAGGAAATTGAGTGTCTCACCAAGATCTTACAAGTCCCATGTAATATAAAGACTGTCTCTATATTAGGATTGCATATATCTATAATAACATATAAGCCCGTAATTGGCCTTGTGGGCATATAATAACAACTCAATTACTCTGACTGTTTAAAGAAAAACTACAAAGTTTAAAAATTTAAACTGCATTAAGCAGGTAGACATCCAAAGAAGCTTCTAGCACTAAAAAAACATTTATTTGAGGTTTTATTGGTGCGAACCCATTTTGAGCTTAATGGGGAAAATATTAGGCAAAATCTCTGAAAGAAATGATATGCTGCATTTGAAAGAAAAAAAAATGCATCGTGGGTCACTAACTGCAAAGAAAGAAAAATGCACAATGCTGAGATGTTAAAAATCTAATTTATTTTTACTGTTTTTGCTTAAAAAAACACATGGAAAAATAACGCTTAAAGAAATGGAACATATGAAAGAGCGCTAAGGCGTTTATTTTTTTTAAATATAACACTTGAACCCAGGGCCGCCATCAGGACATTACTACTGTGCCTGGTGTAGGGGGCCCAGTGAAGAGAGGGGGCCCGGCCAGGCCCGGGGTAATTAACTCTATTAAGCACCCTGCAGGACGGGCCCCTTCTCTTCACCAGGCCCCAGTCAGAGCAGCAGCAGAGAGGCCCAACGGTGTCGCTTCACTTCCTTACATGACTAATTTGCATGCGACGGGGCGGAGAATGCAAATTAGCTATGTGCTGGAATGGAGGCAGAGTGATTGGAGCAGAGCAGGCCGCGTCATCGCTGGGCCTTGCAGCAGTGTGGTGAGGTCATCACTCTGAGACCTCATTACACTCCTGCAAGTAACAGCGGCAGAGGTGGCGAGGATGCGGGAGCCAGCGGGACAGGTAAGCGCTGTGAGCTGAAGACATCCGCCAGGGGGTGTGTGAGGTGGTGAGGTGGCCCGCCCACTCATCTCAGCCCGGGGGGGCCCGCTCATCTCATCCCGGGGGGGCCCGATTGTCTGAGACTGGGGGGGTGGTGAGGCGGCCCGCCCGCTCATCTCTGCCGGGGGGGGTGAGGCGGCCTGCCCGCTCATCTCAGCCCGGATGGGGGGGTGAGGTGGCCCGCCCGCTCATCTCAGCCCGGGGGAGGTGAGGTGGCCCGCACGCTCATCTCAGCCCGGGGTGGGGTGAGGTGGCCTCTCCGCCCATCTCAGATGGGGGGGGTGAGGTGGGCCGCCTGCCCACTGATTTCAGCCCGGGGGGGCCAACTTACCAATCCCAATTTGTTTTATTATTATTATTATTATTAATATTTTACATGGGTAATCATAAGAAAAAATCATCAAGGAAAATACCTTGTTTCTCCAAAAATAAGCCTTACCCTGTAAATAAGCCCTGGTCGCGGTTCAATAATGAAGTGTCCATGTAGCTAAAAAAGTTAAAGAATACTGCAGGAAACTTCATTATAGAAAGAAGATATCCCCAAAAGAGAGAAAAAGAAGACAGAAGAAGCCGCAATCTTACAGATGCCGAATAGGTGGACCTGCAGTGGAACGCACACCTACACACATTAGATCACACACCCACACACATAAGTTTGCACGCCCACACACATTAAATCGTATACCCACACACATCAGCTCGCACACACATCAGATCACACACCCACACACATCAGATCGCACACCCACACACATCAAATCGCACACCCACACACATCAAATCACACATACACACATCAAATCGCACACACACACACACACATTAGCTCTCACTGATGCATTCCACCGCAGCTCCTCTATGCATTCCACTGCAGCTGCTCTATGCGTTCCACTGCAGTGTGTGCCATCTTCCCCCGCCGAAATCAATCGGTATCGCCGGATGTGGTGATTCTGTGTGTGCGATCTGATGTGTGTGTGTGCGATTTGATATGTTTGTGCAATCTGATGTGTGTGTATGAGTGTGTGTGTGTGTGTATGAGTATGTGTGTGATCTGATGTATGTGAGTGTTGGCCAGAGGCAGGAGAGGACCGCATGGAGCACACCTTCTGGGAGTGCCTGCCGAAGATAGCAGAAGGACCTGGGAGCCACACAGACATCTGGGGTCTGGTAAGCATTATTCTCCTTGGAAGGGGGTCTGCTTTTTGGGGGGGTAAACTCTCCCCCCCAACTGTGTTTCCCCGAGAATAAGCCCTACCCTGAAAATAAGCCCTACCCTGAAAATAAGCCCTAGTGCATTTTTCTGGGCAAAAAATAATATAAGACAGTGTATTATTTTCAGAGAAACACAGTAGCAAAAAAAATGTATAAAAGGCAACATTATGTGAATTATATTGGCCAAAGAAAGAAAGTCTCTTCTCAGAATTCACACCAGGAAGATCTTTTCTTAGATGTTCTTTAGCATAAACAGTGCCAAATTTACATATTTAGAATATGTAACCAAATGTTTATTTTCCCCAGCATATACTGCAAGTATGATTAGAAATATCTATGGGAAGTTTAAAGTCATATGGGCTTCATACACATTAGATGAAAGTAAGCCGAACCCACTGATTATAGCTGAACCAGCCAACAATCTGGTATGAAGTGTGAGGGCCTCCCAACTCTACCGTGACAGTTGATGTAGGGGGGAAAGAGAAAGATTGAGCAGTTGGAGCTTTGCTTTCTGGGGAGATAAGCTACAGCCAAAGATGTCAGGCAATGACTTTCTTCCTCCTTACCAAAGAAAATACATGAGAGCTTTCTTATGCTTACTCTTTGCTTATTAACTTTCTCTAACACAACTGATTGATTTTAAATTGAACCTTATTAATCAAAATCCATTTTACATACTGTGTGCAGGGTAATCAGTGTTATTACCTTGGTAACTACTTAAAAATAACTTCTTGAATCTGAATTCTGGCATAATTACAGAGGTCTGTACAGTAAACTCTTTACAATTTCCAATATATCTGCATAAATTTGACCCAAAACTACCTTAAAATTTCACACAGGTCCTATGGGCAGACAAAGATAGCAAAGTAAAAAATATTAGACTTTGTCATTTTTTTGAAATGTGGAAAATTATGCAATGTCTATGAGTTGCAAAAGTATGTGATCATTTAAGATAAGCAAATACTAAATTTGAAGGTAAAATCAGTCTGGTGTTTTCAATCAATGGGATGAAAATCAAGTGTGAGTAGGTTACCTGTTTTATTCAACTTTTGAAGTACCAAGCTTCAAACAAGATTTTTTGTTTTTGCACTTTCATTTTTTCTTTCCCTTCTTCCAAAAGCTGTAATTTTTTTTATTTTCCCACTATTAAAGCCATATGAAGTCTTGTTCTGCGATTAGTTGAACTTTTGAATGACACCATTCATTTTATCATACAGTGGACTAGAAAATGGGAAAAATACTCCAAGTGACGCAAAATTGCGTTTCTGAGATTTCAATGTACTTTATCAGGCTAAAAATCAAAATTGAAGAATTGCCGGCACTTCCTAACCTGAAGATCTGAACTGGTGCAAACTGAACATAGTATACATTATCCAAAATAACAGTTGCACTCAAGTAAAGGGGAGGGAAAAATAACTGAAGGATGTAAATAGTGAATATTGAAATGAGAATATGCATTGCTGCCCAGAAAACATGAAAAAATTGAGGAAAAAATGAGTTATTTTGCAAATAAAATTGTCTAAATATACTTGAGCCCAGTTACCACGCCAATGTATAACTCTCAACTGGGTTCTAATCTAAATTTTTGCCTCTTTCCTTGTCAATTCTGACCTTTAATATGGACTAGAAAAGAACCTGCAAAATAAAAATGAAAACTCCTGAGGTCACTGGGAGGAGTGCACAGACAAAGGACATGACTTCATAATACAAAATAGAAGAATTGCCGGCACTTCCTAAACTGAAGGTCTGAACTGGTGCAAACTGAACGTAGTATACATTATCCAAAATACCAGTTGCACTCAAGTAAAGAGGGAAAAATAACCGAATATTGAAATGAGATATGCATTGCTGCCCAGAAAACATGAAAAAAAATGAGAAAAAAATACTTATTTTGCACATAAACTTGGCATAATTTACTTGAGCCCAGTTACCACACCAAGGTATAACGCTCAACTGGGTCCTAATCTAAATTTCTGCCTCTTTTTGGGTATATATGGGCTTGTGATTTTTTTTCCTGATGAAGGAGATTGAAATCTCAGAAACACGTTGTCAAAAAAAATCACCATTTATTAATCTTCGGATCAGTGGTTCTTTAATGGCACCACAGCTTTTCCCTTTCATCCTCCCAATCAGATCAAAAGAAAATGTTAGGACATCTGTCCATGATAAATTTCAAGAGAATGTGGGTCATGAAGCAAGACAACAACTACAAATACATAAGTCTTTCTACAAATGAATGGTTAAAGTTGAATAAAGGCAAAGTTTTATAACGGCCAAGTCAAAGTCCTGACCTGAAGTGAGCAGTGCATAGGAGAAAACTCACTGACATAACACAGTTGAAGCTGTTTTGTAGGGAAGAATGGGCAAAAATACTGAAAGCAAAAGTTCACATACACTAGTTTTGCCATTGACAGAAAGATATTAGATTATTTTCCTCATCTAAAAGTGACAAAGTCTAATCTTTTTAACTCATTTGTTTGATTTGGTTCTCACTATCTACTCTATCTACTTTTGTATCAACTTTATACAGAAATATTTCAAATTCTGAAGGATTTCAAGCATCACTGAAAGGCCAAACATCTAATTGTTTTCTTTGTGAGCAATTATGAAATCACAAAATCCCAAATAACTTTCGAACTTGGCTTGATTCAGAATATTTTCCAATGACATATTATACACAGATGAAAGTTAAAGATTGTTTTGCAATGCACTACTTTCTACAGTGAAATAAAGATATTTCAGCTCACCTGCCGACTCCACTGCTGTGATCTCCTGGGTGCACGGATCCGCTGGAAGGTCCAGGCCAGCCAAGGTAATGGGAAAATAGAACGAAGGAAGGAGGGATCCAGCACAAATCCTCGTGGTTAAAAGTAAAAAAAATCCTTTATTTCAAAAATTTAAAAGATCATCAGAGACCCGAAGTAGGGAACATATTTACAGTGGGCGCATAGGCAAACTTTACGCGTTTCGGACTGGGGGGGTAAAAACAACGGAGTCCTTAATCATAAGTGACCTATGCTTAGCTGGAAGCAACTCATATAGGGGAGGAAATGAAATACACACCAGGAAAAAGGGATACTTAAATTAAATACCAGACATCCGCATGGTCTGAATTATCGTTCCGATTTGAGATATATTTTCTGATTATTTATTCTGTCCATTCCCTCCATCATACCCCCTCCCTCTCCCCTCCCCACCCTGTACAGCACATTATCACATCAGGATTCCTGCATAAATCATCTAGCCCGCATATTTATTTGTGAGATATTGTCATCTTTCAGATTGGCTTTTTTGCCATTGACATTATATGTATTTCACTTATATACATTTACCTTCACCCCTTTTTTTTTTTTTTTGTTTCTCCCCCCCTCCTAGATTTGCATTACATCACCACATAGGGATATTAGTATGGATTATTATGCCCGTATTTTTTATGCATAAGGTCTTGCCTTTGTTCAGATTGACATTTAAATTGACATCTTTATCATCAACATCTTATACAATTCATATTTATTTATACGCATATATGTATATATATATTTTTCTACTTACTAATTATCTTGCCTTTTGTCGGATTTTATCTTACAATCATTTTGTATGGTGTTCATTCTTTTATCAGCTTATATTGATTTTCGTTTATTTGCTGTGGTTAGGGAAGGCTTG
This sequence comes from Anomaloglossus baeobatrachus, assembly GCF_048569485.1. NCBI lineage: Eukaryota > Metazoa > Chordata > Amphibia > Anura > Aromobatidae > Anomaloglossus > Anomaloglossus baeobatrachus. The sequence goes on along the minus strand of NC_134354.1, from coordinate 175,760,880 downwards.
CTTTTTTGTTTATAACCCAATTATTCCCATGTGATTTTTTGGCTAAGATTTTTCTACATTTGGATGTCTATTTGTATATGACAATATGTTGTATATTTATATATCTATCTCATGTATGTTGAGTGTCCTTTTCTCTCTTAATTGAAGTGGGTACAGGTGGTTTGGTTTGTTCCTTCCACCTATGGACTTTTTTCACTTCCGCCCCCTTTTTCCTGGTGTGTATTTCATTTCCTCCCCTATATGAGTTGCTTCCAGCTAAGCATAGGTCACTTATGATTAAGGACTCCGTTGTTTTTACCCCCCCAGTCCGAAACGCGTAAAGTTTGCCTATGCGCCCACTGTAAATATGTTCCCTACTTCGGGTCTCTGATGATCTTTTAAATTTTTGAAATAAAGGATGTTTTTTTACTTTTAACCACGAGGATTTGTGCTGGATCCCTCCTTCCTTCGTTCTATTTTCCCACTACTTTCTACAGTGTATGGTTTACAAATGACTTGCAATATTTGTCTTTTTAATTTTCTTCCTTTCTACGGGCAATTTTTTTGATTAGATAATGGAGTTTCAATCATAGTGATCTCAAATGTTCTGGCAGTCAATTGCTATGGATGAATTGCCACCAAGGGATGGGAAATAATTAGTGAGGATCCATAGAAACTATCACTGGGGTAGCACTGGGGAATGCAAAAAAGTATTTTAGAAGGCACTCTCTACATTTTAGAAAATCCCTTTAAATGAAAAATCATCTAATCCTTTAGTGAAATATTTACAATGTGTTATAACCTTAAATACCAACAAACAGGGAATTGTATTCTCCCTTGAGTGAAATTAGCAATTATATATGTATACAAACAGGACACAAATATTTTTTCTTTTATGTGAAATCTATACTCAGATTGAAAGTGTTCTGGAAGGATTTTGCAGATTAAATAAAATAGTACGGATTCCAAAATGGTATTTTGGCTCCAATTCAATTAAACAATGTAACGTAGTTGCCAAAACAAAGAAGGAAAAACTAAACAACATCCTTTATTACAATAAAGTATTAAAGAAAAAGCACTCAGGCTGTTAGGATCTTTTACATTTTAATGACCCCACTTGACCATCTGTTAAGTTAATCGCAAAGTCAAAAACTTTTATTGGAAAGAAAACACATTTAGGTTTAGGAAATTCTAAGGAATCTTACTTTTCTAGTTAAAAAAAAGATCTTTGTGGTTAACAAAAAGGAAACTGATACACAGGTTATACAGTTATAAAAACTGAAAAAAAAGTTAAGTTCAGGCCTGTGTGTATTCTATTTCTTCTTTTTCCTCCTAATAATCATTTAATATGCATAGTTGCCATGTATCAAACTGCACGAAATTAGAAACTAAATAGAACTACAGAATTGACACTGACCATGCACAACTCAGCTTCTGTGTCCAATCTAATGATAGCTCAATAACTGACTGACCTGAAGAGCGTTAATAAGCATCTATGTTTTCAGAAACACTTATCATTACTGAAGAACATGAACTAACAATGTAAACAGTCTGGCTGTTTTTTCATGAATGGATGGTAATAACAGAAGATTCATGTGCAAGAACTGTATTTGGGTTCCTTGATTTTGTATCATCTAAGTAGATGGCACATATGGTATATCCACCCTAAAGCATGGCTTCCTAAACACGTTTCAGTGTCACATCACTGTAGCTGGTGTAATATAACTGGTATTCTGTAGGTAAAAATGCTGTTTACCTGGAGCCACAAAGGTCAGAAAATATTTGCATATAGCTCTAGCATAGGTCTTCCAAACCTTTCTTTCTATGTGCGCACACTGTAGTTTTGTTTCTTCATCAAAACATGCAGCCTCTGGCAGAAAAACACACATCTGGCCAAAAAAACACATAAAAAAACATGCATTTTTGATGCGTTCTTGTCAGGTTTTTTGGTGCGTTTGTGCCCATGCATTTTTTCCACTATATTTAATGGAAAAACTCAGGTCAAAAAAGCAGAAATAATTGACATGCTGCTTCTTTTTTTCTGAAAACAAAACTGCAAGGAAAATAGAAGCAATGTGGCCACAGCCTTTCTGAATTCCATAGACTTTGCTAAGAAAGCAAATACATGCACTTTAGGGCAACAAATAGCACCCAAAACTGCACTAAAAACACATAAAAAACTGCGCTGTGTGCACAGGGCCTTACTGTGAAAGCCACACACATCTCTGAGAAATGGTCAGAAGCCACATTTAGCTACCTCTCCCTAGTAATGACACCCAGAGTATTGAATAAAGATAGCTAAAGCTCCCAAAAAATAGTACACTGAGATCTTGTGTCCCCTGATGATGTCCTCCATGTTGCTGTTGATTCTAAACTTATAGAGAAACTTAAGGCTATGTCCGCACGTTGCTTTTTACCTGCTTTTTACCTGCTTTTTTGCTGCTTTTTCAACTGCAGCGTTTAATGCCAAAATGGTTGTGTTCTGCTTTTCAAGCAAAGTCTATGGGAATTTGGGTTTCTTGTCCGCACTATGCAGTTCAAACTGCTGCCTTTTTGTTGCAGAACTTTGGTCAAAAACTCAGCTTTGCAGTGCAAAACCCAAATGGCAAAAACAATTGACCTGTCAATTGTTTTTGCCATTTGGGTTTTGCACTGCAAGGGTATGTGCGCACGTTGCTTTTTACCTGCTTTTTACCTGCTTTTTTGCTGCTTTTTCTTCTGCGCTGTTTAATGCCAAAATGGATGTGTTCTTCTATTCAAGCAAAGTCTATGGGAATTTGGGTTTCTTGTTCACACTATGTTGTTCAAAATGCTGCCTTTTTGTGGCAGAACTTTGGTCAAAAACTCAGCTTTGCAGTGCAAAACCCAAATGGCAAAAACAATTGACATGTTGCTTCTTTGAAAAGCTGAGTTTTTGACCAAAGTTCTGCCTCAAAAAGGCAGCATTTTGAACAACATAGTGTGAACAAGAAACCCAAATTCCCATAGACTTTGCTTGAATAGAAGAACACATCCATTTTGGCATTAAACAGCGCAGAAGAAAAAGCAGCAAAAAAGCAGGTAAAAAGCAGGTAAAAAGCAACGTGCGCACATACCCCAAAGCTGAGTTTTTGACCAAAGTTCTGCAACAAAAAGGCAGCAGTTTGAACTGCATAGTGCGGACAAGAAACCCAAATTCCCATAGACTTTGCTTGAAAAGCAGAACACAACCAGTTTGGCATTAAACGCTGCAGTTGAAAAAGCAGCAAAAAAGCAGGTAAAAAGCAGGTAAAAAGCAACGTGCGGACATAGCCTTAAGGGGTTTTCCAGCTTCTTTTGACTTTTTTTTTTATTACCCTATTGGGCTACATTGGGGTATGTAAGTAGATAGTCACCACTTACCTGCCCTGCTGTCAGCCCCTCTCCCCCGACTCAGAGTGGTCATGTGACCGCTCCTGCCATGATTTTGCTGCTTCCGGTCATTTCATGTCAACATGGGCAGGACCATGTTGACATGCAAATCTGGAACAGCTTGTCACCTCCCTGCTGGGCGGCTACCATGCGATGAGCCCCGCCCCCCTTCCCTGCACCCTCCCACACATTCCCCCGCACCCCTTACTCTCCCCGCAACCTCCCCCTGCACTGCTGTGGGGTCCGTGACCTGGGGGAGGGGCCTGGCGGTGGCTGCCGTGGTGTCAGCGCCAGCACCGGGCCCCCTGCTCAAGATCGCACATTCAAATATACCGGCACCACAGATCACAGATGCTGGTACATTTGAAAGCGCTGATGAGAAGCAGCGCAGCACTGCTTCTCATCACTGTCCCGCTGTCTGTGCTCTCTTCAGCACAGCGGTGACGTCACTACTGTGCTGATATGTCCAGAGCACAGACAGCGTGCGAACGTGCAGGAGCGGCGGGGACCGAGAACGGGTGAGTATGTACTCCCTACATGTGTTCCCTATGGGGGTAGGTGGGGTCAGTACAGAGCACCGTGTGTTCATGCGGTGCAGAGCCATATGTGTGTGTGTGTGCGGTGCAGAGCCCTAAGTGTGTATGGGGTGCAGAGCCCTATGTGCGTGTACGGTGCAGAGCCCTATGTGCGTGTGCAGTACAGAACCCTATGTGCATGTGCGGTGCAGAGCCCTATGTGCGTGTGCGGTGCAGAGCCCTATGTGCATGTGCGGTGCAGAGTCCAATGTGCGTGTGCGATGCAGAGTCCGATGTGCGTGTGTGGTGCAGAGCCCTATGTGCGTGTGGGGTGCAGAGCCCTATGTGCGTGTGGGGTGCAGACCCCTATGTGCATGTGCGGTGCAGAGCCTGATGTGCGTGTGCGGTGCAGAGCCCGATGTGCGTGTGCGGTGCAGAGCCATATGTGCGTGTGCGGTGCAGAGCCCTATGTGCATATGCGGTGCAGAGTTCTATGTGCGTATGCAGTGCAGAGCCCTATGTGCGTGTGCGGTGCAGAGCCCGATGTGCGTGTGCGGTGCAGAGCCCGATGTGCATGTGCGGTGCAGAGCCCGATGTGCGTGTGCGGTGCAGAGCCTGATGTGTGGGGTGCAAAGCCCGATGTGGTGTGGGGTGCAGAGCCCGATGTGGTGTGACGTGCAGAGCCCGATGTGGTGTGGGGTGCAGAGCCCGATGTGGTGGGGAGTGCAGAGCCCGATGTGGTGTCGGGTGCAGAGCCCGATGTGGTGTGGGGTGCAGAGCCCGATGTGTGTGTGGGGGGTGCAGAGCCCGATGTGGGGCTGTTATTTGCAATGCTGTAGTGATAACAGGTCAGGTGCTGGGGAAGAATACAGACAGGGAATGTGTGTGCAGGGGGCGGGCAGAGGGCGAGGCTGGACACTGAGGCTGGGCGGTGCCAGCTGTGACTGGGAGGTTTGGCACAGGAAGTGGTCAGTTTGCTAGAGCTGAATGTAAACAAAGAGCTGCAGAGAATAAAGGGTGAATTCAAGAGGAACAAAAGTTAGAAAACAAAAAATAACAATGTAGGGGTGTTTTATATGACAATACAGCACAGATTAGCTTACCAAAAATTTTTGAGTTTATATCGGACAACTCCTTTAAGCTATAGAGAGGGATAGTAAAGAAGGAATCTATCGCTGTGTACTCTGAATTAATCTTAATAATATGGTATTTTTTATTTTTATAGAATCAATATATTCTGCAGCACTTTGTAATGTCTTTTCTTGCTTTTACAACTGTGGCGCTCTTGCGGCTTCAGGCGTCACAGGGTACTGCACCTCACTTAAGGTGCAATATTCATCTTGGATACTGAGGAGGTCATCACTGGCAACAACCACAACCACATTCACAAACACATAACATAGGGGTTCTGTAACTGGGACTGGGCTAGGGTAGGTGCTGAGGTGGCCACCACGAGGTATGGGACTTCATGCCCCCTAGTTCAGGGACCCTGGAGGCGGGGCTTAAACAAGGGGAAGTTAGGAGCAATCCTTCACACAATGGGCAGTTAGCACCGGACAGCATCCGAGTAAGGACGTACTTAGGAACAAGCACAGACATGAACAGTTCGGGGCCCGTGGTCTGGAGCCGGATGCTCGACCCGGGTTCTTAAAAAAAGAAGGGAAATTCCAGGGTTCGTGGGGAGTGCAGAAGGCACCCGTGACCCATTCCACGGCCCAGGAGCTGGGGTGGAGGGAAACCATCATAAGGAGATGCACAGAAGGAAACACCAGCCCCTGACCTCCGAAGTATCCAGGATTGGCTGAAGCCCATCACAGTGTAGCTTGATACTCCAACGGCAGTGTTTGAGCAGTGAGTAAAGACCTTGAACTGCACCTTCTGTGTTGTCCCATCACTGCTGGCACCCTCACCCTCAAGCCCCTACGCTGTAAGGCGAATACTATCACCACCATCCTCCCTGGGACCACAGCTCTGACATCCGAGCTGCGTTGTCATTCGCCCCAGCAGAGAAGTCCCGCAGCGGCGGCTAATACTGGCTGCACACTACAGGTGGCGTCACGAACAACTACATCCATGTTCCCCATCCCCAGCCATTTTATTTACACCCAGGGTCACGGAATCGGGCAAGGCGACCGCGGAGAAGCACTGCGGCCCGGTGAAAAGTAACCCCCACCCCGTGGGCGCGTCACAACTACTCTCTGAATTGTAGATTAACACATAGTTCAACACAAACCAAGAGGAGTGAGGGCCCGGCTAAGAAGGTTACCATCTATTTTGATGTAGGGTGGGGACACACAGGGTAAAAGGTAAAGATACAGTTCCTGTCTGTAATGTCCAGCCATCAGTATAATAATTAACGCCATTCAAATAATGCTGCATGAACAAGTCACCAGCCATTACTTGTACAAGTACGGTATTAGAACAGTCTAAACAAATGTCTTTTTAGGGCACGGTTGAAACTATTGATACTTAAGGGGGCTTTACACGCTACGATACCGTTAATATTTGGTCGTCGGGGTCAAGTTGTTAGTGACGCACATCCGGCGTCATTAACGATATCGCAGCGTGTGACACTGACCAGCGACCTTAACCCCTTCAGCCCCCAGCCTGTTTTCACCTTAAAGACCCGGCCATTTTTTGCAATTTTGACCAGTGTCACTTCAACGGATCCTGGCGATTCTGACACTGTTTTTTCGTGACATATTGTACTTCATGTCAGTGGTAAATTTAGGCCGATATGTTTTGCATTTATTTGTGAAAATTTCGGAAATTTGGCGAAAATTTTGAAAATTTCACAATTTTCAAAATTTGAAATGTTATGCGCATAAATCTGAGAGATATGTCACACAAAATAGTTACTAAATAACATTTCCCACTTGTCTTTACACCAGCGCAATTTTTAAAAAAAAAAAAAAAAATTCTGTTAGTAAGTTAGAAGGGTTCAAAGTTCATCAGCAATTTCTCATTTTTCCAACAAAATTTACAAAAAAAATTTTTTATGTACCACATCACATTTGGAGTGATTTGAGAAACCTAGGCGACAGAAAATACCCAAAAGTGACCACATTCTAAAATCTGCACCCCTCACTCTGCTCAAAACCACATCCAAGAAGTTTATTAACCCTTTAGGAGCTTCACAGCAACCAAAGCAATGTAGAAGAAAAAATGAAAATTTTACTTTTTTAACACTAAAATGTTACTTTAGCCATAAATATTAGTATTTTCACAAGGGTATCAGGAAAAATGTATCATAAAATGTATCGTGCATTTTCTCCTGAGTATGCAGATACCTCATATGTGGTGGAAATCAAATGTTTGGGCACACGGCAGGACTCGGAAGGCAAGGAGCGCCATTTGAATTTTTGAGTGCAAAATTAGCTGCACTCATTAGCGGACGCCATGTCGGGTTTGAAGACTCCCTGAGGTGCTTAAACAATGGAGCTCCCCCATAAGTGACCCCATTTTGGAAACTAGAGCCCTCAAATAATTTTTCTAGATGTTTGATGTGCACTTTGAACCCCTGGGGGCTTCACAGAAGTTTATAACATTGAGCTGTGAAAAGAAAAAACATTTTTTTTTACCACAAAACTGTTGCTTCAACCAGGTAGCTTTTTTTTATCACAAGGGTATCAGGAAAAAATGCACTATAAAATGTATTGTGCATTTTCTCCTGAGTACGCAGATACCCCATATGTGGTGGAAATCAAATGTTTGGGCACACGGCAGGACTCGGAAGGCAAGGAGCGCCATTTGAATTTTTGAGTGCAAAATTAGCTGCACTCATTAGCGGACGCCATGTCGGGTTTGAAGACTCCCTGAGGTGCTTAAACAATGGAGCTCCCCCATAAGTGACCCCATTTTGGAAACTAGAGCCCTCAAATATTTTTTCTAGATGTTTGATGTGCACTTTGAACCCCTGGGGGCTTCACAGAAGTTTATAATGTTGACCCGTGAAAAGAAAAAAAAATTTTTTTACCACAAAACTGTTGCTTCAACCAGGTAGCTTTTTTTATCACAAGGGTATCAGGAAAAAATGCACCATAAAATGTATTTTGCATTTTCTCCTGAGTACGCAGATACCTCATATGTGGTGGAAATCAAATATTTGGGCACACAGCAGGACTCGGAAGGCAAGGAGCGCCATTTCACAGCAAAATTGGTTGGAATTATTAGCGGACGCCATGTTGCGTTTGGAGACCCCCCCTGAGGTGCCTAAACAATGGAGCTTCCCCACAATTGACCCTATTTTGGAAACTAGAGCCCTCAAATAATTTTTCTAGATGTTTGATGTGCACTTTGAACCCCTGGGGGCTTCACAGACGTTTATAACGTTGAGCCGTGAAAAGAAAAAAAAAAATTTTTGCCGCAAAACTGTTGCTTCAACCAGGTAGCTTTTTTTTATCACAAGGGTATCAGGAAAAAATGCACCATAAAATGTATTGTGCATTTTCTCCTGAGTACGCAGATACCCCATATGTGGTGGAAATCAAATGTTTGGGCACACGGCAGGACTCGGAAGGCAAGGAGCGCCATTTCACAGCAAAATTGGTTGGAATGATTAGCGGACGCCATGTTGCGTTTGGAGACCCCCCTGAAGTGCCTAAACAATGGAGCTCCCCCCCAATTGACCCCATTTTGGAAACTAGACCCCTCATGGAATTTATCTAGCTGTTTAGTGAGCACTTTAAACCCCTGGAGGCTTCACAAACGTTTGTAATGTTCAGCCGTGAAAATATTTTATTCTTTTTTTTACCACAAAATTGTTTTTTCAAACAGGTAGCTTTTTTTTCACAAGAGTATCAGGAAAAAATGCACCATAAAATGTATTGTGCAATTTCTCCTGAGTACACAGGTACCCGATATGTGGTGGAAATCAATTGTTTGGGCGTACGGCGGGGCTCAGAAGAGAAGGAGCGCCATTTCACAGTAAAATTGATTGGATTTATTAGCAGACGCCATGTTGCATTTGGAGACCCCCTGAGGTGCCTAAACAATGGAGCTCCCCTACATGTGATCCCATTTTGGAAACTAGAACCCCCCCCCATACAAAAAAATTAGTTTGGCGAAATAAAAAATACAGACATCAGTAAAAAAAAAAAAATGAATAAAAAAAAAAATATGAGCGCCTGCCACTAAGACCAGTGCCAAACGTGAGAGCAATGCATGAGTCTCGCATCGCATCATCCACTCCAGTCTGGAAGCGAGCAACTGCGCTGGATAATGCGATGTGAGAGGGCGGGGCGGCAGATGAGAAAGGGCGCAGCGGATGGAAGATGGGAAAGGGCGCAGCGGATGGAGGAGCGGCAGAGGATGGGAAAGGGCGCAGCGGATGGATGATGGGAAATGGCGCAGCGGATGGAGGAGCGGCAGAGGATGGGGGGAGGGAGGTGAGATGGGGATACTTACCTTACAGGATGGATCTAGGCAGCAGGATCACAGCAGACAGAAGAGGCAGCAGATGAAGGAGGCAACAGATTGAGGAGTGTGAGAGGGGGCAGTAGATGAAGAGGATGGGAGAGAGCAGGCAGCAGATCGGGGAGGGGGGCAGAGTCTGATGGGAGAGAGAAATGGCACATGGAGGAGGGGGGGCCCTGGGGGGAGGGGGGCCCCCAGAACATGGAGGGGGAGGGTGTCTTGCAGCACATGTGGGGGGAGGGTGGCTTGCAGCACATGAAGGGGGAGGAGGTGTAGTGGCAATGGAGAAGGGCAGCCGATGAAGGAGGCGGCGGCGGCCGATCGGGAACAGTGGGGGCCGATTCGAGGGCAGCAGCGGCTGAAAAAGGTGGGTGCGATGACGGCAGGGACAGTGGTGAGCGTGGCAGCAGGGATAATGACAAATGTGGCGGCAGGGACAGTGGCGGGCGGGGTGATCAGAGACAGCGGTGGATCGGGAGCAGCGGCGGGGCGATCGGAGACAGCGGCGGGGCTGGCGGTGGTGATCGGAGCCGTGGCGGGGCTGGCGGTAACAGGTGGGGCGATCGGAGACAGCGTCGGGGCTGGGGCTGGTGGGCGGGGTGATCGGAGACAGCGGCAGGGCTGGCGCTGGTGGGCGGGGCGATCGGAGACAGCGGCGGGGCTGGCGGCGGTGGGCGGGGCGATCAGAGACAGCGGTGGTGCTGGCGGTGGCTGGCGGGGCGATCAGAGACAGCGGCGGGGCTGGCGGGGCGATCGGAGACAGTGGCGGGGCTGGGGCTGGCGGGTGGGGCGATCGGAGACAGCGGCGGGGCTGGTGGGCGGGGCGATCAGAGACAGCGGCGGGGCTGGCGGTGGCGATCGGAGCCGCAGCAGGGCTGGCGGTGGCGGGCGGGGCGATCAGAGACAGCGTCGGGGCTGGGGCTGGTGGGCGGGGCGATCGGAGACAGCGGCAGGGCTGGCGCTGGTGGGCGGGGCGATCAGAGACAGCGGCGGGGCTGGCGGCGGTGGGCGGGGCGATCAGAGACAGCGGTGGTGCTGGCGGTGGCTGGCGGGGCGATCGGAGACAGCGGCGGGGCTGGCGGGGCGATCGGAGACAGTGGCGGGGCTGGCGGTGGCGGGCGGGGCGATAGGAGACAGCGACGGGGCTGGCAGGGCGATCGGGGACAGGGGCGGGCGGCGGGGGCAGCAACTTACCGATGAGCACCCGCAGAGACCGCTCTCCTCGGCTTTCAGGGACGGACACAGGTCACCGGCACCAGATCCACGGTGATTGGAGAGGTCGGTCACAAGACCGGTCTCTCCAATCAGAGCTGGGGGCGGGTGAAGCACCGATCACCCAGCTCCAGCCAATGGCCAGTGCTACAGCAGCACTGATCAGGGCTGGATTTCAATGTTCCAGCCATTTTCAATGGCTGGAACATTACAGTGACTGTAATTGGCTGAGCGGCGTTCGTCAGCCAATCACAGCCTCTGTAGGTTCGGGGAGGAGGCACCACCCCTCCTGAGGTCAGGCAGAGATCCCCTCCTTCCCGAATCTACTGTTTAATTAAACAAATTGGACTCCCCGGGGCTCCAGGACCGCGATTTCGCCATGACGTACTGGGTACGTCATGGGTCGTTTAGCACCATGTCACCATGACATACCCAGTACGTCAAGGGTCGTTAAGGGGTTAAGCGACCTCAAAAATGGTGAAAATCGTTCACCATGGAGAGGTCGTCCCAAACTCAAAAATCGGTAAGGGTTGTTTATCCAGGTGGTTCATCGCTCATGCGGCAGCACACATCGCTCTGTGTGACACCGCAGGAGCGAGGAACGTCTCCTTACCTGCCACCGGCCGCAATGGGGAAGGAAGTAGGTGGGCTGGATGTTACGTCCTGCTCATCTCCGCCCCTCCGCTTTGATTGGCCGGCCGCTTAGTGACGTTGCGGTGACGTCGCTGTGATGCCGAACGTCCCTCCCCCTTCAAGGAGGGATTGTTCGGCAGTCACAGCGACGTCGCCGACCAGGTAAGTATGTGTGACGCTGCCTTAGCGATAATGTTCGCTACGGCAGCGATCACAAACAATCGCATGCACGACGGGGGCGGGTACTTACACGCTCGCTATCGCTACAAATTGATAGCGATATCGCTGCCGTGTAAAGCCCCCTTAAGAATTAACCAGATTGTTGGGGTAATGCATTGCAAAACATTGGTGCAGCACGAGAGAAGTTCTAGAGACAGAAATGGGAGGTTCAGAATATAGAGGATACTAGTCTTAGGTCATTAGCAGAAAAAGTGAACACGTAGGTTGTAGACAGAGATGAGGGAAGAGATATAGGGCAGTGAAAAACTGTAGAGAGTTTTGCATAGTGATTAGTTTATTTTGGAATCTGTAGCATATTGGCAACCAGTACAATGAGTAGCACATTGTGATGGCATCAGTACAGCAGTTGGACAAAAATATGAATCTGGCTGATAGATTGGAGAAGGGAGAGAAGTGAGAGTTACTGTAAGTGAGTGAAATCAATTAGTGGAAAGTTGCAATAACACAGGTAAGACTGAATTAGAGCAACAGTAAGAGATTTTACACAGTTAGGCTACTTTCACACATCCGGTTTGAGCACTGCGGCTCAATCCAGCTGTGAAAACTATGCAACGGATGCGGCGAAAACACCGCATCCTTTGCATACGTTTTTACATGCGGCCCGTCCGTTTTTTTCCGGTTGCGGCATGCTACTGAGCATGCGCAGTGGAAAAAACGCATGCGGCGAGCGGATGCGTTTTTTTCCGCATCGCGCCGCATCCGGCCTCCATAGATATGCATTGAAAAATGCGCCGCAGCGGCCGGATGCGGCGCGATGCGGTGTTTTTTGCCGGAGCAAAAAACGTTGCAGGGAACGTTCGATCCGGCTGCGGCATCGGCTAAATCTGCCGCATGCGGCAAAAACCGGACCGAACGCAAGCCCCTGCGGCACAATACGGCACTAATGTAAGTCTATGCAAAAAAAAACACAACCGGCGTTACAAAAGTCGGTTGCGGTTTTTCTGCAGAACGCCGTATTGTGCCGCAGAGCAAAAATCCGGATGTGTGAAAGTAGCCTTAAAGGTTAGAAAAACTCGAATTTGAGAGATGTTTTTGAGGTGCAGGTGACAAGAGCGAGCGAGTCATTGGATATAAGGAGTGAAGTATAGATCTGAGTCAATTATATCCCCAAGAAACTGAGTGTGCTGCTTGGAGATGGCAATTTCAAATTTTGGTATGTTAGTTGCGGGGTGAAACAAAAGGAGTTAATTTTTTGACAGATTCACTGTTAGATAGAGGAAGGGCATAATGTTAGAATCAGGATAATATCTGGTATTTTGTAGTAATGTGGGGGTGAGGTCAGGAGAAACTGTGTAATTGGTGTCATCAGCATACAGGTGGTACTGGAAACCAAATCTGATGATGGTTTGCCAATAGGGACAGTATATAAAGAGAAAAGGAAAGGTCTTAGGAAGGAACAGTGAGGACCCCTGGCAGTAAAAGGAAAAGGAAAGGAAGACAAAATTTTACGTGTTTTGATACCTCACAGCCTGGAATTTTACTTTTTTTGAGAGTTTGCATCATTTCATGTAAATAGCATGCCTACAGCTGTGAAGATTTGTTTACTTTTTATTATTAAGCAAATAGGACAAAATAACTGAAAAGTTCACTGTGCATAACTATTCACCCCTTAAAGTCAGTTCTTTGTAGAGCCTCCTTTTGGGATAATTACAGCTGGAAGTCATTTTTGGTAAGTCTCTTTGAGCTTTCCACATCTTGCTACTGGGAATTTTGTCTATTCCTCAAGGCAAAATTACTCCAGCCCCTTCAAGTTAATGGTTTGCTCTAGTGAACAGCAATTTTCAAGTTTGACCACAGATTCTCAATTGGATTAAAGTCTAGGCTTTGACTAAGCTACTCCAAATAATTTACATATTTCCATTAAAAGCACTCGAGTTTGCTTTAACTGTATGATTTGTCATTGTCTTGATGGAAGGTGAAACTCCGTCACAGCTTCAAATCACAGACATGATGAAACAGGTTTTTCTCAAGAATATCCCTGTATTTTGCACCTCTCATCTTACCCTCCACTGGGACAATTTTCCCTTTCCCTGCTGCCGAGAAACTTCCTCACAGCATGATGCTGCCACTACAATGTTTCACTGAGGATGGTGTCCTTGGGGTGATGAGCTGTTGGTATGGCGCTAGACATAGAATTTACCTTGGTGGCCAAAAAGTTCAGCTTTGATCACATCTGACCACAACACCTTCCTCTATAAATTTAGGGAGTTTCCCACATGTCTTTTGTCAAACTCAAAATGAGCCTTCCAATTTCTGGCTGTAAGGAAGTCCCTTTTTTTCTGGCCACTCTTCCATAAAGGCCAGTTCTATGGAGTGGATGGTTTATTGTGGACGTGTGCACTCATAATCCAGTCTCTGCTTGTGAACTTTGCAGAGCCTTCAGGGTTACCTTTGGTCTCTGTGCTCCCTCTCTGATTAATGCCCTCTTTGCCCGGGCTGAGAGTTTTGGTGGGCAACCTTCGCTTGGCAGGTGTTATAGTACTATGTTTTTTCCATTTGATGATAATGGATTTGATGGTGCTCCAAGGGATCATCATAGATTAGGATATTTTTTTAGAACCCAACCCTGACTTGTACTTCTCAACAACTTTGCCTCTGACTTGTTTGGAGATCTCCTCGGTCTTCATGGTGCTTGGTTAGTGGTGCCTCTTCTTAATGGTGTTGCAGCCTTTGGCTTTTCAGAAAAGATGTGTATATACTGATAGAGCATGTGACACAGATTGCACACAGATGGACTTCCTTTCACTAAGCATGTGACTTATGAATGTAATTGCTTGAACCATAAATTTTTAGGGGCTTCATAGCAAAAGGGTTGGATACGTATGCAGATGACAATTTTTATTTATTTTTATCCCATAAATTTAATTTTTGCCTATATTTTCTCACTTCACTTCCTTAGTGTAGACTATTTAGTGCTGATGCATCACACAAAAATATTTAAACCCAGGTTGTGATGTAACAAAAATAAATCCAAGGAAGTGAATAATTCTGCAAGGCACTGTAGTGAGCAGTGTCCTTGAGGCCAATATAGCAGAGCATAGTGAGGAGGAGCTGGTGATCCACAGTGTCAAATGCTATAGAGAGATCTAGGAGAATCAACAGGGAGTAGTGACCGTTAGATTTTGCTGTTATTAGATCATTACAGACTTTAGTAAAGATAGTTCCAGATGAGTGTACAGAAGAAAATCTGGATTGTAAATGGTCGAGAAGAGCGTTGAGATAGCGTATGAAAGACACCATTGCAGCTCCATTTCACCTACTACCTTAGAGTCAACTGAAAATTAGATATGCAGCCTGAACAGGGTAAAACTGGTAAAACAGAAAAAACATACAAGACATCAGCATTTGACTGGAGTACTTTGGCCCACCAGAGAAAGTTATTATTGGGGCTTTGCATGTAGAAAGACCATCAATTGTGTAGTTAAACATGCTTATATCACGTGTCTGTATTTAAACCCTTGAGTCTGTGTTCTCTGGTTTCTGTTATCCTTGTTTTAGTTCTGTTAGGGTAACAGGTGTATTGATTTACTTGTTTGCCTGTCCAATCACTTTTCCGGTGTGGCTTTAAATATGTTCCTCCTGCTGGTATTTCCTGCTGGTTATATTTTCATTTTGAAGTCCAGTCATATTGCTGATAGTTTCTGCAAGTCAGTGGCACACCTTCCTTTCTGTAGGTAATTTGCACTCTGCTTTGCCATCCATTTCCTTAGGAGGAACGTAAAGTGCTCAGTGGCTGATCAGGCAGAGTAGGCTCAAGATGCCACTGTTTATTCTGTGGCCAGGGCTATTCCAACTCCTTCAAGAACCACTGGAAACTGCAGGATAGGGATGTTTATTCTGTACAGGAATTGTCAGGGTCAGTTTCAGTTTTTTAGTGTTACTTTTATCCATTCTGAGTTGCTATACAAACATAACAGCTAATACCAGGATATAATTTGCAAAATAGTGGCCCACTTTTATAAAAACAAATTGAGTAATTTGAGTCAAATCTTTAGTGTGCTTCAACTTCACCACTCCATATATATCAAATATCTCCTAATGATCAAATTGGTGCAAATTATGAAAGCAACATTTTAGGTATGGTAGTACACTTAATAATGTTATAGAAGTAGCTGGTGACTAGTGTGTCTAATGTTGCATAATTGTATAATTTTGAACAAATTAGGATTTCTTAGTTATGATAAACGTGGTTGCGATATAAATATATTTCTTCCATGCTTTCCATGTTATACAGCCATATTCGGGACAAGTGCACTCCTCCCCCTGTGTATGAATATAAAATCGATTCAAAACAATATTAATTTCTTGGTACAAATGAACGTACCAGTATATCTGCACCAAGGTCCACACATATGGAGGGGGCACAAGAGCTTAGCCCACTTCACAGACAGCAGAGAGCAAATGCAATATACAATGGGCATGTGCCTATAATAGCAACAAACAGAGCAAGCTCTAATAACTGCTGTTTGACCATTTAGATGCCACTGTCAATCACTTACTGTAAATATTTAATTCCCACAATGGCGCAATGCTGAGGAGTTAACATGCAGCTTGGGGCTTGAAGAGAATATGGACAATACAGTATATAGGGGACTCCACACAGACATCAGTGACATAAAATCAAGAGCTTCCACCAAGTCTTGTCTAACGTGGTGAACCTGGATCTTCCATGTGTTACCACGAAATGGTCACATTTAATATCACAAATTTACTGTAGTAGGCAGGGGAAAAAAGTAAGGGAAAAAGCAGGCGATAGCAAATTTGGTGTATTTAATCATTTTAAACTTTAATCTGAGGTGGTTGACAAAGACTCAGAATATTACCGGCAAATATAGTCAGGAGTACTTGAGATCATGTTCAGCAGGGTACAATAATGGATTTCATAAAACTGTAGGTCAAAGTAAAGAAAAACATCCTGTAATTACAGATAGTTAGTGAGGATTGTCACTAGTCAGACCTTTTCTTTGAGATGATATTACCATTCTAAATCCTGGCAATTTGCTGTAAACATATCAGAAAGGATCAGTAACTTCTGGTCTCTAAATCCACTGATGTGATTATACCGAGATTTAGAGACCTTAAAACTGAAATATTTAACTCTGTTTGAAAATATAGCATGAGTACTTCAGCGTGGATACTGTTTCCCTTCCTGTTTTCTTGAATTGTGGCTTTCGTATAAGGAATTTAAATTACTAGTTTGGTAATTGCTAAATTTCCTCTGAGCTTGAATGAGATTTATTGTGCAAAAAAAAGTTATTTTGGATAAATGTTCTTGGCCGGAGAAAAGTAAAAGTTATCTGCTGGTTGAGTTTAATGTGAAAATAACCTACTGTATGCTGAGAACACCTCAACTATAGAGACGTTAAGTACCCAACTATAGATTCCAGATGTGTAGAATTGCACAGTCTTCGCCAGGATTGGAAAAATACCAATATCGCCCTACTAGAATATTTAATGGTAGCCTACATCCCAATTCTGTGTTGATATTGACAGTTCGGAAAAGATAGTAAAAGTATATAAAAAATATTCAAATATATCAGACTTCAATAAGGAATTTAATTAGGAGAAAACCTTGAGTCAGCTGCAAGTCATTTCATTTTCCTATGCAAAAACTGAGATGAGAATGAAGAATGTGATAATTCTGACATTTTCATACATTTCTCATAGATTAGACACCTAACGGTTACTAAATACAACCACCTCGTAAACCACTCTCCACGGCCTTAAAATTTAATAGATCGGTGGAAATGTACACATCATTTCTACATCTGTGAAATAGCCGAGTTTATTACACAGGACAATTTCTATGCCAAAAAGTCTAATTGTTACAACTAGAGAATATTGACTTTGGTTGTTGCAGCTTCTGATTTCCTAGTGAATTTCATCTTTGAGTTATTTTATGGCTTGAAACTGAACCTGATGACGAGCTTGGATTAAAATACTAGAAGCGTTTGCACTGGGTCCAAGGTGTATGTCATCGCTGGAGAATTTGGTAGGCAGCAGCAATAGAATATATAAGGAATTAGAATATTACATATTATATCTATGGTAACAAACAGTTGTTTGCAATTGTTTATTAGGTTGGAAATGTTTTAAGATATTTCTTGAGGAGGTTTACTATATACTCAGTTATAGAGACTTTCTCAAACGGGGGGCAATTGGGGGTTTACATCACTCTGATTTTCTTGCACAAGCTACAAAACGTCACTCATCAATCGGTGCAAAAATATATTCATATTTGGAAATAAACTTTGGATAATAAAATCTAATAAGTCCATATTGATCTATATGCAAAGTATCTTATTTTTCATATTATAAGACGCACTTTTTTCCTCCAAAACTGTGGATAAAATAGGGATGTGTCTTATAATCCAGATATGGTTTACTGGGGCGGCAGCACAGGGTCGGTGATAATGAGAATGCGGAGGAGGGGGTGTCACTGCAGTGGAGCAGCTCAGGAGTGTTACAGGATGGAGGGTTGGTGATACTGCAGGCTTGGGAGTTTCGCGGCAGCTGGCACTATTGATCTGGGCTGCGTGCTCCTTTGAATTGCCAGAGGTTGACATGATGGACTTCAAGAAAATGGTGGCAGAGGCCAATGTGACTACACGCTGCCTCCGCAGCCTTTTTTTTGAACTCCATTGCCCAAACCACCAGCAAATCAATGGTGCCCGAAGCCCTCCGGCAGATCAATGTCGTGCATCACCGCAACATTCCCGAGCCCACAATATCACCAACCCTCCATCCACTAAGCCTCCTGATCTGTGACACCCTCTCCTCTGAGCCCTCAATATCGCCGACCCTCCCACCACTGACCCTCCTGAGCCGCGACACCCCCTCCCTCGAGTCCGCAGCATCGCCGACCCTGCCTTATGTGACTTTCCTGAGCCACTCCACCCCCCGCCGCTCCCCCCGGTGAGCTAATATAAGACGCACTAGGATTATAAGACGGACCCTCATTTTAACATTAAAAGTTATTTTTTCCTATTTTCCTCCCCTAAATTTGAGGTGCCTCTTATAATCTGGTGCATCTTAAAAAATGAAAAATACGGTAATTTTATCTTTCTTTAAAACGCATATGCCAGCTGGCAATTTTACCAAAAGCTTGTATACAGGAACATATTTTTTTCTAAGACTCAATTCTGTGCTGTTCCTCTGTTATTCCTCTTAGAAACCATAATAAATTGGCAACTGGGTGTTAACAATTACCTTGTCAAATGGGCGAGTCAACAAAATAGCCATTACTGATTGCAGAGTGTTAAGTTAATTTACACAAGCGAATAGTTAGTTAATGAGTGTTCATAAAAACTGTGCAAAAATGCTATGGTCAGCTGACAAACGAGCAAAATGCTGGCACAAAAATCATTATAGTTGGCAGCACATTATCTCGTGTAAACAGGTAATGTTACACATGCAGGAGACACAATAATGATATTAATGATCATTCTGGCCACATTCAATTTATGTTTTGCCTCTGTTTTAACATTAATCCCATTACCTACACAGCCAGTTTTCGCTTTTTAAGTGGGGAAAAATGTCGAGTGGGATGAAATGGTGTAAAAATGCAATTTCACCATTGATTTTGGGCTTTGCTCTCACAGCATTAATTGTGTGATAAAATTGACATAGGAAAATTATTTTCCAGTTCAGTAGGATCACATTGATATTAAACTTCACTTGATTTTTTTAGTTAGTGAAAAAAAAATCAGAAATTAAGTAAAAAAAAATAAAAAAATAATTAAATAAATAAAAACTTGAGCCAATGATCGCCTGATTACTCATATTATATACTGCCATATAACAGTATTGCAGTATATATTGATAATTGAGGAAAATAGACTTAAGATCCAGGGTTTGGAGGCTATTTACATGAAATTTTTACAGGAATTAAGACAAATCCTCTAATAAAATGAGTTGCAAAGTTACATGATTTTCCATGCTGGGAAAAAATGATTCAAAAAATTGCTGTTACTCTTTAATATTCGGTATTATATAACAGGAATAAGAAGCATCCAATTAAATTATTTGCTTATGTACTATAAGCAATAAGGAACAGATTATACTAATAATGACTCTTAAAACTGAAGAGTACATTATGAGACAATTATATACAACTCTATATGTATATGAGTGCACTGGTGCTATTACTGTCAATGGGAAGTCACTTTTTCACTGGTGGAAGGCAGTTAAGTCTAAAACACACAAAGCAGCAGCTTGTTTGAAGAATGAATATTAGCAATTTATCCTCCATTGTCTGTGGATGAAGGAATAAGCAAAAGCAAATGTTTGAGGCTTGGAAAATATTATTTTAAAGATATTTCAGTCTTTTCCCATGACTTGTTTTACTCCAGGGGTTTACACATAAAACCTTTCTTGAACAACAGTAGCAAAGCAGAGCACAGTGACCAATGGTGATGATAATCTTAATATGTACCTGACGCAGCTCAGTAAAATTCAAATTATAGCAGGAATTTATCATTCCCGCAATGTTAGTTTTCTGTAGTAAAATAATGTCACAAAAAGTGGCACACACCACGACTGCAATAATTTGTGACAATTTTACTTTTTCTATTTCCTATGCCACATTCTTAAGAATATTTGGGGTATTGCTTATGATGGTGAGTTTGTTGAGTGTGGTGGAGCAGTAGTCGTGCATGAGGGATTGACTCCAGATGCCTCGACATGCTACATGAATTAGCTGGTCATGGCTGGTTGTGTGGACTTGTGTCATATGGGCTGTGAACTCATGCAGGACGCATAGTGTCCCTGATGTTTGCTGACCAGAACCAAATGACTACTCATTTCTGCAAGGGGACCACCAGTTTGGTTCAAGCAATGGTACTTTACTCAATGGTTTATTTTCACTAACAGCTCCATACAACAGATAGCAGGCTCAAATCTTCTAGCACATTTCAACTGTATAAGGTACATCAAGACACACGCTGATTCCTGTTTGGACTGTCTCCGATCTTACTGCTCCTGTGAGTCCTAGCACAACCCAGCCTAACGCTACAGTCCAATTTGTGAAAATCACGTTCCAGGAGCTCTCAGTCCAATCTCCTCATGGGGATTGTGTCAGGGGTCCTTTTGCTATGCCTAAAGTAGAAGTCTTGTGCTCCCAGATGCTTCCATAACCGCTTCTCTTCTCCTCTTTGAGGAGGGAGTAAAGGGTAGGCCCTAGTGCCAGAGCAGAATCTTGTGCTTGCAAACCTTTGGGGTGAATTCACCAGGGCAAGCCAAATCTGTGCACATGCTAGTTAGTATTACCCATTACCTTGACGGTTAGGGCCTGGCCACTAGAATCTCATCCTCTGGCTCTTATTATCTGGGGTGATTCTGTTCAAGGGTTGATCTATAGCCTCAGTGTTGTTCTCACACTTTGTCTCGATCAACACTCAGCTGCTATCATGGCTCCCATATCCTCTCTTTCACTGCCACAAGTCACTCATGGTATGCGACCTTCACGACTTACAGACTATCCATCCGTATCTATTGCACACTAGATCTTCACTAACTTTCTCGAGAATGAACCGTCTTTTTGCCTATCATTCAACCCCTCCCATTGTGGGTTAGTCCCAAAATGTATCTGTTACTAACCCCACAGGCTGGTAACGTCCTATACAAGTGTTATGCATTACATTACCACATATGACCTTACATTACATCTTACATTATGCTACAATCCACACATCAAAATTTCTACAAAAGTTGCATGGGTCATGGGTTTCGGGAGGCTTTTCACGGCCACCTCTATCCTTTAAAAGATGGTGGAACCTGCTCTTTTCCACTGAATATAGCTTATGCTATTCTGGTCATTGCGCATGGTGATCTAGCTTCTAGTGTACAGCTGTATGCAAGTCTGGTGTGTTCTGCAAATACCTTTGTCGCTTTTTTCCTTCGTTTTCTTTATTTACCACTTGTGCACGTTTTGTCTATACTTCTGTGAGTGTTTGCTGTGAGTTTGAGTTTTGGTTTCTCCCTGTCTGTCTTTCGTGTGGAGTTAACCAGTCCAATCCCTGCCCTCTCTTGGGTTGGGGGTGAGGGGTATTTGACCAGGACAATTTAGCAGTTAGGGCTACACTAGTGGTCCAGAACTCGCCACCATGAGGTGTACCCTTGGGAAAAGGGACAGTTATTGACTTCCCTAGCCTGAAGGCCAATCTAGGAGTCCCATTCACGGTTCTACATCACCCAGCGTGACATCTTCCTTACAAGTGTATACGTCTATACATGGTCCTATATTTAATGTCGGTAATTAGAGGAAAATATAGCTCAAATTTATGACACCTCAATGCTGGCATAGATTTGATTTTCTGAAAAATAGGAACACACCAATATTTTATAATGGTACAGTAATCATGCCTCAAAGTATGCATGGACACAAACAGCAACAAGAAACATCAAAGAATAGCTATGTGCACACAAACATTTTTTTACACAATTTTTAGATATAAAATGTTAAATTCAAGCATTAAGACAAAGATTAAAGTCACTTTAAAACAAGACCCATACTAGAAATACAGTGGTGTGAAAAAGTGTTTGCTCCTTTACTGATTTCTTATTCTTTTGCATGTTTGTTTCACTTCAATGTTTCCTCAACCCTTAATGAAATATATGTTTATAAGTAAATGAATTAAAAATCCCAAGGACACTCAAACACAGAATACTGAGATCAGGTGAACCCTTGTTACGTCACCGCCGGAGTCTGCTCCAGCGACTTCTGCTCCGATCGCCAGGCGACGCCATGTTCCTGCCGTGGATGGTGCTGGTGATGGGAGAGAAGTCAATGCCAGCGGCACCAGTGGGCGCAGGCTCCGATCATCCACTGGGCTGGGTTAGCTTGGGATCTGCAGTACCGCTGGCTGACTGTGGGTGGCATGTGTCTTCCAGCTGAAGTTGCCAGCGTTCAGCTACAGCCAATGGGAAGACACCACACCCTTCTTATTTCCCCTCCTGTCACATGATTACTGCCAGATATAGTTCTGATTTTCCTGGCTCCTGTTACGTCCTATTCTGTTGGTGATTCCTGTGTTGACTTCTGCGTGTTTTTGACTACCCTTCTGCCTACTGTTTTTGTACCTTGCTGCCCGACCCGGATCTGACCTCTGCTACGTTTGCTGACTACGTCACTGCCTGCCGATTCTGTCCCTGTTCCGCAATTCTTGGTTTGACCCTGCCTGACTACTACTCTCATCGGACTGCAGCCTTCCACAGGTAGTGATCTTCAGGGTCCTGTGTAATTCCAAATCCCTGAATAGGGGTTAAAGGGTTTCAGGGTTCTGGGGGTACTACTTGGTGAGTGGCTTCCCTCTAGCCTCCCCTTTACAGCCCATCTGAGCCTGTGGATCCAGGCAGGCGTTACATTATAACTGGCCCTCTAACCAGGAGAGAAAAAAAAAATGGATTCTCTCCATGCTGTGCTAAATCAGGTGCACACCCTTTCTGGGCTTGTACATGGACTGACACAGCAAGTGCAGGATCTCAGGTCTGCTCAGGTCCAAGCCCCCGCTGCAGTACCTACCTCAGCATGTTCAGAGTCCCGTCGACTGCAAGGGAGCAGATCACGTGGTGGAGTGCCTGGATCAGAGAGGCAATTGCTTCCAAGGCAGCAGCACCACCTGATAGGACCCCAGGATACCTGCTCAGTTGCCCAGGTACTTCCTGCAGACCCTATGAGGTTAATGTTACCTGTCTCATTGTCTCACCAGGGAAAATCTGTATGGCTGCAGGCCTTTGTTGATTGTGGCTCTGCTGCTAATTTTATAGACACTATTGTAGCAAAAGAGCTGGGTTTGACTTTGCTAAAGTTAAATGCACCTATTAGAATATCTGCTATTGATGGCACCCCTCTCACTCAGGGTGTGGTTACTTTTGTAACTCCAGAGATCTCCATGCTTGTTGATGCTCTGCATGTAGAATCTGTGTCATTTTTTGTTCTTGAGAATCTGATGTCAGCAGTTGTATTGGGTATGCCATGGTGGCGCAAACATAACCCCGTCATAGACTGGCATCAGGGTGAGATTGTGCGATGGAGCCCTGAGTGTCAGGAGACGTGTATGTCTTTATCTGTGAACCTGACTAGAGCTGAACCTATCTTCATACCTTATGCATTCAGGGAATTTGCTGATGTGTTTTCTGTATCTGAATCTGAAAAATTACCTCCGCACAGAGATTATGACTGACCCATAGATTTGCTCCCCAATTCCCGACTCCCCAAGGGTAAAATATATAATCTTTCTGGTCCGGAGCATCAGGCCATGAAAGATTATATAGCAGACAGTCTGCAGAGAGGGTTCATCAGACCATCTAGGTCACCAGTCGGCGCTGGATTCTTTTTTGTTGATAAGAAAGATGGTGGCCTCAGACCTTGTATTGACTACCGTGAACTGAATGCTATTACTGTAAAGAATCAGTACCCTCTGCCATTCATCCCCGATCTGTTTAACCAGCTCATAGGAGGCCGGTGGTTCACCAAGATGGATCTCAGGGGTGCAAATAACCTTATCCGTATCAGAGAAGGGGATGAGTGGAAAACTGCATTTAATACTCCAGAGGGACACTATGAGTACCTAGTAATGCCTTTTGGATTAAGTAATGCGCCGGCTGTGTTCCAGAACTTTGTTAATGACATTTTCAGAGATATTTGTGGTCAATATGTGGTGGTCTATCTGGATGATATCCTCATTTATTCTCCTGATGCTACGTCACATGTCCAACATGTATGCACTGTACTCCAGAGACTCAGGGAGAATTCCCTATTTGCTAAATATGAGAAATGTGGTTTTTTTGAGGCAGAGGTTAATTTCCTGGGTTATATATTGTCTGCAGAAGGCTTCCGCATGGATCCCTCTAAGCTTCAACCGATTAAGGAGTGGGTGAATCCCAAGTCTCTGAAAGCCTTGCAGTGTTTCCTTGGATTCACTAATTATTATCGCAAATTCATTAGAGATTTTTCCAAAATTGCCAAACCCCTCACCGATTTGACTAAAAAGGGGCTGATGTGGTTAATTGGAAGCCAGAGGAGATCCATGCCTTCTCAAAATTAAAAGGATGTTTCTCCTCAGACCCGATTCTGGTTCAGCCTGACCTTATGCGTCCGTTTATTGTGGAAGTCGATGCATCCGAGGTTGGAGTGGGGGCGGTGCTATCACAAGGTACTCTGTCTCTCACTCAACTTCGTCCTTGTGCCTTCTTTTCCCACAAGTTTTCTCCCACAGAGAGAAATTATGACATTGGTAATCGTGAGCTGTTGGCAATTAAATGGGCCTTCGAGGAATGGCGCCACTTCCTCGAAGGCGCCAAACATAAGGTCACAGTCATCACAGACCATAAGAACCTCACTTATCTGGAATCTGCTAAGAGACTCTATCCTAGGCAAGCTAGGTGGGCATTGTTCTTCTCCAGATTGAATTTTGTGGTAACATTCCGACCCGGTACCAAGAACACCAGAGCTGATGCACTTTCCCGTAGCTTCTGTCCCTCTCAGTCCGAAGACTCTGAACCAGTGCATATTTTAGCTAAAGGCATTATTATGTCATTGGTTTCCTTAGATTTGATAGAAGAGGTCCATAATACCCAAGACCAAGCTCCTGAAACCACCCCTATCCATAAACTTTTTGTTGCCCCCTCACTGCGTCTACGGGTACTGCAGGATTCCCACAATTCTGTGCTGGCAGGTCACCCTGGTATTGGCAATACCCTCCGATTAGTAACCAGGAATTTTTGGTGGCCAACCGTAGCGAAAGATTGTAAGGAATATGTACTGGCTTGTGAAACTTGAGCTCGAGCCAAGACACCCCGTACCCGCCCTGCCGGATTTCTCCAGTCCCTACCTACTCCAGCAAGCCCTTGGACACATCTTTCCATGGACTTCATCACTGACCTTCCACCCTCAGAAGGGAAGACTTGTATCTGGGTAGTAGTGGATAGATTCAGCAAACAGTGTCATTTTGTTCCTCTGTCCGGATTACCCAATTCTGAAACTCTTAACAAGTTGTTTATTAGGCATATTGTTCGGTTACACGGGGTCCGGAAAATATTGTTTCTGACCGAGGAACACAGTTCGTCTCAAAATTCTGGAGGGCGTTTTGTAAAAAGATCCATATAGAGCTATCTTTTTCATCTGCCTACCACCCAGAGACCAATGGTCAGACCAAACGTTCCAATCAAACCCTTGAACAATATCTCCGGTGTTATGTGTCTGACCGTCAGTCTGACTGGGTGGAATATCTGCCGCTAGCTGAGTTCGCTATCAATAATCAGTATCAGGAATCCATCAAGACTACCCCCTTTTTCTGCAATTTAGGGTTGCATCCACGTTTTGGTTCTTTTTCTTCCGCTGTGGTGGGTACTCCTGAGGCTGACTCAACTGTGGACAAATTAAAGGCTATCTGGTCTGAGGTGAAAGAGAACCTGAAGAAGGCAAAGGTTGGTCAAGCCTCCTCTGCTAATAAGAGACGTTCCAAGGGCCCTAGCCTTGGAGTTGGGGACAAGGTATGGTTATCCACACAGAATATTAAACTCAAGGTCCCGTCTGCTAAGCTGGGTCCGAGATTTATTGGACCTTACGAGATAATCGAGGTTATTAATCCCACAGCTTTCCGCCTGCAACTCCCCTCATCCTTCAAGATATCGAATGTGTTCCATAAGTCCCTCCTCAAGTTATATCGTGTCCCCATTCACCCAGTCAGTGACCCTCCTCCTCCTGTTTCGGTGGAAGGTAACTTGGAGTATGAGGTACAGAGAATACTTGATTTCCATATTGTCAGAGGGGCGGTACAGTATTTGGTGCATTGGAGGGGTTACGGCCCCGAGGAGAGGGGTCCCTGCGAGCGATGTCCATGCTAGGGGTCTGGTCTGACAGTTTCACCTCCAATTTCCTGGGAAGCCTGGTTTTGAGGGTCCAGAGGCCCCTCGTGGAGGGGGGGTAGTGTTACGTCACCGCCGGAGTCTGCTCCAGCGACTTCTGCTCCGATCGCCAGGCGACGCCGTGTTCCTGCCGTGGATGGTGCTGGTGATGGGAGAGAAGTCGATGCCAGCTGGACCAGTGGGCGCAGGCTCCGATCATCCACTGGGCTGGGTTAGCTTGAGATCTGCAGTACCGCTGGCTGACTGTGGGTGGCATGTGTCTTCCAGCTGATGTTGCCAGCGTTCAGCTACAGCCAATGGGAAGACACCACACCCTTCTTATTTCCCCTCCTGTCACATGATTACTGCCAGATATAGTTCTGATTTTCCTGGCTCCTGTTACGTCCTATTCTGTTGGTGATTCCTGTGTTGACTTCTGCGTGTTTTTGACTACCCTTCTGCCTACTGTTTTTGTACCTTGCTGCCCGACCCGGATCTGACCTCTGCTACGTTTTCTGACTACGTCACTGCCTGCCGTTTCTGTCCCTGTTCCGCAATTCCTGGTTTGACCCTGCCTGACTACTACTCTCATCGGACTGCAGCCTTCCACAGGTAGTGATCTCCAGGGTCCTGTGTAATTCCAAATCCCTGTATAGGGGTTAAAGGGTTTCAGGGTTCTGGGGGTCCTACTTGGTGAGTGGCTTCCCTCTAGCCTCCCCTTTACAGCCCATCTGAGTCTGTGGATCCAGGCAGGCGTTACAACCCTATATCAATGCAGGAGTACGGCAACGGCCTATAGCCATGGATTACCACCATACAGGATCTGCTGCTGTCTCCCCAAGCCTCCTGAGGAACCTTTAATGGGAAAGGAGAAACGCGTAGAGGCTAGGCAGGGATGAAGACCTGCTTTTTTCAGGGAAGTAAATCATCTTTATTTTCCTTCTTTTGTCTTATCTATAAGGGGTTAACTGCACCCTAGTAGGACATTATTTATGTGTGGTAGTGAAACTTTTTCTGCTAATTTCCTGGTCTTTTCCTGATTGTGGAGAGACCATGGTGGCTCCTTTTGTGACACATTGCAGCACAATTGAATATTATGTGAGCTAAACTTTGCAGATACGTTTGTTTGTATATCACCTCGTGTAGTTGTATATCGTGTTACCTTGTGTCAGGTTTGGAACACATATTGGTGTATTGTGCCCTATTGTATCTTTGGGAACGGCAATTTTTCCCTTTTTACCCCTTTTTCCTATTTAGATTATTGTCCCTGTATAAACCAAGTGCACTTCAGCTTGGGGTCACAAACAGATGGCCGGACATTCTCCTTAAAGATTTTTTGGTAGACAGCATAATTCATGTTTCCATTTACCATAGCTAGTCTTCCAGGTCTTGAAGCAGCAAAAGCAGCCCCAGATAATCACACTACCACCACCATATTTTACTGTTGCCATAATGTCCCTTTTCTGAAATGCTGTGTTACTTCTATGCCAGATGTAATGGGATATACACCTTCCAAAACGTTCAACTGATGTCTCCTAAGTTCACAGAGTGTTCTCCCAAAAATGAAGATGTTTTCTGGCAAAACTGAAATGAGCCTTTATGTTCTACTTGGTCATCAATGGTTTTCATCTTGGAAATCTGCCATGCATGCCAGTCTCTTTATTATGGTGGAGTCATGAACCCTGACCTTAACTGAGGCAAGTGAGGCCTGTAGTTCTTTGGATAATTGTTGTGGGGTCTTTTTTGACCCCTTTGATGAGTTGTCGCTGCACTGTTGGAGTAATTTTGGTCAACCAGCCACTCCTGGGAACGTTCACTACTGTTCCATGTTTTTGCCACTTGTGGATAATGGCTCTGACAGTGGTTTGCTGGAGTACCAAAGCTTTATAATTGGCTTTAGAAACTTTTCTAGACTGATAGATCTCAATTACTTTGTTTATCATTTGCTCTTTTGAGGATCTTTTGTCTACTTCACTTTGTTAGGCAAGTCGTATTTAAGTGATTTCTTGATTGAGAACTGGTGTGGCAGTAATCCAGTCTGGGTGTACCAAGGAAAATTGAACTCAGCTTCCCAAAGATGTGATAAACCATAGTTAATTTATCTTTTAAGAGGGCAGAGGGGGCAATCATTTTTTCCCACAGGGCCCTGTAGGTTTGGCTTTCTTTTTCCCCTAATAATAAATACCTTCATTTATAAACTGCATTTTGTGTTTACCTGTGTTATCATTGTCTAATATTTAAATATGTTTGGTGATCTGAAGCATTTTAATGTGATAAACATGCAAAAGAATAAGAAATCTGGAAGAGGAAAATACTTTTTCAACACTGTAAGCAATGGTGCCTTGTATTTACAATTCCCAAAAATAAGGGGTGAGGATCAGAAATATTATGGATCTTCCCTTATCCAGGGCCCTGAAAGCTATGAGATGAAACAGCAATAGTGGGATATACAAACATAATTCTAATCAAATTGTACTATACAATGCTGTTATAACCACCACAAATATACAAAACAAATGAAAATGCAAAAAATATATCAACAAAATAAAACAAACCAGCTGATAAAGTGCAATTTATCCCAGTAAAAAAAATAGAAGCACAGCACCTGCCACCAATGCGCATAAGGACACAATTTGCAGGTGGCCTAGCATGCTCCTATGTGATCATCTGCCTGGGCCTATACAGGGCTCAGCAAGACACACACTTGTCTTGGTATTAATACTTTAAGTGTTCCTGAGTTTTGTCTGTCTGTGGCTTTCAGTATCTCTGCTACTGGTCTCCTGTCTACCTGCGGCTTCCAGTATGTCTGCTACAGGTCTCTTGTCTGCCTGCGGCTTCCACTACCTCTGCCACTGGTCTTCTGTCTGTCAGCAGCTTCTAGTTGCTCTACTACTCATCTGTTATCTACCTGCGGCTTTCAGTACCTCTTCTTCTGGTTTCTTGGCTGACAGTGGCTTTCAGTACCTCTTCTACTGGTCTCCTGTCTGCCTTTGACTTCCAGTACCTCTTCTACAGGTCACCTGTCTGCCTGCACCTTCTACTACATTAGCTACCGGTCTCCTGTCTGTCTGCAGCTTCCAGTACCTCTGCTACCGATCTCTTATCTGGTTACAACTTTCATTACCTCTTCTACTGGTTTCCTGGTTGCCAGTGGCTTCCAGTACTTCTGCTAGTGGTCTCCTGTCTGCCTGTGGCTTATAGTACTTCTGCTAGTGTTCTCCTGTCTGCCTGGGCCTTTTACTACATAACCTACCGGTCTCCTGTCTGTCTGCAGCTTCCAGTACTTCTGCTACTGATCTCTTATCTGCTTACAGCTTTCAGTACCTCTTCCACTGGTTTCCTGGTTGCCAGTGGCTTCCAGTACCTCTACTACTGGTCTCCTGTCTGCCTGTGACTTCTAGTACTTCTGCTAATGGTCTCCTGTCTGCCTATGGCTTCAAGTACCTCTGCTATTGATCTCCTGTCTGCTTGTGGCTTCCAGTACCTCTGCTACCTGCTTCCTGTGTTCCAGTACCTTTATGTCACGTTTCCAGTGTGCCTCAACTGCCTGCTGTACCGACGACCTATCCCATGTGTTTACCCAGAACTTGGGCTTGAAGGCTACATCTTACTATGTGAGCCTAAACAGACAGGGTCTGCGTAACTTCATCATTGCAATGTGATGCACAGATGACATCGTGCCACCACTGGCTAATGAAAAGCCAGTAGTAAGAGATTTGCAAGTCTCCCATCCAGCAACCAGAGACTACTAACCTGGTCAATCGACCAGAATTCTGCAAATCGATCTGTCCATCTCTAGATTAATCTGATTAAAAGAATTTAATTTGACTGGAAATTATTCTTACTCGTTAGCCATTATACCTACTGTTACATAGTTACATAGTTGCATAGATTGAAAAAAGACCTAGGTCCATCTAGTTCCACCTTCCTCCACCAATTACATTTTGTCATGTATAACTGACAATGTTGTGTGTACTGAGGAAATCATCCAGCCCTTTTGTAAAAGCTGTTATAGTATCTGCCATTACTACCTCTTGTGGTAGGGCATTCCACAATCTGACTGCGCTAACTGTAAAGAACCCCTTTCTATCTAGCTGCCATAATCGCTTTTCTTCCACTCGCTGTGAATGCCCCCTGGTCCTTAGTATTGTCTTTGGAGCAATTATTGTTGCAAAACAAATTATCTCATTATTGATACTGCATAGGGGTTGATCTTATGCCTAAAATGTATCACCAAATGTCTATGCATGTTTGCAATTTAAATAGAAATGTTTTAACATCAATCAGTTGTCATAAGGCGGTCATACAAAACAGATAGCTGCTGGACAAACTCTCATTCAACCAACAGCTGTCTCTTCTGGCCCCCATGTAAATGCATGATTTGGTTTACAGTGTATGTTTTCTATGTGGAGAGACAGAAGAAAGAGCTGCCAGACACAGTAGGTAGTGATTTATCTCAAGAGATAAGAAAAGGATCAGGTATTTAAATTAAAAATTCCCATTTCTACCCCCTCTCTGTACTGTCCCAACATAATCTGTAGCGAGACCCCATTAGACATTAGATGGTTGGTCAGTCCTGCTCAACGTAAAAGGGTTGTCCCCATTCAGAAAAGGATTTCCTATAAGCTGTATGAGTAGAAGACAAAATAAACTCATCTTTAGTCACCCGTCCCAGATTTAGAGTCTCTTCTCATCCTGATATCTGTTATTGTCTGCAGCAGAACGCTGCAGCCAATAACTGGCTCAGGAGCCCTGAGTGGCTTTTGCAGTCAACATCCGCTGAACCGCTGAGCTCAATTATTGTCTGCAGCCTGTTAATGTGATATCCGTGTAGAAGGGCAGACAATAACAGTCAGAGGGAGCAGCAGGCAGCAATGACTGGACCTGGGGAGCGTGAGTAAAGCACAATTGTTTCTTATACTACTGATAAATGTTATCATTTTTTTATGAAAGCTGATAATAAGTCCTTTAATGTAACATATGTGGGGCTGATCCCACATATAGGGGCTCTCCAATAAAAACATTCAAATCTTTGTAAGAATGAAAATCACCCCCAACTTCTTTTCTATCTATTAAATTTAATTAGACTTGTTTTAAAAGATTTTTTGGTCCCTTAACAATATACAGTAAATGCAACAACTCACCAATAATTTTCCATTTGGTGCAAATAAAATCAAATTTGCATGTATTTGGTTCATAGGGAACAATTACAAAATCAAAATGTTCCAATGATAGTTAGCAAAGTTACAATATTTATTTTTCTAAAGTCAGTATCCCAACTGGAGAAACCCTGAGTGTCTGTTCTTAAAGAGAGCGTTCCAACAACTAGAATCCCTTTGAATTTGCTGGAAGAAAGCGCTATTGCGAAACAGTGATTCCTTCAAAATCACAAGGTTGCTCATTGGGTTTCTTATTATGCATTGCTAATGTAGCACCAACATATTCTGCAGCTCTTTACAGATGTGTTCATCATTGTCCCCACAATCTAAATTCCCTATCAGTATGTTTCTGGAGTTTGGGAGGAAACAAGAGAACCTGAAGGAAACCCACACAAACATGGGGAAGACATAAAAACTCCTTGCAGATACTGTATCATCCTTGGTGGAATTTGAATCAGGACACTGAGCCACAGTGCAAACCACTGAGCCACCATGCTGCCCATGTCATCTTGTTGATTCGCTGGACTAATCCCAATAAATTTTAAAATATTTAAACACTGATATAGACAGACAACACAGACAACACTGATATACTGTGTAATGCCTAGTACAAGGCCAAAGGGGTTGGTGCATGACTTCTTCATTGAGTTTTGTTTTATCTCTGAGTGATGCATCGCCCTTTTGGGTTCTACATTACACTTGAAGGGGAACGCCGGGTGATGGCCACCAGGACTCCACTCTCTTTCCTCAATCTGCAGTTGTGCATGTGTTCCACCCGGCCGGGGGTTGCGACACGTACTTGCATCTTCAATGACTCGTCCACCACCCCGTCACTGGTCACAGTCATAGATGTAGTTGGGTAACTCATCACAAAAACTATTTCCTTTAAACTCAAACTTCAATTTCTTTATTTAGCATATAATCTTTGTGAGAGATACCTTCATAACAAACTTTCCAGGACAGACATGTTACTTTCCTCCTGCATTATCGTTCAGCTGCCGCTGTTCTATGAGGCAACCTTCTGTCTAGCTATTCGCTCTCCAGCAGCTGACTTCTGCATTCTCCGTCTCTTGCCATTGAGGCTTGCCCCACCTGTGGGACACAATGGAGGATACCTCCTGAGGCCTGGGCGGACCCCAAAACAGAGCTTGTTGATCCCACAAACCCCTATGCAGAACTGAACTATCTTTCTGGCCTGTCTGCCTAACCAACACTCTGCTCCTTCTACTGTGCTCTGTCTCCCAGACTACCAAAGTATCCATCTCCAGCCCAACTGCACCTGCAAATACCAATTCCTATTGATAACACACTATCTACCACTTAACCCTCTCCTGCACACTTGGTCCCTATGTTGCACTAAATCTTACCTTAAACCATTCTATATTATTATTATTCCTATAACTGGTTCCTATCTATAACTTACTCCATACTATCTTACTTAACATTCTTATACTTTACATAATGAGTTAATGACAATACAATATTTCTCTGTAATAAAAGACCTTACATAAAACACATTACCCTCTATATATATTATAACACCCTAGAGGTAAGAGTTGTAACTCCCACAGTAATCCACTTAAAAGGTATATATACATAAACAGTGGGGAAAAAGTATTTAGTCAGCCACCAATTGTGCAAGTTATCCCACTTAAAAATATGAGAGAGGTCTGTAATTGACATCATAGGTAGACCACAAGTATGAGAGACAAAATGAGAAAACAAATCCAGAAAATCACCTTGTCTGATCTGGCAAGATTTTTTTTGCACATTATGGTGAAAAATAGGCATTTAGTCATCTAAAAACATGCAAGATTTTTGTCTTTCACAAACCTGTACCTTCTTCTTTAAGAGGCTCCTTTGTCCTCCACTCATTACCTGTAGTAATGGCACCTGTTTGAACTTGTTATCAGTATAAAAGACACCTGTCCCTAACCTTAAACAGTCACACTCCAAACTCCACTATGGTGAAGACCAAAGAGCTGTCGAAGAACACCAGAAACAAAATTGTAGCCCTGCACCAGGCTGGGAAGACTGAATATGCAATAGGCAAGCAGCTTGGTGTGATGAAATCAACTGTGGGAGCAATAATAAGAAAATGGAAGACATACAAGACCACTGATAATCTCCCTCGATCTGGGGCTCCATGCAAGATTTTACCCCGTGGGGTCAAAATAATCACAAGAACGTTGAGCAAAAATCCCAGAACCACATGGGGAACTAGTGAATGACCTGCATAGGACTGGGACCATAGTAACAAAGGCTACTATCAGTAACATATTATGCCACCAGGGACACAGATCCTGCAGTGCCAGACGTGCTCCCCTGCTTAAGCCAGTTCATGTCCAGGCCCGTCTGACATTTGCTAGAGAGCAATGGATTATCCAGAAGATTATTGGGATAATGTCATATGGTCTGATGAAACCAAAATAGAACTGTTTGGTAGAAACACAACTCGTCGTGTTTGGAGGAGATAGAATGCTGAGTTGCATCCAAAGAACACCATACCTACTGAGAAGAATGGGGGTGGTAAGTAACATCATTCTTTGGGGCTCTTTCTCTGCAAAGGGACCAGGACGACTGATTCGTGTACATGAAACAATAAATGGGGCCATGTATTGTGAGATTTTGAGTGCAAACCTCCTTCCATCAGCAAGGGCATTGAAGATGAAATGTGGCTGGGTCTTTCAGCATGATATTGATCCCAAGCACACTGCCAGGGCAACAAAGGAGTGGCTTCGTAAGAAGCATATGAATGTTCTGGAGTGGCCCAGCCAGTCTGCAGATCTCAACCCCATAGAAAACCTTTGGAGGGAGTTGAAAGTCCGTGTTGCCCAGCGACAAGCCCAAAACATCACTGCTCTAGAGGAGATATGCATGGAGGAATGGGCCAACATACCACCAACAGTGTATGCCAACCTTATGAAGACTTACAGAAAATGTTTCACCTATGTCATTGCCAACAAAGGATATATAACAAAATATTGAGATGAACTTTTGTTATTGACCAAATACTTATTTTCAACCCTGGTTTGCAACAAAATCTTTCCAAAGGAGAAAAGGTGATTTTCTGGATTTGTTTTCTCATTTTGTCTCTCATAGTTGTGGTCTACCTATGATGTCAATTACAGACCTCTCATCTTTATAAGTGGGAGAACTTGCACAGTTGGTGGCTGATTAAATACTTTTTTCCCCACTGTATATAAACATAGTATACACTCAGTGGGAGGACTTTTACCTGGAGTACTACATAATGATAATAATATTTATGTATAATGAATGATACGCGGCCATGTTTTCTTTACATTTTGAGCATTTTAATCACGTAATAAAATGCAAGAATAAAATAAAAAATTGCCCTGTAGAAAAATAATGGAATTTTTGTGCCTTTTTTATTCCCTTTTGAGCTGAGTTTATTTATGTTCAAAGACATGTCGATTTTCAGCACAAAATACAAGAGTGTAAGATATTTTGTGCATTGAATTCCTTATTTGTGTGTGTGTCACATTGTGTATATAGAGCAATAACACATTAGTACATGTATACAACTACGAGAATTTGTTAGTACTGTACCGAATTAATTCATTAATTTGTTTTCATATTGGATAAATGGTTTTCCCAGATGGCCAGCTCATTTATACAAATCTATTCTGTGTAGATATAGGACCATTGATCAGACAGCTTATGATAAGAAAAGGCTTTGAAATCTTTACAAGAACAACAGCCTGTCATTTGTCTGTGATCTCTTACATTGTGTGTCAATTGCACAAGGGAAGGGAGGACCACACTCGGTGCAGGCCCTGCAGTATTTGTGGATTGTTGCCAAGAGGCTTTCTTAGAACTATCTCATGTAAGATATCTAGGAAATGTGTGTCGGTCAGCGCTATTTAATGATGACTCTGACTGGCATGCTTAAGTCTTGGAATTGCTGTGATGTTTTATGCTTTAGAAGTTACGAACAAAACTTGAAGATATTCCATGGAGTTTACTAGATGGCCTAATAAAATTGCTTTCAGTTACACAGAATGAATTGTCACAACTTGTTATATCCTTGTACACCATAACTGTTACGGGGGGACTGGCAGATTAGGACCAGGGGGTATATATCCTAATCGCCAGTCGGGGCCCACCATGCTCCAGATGACAAAGGAGCTGCTTGCACCTGAGGGTTAGGCGGAGACTATAGAGCTGGATGGCTCTGAGATAACCCAGGAACTCTGGGAACCGGTCACGTGTGTTGGGACACGTCAGACCGGACGACAACCCGATTAGCGTTTTGGTGCATCTAGCGCTACACCAACCACGTGTGCAGGAAACACGTCAGGCCGGGTGGTAACCAGGTAGCGTTGACCGGAAGACTGCCACGAAAGCACCCTGTCGGCCACGTGTGTAGGACACGTCAGGCCGAGCGGTCCTCCGATTAGCGTTTCTGGCCCCCTCTCGACTGGCCACGTGTGTGTAGGACACGTCAGGCCAGATGGTTACACCAGTAGCGTTGACCGGGAAGCCGAGGAGGATAAGGAACACCCTGTTAACTAAACAGTGGTCCTGGGGTACGCTGTCGATGCGCGTAGGGGGCACAACCGGACAGGTGGCGCAGCAGGTGCGTTGTCCGTGTGCGTAGGGGGCACAATCGGACAGGTGGCAAAGCAGGTGCGTTGTCCGTGTGCGTAGGGAGCAGAATCGGAAAGGAAGTACAGCAGCCGCAGCCCAGTTAACGCCACTGGGCTGCTATAGCAAGACTGGAACGGCAGGAGGGAAGCACGGCGCCTGACCCTGATGTGCCGAGCCACGAATCTTGGCGTGACAGGCACCGTTCGCCTAACCCTACCTACCGCTTCCCAACATAGGCTTATGCCGCAATGAGGCTCTAACATGGAGGTGTGCTCTGACTGAGCAAAAGTGAAGACTGCGCACCTCAATGTTGTCTCCAGCCCCTTTTATAACCTGGGTCCGCCCCAAACCCAGGCTGGAACCACCAAGGTCCAATAGCAGAGTGCCATGTCATCAGTGACGTCACATGCGACCTATCCGGAACCGCCACGTCATTGATGACCTCATGGCAGCCACGCCCCAAACACTTCACCAGTCATCGTCTGACGACCAATACTGAGGTGCCAGATCATAGGGGCGGGCCTTTGTGAGCCAGTCCGGAGTTGCCACGTCATCAGGACACCTGACACCCTCTGCCCTATCAGGGCCTGCCACCTCACGGACATGCTCAGTGAGGTCCTTACCGGACCTAGCCTCTGGTGCACTAAGTGGCTGAGCATGCCCAGTAGCCTGAGCAACAGGCTCAGAAAGCAGACTATCAGTTTGAGCATGCTCAGTAGGCACATCCCAGAACTTAGACACAGAACGAAGTCCAAGTACCTGTGCAGAGAGGCTGTTAGGGTTAATTGTGGGAGCATGCTCAGTAGCCTGAACTGAGGACTTAGTCTCAGACATAACACAATCAGGCTGAGCATGCTCACTAGGCAAAACACCGGGCTTAAACTCTGGCTGGGGTAAATCGGTGCACGCATGCGCACTAGCCGCCTCTCCACACTTATGGGGAGATAAGGTATGCACACCAGTGACTATGTAAGGGGAATACATGAAATAGCAGAAACTGCTGTGTGAATACTGACTTGAAAAATCCAATAGCTATATGTAAGAGTGAAAATGTGAAAAATGGAATCTGCATTACTGCCATGAACATATGAATCAAGAGAAATTTAGCAACTGAATTGATCAATGCAATAGAGCCCCAACACTACGCCAAAGTATTTCTCTACGTTGGGGTCCCTAGCTTGTGTGTGTCCTCTCATGCAGTTAAAAAAACTTACCGTGTATGGGAAGCTGAGACCCAGGCTATATATGCGTATGATATGGATTGGCAAAAGGTGTGGTTGGGGAGGGTTCACAAACGAAAAACTACTAACAATAACGAATAACGTTTGGAACACCATTCTAAGTCTGAACTGGGTGCAAAAACCTAAAAAAACATCACTATGGGGAGATAAGGTATGCACACCAGTGACTATGTAAGGGGAATACATGAAATAGCAGAAACTGCTGTGTGAATACTGACTTGAAAAATCCAATAGCTATATGTAAGAGTGAAAATGTGAAAAATGGAATCTGCATTACTGCCATGAACATATGAATCAAGAGAAATTTAGCTACTGAATTGATCAATGCAATAGAGCCCCAACACTACGCCAAAGTATTTCTCTACGTTGGGGTCCCTAGCTTGTGTGTGTCCTCTCATTTAGTTAAAAAAAACTTACCGTGTATGGGAAGCTGAGACCCAGGCTATATATGCGTATGATATGGATTGGCAATAGGTGTGGTTGGGGAGGGTTCACAAACGAAAAACTACTAACAATAACGAATAACGTTTGGAACACCATTCTAAGTCTGAACTGGGTGCAAAAACCTAAAAAAACATCACTATGGGGAGATAAGGTATGCACACCAGTGACTATGTAAGGGGAATACATGAAATAGCAGAAACTGCTGTGTGAATACTGACTTGAAAAATCCAATAGCTATATGTAAGAGTGAAAATGTGAAAAATGGAATCTGCATTACTGCCATGAACATATGAATCAAGAGAAATTTAGCTACTGAATTGATCAATGCAATAGAGCCCCAACACTACGCCAAAGTATTTCTCTACGTTGGGGTCCCTAGCTTGTGTGTGTCCTCTCATTTAGTTAAAAAAAACTTACCGTGTATGGGAAGCTGAGACCCAGGCTATATATGCGTATGATATGGATTGGCAATAGGTGTGGTTGGGGAGGGTTCACAAACGAAAAACTACTAACAATAACGAATAACGTTTGGAACACCATTCTAAGTCTGAACTGGGTGCAAAAACCTAAAAAAACATCACTATGGGGAGATAAGGTATGCACACCAGTGACTATGTAAGGGGAATACATGAAATAGCAGAAACTGCTGTGTGAATACTGACTTGAAAAATCCAATAGCTATATGTAAGAGTGAAAATGTGAAAAATGGAATCCTGGCGCAGTCTTACTGTTACGGGGGGACCGGCAGATTAGGACCAGGGGGTATATATCCTAATCGCCAGTCGGGGCCCACCGTGCTCCAGATGACAAAGGAGCTGCTGGCAACTGAGGGTTAGGCGGAGACTATAGAGCTGGATGGCTCTGAGATAACCCAGGAACTCTGGGAACCGGTCACGTGTGTTGGGACACGTCAGACCGGACGACAACCCGATTAGCGTTTTGGTGCACCTAGCGCTACACCAACCAAGTGTGCAGGAAACACGTCAGGCCGGGTGGTAACCAGGTAGCGTTGACCGGAAGACCGCCACGAATCTTGGCGTGACAGGCACCGTTCGCCTAACCCTACCTACCGCTTCCCAACATAGGCTTATGCCGCAATGAGGCTCTAACATGGAGGTGTGCTCTGACTGAGCAAAAGTGAAGACTGCGCACCTCCATGTTGTCTCCAGCCCCTTTTATAACCTGGGTCCGCCCCAAACCCAGGGTGGAACCACCAAGGTCCAATAGCAGAGTACCATGTCATCAGTGACGTCACATGCGACCTATCCGGAACCGCCACGTCATTGATGACCTCATGGCAGCCACGCCCCAAACACTTCACCAG
The DNA here is from genome assembly GCF_048569485.1 of Anomaloglossus baeobatrachus. Taxonomy (NCBI): domain Eukaryota; kingdom Metazoa; phylum Chordata; class Amphibia; order Anura; family Aromobatidae; genus Anomaloglossus; species Anomaloglossus baeobatrachus. The sequence goes on along the minus strand of NC_134354.1, from coordinate 175,721,867 downwards.
TCATCGTCTGACGACCAATACTGAGGTGCCAGATCATAGGGGCGGGCCTTTGCGAGCCAGTCCGGAGTTGCCACGTCATCAGGACACCTGACACCCTCTGCCCTATCAGGGCCTGCCACCTCACGGACATGCTCAGTGAGGTCCTTACCGGACCTAGCCTCTGGTGCACTAAGTGGCTGAGCATGCCCAGTAGCCTGAGCTACAGGCTCAGAAAGCAGACTATCAGTTTGAGCATGCTCAGTAGGCACATCCCAGAACTTAGACACAGAACGAAGTCTAAGTACCTGTGCAAAGAGGCTGTTAGGGTTAATTGTGGGAGCATGCTCAGTAGCCTGAACTGAGGACTTAGTCTCAGACATAACACAATCAGGCTGAGCATGCTCACTAGGCAAAACACCGGGCTTAAACTCTGGCTGGGGTAAATCGGTGCACGCATGCGCACTAGCCGCCTCTCCACAGTTAGACGTGGTGGAAGGAACAGCCAACTGGACAACCCGAGGCACGGCCAAGAACGGCAGCCGGCGCCTGGGTGCAACAGGAACCGCAGCAGACTGCTTGCGGCTATGGCGGCGCCGGTTCGTAACAGTAACGATCTGTTCATATGCATATACTTCTTTTAATTAAGCGACGAATCGCATCACCGGTTAATCAACCACCTCTTTATACTAGCAATTCTGGTTAACTGTACTATTATTCTTTAATGGATGCCCTTGAGCATCCATTACATACAGAGACATCACAGGGCCCAATAGTAAAACGTCTGAGTTGGCATCGCCTTTCCTCATATGATGCTGTCACAGTGACCCCAAAACAGTATAATGTATCCCAAAACCCCTCTATACACAGAATGATGGCACCCACAGGCAGTATGAGGGCCCCCACACACAGTATGTTGGTCCTTACAGTCCCCACAGGCAGAATTACATAGTTACATAGTTACATAGGTTGAAAAAAGACCTAGGTCCAACTAGTTCAACCTTTCTCCACCAATTCTACATTTTGTCCCTAAGTCACTTATAACCAACAATGCTGTGTGTACTGAGGAAATCATCCAGCTCTTTTTCTAAAAGATGTTATAGTATCTGCCATTACTACCTCTTGTGGTAGGGCATTCCATGTCTGACTGCTCTAACTGTAAAGAACCCTTTCCTATTTAGCTGTCGGAATCGCTTTTCTTCCATTCGCAGTGTATGCCCTCTGGTCCTTAGTACTGTTTTTGGAAGAATTAAGTAATGTGGTAGTCCTTTATATTGACCACACATGTATTTATACATATAAATGAGATCTCCTCTGAGACTTTTTTTTCTAAGCTAAACATATCTAACTTTTTCAACCTCTCATCATATGAGAGGCCTTCCATTCCTTGTAGTAGTCTAGTTAGCCGCCTTTGAACTGATTCTAACTTCTGTATGTCCTTTTTAAAATGTGGAGCTCAAAACTGGATCCCATATTCTAGATGTGGCCTTACAAGTGATTTATAGAGTGGTAACAATGCGTTGGGATCCCGAGATCTAATCTCTCTTTTTATACACCCTAGAATCTTGTTTGCTTTTGCAGCTGCTGCTTGACATTGAGTGCTGCTGCTCAGCTTATTTGTAATGAGAATACCCAAGTCATTCTCTTGTTCTGTAGTCCCGAATTTACTTCCATTTAATCTATACGCAGCTTTAGGATTATTTCGTCCTAGGTGCATTACTTTACATATATCAACATTAAATCTCATTTGCCAAGTATCTGCCCATTCTGACATCTTATCCAGATATTTTTGTAATATTGTACTATCAAGGTCAGTTTTTAATATCCCACATAGTTTGGAGTCATCAGCAAAGATTGACACTTTACTATCAATCCCATCCACAAGGAGAATAGAGAGAATAAAAAGAATCGGTCCTAGCACAGATCCCTGCGGCACCCCACTGCTGACTATAGCCCATTTATAGAATGTACCATTTATATCTACTCTTTGTTTCCTATCTTTTAGCCAATTCCTTACCCAGTTGCATATAGTTTCCCCTAGTCCTTGCTTCTGGAGCTTCAGTATAAGGCTATTATGTGGTACAGTATCAAATTCCTTTGCAAAATCCAAATAAATCATATCAGCAGCATTACCAATATCCAGATTTGCACTTACCCCCTCATAGAACCCCAACAGGTTGGTTAGATACGACTTATCCATGAATCCATGCTGTCTGTCAGTTACTATATTTTATTTTGCAATATATATTTGCATGTCATCCCTTAAAATGGCCTCAAAAACTTTGCATACTACTAATGTCAGGCTTACTGGACGGTAGTTGCCTGGATCCATCTTCTTACCTTTCTTAAATATTAGTACCACATCAGCAATCCTCCAATCCTGAGGCACCGACCCTGTTACAAGCGAGTCTAAAAAATTGAGATACAGCAGTCTGTCGATTACGGAGCTCAATTCCCTCAATATTTGTGGATGAATGCCATCTTGCCTGGGGGATTTGTCAATGTCTAATTTACTCAGACGTAGGCGTACTTCTTCTTGTGTTAAATTAATTATATCGGGTGGTGAACTTTGATTTTTCACTTGTTGAATGATCCCTGGAACAGTCTGTTCCTTGGTGAACACTGATGAGAAGTGCCTCTTTAATATCTCAGTCTTTTGTTTGTCCTCTATAACTAACTTGTTATTATATTTTAAGGGGCCGATACTATGCTTTGTTTTCCTTTTTGCATTAATGTATTTATAAAAGTTTTTCAGTTTTAGTTTAATGTCCTTGGCGATTTTTGTTTCAGTAGCTAATTTTGCTAGTTTGATTTCTTTTTTGCATTTCCTATTGATATCTTTATACTTCTGAAATGCTATTTTTGTATTCTCAGCCTTTAAGATTTTAAACGCTCTTTGTTTTTGTTTTAATATACTTTGTACAGTCTTATTTATCCATAGTGGTTTATTTTTATTCCTGGACATTTTATTACCATGGGGTATAAGTTTTTTACAGGACTCTAGCAGTATATCCTTAAACTTACCCCATTTATGTTCGGTATCCCCAGTTACCATAACATTGCCCCAATCTACACATTTATGCTCTTCCCTCAATTTGTTGAAATCAGCTTTCCTAAAATTCAAGGTGTTAGCATTTCCCCTTTTAAATGTTCTATTGAATATTACGTTGAAGCTTACCATATTATGATCGCTTTTGCCCAAGTGCTCTTGGACCTGTAGATGTGAAATTGTATCTGGTCTATTTGACAGGCTCAGATCTAGATTAGTGCTCCCACACACAGTATATTGGTTCTCACAGCCCCCACAGGCAGTATGAGAGCACCACACACAGTATATTGGTCCTCACAGCCCCCACAGGCAGTATTAGTGCTTCCACTCACAGTATATTGGTTCTCACAGCCCCCACAGGCAGCACGAGAGCCCACACACACAGTATATTGGTCCTCACAGTCCTATAGGCAGTATGAGGGTACCCAAACACAGTATATTGATTTTCAAAGCCCCCACAGGAGTATGAGGGCCCCCACACATAGTATATTGGTCCTCACAGCCCCAGAGGCAGTATGAGGGCCCCCGCACACAATATATTGGTCCACAGACATTACAAGGGCCCATCTCATAGTATATTGATACTTGCAGCCCTCACAGATGGTATGAGGATTTACAGCCCCCACACACAGTATGAGTGCTCCAACACACAATATGTCCCTCATAGCCTAAACAGACAGTATGAGGACCCCCAACACACATTATGATGTCCTCAGAGGTGGTATGAGGGGCCCCAACTACCCACAACATAGTATGCACAGTATGAAGATCTCCACACACAGTTTGATAACCCTGCATCCACTAACACACAGTATTATGGCCCAACAAGGCATCATGTCTCCCACAAGTACTGACAATAGAAATTAACTAATCACATTCTACCGTTTCCATGATGTCTGCTCCAGTGAGTGCACTGTGCATTCTGTGGTGCTGTCCACACAGTAAGCGCAATCTAATGGCATCATCACACCTGCTATACTGTGTCATTCTCAGATGCTGATGCAGACTGATAAAGCAAGTAGCTGACGGCACCATTCTCCTCAATTATATCTGCATCTAATGGATGCACATACCATTGAAATTGTGATAACATGCGCAGTGAGATAGGGAGGCAGTGACACTTGGCATAATACCCCATAGCAGCTATGGATGGTGCCCATGCAGTAGATAAATTTGGTATCACATGGTAGCCATTCAGACAAATTATTGGCTATGAAATACCAGAGTCTACCAGAGTAATGGGTGCCCTGGGGGGTAACCCATTGCACGATGTTCATATCTCCAATATAGAGCATAACAATCAATTCCTTTCAAAGCACTCTTGTCCATGGATTGTGAATAGTATTGCAGCTAAGTGCCAGAGGATGGATAATAAGGGCAGGTGTACACCTCCTGACCTATGATAATTATTGACCATCAACCAGCTACTTGTTTGCTGATTGGTCATTGTTTAACAGACTGTTTAGACTGGGAGACCATATTTCCTTTGCACACAGGATGATGAATAGATTGTTCTGTGCTTTTAGATTTTAGACTGCCATTGTTCTGGGCAATGCATGTTCTGTCTACACAGAACAATGATTTTTAAGCAAAGTTCATCTGAACTGATGAACAGGTATTATGTCCCTTGGTTGGGTGACTGCAGCCTGCTTACACTGCCTGATTATTGGGAAATGAGTATTCCTGGGAATGCTCATTCATATTATTGGCCACTGTACATCCAGTCGAGCATTAAGACAGTAGAGCAATGGCTTTCTTTATCTTTGAGCAAAAGTGATAGCCATTCAGAGAGTTAAAGGGGTTTTCAAGGCTTGGTACATAAGTCTGTAGTTACCCTGTGTGACTGCAGAATTTTGACAGCGTGCGGTGTGCATGTTGTCATGATGTCCTGTCCTGCTATTCCTGATGCGAGTGTGACTAGTCAGGGTGTCAAAGGGTACTGCACTCCTTTCCCTTTTGGTGCAGAGCTAAAACCCCCATGGTTCTGGCATCCTAACCTTTGGTATTGCTCCATCAGCATTCAAATCCTAGCCACACCTCACACCCTGTCAGGCACACCAGTGGGTGGTCTAGCTTGAAAAGGGCCACCCTCCTAGGGGTCAGGCAGACTGGTGGGAGGAGCTGAATTAGTTGAGCGGTAGCCCTCAGAGAGTGAGGAGCTGGAGGGAGTTGGAGCTCCCTGGGAGACGTTGGCTAGGTCGCATATGGTGGTCTGGGACCAGAGAAGTCGGAGACCCGGTCACAGGGTATTAGAGAGGGGTACCAGACTTAGTTTGGGAGAACAGTCGGCACCGGAAAATCTAGTAACCGAACCGGTACCGAGCACGGTGTGGTACTGGACCCTAGATCAGGGAGTAGCTTCACGCAGCCTGATAATTAACCTGTGGAGAATAGTCTCTTTATGAACTTTCCCCAAGAGCTCAGAGATCGAAGGCATCAATACAATGAGGGGGATAAGGCTTTCCAGCTTATGCGGCCCACTGAGATCCCAAATGTCAGCCATCGAGAGCACATCTCCTCTAACTAGCCGTAGGGAGCGGGAAGCTTCAGGCTGAGGGGTCACTCAGAACATTCTAAATTAGTGCATGTAGGCAGGTCCAGAACCATCAGCAATACCCACGGGGCCGAATTCCCGGAGATTCCCCTGAAGCGGCAGTGGCACCCAAAGACTTGGTTTAGTTCTGTGTCAGAGTCTGCTTAACGGTCACACCAACATCCATACGGCCTGAGTGAGTACGCTCCGCACCTGAATCTCCCTGCCTGGCCTGCACCATGCTCCCCTACGTCTCCACCATCCAGAGTCCCGGGGCTTACCCTACCCATGAAGGGAACTTCATCTGGCTGCCTCGCTCCATATCCCCCTGGTACTCCCATCGGCAGTGGCGGTACTCCCCTTACCGCGAACCATGGGTGGCATCACGAACATTAATCCCCTGTAAATTGCCCCCTTTCATTTTCGGGTGACCCCGATCCCCCGGGTCTGGAGACCCTCGAGCCACGGCAATCCCGGATCCGAGCAGTCCAACTGCTGCAGGGGTCGTACACGAGCAGGCAGGCATGTGACTGCATGTAAGCGATTTGCATACTTGAATTCAGGTGCTGACTGGAAGCCTTTGGTTTCTCTTAATGCAAATCACAAACATGTGGACACATGGCTGCCCATTCACACTGGGAATATTGGGGAATTGAGACACTGCATGCTGTCACGATTTGGAAATCTTCAGTCACTCTATGGGATTCTGAGCCATGTGATCTAGCTCTGGCCTTATAATCAGGGCGTATGGTGGGTATAGGTGCTTCGGAACTGCTGCATATTGTTAGAATGGCCCCTTGATGGGTCCATTCTCAAATCTTTGCTTTTTTTTTTACTATATTCATCATATTATTTATTGTTGTACTCCTGGTATTGTTCTTATATTATAGACTTTATGTCTATATGTTTGCGCCATACCCCTATTTATGATTAACATTATTATTATTATTATTATTATTATTTATTTATAGAGCACTATTAATTCCATGGAGCTGTACATGAGAAGGGGTTACATACAGAATACATACACAAGTTACAGTAGACAGACTAGTACAGAGGGAAGAGGGCCCTACCCTTGCGGGCTTACATTCTATATATTCTATACATTAAAAAAACCAAGGAGAAAATTGTAGAAAAAATACCCTGACTATAAATAAATAAATTGCAACTGCTTAATAAACAGGGTACTTAGTATATACATTTTTGCAAAAAGGTAAGAAGCTGTCTCACCTCGTCACGGTGTACCCATCTGAGACAGTCCCTAACCTACTAAAGTTAAAAACATATTCTGTACCTGACTAGTGTCATGTCAAAACTTCAATATGGATGGTAAAGTGGTTAGCTGGGTCCCAGATTAAATACACAGCAAAAAGTGAGAAGCAGGTAATTGTTCAGCCTCAGTATCAGGAGGGCTGCACCCCCAACTTGCATTAAAGCAAGATAACAGACAAAAAAAAACAAAAAACTGAGCTGTGACAAATGTTCAATAAACATGCAACATTACAAGCATGTGAATTGCAGCCTCAAGACTAGAAAAAAACCAAGGAGAAAATTGTAGAAAAAATACCCTGACTATAAATAAATAAATTGCAAGTGCTTAATAAACAGGGTACTTAGTATATAGATTTTTGCAAAAAGGTAAGAAGCTGTCTCACCTCGTCACGGTGTACCCATCTGAGACAGTCCCTAACCTACTAAAGTTAAAAACATATTCTGTACCTGACTAGTGTCATGTCAAAACTTCAATATGGATGGTAAAGTGGTTAGCTGGGTCCCAGATTAAATACACAGCAAAAAGTGAGAAGCAGGTAATTGTTCAGCCTCAGTATCAGGAGGGCTGCACCCCCAACTTGCATTAAAGCAAGATAACAGACAAAAAAACCCAAAAAACTGAGCTGTGACAAATGTTCAATAAACATGCAACATTACAAGCATGTGAATTGCAGCCTCAAGACTAGAAAAAAACCAAGGAGAAAATTGTAGAAAAAATACCCTGACTATAAATAAATAAATTGCAAGTGCTTAATAAACAGGGTACTTAGTATATAGATTTTTGCAAAAAGGTAAGAAGCTGTCTCACCTCGTCACGGTGTACCCATCTGAGACAGTCCCTAACCTACTAAAGTTAAAAACATATTCTGTACCTGACTAGTGTCCTGTCAAAACTTCAATATGGATGGTAAAGTGGTTAGCTGGGTCCCAGATTAAATACACAGCAAAAAGTGAGAAGCAGGTAATTGTTCAGCCTCAGTATCAGGAGGGCTGCACCCCCAACTTGCATTAAAGCAAGATAACAGACAAAAAAAAACAAAAAACTGAGCTGTGACAAATGTTCAATAAACATGCAACATTACAAGCATGTGAATTGCAGCCTCAAGACTAGAAAAAAACCAAGGAGAAAATTGTAGAAAAAATACCCTGACTATAAATAAATAAATTGCAAGTGCTTAATAAACAGGGTACTTAGTATATAGATTTTTGCAAAAAGGTAAGAAGCTGTCTCACCTCGTCACGGTGTACCCATCTGAGACAGTCCCTAACCTACTAAAGTTAAAAACATATTCTGTACCTGACTAGTGTCATGTCAAAACTTCAATATGGATGGTAAAGTGGTTAGCTGGGTCCCAGATTAAATACACAGCAAAAAGTGAGAAGCAGGTAATTGTTCAGCCTCAGTATCAGGAGGGCTGCACCCCCAACTTGCATTAAAGCAAGATAACAGACAAAAAAAAACAAAAAACTGAGCTGTGACAAATATTCTATACATTATATAATGCTGCTGACATTGAGCCACTGTTAGTGATAAGCGAATGTATTTATCACTATTCGCTACTCACACGTGTTTTGATTACAAAATCTTCATCAGGGGAAGGGGAAGATTTCGTAATCGAAACACGTGTCGGGTACTTGGCACCAGCACTAGCAGGAGGAGATGCCAATTGGTATGTTTATATTCCATAGTTCTCTTAACTGGCACTTGATTTCTTACATAATATGATTATTTATTTCACCATATATTGTCATTATATGTCTCTTTAGCATTGGGGTTATATGTTATTATAATACTACTTGTTGACTTAATCCCCTGGTGTGTTTTTTGACATTTGACTACATTAGTTGGTGTTTTGGTGGTAATCTTTCTTCTCTTCCTTGCTTTGTGTTGTGGTTATCAAACACTATTTCTGTACTTGGCCTGTCTATTTTAAATATTTAATAAAATTATATTTATTGGCTATTTGCATTGCTTTCTTTTGGTCATCACTATTATATATGGTGCAATTAGCCTGGGTGGATTATATGTCCACAATTACTATCATGCATGGGGTGTTTATATTTTATATTTAATAATTAATTTACCACTGTTGTTTTGGCATCCTTGGTTATATTTGTTATATAGTGAGTAAAGGTGTATTCGCCTTGCTATATTCAGATGTCCTGCCTTGCATGTTTGGCGCCTGATTTTCAGCCACTAAACATGCTGGGCTTCTTAACCAATCACAGTAACGTCACAGCCATCTTGGTTATGGCATTACTGTGATTGGCTGGCCATGCAGCATCTTAATGTATAGAAAAGCCCTTCCGCAGCCCTTTTGCGCACAATACATTGCCAGTGTCTCTCCAAGCACTTCATACTCACCAATCACACTGCTCCCGCTGCCTTTCATTCTTCTTCTCTACCCGCTCATTAGCCTTATTACATATTCACTGCTTCTCCCGACCACCGACGTCTGTGATTGGTTGCAGTCAGACTCACCCCCACGCTGAGTGACAGCTGTCTGACTGCAACCAACCACAGCTGCTGGTGGGCAGATCTATATCATACAGTAAGATAAATAAATAATTAAAAAAATGACGTGCAGTACCCCTAATTCTAATATCCAGCAAGGAGCACACCAGCCTAAAAATATCAGCCAGCCGTCGCCCGGAATTGCCACATCCATTAGATGTGACAATCCTGGCACTTTACCTCATTCATCCCAATTACCCTGATGCAGTGACAGTCGGGATAATGAGGGGTTAATAACAGCGCACAGCTGTCATCAAGCCTAGAATTAGTGATCGGAAAGGGTCTTCTATGAGACCCCCATCACTAATCCTATAAGTAAAAAGAAATACATATACACTGAGAAAAATCCTTTATTTGGAATGAAATACAAAACCACCCTCTTTCACCACTTTATTAACTCCAAAACACCCAAGTTCGACGTAATCCACACGAGGTCCCACGATGGTCCTGGCTCTGCTACATCTGAGCCTGGAGAGACCGAAAACATGTCTGATCTCTCCAGGCTTCGGGAAACACTGACAAGAAGGACCCGACTGGTAGCAGTGACATCACTCAGTTCATCGGAGGTCATACCCGGGTTCCCACAGTATGATCTCTGGTGACCTGAAGCACTCTGGCCTAAAGTGCGAGGTCGTGTCCCGCACACCGCCATTACTTTAATAGTGGCAGTGCCGACATGGAGGTGCAGGCTGCCCTGCACTCCCTGTATGGCATTGTCAGTGTTAAAGTGCAGGGTCATGTATCGCACCACGCCAGTACTTTAACAGTGGCAGTGCCGACATGGAGGTGCTAGACATGACCCCACACTTTAACCCTAACATTGCCATCTGTGAGAAAGGGGCAGCCCGCACCTCCATGCTGGCACTGCCACTGTTAAGGTACTGGCGGGGTGCGAGACATGACCCCGCACTTTAGGCCAGAGTGCTTGTATGTATGAGCTTAAAGAAGGGGTGCAGTGAATATGTAATGAGGCTAATGATAATGAGCGGTAGGGAAGAAGAATGAGAGGCAGCGGGAGCAGTCTAACAGCCGCATCGGTGATTGGTGAGTATGAAGAGCTTGGAGAGAGAGACAGAGAGAGAGAATAAGTGGCGTAATACTGTGATATCCTCATTCCCAAAAACCATATGTGAGTCAGAAATGCATGCAGGCATATTCTCCCCCGGCTCTTCTCATTCAGTTTCATCACTTTCCCATCACTTTCGGCCTTTTCCTCAGGCCCCTAGAGCTCTTTGTTGGGTCCAGCAGAAAATTACTCGCATTTCCCATTGACGTGCATTGTACTTGAGGGTGGAAGGAATAGAATCCAGCAGCACGTCCAGCATGTTGGATGTACTGCTAGATTCTATTCCTTCCACCCTGTTGCTACTCACTCCTGAACACAGAGCCCACCTCCTTGCACCGTCCCGAGCTGAGGAACCAAGGACATTCATTCGGATGAGCTGAAAAAAATCCTTTTTGTTTCGTGCATTGTACTCGCTATTCGGAACGAATGCATGAATAGTACAAAGTGCTCCTTACGAGTACAGTGATTACAAATATTACGGTACTCGCTCATCTCTAGCCATTGTATGATTCACCATTGACCACATTAGGAAGTAATTTATAAGTAATGCTTTGTATCCCAAGCCCGGACAACCCCTTTAAGCCTTATGTATATATATTTCTACAGGAAAAGTAATCCCTATGGCTAACTAGAAATGTTTATTGTAAAATACATATAGAGAGTAATTTCCTTGTTATTTTTAGAGTTAAATATTTTACGCGGAAGATATGAGTCAATGCTCGACTATGTTTTGTTTTATCATCAGTCACAAATCATTTATTTTCCAAGTCCTGTCTTGTTTTCTTTTATTTCTCACAAATTTGCTATTGCGGAATCCAAAATTATGGGTGTGTATGAAGATATATATTGTATAATGACAGTAAATGTATTCTTTTCTATGCATTAATTATTTTACATATTATTAAAATGATAAAATCCATAGATCTGTTAGCCCGACCACCAACTGATGCGCTGGTGTGGCCATATGAAATAACAGTTAAAACCTTACTCTGCCAATTATATGAAAGCTAAACAGCTACTTTTTCCTTTCTATGTAACAAATGTTTCTAAAGGCAAACATATGACCCAAGTATAGTTATGTCTCATGAATGTCATCAATGCCAACCATAACTGAAAAGGCTCGATGATAAGGGAATTGAAAACAAAGCAGAGATTTATCTTCTTTTCATACAACACATAGTTATCCCTTTGTGACAATTAATGATCATTATACAGTAAGTTTTTTCTAAAGGCCCAGTAACACACAACGACTTACCAGCGATCCCGAAAACGATGCGACCTGATAGGGATCGTAGGTAAGTCACTGGGAGGTCGCAGGTGAGATGTCACACAGTCAGATCTTACCAGCGATGCAGGAACAATACAGGTCGCAGTAGCGACCTGTATAACGATCTCAGCGGTCACTGTGACCCTGTCACATAGTGTCAAACACAGCGATGTGTCCTGCCCAGCAGGACATCGCCTTTGAAGAAAATGGCCTGGACCATTCTGCAACGACCGGCGAACTCACAGCAGGGGCCTGATCGCTGGTAGATGTCACACATAACAAGATCGCTAACGGGATCGCTACTGCATCACGGAAACCGCAATCTCGCTAGCGATCTCATTATGTGTGACGGTACCTTAAGTACTGTTTTACATTAATATAAAGGTGGCAGAAAATCCAAGACCAAGTTTTACGTCACTACACTACAGATATTCCCCTCTGTTTGTTAAGGCCTATTTAGACCTAATTGGACAAGCTGATAATAGGGAATACACTTTCCATCACCCAACAAATTAGCAAAGTTCTGATTGATTAGATTGTACAGGCCGGCAATAAAATCAAAATTGTCAGCTGGAGATGTTCTGCCCATAATGATGATATTCTATGTGCACAGAATATCATGATCATTCTGAGCATATAGGATTCACGGCCTGCATAAAAAGACCATTAAACCACCGCCAATTGTATTGTGAATAGCAAATAGTCAATCATTTCATGGTTGGGGTCAGCAAGTGTAACTAGGCTTAAACCTTAGGGGTACTTCTCACATAGCGAGATTGCTAGCGAGATCGCTGCTGAGTCACAGGTTTTGTGACGTACCAGTGACCTCATCAGCGATCTCACTGTGTGTGTGTGACACTAAGCAGCGACTTGGCCCCTGCTGTGAAATCGCTGATTGTTACACATTGTTCTGGTTCATTTTTTGCTCGTTGGTCTCCTGCTGTGCAGCACACATTGACGTGTTTGACGGCGGGAGACCAACGAGCACCGACTCTGTGTAAGCAGCGTATGCTGGTAACCAGGGTAAATATTGGGTAACTAAGCAAACTGCTTTGCTTAGTAACCCGATATTTTTTGGTCGTCGGGCTCCCGCAGGGCAGCACGCATCGGTGTGTTTGACACCTTACCCAACGACCTCCTTCGCGATTCACATAGGTGTGCATCTTCGTTGTTTTCCGCACCCTCTCTGTTCCGATTGGTGATCACTACTGCGTTTGGATTGGCCACTTCTATCCTCTGTTCTGGCTTGTAGATCGCAGTACATTTTAGAGGGCTGAATTCACTTGTCCGGGACTGTGTGTAGCAGCAGATCGTAATACAGTCCATTCTGAATCGGGACTGTAGGATGGACAAGGATGGAGAAGGATGGAAGCGCTATTATGTTGCCTTCTCTAAAGGCAAGGCCGCCCAGTCACAACGCAGTTACGACCACCAATCGGATCAGAGGAGGCATGGAAGAGGCAATGTAGATGCACGCCTATGTTACTAATCAAGATTTGAATTGAGTTATGTGACAGGGTCCCAGCGACCTCCATATCGTTCCTGCATTGTTGGGAAGATCTGACTGTTTGACATCTCACTAGCGACCCTGTAGCGACGTACCAGCGATCCTGACCAGGTCGTATTGTGGTCGGAATCACTGGTACGTCGTTTAGTGTGACAGTACCTTTAGGCCAGGATCACATGAGAGTATAAAAAAAATGGGTCCCATTCTCATCCACAAAAGTGGGATGATTTTTTTTTACCACTTATCATCCATGTTTTTACTGAGAAGTTATTAACATTTTACAGGACATGCTGCGATTTTTATCTCAAGCTGTCTACAGCTGAGGAAAAAAAATGTAGATCTACCCTACTTTATTGAATAACATTGGTCCGTGAGCAATCCTTTTTCTATTGGATTGCACTTGTCCGATTTATACACTCCTGTGATAAATATACATATACGCTCCTCCTAAGGGTACATGCCCATGATCAGGGATCATAGCGTTTTGTACACAGCATGTTTCAGCTGTGTCTAAAACGCTTCATTGAACAGTACAAGCACAGTGGATGGGATTTATAGAAATTCCATTTCCACTGTGCGTGTAATGCCTGCAACATAAACCGACCTGCGGTGTGGCTCTCTGAGCCGCAAGGATGTCAATTCTTTCCTGCGGAGTCACAAGCATTCTCCGCAGGGAGAACACAGCAAAAGACCACAACTGCCCGAACCCGGATCGTGGGCAGGAGCAGCTGTACTCTCATACGGAGGAGACTCACAGCACCACAGGTCAGGACCCTCAACGTCTAGGACGCAGCGGGTCCGGATCATGGGCTCGTACCCTAACAAAGATAGTGATAGATTATCCCTGTGCAGGTTAACACCATGTATGAAATACAACCCAATTGCTAGACCCTATAAATCAGTTACAATTTTTATGGAAACACATAAGATATTACTCAATTACTTATCCTATGGAAAATGTAGCAATATACAATTTCAATTGAAATAAGTGCATTCCCTGAGAACGAGAGCTGTTCTGTGCAGCTTTGGCTAATAGATGAGGGTCTTTAACATTGTACAGTAAATTTTCTAATCTACACCAGCTCTTTAAGCAATGTATAGACTGAAGACTGTGACAGTAATTCTTACTCAGTCTTACATGTCATTTTTTATTTAACGCCTGTCCATTTAGCAGCTTTTTCATTCAGGAAATTGTGTTAAGACATCATCAAAAATCTGCTTCTGACATGGTCTCTAAGTGTTTAGGTTAGGTATGCACAAACTTCTTGTTAAGCCCATGTTTCCCACTAACTAAATTATCATTGTATTGACATCTCGGGATGAGCAGAAGTGGGGGAAGTGGTGATGTCATGCTGTGCATTGTCTTCAGACAGACCCATCCATCAAACCGTCACCTTAGGTTTCCTATCAGGGTCACCAAGGAATAGATTGGCTTGTGTTGGCTATATTTTAATACTTGATCAGCTGTGACTCTCTGCAGCCATCACTCCCACATGTAAAGGACAATTACATGTTGGAGGCAATGTGAACCTGAGCCCTTACGGAACACACCCGTCCTACCACTATTGGAAGAGCCAGGCAATCTAATAGCGGTGAACTTCCCTTGGCTGCTCCATTTATTAATGATATTAAGAGGTAAGACTTATTTGGGGTGTTTATGTTATAGGATTGAAGTCATGACTGCATACTAACATAACACTTCATTTCCATTCATGTTCATTTCTTGTGGGGATGTGAGACAATTTCAGCTTTGCAGCCAAACGCATTCCGCACACCTTTACTTATACTCCTGTGGCACATTTTGAACTCTGACAAATATGGAATATCGTGATTGTATAAAAACATATTTTATTTTTGTAATTTTTAAACATTTCTTTGTTATGTACTCACTATGGTCAAGAGAGACCTATGTATCTGTAAAATGAGTAGATGCGATGATCTCTCAGCAGAACTCGTCACAAACACTGCAGGTCAAAGTCGAAGTCAATAAGTATATCAGAAGGTTGGTGATATCGTTATTGATATTTATCTCTACCTCAATTTAAAAGAAATATAAGAGCTGATTCCATTTCTTTCGAGGTCAAAGGGCATCTAAATCATGGAGGCAGCATGCGATGATAAGAAGAAAATATTCTCATGTCACCCAAATCGAATGGGGCACCAGGATCTCCTGACCTAACAGGTTTACGTTGTGATAGTATCAAGCAGAACCTATAGAATCCAATTTTATCTTTGCTCTTGCGTTACGTCCTATGCCTTACCATAGAGGTGGGGTTTTTTTACATTGCATTCCTTTTTTGTAGATTATATCATGAACGAGTCAGTGACCTGGTTTCTCTGGATAAGAAATTTGACTGTACATACAATGCAAAGTATGAAACCCTTCTAAAGGAATTATCGGAAGAAATTGAGCTTACATTACAAGAAACATAAGGTGTAATAATTAGTGATGGGCGAATAGTAACTATTCGTGTTCGGATTATTCATACAGAATCCCAAAGTACTATTCCAGTATTCATGACGAATAACGAACCTAATGGGAAATCATTGGGGAACCTGAGCTTTATTCTTGTGATGAATACTGGAAAAGTATCCGATATTCGGTTAGCATCATCAGAACATCTGAACACACATAGTTACTATTCACCCATCACTAGTAACATTCAATAGTTGATTCCCTGATATAGATATTACATTTTCACTATAATAAACGACCTTTGATGCAGTATTTTTGTTGCACAATTATTTTTTCATTACTATACTATTCTACACCATTAGATTTTATGGAATTTTCACAGCATAATTATGTCTAATGTGACAAAACATCATTTTTGCCTCCTTAAAGGGAATCTGTTATCTGAGAACAGCATAATGTAGAGACAGAGACCCTGATTCCAGCGATATGTCACTTACTGAGCTGTTTGCTGTCATTTTGATAAAATAAATGGGATTTTTTGCTGCAGATCTAGCAGTTATACAGAGATCATGAATATGCTCGATTACCTGTCATCACGCCAAGAAGTCCTGTAATGATAATCTGCTGCTGATTAATCAGTGATTTTATCAAAACTACATTAAGCAGCCCAGTAAGTGACACTGCTGGAATTAGGATCTCTGCCCCTACATTATACTACTCTCAGATTAGGTGGCAAAAACCTGGTGATAGATTCCCTTTAGTAATGCCAATACGATTTTTAACAATTATTAACCCCCTCACGACCGAGGACATAAGGGTACATCCTAAACCATGAAGAGCTGATCATCATTGGCTGCTGTGGTGAGCGGGTGCTGATCCCCGCACATGTCTGCTGATTTGTACAGCAAACATGTGTGTCTTGCAGGCAAA
The DNA here is from genome assembly GCF_048569485.1 of Anomaloglossus baeobatrachus. NCBI lineage: Eukaryota > Metazoa > Chordata > Amphibia > Anura > Aromobatidae > Anomaloglossus > Anomaloglossus baeobatrachus. The sequence continues at coordinate 175,705,336 of NC_134354.1, read as the reverse complement.
GGTGGATCCACGATCCACCCGTGCCTGTTAACCCTTTAAATCGCGCTGTTAAAATGTGACTGCGTGATTTAAATAGCCGCAGTGGGTAATGCGCATTAACCCACCGCCATCGGAGGCCCCGCGATGTGATCACGGGGAGCCGATGGTTGCCATGGTAGCACAGGGTCAGGATGACTCCTGTTGCTATCATGACTCACTTCCTGTTACAGCCAGCAGAGCGCTGGCTGTAACAGAAGATGAGCATTTCTGCTTATCTCAGCTGTGAAGCTCTGATTTACAGAAATGAATGAGCGTTCAGACTGCTGATCCTTATAGTCCCCTAGGGTGACTAGTAAAATAAAAAACGTAAAAAAATGTTTTAAGGACTTAAAAAAATAAAAATACCTAAAAGTTCACATCACCCCCCCATTCGCCCCATTAAAAATGAAAGGGTTAAAAAAAAATATATACAAACATTTGGTATCGCCGAGTTCAGAAATGCCCGATTTATCAAAATATAAAATCAATTAATCTGATCTGTAAAGAGTGTAGTGGTAAAACAATTACAAAACCAAAATGTTTTTTGGTCTTCACTATTAAATTTGTGCAAAATGCAATAGATGATGAAAACATAGCATCTGCACAAAATTGGTACCATTAAAAACATCAGCTCAAGACTCAAAAAAATAAGCTATGAATGAGCCCCTTATCCCAAAAAATAAGAATGTTATGGGTCGTGGAAAATGGCGCAAAAAGGGCACCACATTTTTAGAGAAACTTCTGAATTTTTTAACCCCTTAGACAAAAAAAACCCTATACATCTTTGATGTTTACGAACTCATACTAACCTGAGGCATCACACCGACACATCAGTTTTACCATATAGTGAAAACCGGTGAATAAAATGAAAATGCCCCCAAAACTTTCGTGCAATTGCACTTTTTTTGCAATTTTTACCACTCTTGGAATTATTTTTCCATTTTCCAGTACACTATATGGTAAAATGTATGGTTTCATTTAAAAGTACAACCCCTCCCACAAAAAACAAGCCCTCATATAGCAAGATTGACAGAAGAATAAAAAAGTTACACCTCTCGAAATAAGGGAAGCAAAAAGCAAAAACAAAAAATGGAAAATCGCCTGGGTGTGAAAGGGTTAAAAACACCAACTAGAAAAAAACAAACCCTTAATAAACCCATAGAGAATTCTTTTATTTATGTACTTAGCAAAGCAATCATTTTGACACCCAAGGTCCCACACCACACTCATCCCACATTTTATAGCCAGTAATGGAAGAAATGAGGAACATCAAGGTCACTAAAAAATCTCTACTATTTGTTTCAGGAAGTTGTGGAAAATCCTGCAGACTGTCAGACTGTGATCAAGTTTTATTCATAGGTCTAAGGGCTGGGTCACACTAAGCGACAGCGACAACGAGGTCGCTGTTACGTCACCATTTTCTGTGACGTAACAGCGACCTTGTAAGCCGCTGTTATGATCGCTGCTTAGCTGTCAAACACAGCAGCCGAAGCAGCGATCATAACCACGAGAACAGGGAGCCGCGCACACTGCTTAGCGCTGGCTCCTTGCTCTCCTAGCTACAGTACACATCGGGTTAATTAACCCGATGTGTACTGCAGCTACATGTGCAGAGAGCAGGGAGCCGCGCACACTGCTTAGCGCTGGCTCCTTGCTCTCCTAGCTACAGTACACATCTGGTTAATTAACCCGATGTGTACTGCAGCTACATGTGCAGAGAGCCGGAGCCGGCAGCACAGGCAGCGTGAGAGCTGCGGAGGCTGGTAACTAAGGTAAATATCGGGTAACCACCTTGGTTACCCGATGTTTACCCTGGTTACAGCTTACCACAGCTGCCAGACGCCGGCTCCTGCTCCCTTCATTTCGTCGCTCTCTCGCTGTCACACACAGCGATCTGTGTGTCACAGCAGGAGAGCGGCTTTGAAGAAAACGAACCAGGGCTGTGTGTAACGAGCAGCGATCTCGCAGCAGGGGCCAGATCGCTGCTCAGTGTCACACACAGCGAGATCGCTAATGAGGTCACTGTTGCGTCACCAAAACCGTGCCGTAGCAGTGATTTCGGTAGCGATCTCGCTATGTGTGAAGCACCCCTAATACTCTTTCCTGATTGGATAATTTTTCCATTGGGATCCATGTCAAGTCTACATCCCAAACCAAACTGTATGTAAAGTCCGGCTGAACCCACAGAACCGAATTTCCACGGGTCAAAATAATCTGTATAATTTATTGGAGATTAAAAAAAAATCACATATGTCTTACATTTTTTTTAAGGACAAAACAAAAAAGTTCTCTATTTTTATGGACTGTCCTCGAATTTATGGATGGTTTAAAACCCTGTTGCCTAGTGATATTTATGGGTCAGGCTGGATGGCCATAGATCTCTACTGGGGAACCAACCCTAGGGGCACATGACTATGCCCCAAGACTTAGGACATCCTTGCTGCAGAGGCATGGTGAGTTCTATGGAACATCTGAACCACTCCTCCCTTGCTTCTCGATTTGTGTGGGATATACCAGTGTAGATGGCAACAGTATTGTGTCCATCCCATTTCCGAGAACAAGTAGCAGAGAAGAGGGGCAGCACTTCCACAGCAGTTCCCATGCTTCTGTGGTGGCCATTTTGGAATTATGGGTGGGCAGCAATCTCAGAGATGGAGACGGAGACACCAGTAGCAGAAAGGAGAACAGTAAAGGGAACCTGTCAGGCCCAATATGCACATAGCAGTCTGAGGTAAACTGAGCGTAGCTAAGTTTGAAAGTTGACCCTATTGCACCTTTTCTCTCCCATTTAGTAAGACCTCATGTTGTGACACGGCTTTCTGACGATTCTACTGCCATCTGGTGGGCTTGACTAGTATTACCTCTGCTAGGGAATTCCCTGCTCATACGTTTCCTCCACTTTTACGCCCCCTAGTGGTTTACCAGCTAACTACCTTCTCAGATAGTTTCAGGAATCCTCTCAGTCCCACATTACTGCGCTGTACTGCTATTGTACATCTTAGAGTACAGCATGACAGGATGCTCTCACTCACCTCTCTGCTTCCATCGCATCTGACTCCTGGACTTCAGCTCAGTGCGCATGATCCCGGACTTCCAGTTATGCGCACTACATGAGTTTGAAGCCATGACGCATATACCTGGCTTCATAGTGCGCATGACCGAAACTTCCAGCATTGGGCCACGATGGCAGCTGAGAGGTAAGATCATCCTCTGACGCTGCACATTCATTAGCATGTTAGCACATCCACAGGGGCCCATAGGAACATGATAACATGCTAATGTAGCCAACTAGCTAGGGGAACTAACGCCCAGGTGACTAGTCCCCTCACTCATTAGCATACAATAAAACATCTTTAGAAATACTTTTTCTAAAGATCTCTTTATCTATGCTAGTGTATACAGGGACGGTTAGGCAGGGACTAGCAATATGCACCCAGAACTGCTCGTGGTTCTGGGTGCATATTGGACCTGACAGGTTCCCTTTAAGTACAATGAGTTCCATAACAAATGTACAGTCCCATTTAGTATGGTGGGTGAAAGGTTTCTTTACAGAGCAACATGGGAAAACCGTACTATTCTTTCCCACAGTCTGTCTGGTATTGCAGTTCAGCACCATTAACGTGAACAAACAGAAGTTGCAAACATGACACATCCCATGAACAAAACAGCACAAATCTGAAAACAAGGTAAAAATGCCAAAAACAATGTTGCTGTACATTTTAAAATAAAATATGATCTAAAATAGCATCTAAATGCAAACTTTTCAGAAAAAAAGCACTTGTAAAGAGTGAGGTTATTAAGCGATTATATCAGGCAATTCTCTTCTATAATGTTTAAATTGGCTTTAGACAGGCCGTCCTGTTCTGCACTACTCTGGATTCGAGGTAGAACAATAACGGCCACGGATTTTTAGTGTTGAAAGATGTGCGATATACATTTTATACCGATGTTGTGCGGTAATGATAATATTCTCACACTGTATGCCCAGAATAATAACCACAGAAACATCTCAACAAGACAAATGATTTCATCTTTATTAGACAGCGACTAAACTCGCATCCTCGGTTATTAACTCCCACGAACACATCTCTCCGACTGAATTCCAAAGCCTGAAAATCACAATTGTATGGCTTATTGTTTGTTTCTTTCTTCTTCAGCTTTAACAATTCATCTAATGTTTCATTCCCCAAAAGTAGAAAAGTTCTCTTCTTTTTGTATTGTTTCGTTCATTGTGATACACCAGCTGCTAGCGAAGCATACAAACAAGTATTGAAAGCTGACCTCGCTGTAAATTCCACGTCTACGAGGTGGAAACTGCTGTTTGAAAATGACACTCCTCTATCCAACTGAAACGAGGTATTGTGTTCCATGGATCCTGGAAAATAAACTCTGTCTGTAATATTAATTGTACCTGCAGGTCAAGCAAGATTCATGTACAATGGCGGGCAATTTAGCTTTTATTGAGCACGTTCCATTAAATTTTGTATTTATTTATTTCATTATTTATTATTGTGCTAGATAACATATTTGTCAGTTCTATACTTAATTCAATTGCATTATTCTTCCTTTTCCCCGTGTGGCTTATTTAGTTGTGAAAACAGCAGAGGACCAGAAGAAACTTCTCACAAGTAGAAAATACCTCAGTCAGTGTTTCTCTGGTCAGATATGAAATAAAAAAAAAACAAAGCCACAGAAAAAAGGAATTACCCCCCCAAATTTAGCAGTTTGCGACAAACCACACTGATAAAGGTGGAGGTAGCACAGGGGCAAAATACCGATGAGACAACCACTCACAACCTACCGCTTCATGGAGGAAGTGGCTGCTTAGTATTGAGATTGCACACATGCAGGGCTTGTATACGCGCTGATCACACACATGTGGGTGCACAGTGTCTGAATTAGGCTTTGTTCACACTAGAAAAAGGATTTTTCTCAAGAAATTTCTTGAGTCTGAAAGATTACCACACTTGCGGTCAAAAACCGCACCGAAAACCGCATGCGTTTTTACCGCGGTTTTGTGCATTTTTGATGCGTTTTTGGTGTGGTTTTTGTGCGTTTTTTCCGCAGGTTGGTCCCTGCGGTTTTTTACCATTATCTATGACAAAAACCACAGGTACCTGCAGAAAAGAAGTGACATGTTCATTCTTTTCTCAAGAAGTTCTACAGAAAGAATGTTCTTGAGAAAAAACCACAGTGTGCGCACAGCTATTTTTTTTTCATGGGTTTTGCTGGGGAATGTCTGCAGAAAGGTTACAACCATTTCTGCAGCAAAACCGCAAAAAAACGCGGGTAAAACCGTAGTGTGTGAACAAGGCCTTACAGCCTGTTAGTGACACCCATACTATTCGATTAGGCAGGCTGCCCAGCACTATATAACTACGGGCGGCAAGGTAGCTCAGTGGTTAGCACTACAGTCTTGCAGAGCTGGGGTCCTGGGTTCAAATCCCACCAAGGAAAACATCTGAAAGGAGTTTGTATGTTCTCCCTGTGTTAGGTGGGTTTCCTCCCACACTCCAAAGACATACTCATAGGGAACCTAGATTGTGAACCTCAATGGGAACAGTGATGCTGATGTATCTAAAGCACTGTGGAATTAATGGCGCTATATAAGTGAAAAAATATTATATTATTATAACTGCGCCTCACCGGGACAGATACTCTGGTTTGAAAGGCCAACATAAATGGGCTTGGCCGTATCCAGCATGAAAATAAATATAACAAGCAAAGAATATATGCAATATATGAGGTTGATATGGCTGAAATGCATAATACATACATATATATTACAAATATCACCCTATATATATGTATATACAGTATATATATATTATTATTATTATTACAGTATATATATAATATATATACAATATATATATATATATATATATATAAATATTCACCTAATTGTCCTGATTTTTTCCTAACGGCTGATGTTGGGTATAGAGAACAATCTTTTCAATGACACTGATCCTTTTGTTCTCACAGAAGATAAGCACCAGCAGAGGCATCATGTCCTCTTCTCATTGAGAATGTATCCACACTTGGTTGTGTGAAGATTACATGTAATCAGAGGTAGGGAGGGGTGTCTGCTAGCTGAAAATTATCTAAACTATCTGCTGAATTACCTTCACTGCAGAGGCACAGTGGATTAACTGAAGTTGATGATACCTAAGCTTTTATTATTATAGCAATAATATATATCATTGTACAATACTTTACAAGAAACTCACTAATAAAATATAACTTAGATTGGTATGACTTACTACACGTTCTACTATCTACATAAATAATATTCCAAACATAAAATCTGGCCATACGACACTACATGCCAAGCAGTGGCATATGGCATCCATAAACCCCCCTGGAAAAAAAAGCATTTTGTGAAGACTGGGTTGTGGTGACCCATTGTTTAGTAATACACAGCAGACTTTGTTTTTCTAAATAGTAAAGGCTACTTTACACACTGCGATATCGGTCCCGATATCGCTAGTGTGGGTACCCGCCCCCATCTGTTGCGCGACACGGGCAAATCGCTGCCCGTGTCGCACAACAGCCGTCACACATACATACCTGTCTGGCGACGTCGCTGTGACGGGCGAACCGCCTCCTTTCTAAGGGGGCGGTCCGTGCGGCGTCACAGCGACGTCACTGAACCGCCGCCCAATAGCAGCGGAGGGACGGAGCTGAGCGGGACGTAACATCCCGCCCACCTCCTTCCTTCCTCATAGCGGCCGGGAGGCAGGTAAGGGGAGCTTCCTCGTTCCTGCGGCGTCACACGCAGCGATGTGTGCTGCCGCAGGAACGAGGAACAACCTCGTTACTGCTGCAGTAACGAGATTTGAGAATGGACCCCCATGTCGCCGATTAGCGATTTTGCACGTTTTTGCAACGATGCAAAATCGCTTATCGGTGTCACACGCAACGGCATCGCTAATGCGGCCGGATGTGCGTCACGAATTCCGTGACCCCAACGACTCCGCATTAGCGATGTCGCAGCGTGTAAAGCCCGCTTTAGACTAGTTTCACACTTGCGTTCAGCGGAGTCCGTCACTATGGAGAATAGCGCAGTCCGTTAACGCACTGCGCTATTCTCCATAGACTTGTATGGATGACGCACTGTAACGCAAGTGTCAGCGTTGCATCCGCCGGACGACGCAGCGTCAAAATAACGGGCGGAAGGAACGCAGCATGTAACTTTTTTTGAGCAGCGGAATCCTTTGGATTTCACTGCGCATGCTCTCTCTGGCTCCCTCCACCCGTAACCAGGGTACACATCGGGTAACCAAGGAACCCTGGTTACGTGTGCCGAGATCCCGACACTTCCCCGCTCAGCTCCGCCCCCTCCCCGCACTCCGTATGTATACACACACACAATCGCATGCACACACACACACTCTCACACTCACTCACCTGTCCCCCAGCGATGCAGTCCCCGCAGCACTGACGTCCTCAGCCATGGCCCTGCTCGGCTCCACCCACTTCGCACTCCGCCCCCCGCTCCCGCTCCCCGCACACATTGTCGGCGACTGAACGATCAGCTGATCACCCGGCGGCCGGCTACTGTGAGTGATCAGCTGATCACCCGACGGCCGGCTACTGTGAGTGATCAGCTGATCACCCGGCGGCGGACTACTGTTAGCGATCAGCTGATCGTTCACAATAGTCTGCCGACGGTAAAACTGTAAAAAAAAAAAAACGAATTGCGTTGTTTTGCAGCATCCGTTGCATCCGTTGTGCCACTATATGCAACACATCCGTTGCATCCGTTACACAACGCAATGCAACGGATGCCGTTCAACGCAAGTGTGAAACTAGCCTAAAATGGATATGGTATGCCCATGTATACCTGACAGGCAGATGCAACATCTGGACAACTGCTTTGGAATCCATCAGGTCAATAGAATTGTTTAGCCTATGTACCAGGAATATGGTGAACATACAATAAATGTGTACCAACACAGTCTAATCCGTCTGACACACAGAAATAGATACTATATTAGAAAAAAAGAAACATGGAAACATCAACACGGATTCAGTCTTGCTCTTTTTTGCTAATTGTGCTTTTCACATTTTAAAGCATATCTGCTGCATGTATTGTGTTATAGTACATGCAGGCTGCATTTATATTGTATGACAAATCACAAATAGAAATTATATCAGATTTCAAGAAGCGCTATGGCTGTGTGTCCATTGTTAACTTTAATAATTGTGCTATAATATTTAATATGAACTAAGACCTAATTGCTTTTATCAATGACAGCATGAAGAGCATGTATTTAGCTTTACATGATAAAATACCTACACGTCCTGAAAATCAGTCATACATATACCTTTTCCTTGTATATACAGTATGTGTGTGTGTGTCTATGTTGTTGTTTGGAACAAATGGTCTCTCTCTTTGTACTAAAAGGATTTCCATATTCTAATAGATGAATACATTGTGGAGATACTGGGACGGGCCCCAGAGACTTGTTTGTCTGCTGAAGTCATTTGGTGTGCCAGTGTGTACTCCGGTTTCCTAGTGAGGGATTAGGGACAGTGTCTTTTGTTGGATGAATGGGAGAGGATCTAGTAGAGATAAACTGGATGTCAACGGCAAGAGGACGCTCACTCACTGTCCCAGACTTTCACCGGAAGAAAATATTCATTTTGACGCGTTGATTGGCAAAAAATTGGTAAGAAAATTGATTTTTTTTTCTGTTAACTATGTCCCCACATGGGTGAGTCTGTATATTTTTGTTTTCTGAGATCACCTCTGTGGGAGAGTCTATTCTTGTTTATGGGAGCAGATGGCAATAAGCACAGTGTAAGTGCTGATTGTATCTATTGACGTGGCTATTCAAGGAGGACAATCAAAGTGTGCCTCACCCATCAGAATGTACATTATGTTATGTCAACCGCGGCCAAATAATAGTATAATAGTTCACAATACTAACAACAGTGTCACATACAGCAGTTATTTTAACTAATGAATATTGGTAACATTTTACAAGTAGTATAACATTTATTACATTCCATTTATATTATTATTTGCTTTTACTTATTTTGTTAGTAAGGATCTTTTCACACTGATCTGACTCCATAAACTTTAAAAGGTATCAACCATTGAGGACTCTCAGTTCTTTTAAACAATTTTTTTATCCATAAATTTTGTTATTACTAGATCACTGATGGTTATAAGGGATTTGTCTGATTCAAGTAGATCCCATTGGTTTGTCTTAGAATTGTTTATTTCTACTGAAAAGAGTAGTATAGGTCGCTGAACTTTCCCCTCCAGGTCATGCTATGAAAAAAACAGTCTATACTGTTGGGATTATGTAAATAATATTATTAATATATAGGACTGTGGAAAAGTTTTAGGAAGGTGTGGATAAAATGCTACAAAGTAAAAATTGTTTCAAAATTAGAAGAATTAATAGTTTACCTTTATTAGTTATGAAAATGCAAAGTAAATTCACAAAAAAAAAATCTAAACCCAATATTTGAGATTACCTCTCTTTGCCTTCAAAAAAGCATCAATTCTTCTTCATATATTTGCACACACTTTTTGAAGGAACTGGGCAGGGACGTTATTCCAAACATCTTTGAGAACTAACCACTGTTCCCCTCTGGGTGTAGCGGTGCAGAAATCTTTCTGTCTCTTCATGTAACCTCAGACTGACTCAATGATGTTGAGATCCAAGCTCTTTTGGGACCATATCATCACTTCCTGGACTTGCTGTTCTTCTCTACTCTGAAGATAGTCCTTAAAAACATTGGCTTTATGTTTGTGGTTGTTGCCCTGTTGTAGAATAACTTTGGAGTTAATCAGATGCCTCCCTTAATGGTATTGCTTAATATATAAGTATGTGTCTGTGTACCGCCCCAGTGCCAGCAGCCGGGCCGCCCCTCAAATCCGGATCCGCGGTGGCTGGAGAGGTCTCCGGACCCGGGAGGGGTCGCGCGGACACTCGAACTAAAAGGGGGGTATTTACAGGGGATTTTGTGGTTAGAGTTCGTGATGCCACCCACAGTGTGTGGTAAGGTGGGATACCACCGCTGCTGTTGGGAGCGCTCGGTGGCGGTGGAATGGCAGCCAGATGTTTAACCCCTCCGTGGGTAGGGGGGAGATGCCCCGGGGCTTGGTGATGGTGAGAGAGGAGCATCGTTGGAGAGGAAATGGGCACTGCATACTCACTCAGTCCAATAACGCTGACACCGACAACTTGTAAACCAGAATTCTTAGCACCGCTGCAGCAAGGAGGGAGCATGCTGGGATCCCATGCCCTATGGTGTTGCCTGTTAGCCCGTGACCTTGACCTTGGCACCTCTGTCTGTAGTTGGTTCCTCTCAGCTTGTAACTGAACGGGTCCCGCTTACCCGTATGGCTAACAGAGTGAGCTTGATCTCAGGGTTCACGCTTGTGATTTTCTGGACAGTATATTGGGAAAGTCCTATCCCCCTTGTTGCGCTAGTACCCCGATTTTGGAGCGGGTGGAGGACAAATCGTGAAGTCTTCGCCCTCGTCGGGTAAATTACCAGGACGTGTGAAGCTACTTCCCGGCCTAGGGTCCACGTACCCTGTCGTGCCCTGGCCTCTGCCCGGAGATGGCTCAAGGCCGCCGGCTGCCCTGCTCGGCAGTTCCGTGCCCCTTGACACGATCCCCTGCGACCAGGGTTCCAGCTCCTACCAGGCCCAGACCAATGTCTACCACCTAGTAACTGAGGAGTCCAGCTTCTAACCTCATCCAAGAACTTGTGACCTCTCCTCTTGACTGACTACTCCTGACACCCCTGACCTCCCCTTACCAGCCCCCCAAGGGTCCATCCCTATTCCCTTCAGGCTGTTCACTGGTGTGTCTGGTGGGTGTGGTGCAGAGTGTTTCTAGGATTTTGATTAGCTTGTTCTTAGCAATACCATAGGCTAGGGATCCGTAACCAAGGAGGAGATGGATACCATTAAGAAGGGCAGATTGCACAATGTCCTGTGACGACCTGATAGGCCAGGGCATCACATCTGTATTTCTTAGCATTGAGAATATCTGTGGTTAGTTCTCCAAGATGTTTGGAACATCCTCCCTTCAAAAACTGTGTGGTCACCATATATTGATTTGATTTAGATCTTTCTTCTCGTCACTCGCTTTGCCTTTGGGTAATTGGAAAAAAAATCTAATAGTAAAGCATTTCTATTTTTGAAAGCATTATTGCTTTGCAGCATTTTTGCCATACCTTTCTAAATCTTTTCTATACATATTACAGCATAAATGTTTAGCATAAATGAATACGGTCTCTTGGGAAAGTTATATTTTATTTAATATCTTACTGAATACAAGAACAATTTCCAAAATGTGGACAAGATCAAGTTTCATAGAACATTTTTTTAACCCATAGCATGAAAATAAGATTAACTTTCATGATAATATTTTCAGTTTTTCTCAAATTAGTTGATGCAAAAATAAATAAATTCCACATTAAAAAACTACTACATCTAGTAGTATGAACTCCATGATTGATTTTTAAAGACAGTGCCAAGTCTTCAAGTCATGGAATGAACAAGTTGGTGACATATTGCAACATCTATCTTTTTCCATTCTTCAAAAAAGACCTCTTTTAGGCTAAATTCACATGTCCAGTAATCATCCGTTAGAATGGATCCAGCAGCAATCTGTTGGCAAAAAAGTTCTGCAAACACAACTTTCTGTCTGTTTTGAAAAAATAGATTTTTGCAGGATTCGTGTTTTAACATGGAGTCTATGGTAAACTGATCCGTTATTTGATTCCTATTTATCTTCACTGAGGAGGGCTGGAGCCACATACTGTACATCACTGGGGAGGGTTGCAGCCATATACGTCACTGGGGAGGACTGGGGCCATATACGTCACTGGGGAGGGCTGGGGCCATATACAACACTGGAACTGTAGGGCTGCCTCTTTTATCTTCATCTGTGGGATGGAAGCGCATCGCACACTAACTTTGCCCAGAAAGTACGTCATCACGCTGCTACTAGTCAGCGTGAGGACATTATCCTTAAGTGTATGCAAAAGTTTTAACTTTCAGACTCTATCCTTATCTGACCATCCTGGCTACCCTATACATAAATTTGACTTGCAGCTCCTCCCAATTTTGGCCTAGGCTGTGTTCACCTGCCTCCAGCTACAAACAGCCATTGCCTGAGATAAAAACCAGCAGGGTACCAAGAAACATTTTACACAAGAGTTTGTACAAGGGTGGCAGGGGGTTGGTAAAGTGAGTAATCTCATATTATAGTCACTGGCCTTTACTTTACTGGCCAGCCACACTGTGGAGTAGTTGGATGCATGTGATGGAGCATTGTCCTGCTTAGTCGTAGTGGAGCTCTCTGCCCTTTACTGATCCAGCCTCTGGCCCATCCATCTGGCCCATAAAGAGTCACTCTCATGTCATCAGTCCATAAAACCTTTGAAAAATCAGTCTTAAGATATTTCTTGGCCCAGTCTATACGATTTATCTTATGTTTCTTCTTCAAAGGTGGTCGTTTTTCAGCCTTCCTTACCTTGGCCATGTCCCTGAGTATGGCACACCTTGTGCCTTTTGATGCTCCAGTAACGTTGCAGCTCTGAAATATGGCCAAACTGGTGGCAAATGGCATCTTGGCAGCTTCACACTTGATTTTCCTCAATTCATGGCCAGTTATTTTGCGCCTTTTTTGCCCAACACGCTTCTTGCGACCCTGTTGGCTATATGCCATGAAATGCTTGATTATTTGGTGATCACGCTTCAAAAGTTTGGCAATTTCAAGACTGCTGCATCCCTCTGTAAGACATCTCACAATTTGGACTTTTCAGAGCCCGTCAAATCTCTCTTCTCACCCATTTTGTGAAAGGAAAGTAAGTTGCCTAATAATTAAGCACACCTTATATAGGGGGTTGATGTCATTACACCGCACCCCTCCTCGTTACAGAGATGCACATCACCTGGTTAACTTAATTGGTAGTTGGCTCTCAAGCCTATACAGCTTGGAGTAGGGCAACATGTATAAAAAGTATCATGTGATCAAAATACTCATTTGCCTGCTATTTTAGCACACAGTGTATATGCCGTGACTTCTATTGATTGCGGCATATGGAAGCTTGAAAAGGAGTAACATCATCAGGACCTGATCCAAACAGGGTCCGATGATGTCTCCGGTCAGAACTACTGGAATCTCAGCATTCGCGGGTCTCGGGGGGTCCTGATCTCCTCTTGAATGCCGATCGTAGAGAAACGTTGGCTCTGCACAAAGCCCAGCAGCCACCAACTTTATTTACAGTAGATGCTCGGGAAGAGGTGAAAGTCATTGGAGAAAACTGTTTGTAGCCAATAATGTGTTTAAGTCACATGAGTATGTTGACGCTATAGAAACATTAATTATTATTATTACATTCACCCTCAATTTTGCTATATTAGTATATATTGGATGAAACATTCATTCATCTTTTCTTTTTTCAAAAATAATTTCATTTTCTCCCATTTCTTATATTAGTTTTTGGGACAGCTGGGTGGCTCCTCAGGGCTAGTCAATCAGGTTCATGAAAATCCCGACATTTCAACTTAGTGATATTGCAGAAGAGAAGCAGAGGATCTATAAAGATGTTAATGTGACGGACAATTTAATGATATATTTACAGATGATATTTTGATTTAAGGTCTAGATCTTATAAATCTATTTCTATAAAATGCCTATTTCTTATAAAATACTCTATCTGAACTTTTCCCCAGATGCTATACAGTGGTTTTAATACAGTGAGTCCTGAGGGTACAGCAGATAATAACACTTCAAGTGTCCACTGAAAGAGAACAAAGAGAGGACCCATTTATCATGTAGTTACCGAGACAGCTAATTTGACAGGGGCTATTTTATTTTGACTGGATGCCTTGAAGCGAGGGGGATCATTTTAAAATATACTGTAATCATGGGGAAATGTAATTTGCATTTTAAGAAGAGACAAAAAATGTGCCTGTGCTCAGAAGTGCCAATAATGATTATGCTGATGATGGTCTTTTTCCTGGATTTCGTATACGGTGTTAACAAAGATGCATTTCTCGATGGGGAGAAAAGAGCTGAGATTATACCGGACTGTATATTGCAGCCTGGCAAACAATGCATCTCCTTTACTGCCACAATGCTTGATGTCCTCATATATCATATGAATTTAATCCTTGGATGCATTGATGATCTAGAGTAAATCTGATCACTATTGTTAGATTAAGGAAATTGATTTATTTCCTCATATGAAAAAGTTTCCAGACGGAACTTTGCCCAGAAAAAAAAGACAGTAATATTTCCTCCAACATCTTTCACCTTCCTTTATTCCTCAGCAGGAGCGGAACAATCACGGTCGCAGGGGTCGCCACTGCAATGGGGCCCGGGGTTCAGGGGGCCCAAGTAACTCAGCACTTGCATCAGCTGGATGTGCATCCAAGTGCGTAGATCCAGCTGAAATATATTACAGCACTGACTGTCTGGTACCTGCACATTGCGGCGTCACAGGAGGCAGAAGCCGGCTCTGAAGCTAACACATGTCCCGGCTACTTAAGCAATTGCATATTCACTGCTCTCCACACCCATAAGCCCACCAACCTCTTTCCACTGAAGCCGGTGCTGAGAGGTGGGCAGGTTTATGGGCACAGTGATCACCTGACCGCTGGCTTTGTGCATCTGCTGGGCAATGGTGTAGCCCACCTGGAATCGGTGGATTCCCCACTGGGCCCCTGACAGTCTCTCCTCCAGTGTACGGCACTTATACTGCATGTTACATCCATCAGAAGAGGATGCTGATCATTGCCTCCTCTGCAACACAGCCATCCTCTGCACTCACTGCTCCGGAGCCTCACAGGAGTAAGCCCCACCCACTGGCAGTAAGCCCCGCCCACCGTCACAGAGCTGCTGTGGAGTCTCAGGCCTGTGCAGGGAGTGCTGCAGAAATGAGAGACTTTTGAGAAAATTGTATCCCTCTCTCCTGCACTGCCATTGCTCTGTAGTCGGCAGTAGTAGGAGGGGGAGGCTCCAGAGGAACACAATGCAACCTCAAGTGAGTACTGGAGCTCCCTGAATGATGACTCTAGCTCCACTACCCTCTTCTATCCTCCTATTTACCTCTCACAGCTGCACTCTCCTGCCCCTCTCCCCCACAGCTGCCCTCTAATGACCCCCTCCCCCACAACAGCACTCTAATGACCCCCTCCCCCACAACTGCAATCTCCTTGCTTATTTCTTTGTATATACAGTGGAACCTCGCTTAACGAGTAACCCAGTTAGCGAGTATTTCGCTTAACGAGCAAAGCTTGCTGTAAATTTGTAACTCAGTTTACGAGCAAGCTTTGCTGTACGAGCAAATATTCACTGCACACACTTCCGGTTCCGTACGTCCACCGCGCTCTAACCCGCTCTTGCACTCCGCAAACACACACATATTATACTCACCTTACCTTCCGTTCCATCGCCGGCCTCATGGCTCTTGTAGTTTGCCGGTACAAGATGTGTATACGGTAACCATTGCGACGAGGGGAGGGAGGAACTTCCGCTGTCAGCCGCTACTCAAAGGCAGCGCGCTGGCAAATTAGAGGCAAGCAGCTCCTGCCTTTGACGTTAGTGCTCTGACAGCGGAAGTTCCTCCCTCGTTGTGATGGTTACCCGATACACATCCTGTACCTGCGAACTGCAAGATCCAGGAGGTCGGCAATGGAACAGAAGGTAAGGTGAGCATAATATGTGTGTGTGCATGTTTGTACGTGTTTGTGCGTGTTTCTGTGTGTTTGTGTGTGTTTGTACGTGTGTTGAATGGCACAATAGGCGACCAGGATGGACATTTAAAAAGTTGTAGAACAAATTGTCTGCATTGCAATGATTTCCTATGGGAAATCTTGCTTTGCTGAATGAGTAACTTGGTTAACAAGCACAGTCCCAGAATGGATTGTTCTCGTTAACCAAGGTTCCACTGTATAGTGTGTACAAAATGCAGACATATATAGTATATAAAAATCTAGTGTATATCTCTGCATTTGTGTGAATGTTAGCATACCCATGAGTATAAAATATGAAAAACTGGAAAATTTTGTGGATATTTGTGTGAATGTGTAAATGTGTGGCATTTTTAAAATTCAGATACTAAAAAAGCAGAATTAATTCTAAAAGGGCCAAAAAACCCTCTTAAAAATACCAAAACTCATGTACCATTAAAAAAAAACAACTACCATTTTTACATGCAACATGAATAAATTTATGTTATTTATAGCACAAATATAATGTAGAGTTTAAAAAAAAAAAAATAGGTAGGTCTATATACCAGGATAGGGGACAAAGATACAAGCATGAGATGGGAAAGCTGCGTGCTGATGGAAAGAGGCGCTTTCCCTCAGCATCCAGCTTTCCCATGCTCTGATATCCCTCAGAACCCAGATTTCATATATTCTGATATCCATCTTGTCCTCAGCTCTCAGCTGATGCTGGGTCACCCACCCATGCTCTGCTATACCTCTTTCTCTTAGCATTCAACTTTCCCATGTTTGCTCTACATCTTTCCTTCAAACCCAGCTTTCCCATGCTCTGATATCAAGGGCAAGCTGGGTGCTGTGGAAAAGTTGTATAGCAGAGCATTTGAAACCTGGGTGCTGAAGACAAGATGGATATCAGAACAGAAGCTGTGTACTGGGGGAAAAAGAGATATTGAAGCATGCGAAAGAGCCAAGTGTCAGCGTAATCATCCTGTACCCTGAGGGGGTCCCAGGTCCAAATTTTGCACCAGGGCCCATCAAACTCTACTTACGCCACTGTTCCTCAGAAATGATTTTTATAAAATAGGGAAATAAAATTTGAGAGTCTGGTTGGTTGATACTTTCTAATGGCTAAAAGAAAAAATGATAATAAATAGTCAGCTTTCGCACTGACTCTGGTCTCTTCATCAGTCTCAAAAGCTTGCTGTTTGTTACCATCTTTTCAGTCAGCCATTAAACGGTATCAACCACTGAACACTCAAATATTATTATTTTTCTATCTACTGGCTAACACCGTACAAAGATATTACTTATCCTGCTCTAAAATATGGTAAATTAAGCAAGTCATAGACATTATGCTGATTACTTTAATTAAATAATCCTGAAATTCAATGGTAAAATATATACAGTACAGACCAAAAGTTTGGACACATCTTCTCATTCAAAGAGTTTTCTTTATTTTCATGACTCTAAAAATTGTAGATTCACATTGAAGACATCAAAACTATGAATGAAATCATGTGGAATTAAATACTTAAAAAAGTGTGAAATAACTGAAAATATGTCTTATATTCTAGGTTCTTCAAAGTAGCCACCTTTTGCTTTGATTACTGATTTGCACACTCTTGACACTCTGTTGATTAACTTTCAAGAGGTAGTCATCAGAAATGGCTTTCCAACAGCCTTGAAGTAGTTCCCAGAAATGCTTAGCACTTGTTGGCCCTTTTGCCTTCACTCTGCGGTCCAGCTCACCCCAAACCATCTTGATTGGGTTCAGGTCTGGTGACTGTGGAGGCCAGTTCATCTGGCGTAGCATCCCATCATTCTCCCTCTTAGTAAAATAGCCCTTACACAGCCTGGAGATGTGTTTGGGGTCATTGTCCTGTTGAAAAATAAATGATGGTCCAACTAAACGCAAACCAGATGGAATAGCATGCCACTGCACCATGCTGTGGTAGCCATGCTGGTTCTGTATGCCTTCAATTTTGAATAAATCCCCCACAGTGTCACCAGCAAAGCATCCCCACACCATCACACCTTCTCCTTCATGCTTCACGGTGGGAACCAGGAATGTAGAGTCCATCCATTCACCTTTTCTACAAAGACACGGTGGTTGGATTCAAAGATCTCAAATTTGGACTCATCAGACCAAAGCACAGATATCCACGGGTCTAATGTCCATTCCTTGTGTTCTTTAGCCCAAACAAGTCTCTTCTGCTTGTTGCCTGTCCTTAGCAGTGGTTTCCTAGCAGCTATTTTACCATGAAGGCCTGGTGCACAAAGTTTCCTCTTAATAGTTGTTCTAGAGATGAGAAGGTATGTCCAAACTTTTGGTCTGTACTGTATCTGGTTACCGATATTGTGTTATCTCTACTCATAGAAATGGGCGTACCACCCCATTACGTGCAGTAAAAATTTATATTTACAAGAAATGAGGAAATATATTTGAGTGGAATTGAATTTTACGTAAATTTTACAAACAATTTTTTGTCATTCAGCAAAATAGAAGTGGCTTGCCCCAATTATTCTGAATTGCAATGGACCATCAAAAGTAAAAAAAATCCTTATATTCATTTCACCACTTGCCTCTCCAGCTCACCGCTACTCACTCTCACCTGTCTGGACCTAGTTGCATCTTCTGAACACAGCCATTTGCGCTGAAATCCCCACATGCATAAGGTCATGATGCATGTCTGGATGTATTACCATCATGACCTTTGGCTCACTAGAGTGGAACCCTCCTTGGCCTCATCAGAGGAGATTTCAGCATGAGCAGTAGTGATCAGGAGATGCGTCAAGGACTGGATGTGTGACCGTGAGGAGTGGAGGGGTCTGAGAGGTGAACGGTGAGGTGAATATGAGTCTTTTTATTTTTTACATCTTACATTTATTATGCTCTGAGGTCTTGAACTTCAGAGCATTATAAGGGATATTAAATCAAATGTCTAATATTAACTATCATGGCTGTCAACACTTATAAAATTAGTGCACTGGCATGGAGGCATGCCATTCTATACTATGACAGCCAAGGGACTGTTGAAAACATTCATACCTTAGAGTCATTAGAGAGCTCCTTTGATACACTGCCTCTGGACGGGCTTCAAGAGAGACTGTGATTTTTACTATATCCAGCAATGCAGATGTATGGCTCTATAAAGTACAGGAAATCAGACAATTTTAGGTTCAAGTCCCCTAAGGAGAGTTTTAATTACAGTAAAAAAGAAAAGTTTAAAAAATATGTAAAAAATAAAAAAAGCATAAGTTATAATCACCTCCTTTTTCCCCATAAACTCCTTCACAACCTTGGATGTACCTGTACTTCCAAAACTATGTCTGTCCCTTTAATACCGGCTCACGCGATGAGCCGGCATTTTTCCCCACACATATCGGCTGATCTGATCAGCTGACATGTGCAGCTAACAGGCACAGGTAGATCCCTGATCCACTCACACCTGTTAACTGGTTAAATCCCACTGTCAATCTCTGATATTGAGACTTAACAGGTTAAGGCAGGGAGTGCGTCATTCCCCGCCGCCATCAACGACTCGATCATGGGGCGTTGATGTGTAGTCAGGACAGGCTGGGGTCAGCTCATGTCCTCTGTTGCTATGGCTCACTACCTGTGAATGCCGGCAGAGTGCCAGCATTCACAGAACCGCAATTCTGCTAGTATGAGCGATGCTGAAGCACCTCTCTGAACAGCACAAGCGATTGGACAGTATTAGCTTCAAGCTAGTAAAATCAAAAAGTGTAAAAAAAAGTTTTAAAAAATATGAAAAAATAAAGAGTTCAAGTCACCCCCCTATTGTCCCATTGATAATAAAACAATAAAAATACACATATTTGGTATTGCTTGGATCGCCGTAACATTGCAATAAAATGCAATAAGAGGTGATCTAAACATCGCATCTACCCAAACATGGTATTATTAAAATCATGAGCTCTAGACGCAAAAAATCATCCATCACTGAGTGCCAGATCCTGAAAAATGAGAAGACTACAGGTCTCAGAAAAATGGCGACAAAAGCACTATTCTTTTATTTTGACAAATTTCTGATTTTTTTTCACCAATTAAAGAAAATTAAACTATACATGTTTGGTATCTAAGAACTCATACTGACCTTGGGAATCATATTGCCAGGTTAGTTTTACTATAAAATAGTGATGCGCTGACTTGCAGACAACCGAGACCGACGGAACTAACCGGATTAAAAAAATATCTGTTTCCGGACCGAAAGTGATCCCGGTTATTTGGCCAGATGCTCTTCCCCATTTAAGTCTATGGGGACCAGAATCTGGCAATTAAAAATAGTGGTAGAAGGGATAGGAGGATAGAAGCAAGCAGGTTGTACTTACCAAGCCTCCGGCGTGGCTGTAACTGCTTCTGCGGCTGCTCATTCATTTTCAGGGCTTCTAATTTACCCTCATGCATATGCACTGCTTTCCCTGTCCACCGGCATCTGTGATTGGTTGCAGTCAGACGTGCCCTCAGCCTGTGTGACAGCATGTCTGACTGCTTCAAATCACAGGTGCAGTGCTGTCTGCAGGGCTATCGTACTGTAAAAATAAATAAATAAAATATTTGGCATAGTGTCCACCCATATTATGATACCCAGCGCAGATAAAGCATTTGGCTACATGATGTAGCCTTTAAGAATAAGAGGAACTGCATGCGGGTTTTTTTCAAATGATTTAAGTAAATAATTAAAAAAAAACCTGCGTGCAGTCCCCCTCAATTTTGATATTCAGCCATGATAAAGCCCAACAGCTGGGGGCTGGTATTCTCAGGCTTGGGTGACCTTTGCTTACAAATGAGGTTCCACGATCATTCCAGCTCTGCTACATCTGAAGCTCACAATGAGCGCCAAAGAACATGACTGCGCACAGCTGGGGGCTGCAGCCTATAGCCATATACTTTATCTGTGCTGGGTATCATAATATGGGGGGGCCCTAAGTCAATTTTTTTATTTATTTATTTTTACTGTACGATATAGAACCGCAGACAAGGTCTGTGATTGTAAGTGTCAGACACGCAGACACTCTGTGTGGAGGCGCATCTGACTGCAACCAATCACAGATGCCGGTGGGTGGGGAAAGGAGTGCATATGCAGCGAAGGATAATGAGTGGCCCCGGAAGTGAATGAGCGGCCGTGGAAGCAGTTACAGCTGCGCCAGAGCCTCGGTAAGTATTAAGCGCTTGCTTTATTCTTATGTTCCTTATTTCTCTTTTATTTTTTTTTATTTCCCGAGTTGACGGATCTGGATCAATACTCGAAATTCCCTGAAAATACCCCCAGACCTGGCACATGGACATGTTTGAAATCGCATGGAATTGCAGTGTTTTTGTAATTTCCCTGCACTTGGAATTGTTTTCTTATTTTTCAGTAGAATATGGGGCAGAATGAATGGTGTCATTCAAAAGTACAACTCATCCCGCAAAAATCAAGCTGTCATATGGCTATATTGACAGGAAAAAAAAAAGGTTATGGCTCTTGGAAGAAGGGAAGGAGAAAACGAAAAACATAAAATTGCCGGGTGGTGAAGGAGTTAAAAATAAAGATGATTTAAAAAAATTACATATATGTGATATCACCCCATCCAGAAAAATCCAGTTTATCAAATTATATAAATAATTAACCTGATTGGTAAACACCATAAACAGAAAAGCCAAAATTGCAATTTTTGATCATCATATAGGAACCATGAGGGAGCAGTCTCACCCTGCAAAAAATAAACCCTCACATTGCTCCATCAATTGAAAAATGGAAACTTTATGGGTCTTGGAAAATGGTGAGAAAATCCCTCCCCCCCAGCTCGTCCCATAAAAAAACAAGCCTTCAAAACACTCTGTGGACAGAAAAATAAAACAGTTATGGCTTTTAGAAGAAGGCACCCTCTGACTAGTGATGGGCAAACCCGGACTGTAAAAGTCCGGATCCACGCTGTTTAAAAGGTACCCGGGTGCCGGGCCTGGGTCCGAGAATCTGGGGGTTTGATCCGGATACAGTCCTCGAGAAATTAAAAAAAAATAAAAGGAAAAATTTAAAAATAAGAATGAAGCGAGCACTTTTTTTTTTTTTTTTTTTGCCAGGAGGTGTAGATTGGGTACAGGAATATGGTGTAAAATTTTCAGCACCAAATCCACATCTTCTGTGGTTTTCTGCCAGGATATGCAGATCTTACCTGAGGTCACTGACTTTACTGAGGTCACAGGTCACCTGAGGTCAGGTTACCTGTGGTCACAGGAAGAGGACAGTGGAAACCCCCGCTGTGACCCCAAATAACCCGAGTGACATCACTCCTGATCGCGTGGCTCAATCATTCTCTGTTTGCACTCACAGAGGGCAGTCATGCTCTATAGCCGCTCGCTGTGTCTCAGATGTAGCAGAGCTGAATCATCGTGGGACCTTGTGTGGATTACGTCCGACTTGCAGGGGTGTTTTGTGGTTAATAAAGTGGTGAAAGAGGTTGTTTTTAGTATTTTATTCCAAATAAAGGATTTTTCGGTGTTCATGTTTATTTCTTTTCACTTATAGGATTAATCATTGGGGGTCTCATAGACCCCTACGCATCACTAATTTTGGGCTTGCTAACAGTTGTGCACTGCTTTTAACCCCTCATTACCCGATTGCAACTGTACCAGGGCAATTGGGAAGAGCCAGGTAAATTGCCAAGCTTGTCGCATCTAATGAATGTGACAATCCTGGGTGGCTGCAGGCCGTAGGCTGGGGGGGCAATAACCATGGTCAACTCCAGTCTGAGAATACCATCCCCCAGCTGTCGGGCTTTATCTTGGCTGGGTATCAAAATTGAGGGGTCCGCCGCCATTTCTTTAAAATTATTTATTTAAATCATTAAAAAAAAAAAGCTGCATGCGGTTCCTCTTGATGCACAGTCAAAATAAGCACATTGCTGGGGGCTGCAGCCTGTAGCCGTAGGCTTTATCTGTGCTGGGTATCATTATACATGAGGACCCGACGCCAATTGTTATATTTATTTTTTCCTGTACGATATAGATGTGCATAGCGCCTGTGATTGGAAGCAGTGAGCTGACAAGCTGACACTCAGTGTGGGGTTGTGTCTGACTGTAACCAATTACAGGAGCCGGTGGGTGGGGAAAGCAGTGGATATGCAGTGAAGGTTAATGATCGGCTCCGGAAGTGAATGCGCGACCTGGAAGCAGTGATACAGCGTGCGCACTCCAATCACCCTATCCCTTTCACCAACTTTTTTAATCTCTGGATTCTGGCCCCCATAGACTTGTATGGGGAACAGATTCTGAACTGGAATTAGATTTAAAAAAAAAAGATAACAGGGACCCGCCAGTCCCACTTATCTGTGAATTCGCCCATCACTGCCTCCTGAAATGATGGAAATTTTAAAGTATCCTACCAACATGTAGAATTATTTGCCCCCATCTTTTCCCAATTCTGAACAAACAAGCTGTGGGCTAAAGTTGCCTATTCGCGATAGATCAATTGTTTATCCAACAACCTTATGCCTCCAGTGTAATAACAATATCGAAAAAAACCTCAAAAAATAGCTGTGAGAAGGATACATTTTTTCTACCAGTGGGATTTCATTTCTTGTTCTATTGCCTAGACAGGGGATTTGACAGTGAAGGAAAATACAGAAGGTTTGTGTTGATCCCAGCTCCATAAACCATTTTATTTACAAAAAATGAACAGAACTTTACTTTTTTATTTCCTCTTGTATATACTTGTACTGTGAAACGACAAGTTGTTACTTTTAACTGCTGTGTTAGCTGCTTCTCAGAAATTCATCTTTTTAAAGTATATTTTCCAAGGGTTTGTAGAAAGCTGAGAATATTCAAGGTGAAGAACACCTTCTGGGACCTGGTTCAGCTTCACATGCACACAGGTACTTGACACTATTAAAGCAAGGTTCTATCATGTTTAGTGAAGCAGATACATCATAGTGTCATACCGGGAGCAGCCATTATTTTCTGTCATAAAAAAATTTTTTTGTTTTTTTTTGTTCTTACCTTTTCTTTTTTTTTACTAAATATGTATACAGGTTGTCAACAAGTAATAAAATCAAGTCTTACTGCAAAACTGTGCTTCACAGTGACAGCGTTATAAAATATGCATTTCTCATTTATAGAGAGAATGATTCTGTCTGGTTCTTTCCTCCAAACACAGAATGTCGCACAGTTCAAATATTAATCAGGAATGTCCCTCTGTATTACTCTCTGGATGATGATAAAAATACAGTGTATCCACCCATATCCTGTCTACTGCCATTACCTTGAGAACGGCGGCAGCTATAGGCATAGAAGTGGTGTCTAGGTATAGTAAAGTAGCCATGCGCTACGCAATGAAACCACCTATTGCGCCACCTGGTGGAAAACAATGGAGTTAGCATTTTTATCTCAAAATTGGAACGAGATAGAGAAAAAAAGTGAATTAAAAAGTTGTAGGGCATCATCAATTCAATACGAATCGACACCTTGCATACAGAAATGCTATGATATGAAACCCGTGACCACCCCAAAACATTGAATGCTGGTGGTCATTTAACTTTGATGCTCAAAGTGGCCACCGTCAGCTGCAATGCACATCTGGACTCTGGACTGCATACTGTATCTTACTGCACATTGTGCAATATGGTAGGTGACACGATTGCACAAGCATCTGTGATACGTCATCGTAGGTCCTGCCATGTTGGTGGAGGGGTCTCATACACCTGCTGTTTGATGTGACCTCACAGAAAGAAGTCCAATGGGATCAGGTCAGGTGAGCGTGGAGGCCACTCCACGCAGCCACCATACCCAATGACTTGTAGAAAGGTCTCCATGAGGTATCGCTTCATGTCCGCAGCCTTGTGTGTTTTAAGCCCTCTTTACACGCTGCAATGTATCTTACAATGTGTCGGTAGGGTCACGTCGTAAGTGATGCACATCCGGCATCGTAAGGTACATTGCAGTGTGTGACAGGTACGTGCAATTGCGTTTGAACGTTAAAACGTTCATCGCATACACATCGTACCTTTCTCTAGAATTGCACGTCAGATTGTTCATCATACCCGGGGTAGCACACATTGCAGTGTGTGACACCCCGGGAACGATTAACAGATCTTACCAGCGTCCTGTGGCTCCCGGCCCACAATGCGGAAGGAAGGAGGTGGGCGGGATGTTTACGTCCCGCTCTGCTCCGCCCCTCCGCTTCTATTGGCCGGCTGCCGCATGACGTCGATGTGACGCCGAACATCCCTCCCACTCCAGGAAGTGGACGTTCGCTGCCCACATCGAGGTCGTATGGAAGGTAAGAACGTGTGACGGGGGTTAATCGTTTGTGTGGCACGTTCAACAAATTGAACGTGCAACACATACGATGGGGGCGTTGCAAATCGCATACGATATCGTATGCAACATTGCAACGTGTAAAGCAGGCTTAAGATACAAGATACAGTATGCAGTCCAGAGTCCAGATGTGCATTGCAGCTGACGGTGGCCACTTTGAGCATCAAAGTTAAATGACCACCAGCATTCAATGTTTTGGGGTGGTCACGGGTTTCATATCATAGCCTTTCTGTATGCAAGGTGTCGATTCGTATTGAATTGATGATGCCCTATAACTTTTTAATTCACTTTTTTTCTCTATCTCGTTCTGTTTTCGAGATAAAAATGCTAACTCCGTTGTTTTCCACCAGGTGGCGCAATAGGTGGTTTCATTGCATAGCACATGGCTACTTTATTATACCTAGACATCACTTCTATGCCTATAGCTGCCGCCGTTCTCAAGTTAATGGCGGTGAACAGGATATGGGTGGATTCACTGTATATTTGTGTTTCCAGTGATATTCAGGGGAGC
Organism: Anomaloglossus baeobatrachus; assembly: GCF_048569485.1. Lineage (NCBI taxonomy): Eukaryota > Metazoa > Chordata > Amphibia > Anura > Aromobatidae > Anomaloglossus > Anomaloglossus baeobatrachus. Next base: position 175,679,773 of record NC_134354.1, on the reverse strand, counting down.
AGCAAGAATAAGATAAGAGCAAAAAACTGACCACTTTTGACCTGGTGATTGGTCCACTTTAACAACCATTTTCTCCAACCAAGAGGCATAAGACCCCGCTAATAGGAGCTTAAAATCTAAGAGTAGAGATGGTGTTGTAGCAGGTATAAGCACTATAAATGCAAATATTGATAAACTAAGCTGATCAACCTGATGTAATTAGTACAAACTTAAAGCACCACTGCAGAATTTTGTTTTCTTTTTTTTCAGATTGGTGCTTTAAATCTAAGCCCCTGCTCCCAACATTTTCATCCTTTTTTGGTGTCACTCCGGTCCCACAGCGCAATTTTGTGACTGTAACTTCTGACTGGCTGGAAATCAGAAATTACATCACAAGCTCACAATGTAAGTCTATGAGAGCCATAACTAGGCCAGAACAAGGCTCTCATAGACTTGTATTGAGTGGTGACCTCAACAGTGGAGCTGACAGCAGGCCATAAATCTCTGGAGACCATCCTTAACAGAAGAAGACGGCGGAAGTTGAGTATAAGACAGGAGGCAGGGGACTTAAATTTAAAGTCCCATTTCGGCGCTGAAATAAAAATAATGCTGGAGTGGTGTTTGATAAATTCAAATAATATAAAAGGTGAATTGCATAAATTAGTAGTTGGTTTGTAAGTAAAGATGAGCATAGTTTAATAAACCCATTGCTTAGTGTTTATACAACTTAGTAAGCAATCCATATAAACACTTGCATTATATTGATTTACAAGATCAGGAAACTATTACCAAAGAAATGAGCCAGACCATACTGTATGTTGGTATAAGTCCAGAGTTTAGGTGTAAGTTCACATTGTCTATTTAATAGACAAAACCTAGGGCAAAAAACAAAATGAGCAAATACCCTGTTGTAAGTAAAGTCAGGCCTGTGTCCTGCTCTGCCCCTTTCTATATTGAGGTCTGTTGACTCATAGAGAGGTTTAACATCATTCAATGTTAGAAATAGGACTGCCTACCTGAGTATACCTTGTCGGAGTGGGACAGCGTTTATGCTTTTTTCATCAAATAGTATAAACTAAGTACTATTGAGGAGCAAGCACTACCATGCTTAGGTGCTTGGTACTCGTAATGAGCAGTTGGACGCGCAGACAGACTTGAGTCGTGTACTGAGTACAAATGGAGGTCAAATTGGAACCCGGGCATTTTTCCAGAAGATCTTCCAGAACAATGCTTGAGTTTCCTTTTGACTTCCATTACACTTGGCACACAAGTCTCGCCTATCCAAGCATCGAACTGCTCGTTACAAGTACCAAGCACCAGAGCATGGTGGTGCTCGCTCATCACTACTACGTACTCTGTTATTTACTTACAACAGGTTGTTTGTTCATTTTAGTTTTAGCTCAGTTTTTGTATGATCATAGAAGTAGCTCGAGAAGGTACAGTGGTAGTGCTAGAAGTGGCCTCTTATTCCAAGATCCTAAGGGTGGCTAAAGGATCCAGTATTATTACTGCCACCTCAAAATGGTTTTTGCATCATGACCCAGAAAATTTAATATTCACCTATTATCTAATAATATTTACAGCATCTTCTATTTTCCACATTGTAATGTTCGGTAGTGTGATGCCATAAAACACTTTGGTTATGTCTAGCATCTAATGTAGAATATACAGACCAGCGTGCTCTTGGGTACAGGAATGACCTTCTTGTTTTGCTGATGTTGCATGTTATTGCAAAGTGCACAATCTGTTTTGATGTTTCAGTCAATAATCTGCTAAGTGGTGCAGTATGACCACCGGAGCAGGCAAAATAGGCCTACCAAGAAGCTGTATGGCACAGCGTTACTTTCTTCTGGGCCAAAAGGCATTGCATTTGTACAAAACTAGAAATACTATAAGAAATATTGATCTCAACATATTAGAACAATATATGAGGATATGTTCAAGATAGTTCATCTTCTGAATTACTCGTCCATTCATAGGAAGTCTTGTCACTTTACAGCACTTGTATTTAGTAGGAAGTTAAGTCACTTTGAAACAAACTATGTAAGGTTGACTCAGTTCTCACTCCTTCAATATATTCATATTACATTTCTACTATGTGCTCTCCTGTATATAACTGTATACAGTATTCACATTTACGAGTGTAAAGATATTTATCAATTACTAATTTTTTTTATCTATAAGAGACACTTTTTTGCCTCACCCTTTCCTTTTAGGAGTGCCAAGCTCCCCACACTGGTGGACACAAACAAAAAGTTTTACTTGCGCTTTTGACACTGCGTATTTTCGCTGCTTCCAAAACGCTGTTTTTACAGTACAAGCAATGTGGATGGGATTAGTAAATATCTCATGTACACTGTGCTTCTCTTTTATGCTGTGTAAACTGATCTGAGGTGCGTTTTTCCAAGCTGCAGCATGTCAATTTCTCCTGCGAGAATTCTCAGTTTTCTGTGTGGATTTTACCCTTAGACGGGCTTTGCACATTGCGACATCGCAAGCCGATGCTGCGATGTCGCACGCGATAGTCCCCGCCCCCGTCGCAGGTACGATATCGTGTGATAGCTGGCGTAGCGAAAATTATCGCTACGCCAGCTTCACATGCACTCACCTGCCCTGCGACCGTCGCTCTCCTTCCTAAGGGGGCGGGTCGTGCGGCGTCATAGCGACATCACACGGCAGGCGGCCAATAGCGGCGGAGGGGCGGAGATGAGCAGGATGTAAACACCTCCTTCCTTCCGTAGAGCCGCCGGCGGCGGCAAGTAAGGTGAAGTTCCTCACTCCTGCAGCGTAACACACAGCGATGTGTGCTGCCGCAGGAACGAGGAACAGCATCGTACCATCGCTGCAGCAAAATTATGGAAAAGTCGGACCTTGCAACGATGATACGATAACGACGCTTTTGCGCTCGTTTATCGTATCATCTAGGATTTACACACTACGACATCGCAAGTGACGCCGGATGTGCATCACTTTCGATTTGACCCCACCGACATCGCACCTGCGATGTCGTAGTGTGCAAAGCCGCCCTTAGACTTACATTAAAATGCACTAGGCAGATAAAAATACATAACTGTTTTGGTGTGTTTACATGGCAGAAGTGCATCAAAAGTGCATGTAAGGCCTGTTTCAGATGTCAGTGATTCTGGTGCGTATGTGCTTTTTTTATACGTACCAGAATCACTGAAATACGCAGACCCATTAAAATCAATGGCTTTGCGCACACATCAGTGATTTTTCACTGACCGTGTCTCTGTGCGGCGTACATGCATGTCCATAATTGCCACACGCAGACAAGTCCGTTTTATTCTGGCATCACTGATGTCCCACGGACCACACTATGGTGTGATCCGTGAAACACGTGCCACAAAAAAATGTACATATAAAATAAAAAACATTTTCAACTCACCTTTCCAGCGACGCTCTGTGCAGCTGCTGCTCTCTGCAGCTTCCTGGCTGGCTCATGCATGAATGCAGCCAGAGCCGACCCGGAAGTAGCGGAGTTCAGCACCATGGAGAGCAAGAACGGGACAGATGAGCTTACGTCCATGTGCAATCACGGACCACGGATCACGGATTGCACATGGACAAACACCGTGTGCCGTGAATCACAGCACACGGAGGGACAGGCGTTTTTTACACATTAGTAAAGAACGTCTGTGTTTTTTACTGATGTGTGAAACAGGCCTAAGGCTGAGTTCACATGTCCAGTAGTCATCTATTAGAATGGATGGTGCAGAGATCTGTTGGGTAAAAAGTTCTCCAAACTTTTTGGCTGTTGTTAAATAACTTATGCCTTACGGATCCATTTTTTTTATCATTGGAGACTTTGAAGAACGGAGCCGTTAACTGATTGCTATTTAGCTTTTCTTATATTTGTAACTTATCCCTTTTTTCCTACAGGATCAGTTTCAAATGAAAGATGAATAGCAATCCATTAACAGATCCACTCTCCACAGACTCCCATGTTAAAAAAACGGATCCGGCACACATCATTTTGCCAACGGAACACTGCAGGATCCATTCTAATGAATTATTACAGGACATGTGAACTCAACCTTACCCGCACTTAACAATATCAATACCAGGAAACTTAAAAAACAAATAGCTTTATTTAAAGAATGACACCCCAAACAGGCAAAAAACGCAACGCAATGGAAAAAATGCAAGTAAACTAAGGTGTGGAGCGGTGCAGAAATTCTGCAGGGTCAAAAAAATCAAGTGATCCTAATGGTGGGAATGTAGCCTTAAAGGGGTGGTCCACCCATATTTTTTTATTGTCTAGTTCGATATTATATTGAGAAACAATGTTTCTCTCAAATACCTTGTGTTGGCAATAGTACCTGTGAGAGGCGCTATTGCAGACCGCTGTTCCCCGCTCCGGTGACGTCACGTCAAGTTCTGCACACGTCACATCCGTGCGGCCAGCTGCAATCTTCCTGACTCACCGAGCCGTGAGCGGTGTTTCACCGCTTGTCACAGCCCATCTGCTCCCTACTGCCTCCTCCCTCTCAGCAGAACGCTGCAAGCAGGAGACGCACTGTGCTGTGACAAGCGGTGAAACACCGCCCACAGCTCAGTTAGTCAGGAAGACTGCAGCCGGCTGCATGCATGTGACGTGTGCGGAACTTGACGTGACGTCACCGGAGCGGGAAACAGCGGTCTGCAATAGCGCCTCTCACAGGCACTATTGCCAACACAAGGTATTTGAGAGAAACATTGTTTCTCAATATAATATCGAACTAGACAATAAAAAATATGGGTAAACCATCCTTTTAATGTTCCTCTCTAAAGCATATACCTCCTTTTGAACACTGTTTTCCCATTTATATGAATCAAATAATCTACAAAGTTTAGTTAAAGTAACATTGCATTGCTCATATTTTATGCAAAGCTTCATTCACGGTGCTGTTGGCCTCAGAACTGAAATTCCAAAGCAATTATTTAATGACCAATTAGCTTCTTTCTAATTTTATTTGTAAAGTGTTTGCAAAAGTTTTCGTACAACTAAGAATAAACATTCTGATGAGTGAAATGATTTTAAACACACTTTATTTGGGCTGAAAGCCCAATGTGTAATTCAATAACTATTTCCTCTCTTCATACATCACATTGTGTGCCTTATTAAACAAACTGACTTCACTGTTTTCTTAAACCTGCAATGTTTATTGGGACATATTGTACATTTCCAATAGGCTCTTTATTATAAACTCACCTGGAAGAGATTGTGAGGAAACCTATAAAAACACATTCTTAGAATGGAAAAGACTAAACAAACTTCCTGACATTAATTTGCTTCTAGGACGTTTAATTTGTTGTGTAATTAGTACAGTATAACTCTCCGAATAGAAAACACTCGACTATAATGCAGGCTTACTACAGGGCTTTCAATTTGCTGTGAGCATTTTTGGGAGATATTCTCATTTTCACTGACATTGCAATAAATGTTGAATGTATTGAATTTATTATTGAACTTTAATACAATATGTCGTTGAAGCACAGAACAATATGGTCAGAAGATAAATTCTCCTGTATTTACATAAATATTTTAGGAGATGCTTCCAATATTCTTTCAAGTTTAAACATTGCTATTTTGTTTTATTTTTTTGTTCTTTTGTTAAATTATTTGCTCACAACCTGTCGTGATTGTGTGACAACCTGATGTGGTCTCAATGGGATCTGGAATCAGAAGATCTCAGCATATTGTTGATCACAGATCTGCTTTAGTACCAGTTGTTTACCCTGAAAGCGTATTTAGTTTCATCCGGTACTGAAAGGGTTAAGGTTCATTTCTTTCCTGCAGTGATCTTACAGGTAGTTGTAACCTCAGCTGCAGACACTCCTTTCTGCTATAAACATCAGCTCCTCACTCCTCCCTATGCTGGCTATATCTCCTACCTATGCTGTCACTTTGAAGGAGCCAGTCTCTGGAGAAGCTAAGGTGTCACTTCTGTTGCAGCTGAGAAGTTGCTGCTTGAGAAGCTGGGGAGGGTTATTTGTTGTGTTTTTCCCCATCTGTTTGTCTGTCCTTCCTTTTGTTGTCATATCACAGTTAAGAGACTAGCGACTCACTGGACTTCACTAGTCATGGTGAGTTTAGGGCTAGTGAGGGCCTAGGCATGTTACATCGCACTGGGGTAAGGACCCATCTAGGGACATTAGGGAGTGCAGGGATCAGTCTTAGCTGAGTATTAGGTGGTGGCCATGATTCCCTTTGCAGCGCTGATGTCCTAAGTTCAAATTTCACCAAGGACAATATTTGCAAGGAATTTGAATGTTTTCCCTGTGTTTCCATGGGTTTCTATAGTTTAGTCTTTAGTAGAGCTAGTCGAACTCGCAAAAAATTGGGACCGCTCTGGAATCCGATACCATTATAAGTCTATGGGGACCAGAACCTGGAGATTAAAAACGTCGAGGGAAGGGATAGGGGGGGTAGAAGCGCATGCGGTGTGCTCACTGAGGCTGTGTCATGGCGACACACACCTTCCAGGTCACGCTTTCCCTTCCGGAGCCGACAATTGAATATTCACTTCTTTGCCCGCCCATATGCACGTGTAATTGGTTGCAGTTAGATGCACCCCCACCCTGGGTGGCAGCGTGTCAACTGACTGCAACCAATCACAAGCGCCAGGACAGCTGGTGGGCGGGGAAAGCAGTGCAAGTGTCTGCAGGTCAGTATGATGGTATGACAAGAATAAGTAAAACAATCGGCGCAGGACCCCCGTATTCTGATACCAGCAAATATAAAGCCCACGGCTGCAGCCCCCAGCTGTCGGGCTTTATCTGGGCTGTGTATCAAAATAAGCCCAGAGCCACACGTTTGAGGGTCACATCACCCAACATCTGCACACTCTCCTGACAGGAGCATACAGGTACATAGAAACACATACTGCCGACCCGCTCCTGTCAGGAAAGTGTGCGACTGTGCCGGGTGATGTGATGCGAGACTCGTGCGAGTCTGGCATGACATCACTTAGCAGCCACACACTCTCCTTACAGGAGTGTGCAGGTACATAGCAACACATGCTGCTGACCCGCTTCTGTCAGAAGAGTGTGCGACTGTGCTAGGTGATGCGATGTGAGACTTGCGCGAGTCCCTCGCAAGTATACCGGCGATCACATTAAAAAAAAAAAGAAATGGCAGGTAAAACTGATTTCTTTCTCATCTGACGTGATCAAACATGTCAGATGAGAAGGAAATATAAGCTCATAGTGCCCCCAAGGCCCCTGGTACTGGAGAAATCACCCCCACCCCAACCTCTCCCTCCGGAACATCCAAAATGGTGCCAGAGCGCGCCGAAAACTGCCGCCGCCTCTGCATTCATTTCTCTCCAATCTGAAATGATCAAACATTTCAGATCGAAGAGAAATGTCCTCCCCCTGAGCCCTCCTCCAGTCCTCCGGAGTCATCACCGCCATTCTAGGTCTCTCCTACCCGATCTGGGATCCCCCAGTCCCCAACCACCTCCTGGCTTGCCAAAATTGCGGGTACAACTGGCGGCGCATGCTGCATTTACCCTCCTCCTCGTGATTTCTATTGCGTGTGACATCTCAGATGCAACAGAAATGTCATCCACAGGTCCCGCCCTGTTCTGTCCCAGTCGTCCCCCAGTCTCCACCCGGTCTTCCTTCTTGCAGCGGTGATCCCCGCGATCACTCCTCCTCTTCAGTATCATGCAGGCCGTATGCGCAGAGGGCTGCTCTCAGCGCCGGCTCCAGCGACACTAAAGTTACTGCCACTCACACAGCCCTGGTGTAGATCCGGGGAGGGTGAGTGTAGCGTTATGTCACTGCAGCCACTCTCCTCACATGGAGAGTCTGCACTTCTAGAAAATAGGGTGTACGTTTCCTGAGCGTGCCCCCCATATTCTGGAAGGTGCAGAATCATCGTGGGACCTCCAAAATGGATTACTGTGGACCAGATTTTTTTTTTCTTCAGTAAATTGGAAGAGGGAATGTGTTGGGGAGCATTTTTTTCAAATAAAAAATGTTCTTGCCTTTATTAGTTTTATTACTGGCAGTTAGTAATGTCGGGTATCTGATAGATGCCGTGACATCACTAACTGATGGGTTTGATGCCAGGTGACATTAGAGCTAGTATCTACCCCTTATATTACCCCGTTTGCCACGGCACCACGGCATCAGGATGAGCTGGGGCGAAGCACCAGAATTGGTGCATCTAATTGATGCGCCACTTATGGGGCAGCTGCAGCCTGCTATTTTTAGGCTGGGAAGGCCTAAATAACCATGGCCCTTCCCACCCTGATAATACCAGAACACAGCTGTCTGCTTTACCTTGGCTGGTGAAACAATCTGAGGGGGACCCCACATTTTTTTTTATTATTTTTTAATAATTATAAAAAACAGCTTGGGGTGACCTACAAATTGTATCACCAGCTAAGATGAAGCTGACAGCTGTGGTCTACAGGCTGCAGCCATCTGCTTTACCCTAGCTGGCTATCAAAAATGGGGGGACCCACGTCATTTTTTGTTTTGTTTTTTCTCTAAAATATTTATTTATAATTGGGTTACATACTAGGCTAAGCACAACGAAAGTCAATAACAGGTGCCAGATTAGAATATGCAGGGGGTGGGACATTATATATGTGATATACACCTATCCATCCATCCATCCTAGCTTTTAAGTCTATGTGCCCACAATCAGAATTTGCAGCATTTTGGATGCTGAGTTTTTTCGCTTCGTCCATAACACTGAGTTGTGCAGTACAAGTGCAGTGGAAAGATTTTTAGAAATCTCCTGCCCACGTCACTACTTTTCTCTGCAGCATAAACCGACCTGCGGCACGACTTCCTAAGCAGCAGCATGTCAATTTATGCTGCAGAGACTAAAGGGTTCTTCGGAGGGAGAATAAAGTCCACAGCAGCCCGAACCCGGATTGTATGCACAGGCAGCTGTGTTCTCCCATGGACAACACTCACATCTCTGCAGGAGGGCTGGCACTGAATCCTAGACACAGTGTCACCAGATTATGGGCACATAGCCTAAAAGTGATAAATTTGGCAGTACAACAACATTTTTGTTAAGTACCTGTAGATTCAAAATTCTCACTATACCCCTGAATAAAGTGCTTGAAGGGTCTAGTTTCCAAAATGTGGTCACCTGTTGGGGGATTTCTGCTATATAGGTGCCCTAGGGGCCCTGCAAATGCGACATGATGCCCGCAATTTATTTAAACTTTTACAAAATTCAAATCATGCTCCTTCCGTTCCGAGCCCTACTGTTTGTCCAAACAAAGTTTTTTTGCCGCATATGCGGTATCACTGTTCTCATAAGAAATTTGATACCAATCTGTATGGTCCATTTTTTGGTATTTCCTTTTGAAAAAGTGAGGAATCTGGTGCTAAAGCAACATTTTTCTGAAAAAAATTAAAATTTTCAATATGACGACCTAAGGTTATCAAATTCTCTGAAATACCTGTGGGTTCAAAATGCACACTATACCCCTGGATAAAATCCTTGAGGTGTCTAGTTTCCAGAATGGGGTCACTTGTGGGGACGCTCCACTGTTTAGGTACCTCAGGGAATCTCCAAACGCAACATGGATTTCGCTAATGATTCCAGCCAATTTTGCAGTCAAATGGCGCTCCTCTCCTTCCGAGCCCTGCCATACGCCCAAACAGTTGATTTCCACCACATATAAGTTATCGGCAAACTCAGGAGAAATTGCACAATAAATTTTATGGAGCATTTTTTCCTGTTACCTTTGTGAAAAAAAACTACCTGGTTGAAGTAACAATTTTGTGGTAAAAATGTATTTTTTTTATTTTTACGGCTCAACGTTATAAAATTCTGTGAAGCACATGGGGGTTCAGGGTACTCACGAAACATCTAAATAAATTCTTTGAGGGGTCTATTTTCCAAAATGTGGCCATATGTTGGGGAGCTTTACTGTGTAGGCACCTCAGGGGCTCTCCAAACGCAACATGGTGTCCAATATTGATTCCAGCCAATTTTGCAGTCAAATGGCGCTCCTTTCCTTCCGAGCTCTGCCGTGTGCCCAAACAGTTGATTTCCACCACATATAAGGTATCGCCAAACTCAGAAGAAATTGCACAATAAATTTTATGGTGAAGTTTTTCCTGTTACCCTTGTAAAGAAAAGCTACATGGTTGAAGTAACAATTTTGTGGTAAAATTTAATTTTTTATTTTCACGGCTCAACGTTATAAAATTCTGTAAAGACTTGGGGGTTCAGGGTACTCACCAAACATCTAGATACATTTTTTAAGGGTTCTAGTTTCCAAAATGGGGTCACTTGTGGGGTGTTTCTGCTGTTTACATACCTTAGTGGCCCTACAAATGCAACATGGTACGCATAATCTTTTTCAGCCAAATTTGCTTTCCAAAATTCAAATATTGCTCTTTCCGTTTCAAGCCCTCCTATTTGTCCAAGCAAAAGTTTATGACCACATGTGGGGTATCACCGCGCTCATAAGAAAGTGGGTAACAAACAGCAGTTTTAAGAATGGTGTCACGTTTGGGTATTTTCTGTCACCTAGGCCTCTCAAAGTCACTTCAAATGTGATGTGGTCCCTAAAAAAATGGTTTTGTAATTTTTGTTGAAAAAATGGGAATTTGCTCATGAACTTTGAACCCTTGTAACTTCCTAACCTCAAAAAATGTTGTTTCAAAAATTATGCTGTGTACAGTAGACATGTGGGAAATGTTATTTATTAACTATTTTGTGTCACAAAACTCTCTTAAAGGCATAAAAATTCAAAGTTTGTAAATTGCAAAATTTTCATCAAACTTCTGATTTTATCACAAATAAAAGCAAAAACTATTATCCTAAATTTACCACTATCATGAACTACAATATGTCACGAAAAAAACAATCTCATAATCACCGGGATCTGTTAAAGCATTCAGGAGTTATAACCTCTGAAAGTGACACTGGTCAGAATTGCAAAAAATGGCATGGTCATTAAGGTGAATATTAGCTCTGTCACTAAGGGGTTAAAGCAGAGTGGAATTTTAAGCAAAGCATAATAAATAATCAAGATTTATTTCCAAGACATATTTATACTACAGAGACTTAAAACACCACTCTAGCGTTTTGTTTTGTCTTTTTCAGTGCTGGAGTGGCACTTTAAATGTAAGTCCACAGCCCCTAGCGTTACACTTACCCTCTGGTGTTTTCATAGTTTTTCAGCGCCGCCCCGGACCATTTTGTGACTGTATCTTCTGACTGACTGGAAGTCAGAAGTTACATCAGTTACATCACGTGCTCCCAATGCAACTTTATGAGAGCCAGAATGAAGTTCTCATACAGTTGTATTGAGTTGTGATGTCCGTTGCTCTCCATGAAACCCCGGAGCTACCAGCAGATTACAAATCTCCAGAGACTAACTAGAGTGGCGGCAATGGAAGATTAAGCTGCTGGAAGGTGAGTATAATACCGAGGTCAGGGGAGTGGGGCTTACTTAAAGCAGTTGTCCACTACTTTTACAACCCCTTCTCATTCCCCATGTTTGGCCCAATTAAAATAAAATTTTATACTCCTGTCACCACAGTTTCAGCAGTGCCGCCCAACTCACGTGAGATTGTGACATCACACAAGCACCGCAACCAATCACCACCAGCTGAGTAGTCAACAGGAAGTAAGAACTGCGCCAGGCCGCTCACCTCCTGTTAATTACTTATAGTTCCAAAGGTGGGGAGAAAGAAGCTGAAAATGATTGGGCACAGGGCTAGCAACTTCACTTGAGCCCTGGGAATGTGAGCATTGGCACCAATGAAACTGCGACGACATAGGAGGTGAGTATAAACTTTTTTTCTTTTAATGGTGCCCTACATTGAGAAAGAAATAGGATTGTCCAAGTAGTGGACAACCTTTTTAATGAATACAGTATATAAGTATACGTATAAAGTGCATGACTGAAAAATTACCTATTTAATATGATCCAATATACAGCAAGAAAAACAGGTGCATTGCAGTGAAGCCCATCAGAAATAACTACATACAGAAGCTAATATCTCAGCATGTAATAGTTTAGCTTTATAGATTAGCCTCAAGGTAGAGGTTTATATGGAATATATCAAATATTGCAAACATTCATTTTATGTAAAAAGCTGGCAGAAGTGGAACAAATCTCAGCGTGTACTGATCTACATACCTCACAAATCAGTGATTAGCCCTATAGCCTTGTCCTATTTTTGTTGATCACGATCAACACATTCTTATTTATGCAGACACAATCCCTATTATTGTGGTTATAGACATGAGATGTCAGCCATGCATTGGATTAAAGGGAAACTATCATCAGAAAAAGATCTATAGCTGAAACCAGGTTTTTGTGTTAAATTTATTATATTTTTTTTTTTTTTTTTTAAATATCACAATTTTTTTATATCACAAATTTTATAAAAAAAAAACTAGTACTCTTGCAATTTTCACACTAGCCACTGGGACTTTTTAGACTACACTGTGTGCAGAATTATTAGGAAAGTTGCATTTTAGACGATTGTTTTTATTATTAATCAACAACTATGTTCTCAGTCAACCCAAAAGACTCATAAATATCAGAGCTTAATATTTTGGAAGTTGGAGTGGTGTATTTTTAGATTTGGCTATCTTAGGAGGATATCTGTTTGTGCAGGTAACTATTACTGTGCAGAATTATTAGGCAACTTAATAAAAACAAATTATATTCCCATCTTACTTGTTTATTTTCAGAAGGTAAACCAATATAACTGCACAAAATTTAGAAATAAACATTTCTGATATGCAAAAACAAAACCCCAAAAAATTAGTGACCAATATAGCCACCTTTCTTTATGATGACACTCAAAAGCCTACCATCCATAGATTCTATCATTGCTTGATCTGTTTATGATCAACATAGCGTGCAGCAGTCACCACAGCCTCCCAGACACTGTTCCGAGAGGTGTACTGTTTTCCCTCCCAGTAGATCTTACATTTTATGAGGGACCACAGGTTCTCTATGGGGTTCAGAAAAGGTGAACAAGGGGGCCATGTCATTATTTTTTCACTAGAAGGTGGCCCGATTCTAACGCATCGGGTATTTTAGAATTTATTGTGCAGTTAATGTATGTTTTTTGTTATATATATCGATGTTGTTGTGTGTAGTTGCCAGTGTTTGTGTAGGGCACTGTAAATGTTCTGGGTGTTGTCTGGGTGTTGGGGGGTGAGAGCGGTGTTGTATGTGTGTTGTGGTGTGTGTGTTGCGTTGTTTGGGGAGCGCTGTGTGTCTGCAGCGTTCTTTGTGTGTGGTGCTGTGTGTGTTGCGCGGTTTGTGTGGGAGTGGAGTGCATGTGTGTGTTTTGGGGGAGGTATGTTTTGTGCAGTGTGTGTGTTGCGCGTTTTGTGCGTATATTTATGTATGCCGCGGTGTTTATGTGTTGGGTGTTGTGTGTGTGCGGCGTTGTCTGTGTGTGGGTGTCTGTGTAGGGCGGTGTTTGTGGTACCCAGTGTGTGTGTGGTGTGTTGTGCGGTGCGCGTGTGGCGCTGTGTGTGTGTTTTGGGGGGAGGTGTGCACCCCCATTGTGCTCCATCCCCCATGCTGCGCACCCCCCATCGTGCTCCATCCCCCATGCTGCGCACCCCCCATGCTGCGCACCCCCCATCGTGCTCCATCCCCCATGCTGCGCACCCCCCATCGTGCTCCATCCCCCATGCTGCGCACCCCCCATGCTGCGCACCACCCATCGTGCTCCATCCCCCATGCTGCGCACCCCCATCGTGCTCCATCCCCCATGCTGCGCACTCCCCATCGTGCATCATGCTCCATCCCCCATGCTGCGCACCCCCCATCGTGCTCCATCCCCCATGCTGCACACCCCCCATCGTGCTCCATCCCCCATGCTGCGCACCCCCATCGTGCTCCATCCTCCATGCTGCGCACCCCCATCGTGCTCCATCCCCCATGCTGCGCACCCCCCATCGTGCTCCATCCCCCATGCTGCCCACCCCCCATGCTGCGCACCCCCCATCGTGCTCCATCCCCCATGCTGCGCACCCCCATCGTGCTCCATCCCCCATGCTGCGCACTCCCTATCGTGCATCGTGCTCCATCCCCCATGCTGCGCACCCCCCCATCGTGCTCCATCCCCCATGCTGTGCACCCCCCATCGTGCTCCATCCCCCATGCTGCGCACCCCCCATCATGCTCCATCCCCCATGCTGCGCACCCCCATCGTGCTCCATCCCCCATGCTGCGCAGTCCCATCGTGCTCCATCCCCCATGCTGCGCACTCCCCATCGTGCTCCATCCCCCATGCTGCGCACTCCCCATCGTGCTCCATCCCCCATGCTGCGCATCCCCATCGTGCTCCATCCCCCATGCTGCGCACCCCCATCGTGCTCCATCCCCCATGCTGCGCACCCCCCATCGTGCTCCATCCCCCATGCTGCGCACCCCCCATCGTGCTCCATCCCCCATGCTGCACACTCCCCATCGTGCTCCACAGTCACACATCAGACAGTATACACGCACACATCGGATCGCATACACTCACACCCCACTTCTCCCTGTGCCCTCCGGTGGGCGGTCCCAGCAGCTGTGCTGCACGCCGTGCTCCTCTGTCTTCTGCCGACACTAACAGATCCGATCGCATACACTCACACATCAGAACACACGCACACATCCGATCGCATACACGCACACACCCGATCGCATACACGCACACACCCGATCGCATACACGCACACATACGATCGCATACACGCACACACACACTGACGATATCGCATATACGCGCTCACACACTCACAACATCCGGAGATACCACATGCTTCCGGCCATGTGATCCTCCGGCAGGTCCTGGAAGGTCACTGCACTCACAGTATCACCGCCGAGAAGTAAGCGATATCAATGGATGTTGTGAGTGTGTGGATGCGATCTGATGTGTGTGTGAGAGTGAGTGTGATCTGATGTGTGTGTGTCTGTTCTTATATGTGTGCATGTGTTTGTGTTCCGCTGCTGCAGGACCTTGATGCGCTCACCTGCTCCCGGTAGGCATCTTTTGAGTATGACTGTGGGGTCTTCTTTCTTCTGTCTTCTCTCTTCTGGGGGTGCCCACTGCCTATAATGAAGTGTCTTGCAGTGTCTTTAACTCTTTCACCGCTGCATGACACTTCATTATTGACCGCAGCGTATGTCGGCTCCCTGCACATGTGTACCGGGAGCCGGTGTTCGCTGGTAACCATGATACACATCGGGTAACTAAGGGAAGCGCTTCCTATTGTTACGCGATGTGTATCATGGTTACCAGCATACACCGGCTCCGTCACGATCCCAGAATCGCAAGGTTATGTCCGCCGGGGGCGGGGCCAAGTGTGCCAACGTGTGGCAGGGGTAAGCGGGTGAGGCGTCAGCGTATGCCGCCTCCCTGCACATGTGTACCGGGAGCTGGTGTACGCTGGAGCGGGCGATGCGTGCGGAGGGCCGGGTGCCGGCTCCCTGCACATGTGTACCGGGAGCTGGTGTACGCTGGAGCGGGGCTGAGCGGGCGAGGCGTCAGCGTATGCCGGCTCCCTGCACATGTGTATCGGGAGCCGGTGTACGCTGGAGCGGGCGATGCGTGCGGAGGGCCGGGTGCCGGCTCCCTGCACATGTGTACCGGGAGCCGGTGTACACTGGAGCGGGGCTGAGCGGGCGAGGCGTCAGCATATGCCGGCTCCCTGCACATGTGTACCGGGAGCCGGTGTACGCTGGAGCGGGCGATGCGTGCGGAGGGACGGGGCAAGCGGCTAATCCATGCGGGGGGTGGGGCCAGGCCGAGGCGAGCGGCCAATCAGTGGGGGGGGGCGGGGCAGGGAGAGCCCAGCGGCCAATCCGACAGTTGTCACTTTTATGACACTGTCACGGTGACACAATTTTGGAGCAAGACAGACAGACAGACAGAATAAG
This sequence comes from Anomaloglossus baeobatrachus, assembly GCF_048569485.1. Classification (NCBI taxonomy): domain Eukaryota; kingdom Metazoa; phylum Chordata; class Amphibia; order Anura; family Aromobatidae; genus Anomaloglossus; species Anomaloglossus baeobatrachus. Next base: position 175,663,904 of record NC_134354.1, on the reverse strand, counting down.
GCAATTATATATATAGATATTTTAGACCTTTACTGGCCAGCCACGCTGTGGAGTAATTGGATGCATGTGATGGAGCATTGTCCTGCATGAAAATCATGTTTTTCTTAAATGATACCAACTTCTTCCTGTACCAGTAGGTCTGGGAGTTGAGCTTCACTCCATCCTCAACCTGAAAAGGTCCCACAAGTTCATCTTTGATGATACCAGCCCATACCAGTACCCCACCTCCACCTTTCTGGCATCTGAGTCAGAGTGGAACTCTCTGGCCTTTACTGACCCAGCCTCTTGCCCATCCATCTGGCCCATCAAGAGTCACTCTCATTTCATCAGTCAATAAAACCTTTTCAAAATCAGTCTTAAGATATTTCATGGCCCAGTCTTGACGTTTAATCTTATGTTTCTTGTTCAAAGGTGGTCGTTTTTCAGCCTTCTTACCTTGGCCATGTCCCTGAGTATGGCACACCTTGTGCTTTTTGATACTCCAGTAACGTTGCAGCTCTGAAATATGGCCAAACTGGTGGAAAATGGCATCTTGACAGCTTCACTCTTGATTTTCCTCAATTCATGGGCAATTATTTTGTGCCTTTTTTGCCCAACACGCTTCTTGTGACCCTGTTGGCTATTTCCCACGAAACGCTTGATTGTTCGGTGATCACGCTTCAAACGTTTGGCAATTTCAAGACTGCTGCATCCCTCTGCAAGACCTCTCACAATTTTTGACTTTTCAGAGCCCGTCAAATCTCTCTTATGACCCATTTTGGCAAAGGAAAGGAAGTTGCCAAATAATTAAGCACAATAATTATAGGGTGTTGATATCATTACACTACACCCCTCCTCATTACAGAGATGCACATCACCTGGTTTACTTAATTGGTAGTTGGCTCTCAAGCCTATACAGCTTGGAGTAGGACAACATGTATAAAAATTATCATGTGATCAAAATACTCATTTGCCTAATAATTCTGCACACAGTGTAGTACTTCCAGTACTTTCAGGAAGAGTTTACATTAGTTTTTTCATAATTGGAGGCAGGAATACAATTACAGGGGACTCCTTTTTACACAGCCAATAACAAAGGATCCACCAATCACAGTAGTTGGTTTCACAGTGGACCCTACTCCCTGTCCCTTCACAATGGCCTTTACACAGGCTCATTAGACACTTTAATGCAAAAGATAGGGTTGGAGTCTGACCATTGCGGCTATGTAGATGTGTTGTTTCCTGAAACAAAAGTAATAAATACATTTAACATAAACTCCTGATTTAATCAATAGTTCATTTTAATAAAATGAAACGTATATAAATAATATAAATAATATTTTATACCATTTGGTTACCCACCACCACAATGTTTTCAGAAAGACATATTTACACTTTTCTACTGTAGTTACGATAATCGTAAAAGAGGGAACCCCTGACAAATAGGAAAAATAGAGGAATTGTATAATTAACTGATAATTATCTCATGTTTAATGCCAGCTTTAAAGTATTGGGCCTCATGGATATCTCTATAAATTACTTTAAAGAGCATTTAGAATCTGTTTCCTCCTCTTTTTATATATTGTTCTATATATGAATAATAGAGTATAGGACTGGTTCTGATGACAGACCAATTTAAATTAAAATTTTGATAAAATGAAAAGTGTCATACAATTTTACATTTTGCACAATTTTATGTGTTACATAGTCTTTATACAGTACGTAATAGTTATTTTTTTTCTTAACTATCCATAAGTAGCATATACACACAGGTAATGAGTTTTCCATGATTAAAAAATTGTTCATGCCCTGAGGTTGTACAAAACTTTTATTACATGACTAGCGTATGTTCCCAAGCCAGTCTGACTACAGACATCCTTATTGTCCAAGTCATTATTATAGTCATTACTTGCATTGAATTGACTGTGTATGTGCTACGTTTTTGCACAAAGGCTTTTTGTGAGATCATCTAGTCTTTATGTGAATATAAAAAAGTCTACAGTCCACTTTAAAATGCGAGGTTTTTGTCATGTAAAAAACTCATGTCAAAAAGAATGATTTCAGAACATTTTCGACCTTTAATGTAACCCATAGTTTGTACAAATCCAATGATAAACAAAGAGAAAACTTTTCAAGTGCAAAAACAAAAATTAAGCGCTAAAACAATTTAATTGCATAAATGTACAAACCCTTAGACTAATAAATTGCTGAAGTTCCCTTTGAATTTGTGACAGCATGCAACCTTTTGGGGTAGGAGCCTATCAGCATGGCACATCTAGAATTGGCAATCTTTGCCCACCCTTCCTTGCAGCAGAACTCCAATATGTGAGATTGCGAGGACATCTCCTGTGAGCAGTGCCTTCTTCAGGTCTACCCACAGCTCTTCAATTGGATTCGGGTCTGGGCTCTTGCTGGTCCACTCCAAAACTTTGATCTTTTCTGGCAATGACATTCATTTGTTGATTTGGAAGTATGCTTAGGATCAGTGTCTGAAAGGTGAAATTCCTCTTCATCTCCAGCTTTATAGCAGAGGCCTGAAGGTTTTGTTGCCAAATTGACTATTTGGAACCAAATTTCAACAGCTCCACCTTGACTAAAACCTCAGTTCCTGCTGTTGAAAAACAGTCCCAAAACATAATGTTGCTTCCATCATGCTTAACTGTGAGTCTTTTATTCTTTTGGTAATGCACTATGTTGGTTTTGTGTTAAACATACCTTTTGGAACTATTGACAAAAAGTTCAACCTAAGCCTCATCAAATAATTACACATTTTCCAACATATTTTTGTCAAACTTGATATAGGTTTTAGCAAAACATAACTGGAGTTAGCATGTTTTGTTTGCATGAAAAGACTTCAATACTCTACCCCACAGGCCAAACATATGAAGAATACAGAAGTTTGTTGTCACTTTTACTTACAGTAAACAACCAGTATTTGCCAAAAATTCCTCAAGCTCCTTTTCTTGTAGGCATCTTGGAAACCTCCTAGACCAATTTTTGAGGAACATCCAATTTTAGATGATGTCACTGTTGTGCCAAATTTAAGCCACAGTGTTTCATAGCATATTGAGTGCCTTGGAAAAAATTGTATCCTTCTACTGAGTGATAACGTTCAATATTGAGATCCCATTGCTGTGTTGTGACTTGTAAGCTGTTTACGTAACCTGATTTTTGCTGTAAAATGCAAATAAGTAAATGTCAGGAAAATCCTAGAACAACTAAACTTTATATTGAGTTAATCAGAGTTTAAATATGATTGGTTAATTTTGAACACAACCTTACTTATAACAGGGTGTTTGATCTTATGCAACCACATAATTTTGTTTTGCAATTTTAATATTTTTCCCAAAAATTATTTCAGCTTGTTTTTAATTGGATTTGTACAGATTATGGGTGACATTAAAGTGGAATAAGTTTTGAGTTGATTCTTATTGGAATTATTTTTTTACATGACAAAACACTGGCATTTTAACAGGGGCGTGTAGACTTTTTGTATCCACTGTACTTTCCAATAGAGTAAACGGTTCGTATTGTGACTAATAATTAGTGATGGGTAAATCTGCTGAAATTTGGAAGAATTTATTTGATGCAAATTGAATGATTCCTATTAGACTCTACAGCTTTTCCAGACCCCAAAAGAAAATAAATGTAGGGTGAAAAAATCATACCTCAATGCACAACTGTCCCATTGTCACAGCTCCCATCCAATCCTCTTTCCTTTGCACCAGACCCGATGTCTAGAGATGAGCGAACCGGTCCCGGTTCGGCTCGAGGCCGGTTCGCCGAACGGAGGTCCCGTTCGAGTTCGGCTCGTCGAACGTTCGACGAACCGAACTCGAACTGCATAGGAAACAATGGCAGGCAATCACAAACACAGAAAAACACCTAGAAAACACCCTCAAAGGTGTCCAAAAGGTGAAAAACAACTCAAACACATGGGAAAGTGACAAGGACATATACTCATGCGAAAACAAAACAGCTGGACAAGGAAAAAGAGGAGGACACACAGATATATGAGTATATGCAAGGAAACATCGATTCCATTATTGTGCAACTTGAGCCCTGCTCATTTTAGACTTCCAATCTGGATAAATTGCCTGAGCTCGCCACGTACGCCTTGGGGATCTTGTCGTGTCCTGCAGCCAGCATTCTCTCGGAACCTGTCTTCAGTGCTGCTGGGGGTCTGCTGGCAGATAAGCACACGTGTCTGTCCACTGACAATGTGGACATGGCTCTCAGAGGACTTTTCTTCCCCTGGGTCAGCCAGGGGACAGGAAAGGCACCCGTATTTTTGAGAGTGCTTCATGCAAAGCATCTTTTTCTTTTTCAAAAGGGGGCTCAACCGATGCCAGTCAAGTGGGGGGTGTGTGGCCCAGTTAGTGGAAACGAGGGAGACTGTGGTTGGAGTCCCCTCGCTGTGTCTCTAAAAGAACCAAGATGAACAAGTCATGGCTCTCAGAGGACTTTTCTTCCCCTGGGTCAGCCAGGGGACAGGAAAGGCACGCGTATTTTTGAGAGTGCTTCATGCAAAGCATCTTTTTCTTTTTCAAAAGGGGGCTCAACCGATGCCAGTCAAGTGGGGGGTGTGTGGCCCAGTTAGTGGAAACGAGGGAGACTGTGGTTGGAGTCCCCTCGCTGTGTCTCTAAAAGAACCAAGATGAACAAGTCATGGCTCTCAGAGGACTTTTCTTCCCCTGGGTCAGCCAGGGGACGGGAAAGGCACGCGTATTTTTGAGAGTGCTTCATGCAAAGCATCTTTTTCTTTTTCAAAAGGGGGCTCAACCGATGCCAGTCAAGTGGGGTGTGTGTGGCCCAGTTAGTGGAAACGAGGGAGACTGTGGTTGGAGTCCCCTCGCTGTGTCTCTAAAAGAACCAAGATGAACAAGTCATGGCTCTCAGAGGACTTTTCTTCCCCTGGGTCAGCCAGGGGACGGGAAAGGCACGCGTATTTTTGAGAGTGCTTCATGCAAAGCATCTTTTTCTTTTTCAAAAGGGGGCTCAACCGATGCCAGTCAAGTGGGGTGTGTGTGGCCCAGTTAGTGGAAACGAGGGAGACTGTGGTTGGAGTCCCCTCGCTGTGTCTCTAAAAGAACCAAGATGAACAAGTCATGGCTCTCAGAGGACTTTTCTTCCCCTGGGTCAGCCAGGGGACAGGAAAGGCACGCGTATTTTTGAGAGTGCTTCATGCAAAGCATCTTTTTCTTTTTCAAAAGGGGGCTCAACCGATGCCAGTCAAGTGGGGTGTGTGTGGCCCAGTTAGTGGAAACGAGGGAGACTGTGGTTGGAGTCCCCTTGCTGTGTCTCTAAAAGAACCAAGATGAACAAGTCATGGCTCTCAGAGGACTTTTCTTCCCCTGGGTCAGCCAGGGGACGGGAAAGGCACGCGTATTTTTGAGAGTGCTTCATGCAAAGCATCTTTTTCTTTTTCAAAAGGGGGCTCAACCGATGCCAGTCAAGTGGGGTGTGTGTGGCCCAGTTAGTGGAAACGAGGGAGACTGTGGTTGGAGTCCCCTCGCTGTGTCTCTAAAAGAACCAAGATGAACAAGTCATGGCTCTCAGAGGACTTTTCTTCCCCTGGGTCAGCCAGGGGACGGGAAAGGCACGCGTATTTTTGAGAGTGCTTCATGCAAAGCATCTTTTTCTTTTTCAAAAGGGGGCTCAACCGATGCCAGTCAAGTGGGGTGTGTGTGGCCCAGTTAGTGGAAACGAGGGAGACTGTGGTTGGAGTCCCCTCGCTGTGTCTCTAAAAGAACCAAGATGAACAAGTCATGGCTCTCAGAGGACTTTTCTTCCCCTGGGTCAGCCAGGGGACGGGAAAGGCACGCGTATTTTTGAGAGTGCTTCATGCAAAGCATCTTTTTCTTTTTCAAAAGGGGGCTCAACCGATGCCAGTCAAGTGGGGTGTGTGTGGCCCAGTTAGTGGAAACGAGGGAGACTGTGGTTGGAGTCCCCTCGCTGTGTCTCTAAAAGAACCAAGATGAACAAGTCATGGCTCTCAGAGGACTTTTCTTCCCCTGGGTCAGCCAGGGGACGGGATAGGCACGCATATTTTTGAGAGTGCTTCATGCAAAGCATCTTTTTCTTTTTCAAAAGGGGGCTCAACCGATGCCAGTCAAGTGGGGTGTGTGTGGCCCAGTTAGTGGAAACGAGGGAGACTGTGGTTGGAGTCCCCTCGCTGTGTCTCTAAAAGAACCAAGATGAACAAGTCATGGCTCTCAGAGGACTTTTCTTCCCCTGGGTCAGCCAGGGGACGGGAAAGGCACGCGTATTTTTGAGAGTGCTTCATGCAAAGCATCTTTTTCTTTTTCAAAAGGGGGCTCAACCGATGCCAGTCAAGTGGGGTGTGTGTGGCCCAGTTAGTGGAAACGAGGGAGACTGTGGTTGGAGTCCCCTCGCTGTGTCTCTAAAAGAACCAAGATGAACAAGTCATGGCTCTCAGAGGACTTTTCTTCCCCTGGGTCAGCCAGGGGACGGGAAAGGCACGCGTATTTTTGAGAGTGCTTCATGCAAAGCATCTTTTTCTTTTTCAAAAGGGGGCTCAACCGATGCCAGTCAAGTGGGGTGTGTGTGGCCCAGTTAATGGAAACGAGGGAGACTGTGGTTGGAGTCCCCTCGCTGTGTTTTACATGCTTTTAGAAGGGCATGACATGGCTTGGAGGTTGACTTTGATCATCTGCAAACTGTTGGCTACCAAAATGCTGCCTTTACAACAACTGTGGTTATAGACAATGAGGAACATACTGATGAAGATGAGACGCAGATACCCGATTGGGATGACAACTTAAATTTTCGGTCAGGGCAAGAAGAGGCTCGGTCTGAGGGGGAGGGGAGTGCAAACACAACAATTGATGATGAAGTTCTAGATCCCACCTACTGTCAACCCACAGTCAGACACTCGAGGAGGTCAACAGAGGCGGTGGAGGAGGATGCAACCGACGACGAAGTAACCTTGCGCCTTCCTGGACACAGTCGGAGCACTGGTAGCACGTCTACAACTGCATCCTCAGCCACCACTCTGCCTCTGAGCATTATTCGGGGTGGATCAACAGGTCGCATGGCCTCTAAGCCTTACCTAGCCTGGTCCTTTTTTGACATAAAAAAAGATCGCCCAAATTATGTGATCTGTAACATTTGGCATGGTTATCTTAGTAGAGGTCAAAACCTCAGCAGTTTGACAACTTCTTCCATGAATCGTCACATGAATAAATATCATATGGCCTGGTGGGAAGCTCACCGTGCTGCAATGCGGCCTAGCGGAGCCAACCATCCACCGCCTGCCCCTTCCAGTGCATCCGCGCGCTCTTCATCTTCTAGGACTGTGGGGACAGCTGTCACACCTGTTTTTCCACCCACAACTTCCACCACTGTAACCGCAACAGGCAGTTTGCTTGGTAGGTCGTAAGTTGGTTTGGAAGGGGAAACAAGTGATTGTGTACAGCTCTCTCAAACATCGATAGCACCAACGTTGGATGAAGGCAACATCATGTCTCCGCCTGGACTTTCCTCACAAACCTGCATTTTTCCAGGGACACCCTACTCAACACCGTCTACACACAGCAGCCAGATCTCTGTCCCTCAGATGTGGTCAAATAAAAGGCCACTTCCTGCGACCCATGACAAAGCTAAGAGGTTGACTCTATCCCTCTGTAAGCTGTTGGCTACCGAAATGCTGCCTTTCCGCCTAGTGGACACACAGGATTTTAGAGACCTTATGTCTGTCGCTGTGCCCCAGTACCAGATGCCTAGTCGCCACTACTTCTCTAAGAAAGGTGTGCCCGCGCTACACCAGCATGTCGCACACAACATCACCGCTTCCTTGAGAAACTCTGTGTGTGAACGGGTGCATTTCACCACCGATACTTGGACCAGTAAGCATGGACAGGGACGTTACATGTCGCTGACTGGCCACTGGGTAACTATGGTGATAGATGGTGAAGGGTCTGCTGCACAAGTCTTGCCGTCCCCACGACTTGTGTGTCAATCCTCTGTCTGTCCAAGTTCCGCCACTGCTTCTGGATCGTCCTCCACCTCATCTGGGTCCTCCACCTCCGCCCCAAGCCTGCCTGGTCAGGCCACCAGCGTTCTCACTGCGCAGAAGGAATCACGCAACCCTCATTACTATGCTGGCAGCAGAGCGCAACGGCATCAGGCGGTCTTTAGCTTGACATGTCTTGGGAATAAGAGTCACACAGCTGAGGAGTTGTGGTCAGCTCTGCGGTCCGAGTTTAATAAATGGTTGTCTCCACTCAACCTGCAGCCTGGTAAGGCCGTGTGCGACAATGCTGCAAACCTGGGTGCGGCCCTTCGCCTGGGCAAGCTGGCACACGTGCCTTGTATGGCTCACGTGTTTAACCTTGTTGTCCAGCAATTTTAACCCACTATCACGGCCTAGATGGGCTTCTGCACAGGTCATGGTCACTCTCTGCTCACTTCTGCCGTTTAAACGCCGCAGCTGACTTTACTTGCATTGCTCCAGAAGTCTTTCAGCCTGCCGGTTCATCACCTGAAATGCGATGTATCGACACGCTGGAATTCGACTCTCCACATGATACAGAGACAGCACCACCGAGCCCTGGTGCATTACGTCATGACATATAGCTTAGGCCAATGAGATGCAGAGGTGGGGCAGATTACACTGCTAGAGTGGTCTCAGATCAAGGACCTATGCACCCTTCTGCACAGTTTCGACATGGCGACGAATATGTTTAGCGCTGACAATGCCATTATCAGCATGACGATTCCAGTCATTTACATGCTGGAGCACACGCTAAACACTATTCGGAGTCAGGGGGTGGGACAACAGGAAGGGGAGGAACTACAGGAGGATTCATATGCGCAAGACACAACAACATCACCAAGGTCCAGACGTTCATCATCACCAAGGCGCCAGGCATGGGACCATGGGGGACAGGGATCAACAAGGGCGCATGGTAGCAGGCGAGATGTTGAGGAAGGTGCAGGAGGACATGAAGATATGGAGGACGAACTGTCCATGGACATGGAAGACTCAGCAGATGAGGGGGACCTTGGTCAAATTTCAGTTGAAAGAGGTTGGGGGGAGATGTCAGAGGAAGAAAGAACGGTTAGCACCTCTATGCCACAAACACAGCGTGGACTTGGTCCACATGGCTGCGCAAGACACATGAGTGCCTTCTTGTTGCACTACCTCCAACATGACCCTCGTATTGTCAAAATTAGAAGTGATGATGACTACTGGCTTGCCACACTATTAGATCCCCGGTACAAGTCCAAATTTTGTGACATAATTCCAGCCATAGAAAGGGACGCACTTATGCAGGAGTATCAGCAGAAGCTGTTACTCGATATTAGATCCGCTTTTCCACCAAACAACCGTGCAGGTGCAGGGAGTGAATCTCCCAGTTGTAACTTGACAAACATGGGACGGTCTCGTCATCTTCAACAGTCTACACGTACCAGTAGGACCGTATCTGGTGCTGGTAACAGCAATTTAATGGAATCTTTTCATAATTTTTTTAGACCCTCCTTTGCAAGGCCACCAGAGACAACAAGTCTGACACATAGTCAACGGCTGGAGAGGATGATACAGGAGTATCTACAAATGAACATCGATGCCATGACTTTGCAAATAGAGCCTTGCTCATTTTGGGCTTCAAATCTAGAAAAATGGCCAGAGCTATCCAGTTACGCCTTGGAGATTTTGTCGTGTACAGCTGCCAGCGTTGTCTCTGAACGTGTCTTCAGTGCTGCTGGGTGTGTGCTGACAGATAAGCGCACGCGTCTGTCCAGTGACAATGTGGACAGACTGACGTTCATCAAAATTAACAAGTCATGGATCCAGAAGGAATTTACAACCCCTGTGTCATCCTGGGGAGAGTAAATGCTTGTGGATTTGGAATGTGCTTGATGCAAATCAAAACATCCTGTTTGCAACTAGGGCACAAGTGCTGCCACTGATGGGGTGTCTGTGTGCCCAATTTTTGGAAAAAAGGGAGACTCCGCTTGGAGTAACCCTTGCTTGCTGTGTTTTTTAAAAATGATACAAGATGAACAGATCTGAAGGCAAGATGAAGGCAACATCATGTCTCCGCCTGCACTTTCCTCACAAACCTGCATTTTTCCAGGGACACCCTACTCAACACCGTCTACAGACAGCAGCCAGATCTCTGTCCCTCAGATGTGGTCAAATAAAAGGCCACTTCCTGCGACCCATGACAAAGCTAAGTGGTTGACTCTATCCCTCTGTAAGCTGTTGGCTACCGAAATGCTGCCTTTCCGCCTAGTGGACACACAGGATTTTAGAGACCTTATGTCTGGCGCTGTGCCCCAGTACCAGATGCCCAATCACCACTGCTTCTCCAAGAAAAGCATGCCCGCGCTACACCAGCATGTCGCACACAACATCACCACTTCCTTGAGAAAATCTGTGTGCGACAGGGTGCATTTCAACACAGATACTTGGACCAGTAAGCATAGACAGGGTCATTACATGTCACTGACTGGGCACTGGCAAACTATGGTGAGAGATGGAGAAGGGTCTGCTGTACAAGTCTTGCCGTCCCCACGAGTTGTTTCAATCCTTCTTCTGTATGTAGAAGTTAATACACTGCTTCTGCCTCTTCAACCTCGTGTGGGTCCTCCACCTTGGCGCAAACCCTGTGTGGTCAGGCCACCCTTCCTTGCAACTGCGCACAAGGACTACCACACACCTCCTTACTATGCTGGCAGCAGAGCTCAATGCCATCAGGCGGTCAAAGTTTTACTTTGAAATGTATGGGAAATGTGAGTCACACCGCTATTCCAGAGAATAGTAGTCAGGCAGGGTCCAAACATTAATTGAGGAACAGGAACAGAATGGGACGGCCAGGACTTAATCAGAAAACAAGCAGAGGTGAAATGCGGATCGGCCAACAAGGTACATAAACAGCAAGCAGGAAAAGTAGTCAGGTAACAAGCACACAAAATCATAAAACTGAACTGGGGGTAAAATTAACCAGAGGTTCATAGCTATGTCTGGCAGTGGTCTGCAGACAGGATGGGCATAAAAAAGGGTGTGGTGTCTTCCCATTGGTTGTAGCTGAATGATGGTATTTCATCTGTGAGATACCCACCAGCTACATTCAGCCAGAGATTCTGCATCTGTCAAGGTAATGCAGCCCAGTGGGTGAGCATAACCTGCGTCCACCTGCGCCGCTGGCATCAACTACTCTCCCATCATCAGCACTATTCATGAAAGGAACACGTTGTCACCTGGCGACCGGAGTACAAATTGACGGAGCGGACTCCGTTGGTGACTTAACAGCCGTGTGCGGCAATGATGCAAACCTGGCTGCGGGCCATCCTCAGGGCAATGTGACACACGTGCCTTGTATGGCTCACGTGTTGAACCGAATTCTCCAGCAATTTTTAAAACACCATCACGGCCTACATGGCCTTGTGCAGCGGGCACGCTCGCTATGTGCTCACTTCCATCGTGCGCACACAGCAGCTCAACAACTTTCATCACTCCGGAAGTCTTAGGGTCTGGCAGTTAAACGCCGGAAATGCGATGTTCCAACACGCAGGAATTGGAATCTGCACATGTTGCAGCGTGTGTGGCAGCACCGCAGAGCCCTGCTGAAATACGGTATGACATATAGCCTGGGATAACTTGATCAAGAGGTGGTGCAGATCACGCTGCCGGAGTGGTGTCAGATCAAGGACCTATGCACCCTGCTACACAGTTCACAAATGTCGACGAAGATGTTTAGCACTGGCAATGTCATTCTCAGCGTGACAATTCTGGTCATCTACATGATGGAGCACACTGTAATTATTATTCGGAGTCAGGTGTTGGGACAAGAGGAAGGGGAGGAAGTACAGGAGGAGTCATATGCGGAAGGGATAACAAGATCTACGAGGTCCAGATGGTCAGCGGCACCTATGCGGCATTCATGGTGAGGGAGAGGGATTAACAAGGGCGCATAGTATCAGCAAAAAGTGTTGATGAAAGTGCAGGAGCCCATGAAGAAATGGAGGACGAACTGGCGATGGGCATGGAAGACTCAGCAGATGAGTGAGAGCTTGCTCACATTTCGGTTGTGCGAGGTTGTGGGGAGAGGGCAGAGGAAGGATGCACGATTCTCACCTCTCTGCTACCAACACACCAAGGACTTGGTCCTCCTGGATGCACAAGACACATGAGCGCCTTCTTGCTGCACTACCTACATGACCCTCGGATTGTATGAATTTGAAGTAATCCTGAATACTGGGTTGCCACACTGTTAGATCCCCGGTACAAGACAAAATTTGGCGAACTAATTCCTGCCATAGAAATGGACGCACGTATACAGGAGTATCTGCAGAATGTGGTACGCAATCTTAGATCTACTTTTCCACTAAACACTAGTGCTGCACAGAGTGAATCTCAACGCTTTGTCATGGATAGGAGGAAATGGTCTTTTACTTGTCCACATCGGAGGGACCGAGGGATGGCTGCTGTGCTGAGATGGCGTTGAGTACGGTGTCCCTGCACAGTTGCACTTTTGGTCATATCCCAAAATGAGTTGAAAAAGGATAGATGCTGTTGAAAAGGGGAACAGGTGTGTTGGAAAGGGGAAAAAAGTTTTGGTCCGTGGATTTGGTGGTTAAGCAACTGTAACATTTGCTGAAGAAACACCATCTGTTACAGTGGGACTGGCAGATTTGGATAAAGTGGTATATAATCTGTGACCGCTATATAACGAAAATTAATAAGAAAAGAAAGAGAAAGGTATATATCCCCATCAGCAGTCAGTGTCCACCGTGCTCCCAGTTGGAAAAGGAGAGGTTGGCAACTGGAAGGTTTGGTGGAGAATACAGAGCTGTGTGGCTATGAAACTAATAGTAGCCTGAACCGAGTTAGACGCCATTCGGATCTGGAGACTTGGAGCCCTGTTAGCGTCACAGGGTCCACATGCCCACCCAGCCCAGGAACTCCCTGTTAACAACACAGGGGCCATTGAGTACGCTGACCGTGTGCGTAGGGGCACACCTGTGGACAGCAGGCGCATCAGCAGCAGCAGGCCTGTTAATGCCACTGTGCTGCACAAGCAGGACTGGTAGGACAGGAGCTGGTCTTAACCGTTCTGCGTTACCAACTGTGGTGGTGGCCTGCATCGACACCCTATCCCTGCCTACCTCTGGCCTAAAGCCGCAATGGGTTCAACACATGGAGGTGTGCTCTTTCAGAGCATAATAGAAGACTGCGCACCTCCTTGTTGGCTCCAGCCCCTTTTATAACCTGGGTCCGCCCCAAACCAGGGTGAACCACAATGCACCTCCTGGAGACAAAAGTAGAGTGACACGTCATGAGTGGCATAACTAGCGTCCTATTTGGAACCGCAACTTCAATGATGACCTCATGGCTGCCATGACCCAAACACCTCACCAGTCATCTTCTGACCATCAATAATGCGGTGACAAGTCATAGGTGTGGGCCTCTGCAAGCCATTTGGGAGGACACCTGATGCCCTGTGGTCTATATGGGACCCCCACATCAGGGCCAGGGCCAAAGAGTTCATTACCGGACCTAGTCTCTGATGCAGGAAGTGACTGAGCATGCTCAGTAGCATGAAATACAGTCTCTGAAAAAAAGACTATCAGCTTTAGCATGGTGTCTAGGCACAAAACAGGACTTAGACCCGGCACGGAATGCAAGCACCTGTGCAAAGAGGCTTTTCACACTTAGTGTGGGAGCATGCGCTGTATCCCGAAAAGAAGACTTAGCGTCAGGAATAACACAGTCAGGCTGAGCATACTCACTAGGCGAAACACTGTAATTATGCTGCAGCTGGGGTACATCGGCACACGCATGCGCACTAGCTGCCTCTCCACACTTAGACGTGGAGGGGAAATTGCTCTTGGAGATGCTGTCTATGAACAGAAGGAAAAGCTAAAGGAAGCCTGACTTTCTATCCCTCCGAATTATGAAATGCAGCAATGAATTCCATGAGTTTGCTATAACATTAGCGTAGCAAAATGTGCATGAGGGTGTCATGTGGAGGTGCTAGAAATAGCTTGTCACCAGTGGGGCACTAATGGAATACAACAGCCAGTTCTATGATGCCACTAAATGGCAGTATTTTGTGCTATCATTATAGCTTATTAAAAACAGAGCAGGAGGGTGTCATGCAGAGGTGCTGCACATAGATTTGCAGTAGTGTGAATAGACAAAAGTACAATAGCCACGTTTAGGATGCCACTAGGTACACTGAGTGTTTGCTAGTATAATGGCTTAGTTTAAAAAAGTTTGAGTGTGCAATGCAGGCAGACGTGCTGCAAATATGTTTACAATAGTGTGAATAGACAAAAGTACAATAGCCACGTTTAGGATGCCACTAGGTACACTGAGTGTTTGCTAGTATAATGGCTTAGTTTAAAAAAGTTGGAGTGTGCAATGCAGGCAGACGTGCTGCAAATATCGTTACAATAGTGTGAATAGATAAAAGTACAATAGCCATGTTTAGGATGCCACTAGGTACACTGAGTGTTTGCTAGTATAATGGCTGAGTTAAAAAAAGGTGGAGTGTGCAATGCAGGCAGACGTGCTGCAAATATCTTTACAATAGTGTGAATAGACAAAAGTACAATAGCCACGTTTAGGATGCCACTAGGTACACTGACTGTTTGCTAGTATAATGGCTTAGTTATAATGAGTTGGAGTGTGCAATGCAGGCAGACGTGCTGCAAATATCTTTACAATAGTGTGAATAGACAAAAGTACAATAGCCACGTTTAGGATGCCACTAGGTACACTGACTGTTTGCTAGTATAATGGCTTAGTTTAAAAAAGTTGGAGTGTGCAATGCAGGCAGACGTGCTGCAAATATCGTTACAATAGTGTGAATAGATAAAAGTACAATAGCCATGTTTAGGATGCCACTAGGTACACTGAGTGTTTGCTAGTATAATGGCTTAGTTTAAAAAAGTTTGAGTGTGCAATGCAGGCAGACGTGCTGCAAATATCGTTACAATAGTGTGAATAGACAAAAGTACAATAGCCACGTTTAGGATGCCACTAGGTACACTGAGTGTTTGCTAGTATAATGGCTTAGTTTAAAAAAGTTGGAGTGTGCAATGCAGGCAGACGTGCTGCAAATATGTTTACAATAGTGTGAATAAACAAAAGTACAATAGCCACGTTTAGGATGCCACTAGGTACACTGAGTGTTTGCTAGTATAATGGCTTAGTTTAAAAAAGTTAGAGTGTGCAATGCAGGCAGACGTGCTGCAAATATCGTTACAATAGTGTGAATAGACAAAAGTACAATAGCCACGTTTAGGATGCCACTAGGTACACTGAGTGTTTGCTAGTATAATGGCTTAGTTTAAAAAAGTTTGAGTGTGCAATGCAGGCAGACGTGCTGCAAATATGTTTACAATAGTGTGAATAGACAAAAGTACAATAGCCACGTTTAGGATGCCACTAGGTACACTGAGTGTTTGCTAGTATAATGGCTGAGTTAAAAAAAGGTGGAGTGTGCAATGCAGGCAGACGTGCTGCAAATATCTTTACAATAGTGTGAATAGACAAAAGTCCAATAGCCACGTTTAGGATGCCACTAGGTACACTGAGTGTTTGCTAGTATAATGGCTTAGTTATAATGAGTTGGAGTGTGCAATGCAGGCAGACGTGCTGCAAATATGTTTACAATAGTGTGAATAGACAAAAGTACAATAGCCACGTTTAGGATGCCACTAGGTACACTGAGTGTTTGCTAGTATAATGGCTTAGTTTAAAAAAGTTGGAGTGTGCAATGCAGGCAGACGTGCTGCAAATATCGTTACAATAGTGTGAATAGACAAAAGTACAATAGCCACGTTTAGGATGCCACTAGGTACACTGAGTGTTTGCTAGTATAATGGCTTAGTTTAAAAAAAGTTTGAGTGTGCAATGCAGGCAGACGTGCTGCAAATATCTTTACAATAGTGTGAATAGACAAAAGTACAATAGCCACGTTTAGGATGCCACTAGGTACACTGAGTGTTTGCTAGTATAATGGCTTAGTTTAAAAAAGTTTGAGTGTGCAATGCAGGCAGACGTGCTGCAAATATCTTTACAATAGTGTGAATAGACAAAAGTCCAATAGCCACGTTTAGGATGCCACTAGGTACACTGAGTGTTTGCTAGTAAAATGGCTTAGTTTAAAAAAGTTGGAGTGTGCAATGCAGGCAGACGTGCTCTGCAAATGTCTTTGCACTAGTGGGACTATAGCAAAGTCCAATAGCCACGTTTAGGATGCCACTAGGTACACTGACTGTTTGCTAGTATAATGGCTTAGTTATAATGAGTTGGAGTGTGCAGAGGACAAGAGGGTACAGTGGCAGGATTGTGGGGCTCTGGGTAGAGGAATGGAAGCCTGCCTTTCTATTCCCTCCTAATGGTGAAATGCAGGGAGGAAATCCCTGACCTTGGCTACACAGACGCTGTTGCTGTTTGCAGGACCTGTCACCTATGGCTCTCTGACCCTGCCGGTTTGAGCCCTTAAAAGGACTGCTAGAAAGTGCTCTCCCTAAGCTGTCTAACGCTGTGTATGCAGCGCATACAGCTGTATCGGCGATAGGACTCAGGAGGACGGAGCTGCGACAGTGATGTCTGACACCAAAGACGCAGAAGGCAGATAATGGCGTCCTGGAGGAAAATGTCCGTTTTTATAATGCAGGGACATGTGACATGGACATCCTATCACACATGCCGTTGCTTCTCTGGCTCAAAGTCCACTTAGCTGTGTGTGTGTCTGGGATTGGCTGACATGCTGGCCCGCCCCACTACACGCGCGCGCTTAGGGAAGGAAGACAAGAAAAAAAAAAAATGGCGATCGCCATTATAGAAACAGCAGTGATCTGAAGGCGCTGTTCACGCACACTATACACTGAAATGTCATAATAGTGTGATTCACAGAGTGACTTACACTATTACAGCAGAAACCAAGCTAGGATTTAGCTGGTTTTTTGCTGCTAGAACCGTTCTCGAACGTTTCTAGAACTATCGAGCTTTTGCAAAAAGCTCGAGTTCTAGTTCGATCTAGAACATGCCCCAAAATCACTCGAGCCTAGAACTGGAGAACCACGAACCACGAACCGCGCTCAACTCTACCGATGTCTTCCTTCCTATATCTCCATTCTGAACCAGGGTTTTCACCACCGAGTAGCGATCTGATGCCCCAGGCAATGCATGCTGTGACTTGGCCAGTCACCATTTTTCTGAATTCTCACAACAGTGATTCACAAAAAATTCATATTGAGTAGAATCTGAATTTAATGTAAAATTCTAGGAAAATTCTATTCACCTTGAACTGATTTGCTCCTCTCTAGTAATAACTTATTGATCATTGAGGCTATGGAGTGATTTAACAATCCAACATAATGTTCTTGTCATCGTCCTTGACTACAAATCTGTATAGAAGATGAAATTGGCTATCAGGGAAACATGGATCATAAAGTAACACAATTCAGGCACATAAGATATATTGTAGAGAAACTAAATCAATGTGTGGAATTTACTAAGACAGTCATATCATGCACAACTCATAAAGAGAAACCCACCGGAGAAAGATATGACAAATATATCATAAGACACTTGCTTCTTAATAAATAGGCTATGAACTGAAATGAGTTTCATTACAACTTACATCTAAATCGGCCCCAAATATTCTGTTAGTCAGTTGTAAAAATGTCTTCCTCTTATTTTCTAAAAACTACAGGTCCACCTTGAAAAAAAAGGTAACGTTATTCCTAAAATAGCAATTCATTCTGATTGCCAGGGGCCTGAGCATTAGAACCCCAAGCATTACCAAATAGGAGGCTATAGTACACAGAGCCCTGTCTTGAATGGAGTGAAGATGTGCGTGCTTTGGGTCTGCTCTATTCATGGAGTATGGAATTGCCAGGCAAAGCCAAATACAAACATATTTCTTGCAGATCCATAGACAATAAATAGAGCGGATGTGGATCATGCATACCACTTAAGAATGGAATTTTTAGAACTCTGTTCTCAAGGATACAGTCTTGCTTTTTTGGATTGGTATGGATGCCAGTGGTCAAACCCCAGGAAATCAGCAAGCTACAGCATCCTATCTTCAGAATAACCCTTTAACATTAGATCATTTTACATAAATTACTATAATTTATACTGTATGTCAACAAGAGATGGTGTACCTCTTAAAAAAGGCTGCTTCACAGTTAAATGTACAAGGCTATAATAATAGACTTTATAGCATTGACTTCAATAATGTTGATCAAAGCAACTTCCTGTTTGTACCTTGAATTTCATTTTAATGGGGTTATCTGGTATGAATATATTGATGGCCTATCTATAGCATAGGTTATCAATATCAGATAGGTGTTGTCACCTAGCACTCCCATCATTCAACTGTTACAAGCTCCAGTGGTGTTCAGACCTAATCACATGGAACAGTACAGTGCAGCTCCATTCAATGTGTAGTGGCTTCTGCAGGGTACTGCAGTACATGTCTTATTCCTTTCATTGGAGCAAAAGTTGAGTCAGGTGTTCCCCCCACCTTTGGATAGATCATCAATATATTCTCAGTGTTTTGGTTAAGATCAAGTCTATGTTCTACTTTGAAAAGGGGGCCGTGCCAGTAGATCAATATATTATGCCCATTAAGTACGGTGCACTGGTAAGAGCACTTATATAGTCACACAATGGAAATCTTGCCCCCCCCCACCCGGGATCGAAGCCACTAGGTTTGGTTAAGTTTGAGAGATTGAGGTCCAAAGTGACTCAGGCATGCTGACCTGGGGGTGCCTTATCTCACTGGGCATGGGAAAACCACTTGAGTTTATGTCACTTTTGCAGTGCACTTAACTTTTTCAGATTTTTACAATCTATAAAATTGTCCCACTTTTGTATCCCCTACAGTGAATACTGAAAAAAAAGTGGCAAAAAAACAATGCTTTTTCATAATTTTGATCATACCTCCAAATTAAATGTGGAATAAAACGAGATCAAAAAGACAACTTTATCTGGCATCGCTGAAAACATAATTTTGTCCTTCAAAAAGAAGCTCCTACTCACCTCCATCAGCAAAAAAATAAAAAATCTTTACCTCTCAGAATAAACTGATACCAAAACAATACTTTTTCTATAAGGTTGTTTTTATTTTGTAAATGTGGCAAAACATAAAAAAAATTATATAAATGTGTTGCTGTAATTGTACTGACCTGAAGAATAAAGCTGTCTTATCATCACTTTTCCCACAAGATGAACGGCATAAAAAAAAATAATAATTTCTGAATTGCTGGTTTTTGTTCATGCTAAATTCCAAAATTCTGAGTAGAAAGTGACCAAAATTATTATGTGCTCAAAAATAGTACCAATACAAAAGTAGAAGCTCATCAGACAAAAAACAAGCCCTCACATGACTCTGTCAGCAGAAATATATAAAAATTATAATTCTCAAAATAAAGTGATGCAACTGTAAAAAAAAAAGCATTTTTTACTGTTTGATAGATGGCAAACAAAAAAAACCTACTATAAAACTGGAATCGCTGCATTGGCACCGACTAGAAGACTAAATCACTTATACTGCACAGTGAATGGTGTAAAAAATAATTACCAATTCTTAACCTACTGTTAATTTATATTTTCTGCCTTCCAAAGATCGCAGTAAGGCTTGGCTCACATTTATCCTGTGCTCTACACTGAGTATTTACATTGAAGTTCCCGTGTAAATTTCTGAAATACGTCTTTCAGACAGAACTCCCAATGAACCATTTACTATAATAAGGCAGAGGGAGACACTTTTATGTCCACATCCTTTAAAGCAGAAATGTATCCAAAAATAATTGACTTAAATGTCATAGATAAAATGAATGTTCTCAAAAATACTGAATTTTGTATATTCAAGTAGAATTCAATTCCACTGAAATAAATGTACTCCTCCCTAACTTGGAAGAATGTTTTGCCCAGTACATTCGTTCATTTTGGTAAGTGCTACACGCATTTGGCAATATAGTATAAGTTTTGTCACTGGCTTAATAGATTAATGTTCAGTCTTCAAGTTGAGAATCATAATGGGTCATGAATCTATTTCTTAGACACATGCACAATCAATGTATTGAAATGAGTGCAACCCCCACGCTCTCCTTAGGACCTCCATATTTTGAACATGTCAAGCTGAATGTGATGAATTGACATTATTATAATTGGTGTGTAGTGCGGCATGGAAGCTTATTCACCTGCTGCACCAGCTGGGACATTTCAGCTTGTGCACAAACATATAAATCACATACATATTGGTAGGGGCACAAGAAGGAGCTGGAGTCGTTCTGACTCCTATAAACAATAGCTTGATCTCTAATTTTACTGAGATCTTGAGTCATTTGACATGTGCAAATAAAACCGAGGCTGTAAACAAAAGAGCCAGTACTTTCCAGTAAGTATATAAATAATAATAGTACATTTAACCCCTTCACGCCATGGGCATTTTCAATTTTTGCGCTTTCATTTTTTTCCTCCCCTTCTCCAAAAGCCATAACATTTTTATTTTCCTTCGTATGAGGGCTTGTTTTTTTTGTGTGACAATTGTACTTTTCAATGACACCATTCATTTTACTATACAGTCTACCGGAAAACAGGAAAAAAAAATTACAAGTGAAGTGAAATTGCAAAATAAAAGTGCAATTCTATAATTTATTTTGTTTATTTTGGGATTTTTAATTTACCATATTTACTATATTGTAAAACTGATTTGGCAGTATGATTCCAGGTCAGTACAAGTATGGAGATACCAAACATGTATAGGTTTTTTTTAATTTAAGTGGTGAAAAAACATTCAGAAATTTTTCAGAAAAAAATGTTGTTTTTGTTGCCATTTTCCGAGAGTCATAAACTTCTCAATTTTTGGTATCTGGGGCTGTGTGATGGCTTATATTTTGAACCCTGAGGTGACATTTTTTGAAATACCATTTTCAGGTAGATATGATCTTTTGATCACCTTTTATTACACGTTATTGCAATGTTGCAAGAGCCAAAAATACTTAACTCTGACATTTTTAATTTTTTTCCATATGCTCTTCACTGATTGGATATATTTTATATGTTAATATATTGGAAATTTCTAAATGTAGTCATACCAAATATGTGTATGTTTTTTTGGGGGGGGTTATATTTAATAGGTCAAACCGTTAGTTTTTTTTATACAGTACAGACCAAAAGTTTGGACACACTTTCTCATTCAAAGAGTTTTCTTTATTTTCATGACTAAAAATTGTAGATTCACGTTGAAGGCATCAAAACTATGAATTAAAACATGTGGAATGAAATACTTAAAAAAGTGTGAAATACCTGAAAATATGTCTTATATTATAGGTTCTTCAAAGTAGCCACCTTTTGCTTTGATTACTACTTTGCACACTCTTGGCATTCTCTTGTTGCGCTTTAAGAGGTAGTCACCTGAAATGGTCTTCCAACAGTCTTGAAGGAGTTCCCAGAGATGCTTAGCACTTGTTGGCCCTTTTGCCTTCACTCTGCGGTCCAGCTCACCCAAAATCATCTCGATTGGGTTCAAGTCTGGTGACTGTGGAGACCAGGTCATCTGGCATAGCACCCCATTACTCTCCTTTTTAGTCAAATAGCCCTTACACAGCCTGAAGGTGTGTTTGGGGTCATTGTCCTGTTGAAAAATAAATGATGGTCCAACTAAACGCAAACCGGATGGAATAGCACGCCGCTGCAAGATGCTGTGGTAGGCATGCTGGTTCTGTATGCCTTCAATTTTGGATAAATCCCCAACAGTGTCACCAGCAAAGCACCCCCACACCATCACATCTCCTCCTCTATGCTTCATGGTGGGAACCAGGCATGTAGAGTCCACCCGTTCACCGTTTCTACAAAGACACGGTGGTTGGATCCAAAGATCTCAAATTTGGACTCATCTGACCAAAGCACAGATTTCCACTGGTCTAATGTCCATTCCTTGTGTTCTTTAGCCAAAACAAGTCTCTTCTGCTTGTTGCCTGTCCTTAGCAGTGGTTTCCTAGCAGCTATTTTACCTAGAAGGCCTGCTGCACAAAGTCTCCTTTTAATAGTTGTTCTAGAGATGAGAAGGTGTGTCCAAACGTTTGGTCTGTACTGTATTTTTAATACCTTTTTTTTAACATGACATTGTATTTACTAGGGACTAGTGCAAAACTGAGGAAATGGGAAAGACCATTTGTTGGTATAAAGGCCCCATTACACGCAACGACATTGCTAACAAGATGTTGTTAGGGGTCACGGAATTCGTGACGCACATCCGGCCTCGTTAGCGACGTCGTTGCGTGTGAAACATATGAGCAACAGCTAACGATGCAAAATACTCACCAAATCGTTGATTTCCCAAATATCGTTGCTGGTACTGGACGCAGGTTGTTCGTCGTTCCTGAGGCAGCATACATCGCTACACGTGACACTCCAGGAACGACGAACAACACCGTACCTGCGTCCTCCAGCAATGAGGTGGGCGTGACTTTCATGTGGCTGCTCTCCGCCCCTCTGTTTCGAATGGACGCCTGCCGTGTGACGTCGCTGTGACGCCGCATGAACCGCCCCCTTAGAAAAGAGGCTGTTTGCCAGCCACAGCGACGTTGCTAGGAAGGTAAGTATGTGTGACAGGTACTAGCGATTTTCTACGCCATTGGGCAGCGATTTGCCCGTGACGCACAAATGATGAGGGCGGGTGCTTTCACGAGCGACAATGCTAGCGATGTCGGTGTGTGTAAAGCCCCCTTAAGTCCAATGTGTAGTTGCACATTCAGATTGTGGCCTTTAATAGACAAAAGAAAATGTGCAAAATAAAGTAACATTGCAGACAGTGAGCCTACCCTTCCCGGCCAATTTTGATTTTTGTGTTTTTTTTTTTTTCTAAAAGCCTTAACTTTTTTAATTTTCCATCCAGATAGACATATGTAGATTTGTTTTTTTGTTGGATGAATTTTTGGTTTTTGGGCTTTTTTTCAGTATTCATTGTGCATTAAAATTTATCTGGTATCGGATTCCTTAAGTCTGAAATTACCAAAGTTGCCAAGTTTACTTATTATTTTATTGATGAAAAGAAATTCAAAAACTTGAAAAATAAAAGTTTTCATCACCATTTTACAAAACCTGTAACATTTTCATTTTTCAGCAACTTGAGTTTTCTGGGGGCTTGTTTATGCGCGGTGAGCAGATGTTTTTGTGGATATGATTTTGGACCAAATATGACTTTTTGCTTCATACTTAATTTTTTGTGGCATTTTCTGATAATGAGATCACAAAAATCTTTGAATGGAATCAGTTAGGTTAAAGTGCTAAATATAATTGCATGAATGACTGCAGTCCGATAAAACATTGCATTGAACTCGCACCAGTACAAAACTATTTGGCAGTGTCCATTTGCGATTGATTTCTCATTCCATATTGAGTTGTCTCAGCTCACGCACCCCAATACAAGTCTATGGATGCACGTGAAACATCGCACTGCACTCATACGCCATCCAAGTACAGTGCGATGTATGCAGAGACAGGCAGCAGAGGAGATGGGGAGAAAGTGTTCCCTCCCTCTTCGCCGCACCTGTGATGCGATTGTAAGATTGCATCACAACCGCATGACTTTTGGCTCACACTCGCAGCAGAGGGTCATTATCATATCGCTTCCGATGCTCTCATATCGGAAGCTATGCGCAAGTGGAACCGAGGCCTTTGACTGATAATTTTTGAAAATTTCATCTTAAGGAGTGTAGACATCTTTGGGATTATTTCTTTTTACTTAAATGCATCTATTTTTAGTTGAAAAAATCTTTTGCAATTGGGTTTATTAAGAATTTACCGATGGCTTTCAAGGCTCTAGTTTTTCTTCATATTGTTGGCTGAAAAATTAACTGGAAAGACATCAGTGAGCTCGTTCTGATAGGAGCTTGACATTTTTTTTTATCTGTCTGATTTATGACCATAGTCCACTTCATAACTTGTTTTTTAAAGCTTGTGTATCTATTTTTGGGGTCCCCTTAGGCTTTTTTCCCCTTTATTTTGCATTAGAAAAAAGTACCATGAGTTACAGTAAAGGCAAAAAGTATATATGTATAGCCTCAACGACCTCTCATCACTTGAGCAGGATTCTTGATGTTAATGCTTGCCAATGAACCATTTTCTGTATATGTTACTGTCTTCTGGCTTATAATAATGATTATGTTACAAAACAAACTGCTGCTCTAAACATAACTCTGACAGCAGCCCTTAGGTCTCTCCTGATCAGAAAATTACATCCGAAAGGAAAATATTACGACGAGTTATTTAGAACATGATGCTCATCATCAGCTTATTATATAATATTTTGTACCTAGTATAAAAATTCAATACAAATGAGGTAGAAACCCTGGTTATATGTTAGACAATGGTTTTCTCATTGATAGTATGAATATTTCAGTTTGTTGCATACTTCAGTTGCCTGATCCTTGATAAGGATAAAAGATCAGGTCACTCAGCACAAGGGTAATAAGAGCGTTCGGGCTAAATGAGATCATGCATCTTTATCATGTGTTTATGCACTAAATGCTCAACTCCCATTTCCATGCGATCCATAATTAGACCTCAGCTGGCATGATGACTTCTAAATAGTCTTTTGTCATTTACATGAGAATCCAGCAGGGTCAACTAAAGTCTAATGTTTATGGACTCAGCCAACATCTTAATTAGATATAACACCAGCATTTGTGTTTGCACAGCAATCCCAAGAGATGTTCCATAGATCTAATATATTCTTTCCGATGTTATTATCACTGGCGGAAAGACAAAGATACTCGGATTGAATCAAGCTGTTATTTAAAAAGAAGTGATAGGACAATAAGCGTGCAGCTGAGTGATTCTTATTTTTGGAGATACACGTTTGGGATTATATATGTATCATGAGAACTAAAATTTCATTTTACTATTATCTTATATGATATTTATTTCCAGCTTATATAGAATATTTAAGTTTAAAAAAATCTCAACAGCATAAAAGCATGAATTAAAAATTAAGATATTAATATATACGGGAATGCTTAGATGGGTCTGCTATACATGTCAAGAAAAGACAAGATACACAGGATGTGAAGAGGACAAACAAGGTACAAGAGGACAAGGTGAAGAGGACAAGGTAAGTATAATCCAAGTAGTTTATTGTGTCTATGCATTTTGAAGAATAAAACGTCTTCTTCACGACAACATCTACTCTAACTGGTAGTTTATGTCTTTAAGAAGATTTATATTCGAAACCTGTAGACACAATAAACTACTTGGATTATACTTATCTGGCTTGTCCGCTTCCTATCCTGTGCATTTTGTCCATCGACAGTGTGGATATTTAACCCTTCTTTCCTGACATCTATTTCTGTTATCCGATAAGCCGCAGCAGCCATACCTTTGAGCCTATTACTAGGTTGTGGGTACACAACCCTCACCAGATAAGCACTCTGAATTCAGCAATACTGCTTTCACCCTGGGTACAAGGAAGTACCAAGTGAACCGTAAAAGGGCAGGGAAGGGAAACCCTGTGTCTAGGGAAAGGGGAAATGGTGACCCCCCCTGGCCAAAGCTACCGCTAGCCTCTGGTTTCCCTCACCACCCTAGATAGGTTCCGCACCTATGTGCCGAGCCAGATAACTGACCCTGGCTAATCCTGAAATAGGCCCTTGGTAGGGAACGGATGAGATGACAGCTTAGTCAACCCCACTAAGACCTAGAGAACACACAGAGAGTACAAACAGGGTGAAGTGAACAAATAACCTATCTCCAGATAACTCAGGGAGAGGAACTGTAACAACAACAAAGTTTCTTCAGATTAATACAAGGCAACTGCTTGCACTGAAGACTTGTTAAGGGTTGGAGACCTACCACCAGCACAGAGTAAGGGGGGATGAGGGTATTTAAAAACACAAAGGGAAGTGCTGATGAAAACAACTGAAAAGGTGAGGAAATCTTCAGTGTCCTAAAGAGAAAGGGATAAGCCCCAAGCATGGAAAAAGGGAAAGTCAGAGAGCAGCTTGTGTAGTCAAACGCTGTGACCTTCTTCAGCTGGAAACTTCAGGACTGTCTGCCAAGCATGATACACTCGTGACAACTGCTTTCCACTCAGATAAGACTATATTGCACTTGTCTTTTCTTTAGTGTTTTCCCTAGATGGGTCTAGTAGTAGATATTGCTCTTCTATGAAAGAGAGGGAAGTGGAAAAAAAGGGTATTAGCTTCATTCAGCTACACTTCCAAAATCTGGATTTCAAGTATGAAAAAGTGATACCCATCTTGGCTATTTGTGGTTAACCTAGGAGTATAAGTCTGAATGTTGCCCCCCTCCAAATACAGCTATAGAAATTAATGGAAGTTATGGAAATAGCAAAGCAAGATACATTGTTTCGTAATTCGGGCAATACTAAAGCAGTGTTGCTACCTGTGCTACGCTGCTTCAGTAAATCCCACACATTTCCATTCCCACTTTTGGCACCTAGATTTATCCCTATTTTAGCCATGAGTTGAGCTTTGGATACCCCATGTAAATTATCATGGATTTATATTGGGGGCATATTGATTTATTCTAAGTGTATGGACATCGCCACAATACGTTTCTATTCTAATTTGCTTGTGGCTTCAAAGCTGAATTTCTCAGTGATGGCACATTGGATTAGTATGAGACAATATCATTCAGCCACAGTAGATTGGGCATCAAGTATCAATAGGTAGCATCTGACTTTGATTCATTAAAAATAAATGGTGATAAATTAACTTTAATAAATTTCTTTACTTTTTTAACAAGCATAAATTTTGTTGTTTTAGACATTACTTCTATATGTTGACATTTTTCGTGTTAAACTTTGCATTCAGATCTACCTTGTGTAACTTTGTGCCAGGGCAGTTTTATAGCATCAGCAGTTTCTGTTTTTTTCTGTGATATAATACTTAGTATTTTGCACCTGGACAAGGCAAAATCTCTTGGGAAGTGATTTATCAGCTTTTACACTAAGAAATACTGCTTGCTGCATTTTTGTTAACAAGGTCAGAAATAAAGTCTGATATAGCTGAATCAATGAACATAGCCCATATAGAGGGCATAGGAAGATTTAAAATGTAGAAATAATAATATTAGGTAGTATTACATCTTTGATGACATTTCATTATAATCTGTATACCATTGTTATACTTTTTATTTAAAGAGAACCTGTCAGCAGGATTTGGCACTATAAGGTACATATATGGCCATAATGGTGCTGGGATGTAGATTAAATGGATACCTGAAGTGAAAGAATTTGATCTTTGGTTGCTGAATAATCTTGCTCTAAATTTGTTATGATGACATCATCCATACATTGCTTGTATATCGGGGTGGGACTTTTGGGTAGGGTCTTCTGCTTCTCTGCTCCTGCACCTGCCTTCTTCTTTCTTCTACAGGACGCTGATTAATCAGTAACCTGCCTTCTTTTTGAAATTCCACTCTGCCTCCTCCATGATTGTGGTGCGCAGCGCATGTGCAGTGTAATTCTGCTGCCGATCTGCAGATCTTCAAGAAAATGGCACCAGATATTTGGCTCAAAGACCTTTTCATTAAGCCAAAGTCTCGATCTGTGCATACGTCATATACGACGCCGTTTTATTGAGGCCCTGCAGACTCAAATTGGCCGCTTTAAAAGCAAATGTCTAATCTGTCTAACACATAGAAAATTGAGAACTGCAAACTAAAAGCAAGTCTTGCTATTAATGTGGTACTTTCCACTTTCCTACTTTTGATCAGCATAGTTTTTTGTCTGCTTTCTTGACTTGGTCTTTAGCTGCTTGTGTCCGGCTTACTGCTGCTGCTCTACTCGGTTTTGCGCTGCTGCCTTTTATGTACTCAGTGACTCCTGGTATCTTAAAGTATCAGTTAGTGCCAATGTACTATACCTTGTCAGCCAATTCCCAGTCATTACAAATTTCAAAATTATGCTTTTCCATCTTTTGTTTCTGAGCAATTAGGTCCTGTTGGTTCCCGTACAGTCTCTTTTTATGCTTCCAATTCTGACCTCCACCTGGGAATTATGACTAAATTCTGCCTGCCCATCTGAATATGATTCTGCTTGCTATTACGTACTGCATATTCCAATCTTCTAATCATTTAAATGTTAGTTGTTGTGAATGGAGATTCTAAACAGAGATATCTTGGGATTTCCTGTGGAAAAGTGAAAACTTCCTACCGGGAGTTAAGGATAAAAAAATATATATCCCTTAAGGTGAGTTTAAATTACCCAATTTGATAACGTTAAATGACTGTAGTGCCATAAACATTAACTGATCGGCAGTTGTTTCATAGACTGTCTACACATTCAGACCGGACTTAGGCTAGGTTCACACACTGCGTTTTTTTGACGCTGCGTTTTTGTGCGTTTTTTGCGGCAAAAAACGCACAAAAACGCACCCGCGGCAAAAAAAGCACGCGTTTTGCCACGATTTGGTGCGTTTTTTTGCTGCGTTTTGCTGCGTTTTTGCTCACTGCGTCTTTATGCGTTTTTTATCAGTGAACAAAAAAAAAAGGTCTGATGTCATTTCCTTCTTCAATGTGTTCTTCATTCTCCACTAGTGTATGCAGACAGCTGCAGAACTACAAGGCTCAGCATACTCCATCCAATACTGTTTGCAGGAGAGCAGACAGCAGCTGCAGAACTACAAGGCTCAGCATGCTCCATCCAGGACTGTATGCTTGAGGGAGAGTCAGGCGGAGCAGAACTACAAGGCTCAGCATCCTCCTTCCAGGACTGTATGCAGGATTTCTTTGCCCCCCCCAAAAAAAAAATGACGTGGGCTTCGCCATATTTTTGTATGCTAGCCGGGTACAGCAGGCAGGTACGGGCTGCCCCCAACCCCCAGCTGCCTATTTGTACCCGGCTGGGAACCAAAAATATAGGGAAGCCCTTTTTTTTTTTTAATTATTTCATGAATTTCATGAAATAATTTTAAAATAAAAATGACGTGAGCTTCGCCCAATTTTTGAGTCCAGCCGGGTACAACTAGGCAGCTGGGGATTGGAATTCATAGTGCAGGGTGCCCATGCTTTCTGGGCACCCCCGCTGTGAATTGCAGTCCCGCAGCCACCCCAGAAAATGGCGCTTTCATAGAAGCGCCATCTTCTGGCGCTGTATCCAACTCTTCCAGCTGCCCTGATGCCGGGTGATTCATGGTGTCACGCCAATATTAGACATGGCCACCATGAATTTCTAGTAAAGATAAAAAAAAACACAACACACAGAAAAATATTTTTATTAGAAATAAAACACAATACAATTAGTGACTCCATCTTTATTGAAATAAACAACCCCCCCTCCGCAGTGATCCTGGGTCAAGGGTCCCGCGCCGTCCAATCCGGATCCAATATCATCTGATCGGTTTGCTGGAAGGCAAAGCGATCAGATGATGTGTCAGGTTCTAGGGGCTGAATCACATGATACAGCAGCTGATTCTATAAAAGCCGATTATACAATCAGCTGATGCATCGGTGCAAAAAAAAATAAAAAATAAATAAATACGTCTGTGCTGATTATCGGCAGCTCCTGGAGCGATGGGGCGGGAGTCTGATCCTGTCCGATCACTGCAGGAGCTGCCGGTAATCAGGGATGAAGTCTCCTGACGCATCCGCTGATAACCGGCTGGGCACCGGCGTCAGCCCGAGACTTACGATCAGCTGATGCGTCAGGTGACTGCATCAGGTGATCCATCGCCAGGTCCTGCATCCTGCAGGCATACGTACCCGGGGAGACTGCACACACCCGGAGCGGCGGCACCGGGAGGAGATGGGAGCGGGCATGGCACCGGGACTCTGCAGATAGGTGAGTATAACTTTTTTTTTTTTTTTTTCTACTGTTCACTTTTGTTTTCGCAGCCGCTTCCACCTCCCGCCCAGACATGGCGCCGCACGGAGCTGACATGCACAGGACGGGAGGTGGACGCGGCGGTGACGGTACCGGGAGCATTCACGCTTCTGTGTTTACTGACAGAAGGAATCCTCTTCCTGTACACGTCACTTTACTACCCACCTCCTGCGTTTATAGCTGCGCTTTTGGTCTTAGAAACGCACCAAAACAAAATGCAGCTATTTGCGTTTCTCATTGCGTCTTTCAACATCCCATTGCACTCAATGGATGAAAAGCGCAGTGAAAAACGCGGGAATAATTGACATGGATCCAGTGACAGCGGGTAACCTCAGTGACAGCTCAGCTGATCGCACGGCTGTCTTCATTAGCTGCGTGGAGGTGACCGGAGCGGCGGTGTCTTCTGCAGCTCCTGTCACCTCCATGCAGCAGCGCTGGATGCGACGCTGGACCATCCTGGAGTACGCCGGACATGGAGGGCTTTTTGGGGCTGATTAAAGTGGTGAACCAGGGTATATGTGTGTGTTTTTTATTTCTAATAAAGGATTTTTTCTGGTGTGTGTGTGTTTATTTACTGTAATTTACAGATTAATCATGGAGGGTGTCTCATAGACGCCTGACATGATTAATCTTGTACTTATTGGCAGCTATGGGCTGCCAATAACTCCTTATTACCCCGATTTGCCAAAGCACCAGGGCAAATCGGGAAGAGCCGGGTACAGCCCCAGAACTGTCGCATATAATGTATGCGGCAATTCTGGGCGGCTGCTGACTGATATTGTTAGGGTGGGGGGCTCCCCATAACGTGGAGCTCCCCATCCTGAGAATACCAGCCTTCAGCCGTATGGCTTTATCTGGCTGGCATTAAAATTGGGGGGAACCGCACGCCGGTTTTTTTTAATTATTTATTTATTTATTTTACTGCACAGTATAGACACGCCCACCGGCTGCTGTGATTGGGTGCAGTGTGACACCTGTCACTCAGTGTGGGGGCGTGTCTCACTGCAACCAATCATAGGCGTCGGTGGGCGGGGAAAGCAGGGAATAGGAGATTGTTTAATGAGCGGCCGGCTTTTTCAAAATAGTAAAAGCCGCCGCAGCAGTGTGAATGCCGTGCAGGGCCGCGCCGGGGATCGAGGAACGGTGAGTATGAGAGAGGGGGGGAAACTTCAGTCACTCGGGGGATTAGCGGTCACCGGTGAATCCTTCACAGGTGACCGCTAATCAGTACTCGACACAGACAGAGCCGCGGTATGAGGATGAAGTCGGGTGAAGTTCACCCGAGTTCATTCTCATCGCGCAACTCTGTCTGCTGTCAGCCGACATTTATAAACGACATTGTGCATCACACACACGGACATTCCACACGGACATTCCACGTACACATACACGTTAATTCCACACGCACACACGGACGTTCTGCACACAAACACGGCTAGCATACGCAATTCACACAGGTGCCACACGGACCATAAAAACGGACACAAAAACGGGACACGGACCCGAAAAACGGCCCGTAACACACGTGCGTGTTTTTCACGGACGTGTGAAGGGGGCCTAATGCAGAGCAGCTATCAGTTAGTGCAGGGTTGGGCGGTTACATCTGCCACTCTCCATATACAGAACGGTGACTGAACCCACGGTGGCGCTGCCTCCGTGACTGAAACCAGAACACTGCCTGGAGGATTAAAGTTTATTTCCTCCCAACAACAGGGTTTAACGTACAGGCACCAGGCAGGTTCAGAATGCTATCAAACTGCAGATTAATCCCATATCTGCAGGTTAATAGCATTTTTCATGTGATAGATTCCCTTTAACGATGCACAATGAATGATTTATAGTAGATCATTTAATGTACAAAAACTGC
Source organism: Anomaloglossus baeobatrachus (assembly GCF_048569485.1). Lineage (NCBI taxonomy): Eukaryota > Metazoa > Chordata > Amphibia > Anura > Aromobatidae > Anomaloglossus > Anomaloglossus baeobatrachus. The sequence continues at coordinate 175,632,212 of NC_134354.1, read as the reverse complement.
CAGTAATTTCGTCAGCACGAATCCTATTTACAGCGGGTACAGGATGATATCCTGAAAAAAAACAATGCTCTTTTATGAAAAACCCTTTTTGCTTGTCCATTGGGTGATTGACTGTAAAGTTATCATAAAGTGAGCCTTTCTACTAAGGCTCGTTCACCTTTAGACTTGCCTCCCCAATTTATCCATTGTATAGTTCATTAACAACTCAGAGAGGTCCTCGTCACCCCAGGTGTTGTTCGTAACATTAACACTGAATGTAATAAAACATTTTCCTATGGAAGGGGTTGTAGGGGAAATTTATGGCTACTTGCAGCATCCTCCACATTGTCACTGGTCTTCATAAGACAATTATTTGGATTCTAAATTGCTATTATTATTTCCACCTCTTTTCTATCTGTAAACATCCTTGTATGCAAAGGATAAGCCAAGCCTATAGAAGCTGTACAATGAAAACTTTGATATCATCTTCCTAAACATTATTGAAGACCAAATACACCCTTTTTGGCTACAGGATTTGCTCCAAAATTTTGACTTATTATTGAGCACTTATGGAATTTCCCGGAAAAAATGTCTGTTCCATAGTGGCTCTATCTTGGAACTGCTAAATCTGGGGGCCAAATACCAAAAAACATCCCCACAGGTCTTGTAAAATTTGTTTCAATGGTTCAGACAAATTTTGGAAGCACTAGGTGGACTTACACAATATTCAACTGGCGGTTTTATATCTATTAACTTACATTATTTATTGCATCTATTATACATTTTTTTTGCATTTTTCAATATATGTATTATAATGTTGGAACTAAATTGTCAACAGTAGTTTTAGTAATTGATTATGTCAATGGCTTAGTTTGAGATAACTGTCTTTCTAATAAATATTCTAATTTATTAGAATTTTGAGTAAATCTTCCAAGTCCAAACGTTTTGAGTATATAAAATATTTAAAAGCCAATACTAAAGAACGAATATTAATATAGAATACGTCATCCAGACTGAAAGGAAAAGCAGTATAAGAGGAAGGAATAAAGCAGCAGGATAGGAAAAGATGTAAAAAATGCTATATGTCATATTGGCTATGTATTGTATTTTAATTATTACCATCTTTATTTTTATAGCTAGTCTTAACCTTCCTGCTCACTACTATTGAAAGGGCAGTTTATGTTAAAGGTATCAGTTCAATTTATCATTTCAGCATTAGTTTTGCATGTAATTCCTTAAGTGCATGCCAATAGAAGGAGTCTAGTTAAAATGATGAATGTGAGAGACTATTGTCTGCTTTACAAATTATCTCAGTAGGGCTCTAGATGTTTTTACTCAAACGCACAAGTTTCCTCAGTGGAACCTTAATGTCATCCAAGGATATTAAAACAAGGGAAAAGTTGGATTATTTTAGTTAATTTTACCTGTTTATTTAAATAATATTAAATGTAATAACATGCCTTGTAAAATATAAAGAACTGAACTTAATTCATAGACTGTTGACATATTAATTGGATCAGATTAGATTTTGACCACATTATGTTGGTACCATTTCGGTGTCACATATTTTATTAACTATAACTGCATTTTTCCATCATTGTTTTCTGAACATTTGGTTTGTGAGTTAGAAATCCCATGGGAAAATTCAATACAGAATTTCTTAATTAAGAATGTTGATGCTATTGATTTATCTGATTTTAAATTTAAAATTTTAATAATTATCTTTATATTATTATTATTTAAATATCTGTTTATTTATTTTTAATTATTCTTAATAATGTAAAACATTTTTATTTAAATATTTGTATCATTATTTTTATTAGAACAGAATCTACACAGTATCAAATTGAGATGCACTAACATCTGCCATAAACCACTTTATATTTTATGTGCTTAACATGTTATATTTACATTTAGATTGAAAGAACAAAACAAGGTAAAATTGCCATAGTGAAAAGATTATAGGTATACTGCAATGTCAAATGTTTTGTCAATATACGTAAAAATAATACCAAATAAGTAGATTTTATTCAGGTAGTTTTTACTTTTTTCAAATTTAAGTGTTTTATTGTTAATGTTGAAAAACATAACAGGTCATACAATTACATTTTGCATAACAACCATGAGGTCCAACAAGAGAAAGCAAGAAAAGAGAAGAGAGGGAGCCGGAAGGGTTATTCTCGACTCCTGTGTAAACAAGCAACTTTGCAAGTTACTTCTTAACCCTGCTGTACTGTTCGGGTCAATATGACCCGAAATGATTTTTGAGACCCTGCAGATTTTTTTTAATGAGGATTTGAAACTAGTGGTTCCTTGACTTCTCCTCATTTGTGGAGCTCTACATTTTTTTTTGTTTTTTTTTGCTTACTTTTTGCTACACGCTGATTGTTACACTTGTACTGTTCGGGTCAATATGACCCGATAGCATTTTATACTGTTCTACAGGTCTCTGATTATTTCTGACTGCAAAAGTTATGTTTTTTTATGTGTACTTCATCTCAAAATGGTGTATACAGGAAAAACCCCTGATGAAAGACCTGAAAAAAATCATGGTATGCGTGTTGTTCTAGATTTGACTCATGGACTAAAAGGACAAAATGTCACATGTGACAACTTTTTTACATCCTATCAACTAGGCCAGATGTTGAAGAAAAAACAACTTACCATGCTGGGTACTATGAGAAAAAACACACCTGAACTACCGCAAGGTATCCTTAGCAAGAGAGAGGTGTACAGTTCTACTTTTTATTTTTCTGGAAATACAACTGTTGTTTCTTATGTTCCAAAAAAAACCAAACAGGTAATTCTAATGAGCACAATGCACCATGACAATGCCGTAAGTGATAGAGAAGACAGAAAGCCTGACATTATTTTGGATTATAATGCCACAAAGGGAGCAGTTGATACTTTAGACCAAGCAATATCAACATATACATGCAAACGCAAAACCAATCGGTGGCCAATGATTTTTTTTTATAACATACTGGACGTTTCTGCATACAATGCATTTGTCTTATGGAGAGAAATCGACCCCGATTGGAACCGGAATAAGCTGCATAAAAGAAGATTATTTCTTGAGGAATTGGGAAAATCCCTGGTGAGGCCATATATTGAGAGCAGAAAAGTGACCCCCAGAAGTGATGGAGCAACAGCCATTGTAAAAAGTGTCCAGCATGCTCAAGAAAGAGACTCCACATCCACGGCCTCCACCAGCACAGCTACCAGCAAAAAAAGGAAGAGATGTAGCTTCTGTCCATCTTCCTGTGACAATAAGACTAATCTGACATGTGCTGGATGTTCAAAATATCTGTGTAAAGGACATGTGTCTTATTATTGTGTTTAGTGTAAAAACGCATGAACATGTTCAGTTTATTCTTTTTTCTTTCTAAAAAGGTTGAAGTTTTTATGATTTTTCATTTCTTGATTTATAAAATTTGTTTTCAAAAAGTTAAATTTCATGTTTTAGTAATAGTAATGTAAAGCTTCTTTATTATTTGTGTGCAGAATGTCAACAATCGAAGATAAATGCAAAAAGCCTGTGTAACCTTTTTACGAAAAAAAATAAATAATTAATTTTGAATTTAAATTTTTCATTTGTTTATGATCAACCATGTTCACATACAGTATTTCAATGAAAAAAGTATTCAAATAAAACAATTAGAGTAGCTAAAAATCAAGAATTAATAGGTCGGGTCATATTGACCCGGGAACAAGTGTATAGCAAATGCGAACAGAACAGCAGGGTTAAACGAAATATTCTCTCTAATTGCAAGAATAGAGAGATTTTTTAATTTATTGTTTGATACTCATTGTCTAGGTTACTGGCCACCTCTGCAATGTTATCAGCTGAGGTGTGTCTCCTTAGCAAGAAGTACCATATATACAATTTCTCAAGCTGGCCGAATTCCTGGATTGAATCATTTTTTTTCCACTATGACCCAAAATCTTTTGGTAATCTTCAGATTTCATGATACATTGCACACAGTCAATACACCCAGTTCTAGAGGCAGCGAAACACCCCAAAACATCTTTGAGCCTCCATTATATTTGACTGTGTAATTTTCTGTCAATAGAAATGAAATGAAAGGCTAAGGAGCCAATAAGACTCTCCTGGCATGAAGTCTCCAGTCATCAATGCATGTATCCTGTGCCAGTTATTTTTTACACTCTCTACAGTAGCGTGCTTTTTGCTCATCTCTGTCTTTGTTCCTGACAGTTCTTTTGTACATTGGATGCAGTAATGTTTTTACTCCAGAACTCCTTATGTGTATTGTTTTGCTTGACCTCCTGGACTTTGGCTCAGTTTCCATTGACCATGTATTCGGATGAGAATTTGTCTTTGTCGACTATTGACCAGGTTTTAGACTATCTCTCAGTTTGCTTCATCAGTCATCAGCTACTTCATGGACACAAACTTGGGGTCTTCTGCAGTGAATACTAGATCCATGGTATGTGGTTAAGGGTAAAAATCAAGGAATTTCTAAACAAGTGGCAGATATACCAATGGTGCAACCAGGGTTCCAAGAGCCCCACATCCAGCTCCAAAAAAAGGTGGAATTTTACCTTCTGGTTAATTATTAGACTTCAAAGAGGCCATATACAGTTCTTGCACAGGGGTCCTCTTCTGTCTGTGTTTCCTAGTGTCCTGGACTCTGCTAAATAAAGTGGATGGTGCCAAGTCTATGCATGTGAGCCTGCTTTAACTAATGGACTTGTTATAATCTTGTACCCAGTCAATAGGTCAATGACCCAAAACGCAAACCCAGCCAAAACAAGTCCATATTGTACATATCAGACTCATAAGATTGGGAGATTTGCTAAGAGGATTTATTGTTATACACCTTATTAATTTATAGTATGTGTGCACATTGATATTGTCACGGATGTGTCACGGGTGACAGATAATCATGTGGTTACTGGCAATAGAAAGTCACAGCGTTTGACTGCGCAAAATGCTCTCTGACTTTCATGCTGTTAAGATTCATTGTAATAGGTAGCTTTCCTGCTGGATTTTCATCTTTCCACTTTTTAGACCCAGCAGGAGCTTGTCTTCCATCCAGTTGCTGATCATCAGTATTCTCTTGGTACTTAAATACTCCCATCTTCCTGAACTTGTGATATTATTCAGTTCAGTCTAGCTCTGGTTTCAAGCAGGTGGCTTGCTCTCATCTGTAGCATCGTTGCTGAAGCTTTGCTGAACTTGTGGCTGAGTCATCTGTGGATAAGTAATTCATCCATTTTCCCCCTTTGTGTCCTTCTTGTGTCTTCTCTATTGTTTTGTGGGGTTGACAAAGAGCTCATCCCACCCGTTCCCTATTTAGGGTCCAGCACTAGGTATACCTAGGGTCAGGTAACCAACTTGGCGCATTAGTGCAAAACCTATCTAGAGTGGACCCCAGGGACCAGCAGTAGGTTTGGTCAGGGGTCACCATCTCCCACTTCCCTAGATGCAGGGGTCCTCTTCCCTTTTGCTGCTTGCTTAGTACTTCCCTATACCTAGTGTGACAGATATATTAACAATGCAAATAAAATGTACCTTTTTGTTTCATTGAAAATAAGGTTAGATAAAAACCAAGTCGTGTTATAACTAATTTGCCCTATTATCTGTTCAGTGCATATTCAGTCTGTCAATTATGGAAAATTGGATGACTAATGGGAGTTAACATTTACTTAATATTTCCAAGAATCTTGTAGGTGACTTATGCAATGTACTTTTCCCATCATCTACTGTAATATATTAGCAGGGTGGAGCGCAGTTTACATTCCCACAGGAGGTTGTTATGGCCTTTATTTATTTCACTTTATATAAAAAAATAATGAAATGTTTTGGAAGTAAATTGCCCATTCTCATTGCAGCTATTACACGTAGGTAGCTGCCTGTTCAATTCACAGCAGGTATAATGACTGGCAGACAAGCTGACATTCTTTACAGAGAGCCTCCGTCGTGCATGACCTGCAATGTAAATTCCATATTTTGTTATTCAATACCAGGATAAAACCACCTCAGGGAAATAATAAAATCTTCAAATGATAAAGTACAGGAAGAGGGAGCGCTCAAAGCATCTGTTTTTAGTAAAAACACAAGTATTTTTTCTTTCCCTTTTTATCAGATCAGTGACTATTACAAGTTTTATTGGCCATAGATACATTTCTATTAATAAAAAATCATGTTTATTTTTTCTTTAATTGCCAAAAAATCCATACGTTTTTTGGCACTTCCTTGTGTCTTCTCAAAAGGTGCATTCAATTACGCACTTGTACATGTATTTGACTAATTTTACATATAAATACACATTAAAATAATGATGCTACTTTGTAGCTGCTTTTTTCCAGCAGTTTAGTGAGTATTGCACAAAATTTAATAAAAGGTACGTCTACATTTTTTGCCTTTTTATCTGTCTTTACTATATCCTGTATGAACTATGTATTCTGCAAGTCCATGTCTATTTTTCAATTTTGCAAAGAGAAAAAAGTTGCAAAACTATTTATCACAATTTCTACTTTATACAAGCAAAAAAATTATTAAATCCATGTTGCAAATTATAACTCCGACAACATCAGAACTGTTCAGTGTCCCTCCACCCCGACCTGCGTTTTGAGGTAGGGAAGGGGAAAGAAGAAGCAAGAAGAAATGCGCATTGGGGTGGAACGACACTAGACCTGACTTGGCTTTACAATTTAGGTACTTAGTTTAATGTACTAACGTTGTATTTAATACTACTACTTGCGGTCATTTTATGTCAGACTATAAACACAAATATCCATAAATTACTATACTGTATAAAGTAAGCATTGTGTTTGTATGTGAAGCTTTACCTTATTGGTATATCATTGTGCCTCTTTTTGCCATGCATAAGCTGGTCTATTTTATGTGTCCCTCTGTTTGTGAGGTATCCATGCTTGTTCTATTTTTGTGAATATTTTGGATAGTTTATTAAATATATTATTATTTTTACGATTTTTTGCATTCACTTCTTTTTTGCCAGGTTTTATACATTTACATGAACCTCAGTTTTGTGTTTATTCTATAGTTTGAAGTGCAATCAACTATTCAATGTAAGACTATGGAATGGACATACAAGTGCATCCCAATAAATTAGAATATCCTCAAAAAATTAATTTATTTCAGTAATTCAATACAAAAAGGGAAACAAATATATTATATAGAGTCATTACACAAAGAGTGATCTACTTCAAGTGTTTATTTCTGTTAAGTTTGATGATTATGGCTTACAGCCAATAAAAACTCAATAGTCATTATCTCAGAAAATGAGAATAATTACCACAAGACACCTGCAAAGGCTTCTTAAGTTTTTAAAATGGTCTCTTAGTCTGGTTCAGTAGGCTATACAATCATGGGATTTGACTGTTGACTTGACAGATGTCCAAGGCAGTCATTGACACACTCCACAGGCAGGGTAAGACACAAAAGGTCATTGCTACAGAAGCTGGCTTTTCACAGAATGCTGCATCTAAGCATATTAATGGAACATTGAGTGGAAGGAAAAAGTATGGTAGAAAAAGGTGCACAAACAACTGGGATAACCGCAGCCTTTACAGGATTGTTAAGAAAAGGCCATTTTAAAATTTGGGGGGATTCACAAGGAGTGGACTGCTGCTGGAGTCAATGCTTCAAGAGCTACCACACACAGATGTATCCAGGACATGGGCTAGAACTGTCGCATTCCTTGTGTCAAGCCACTCATAACCAATAGAGAACCCCAGAAGTGTCTTATCTGGTCCAAGGAAAAAAACTGGACTGTTGCTCAGTGGTCGAAGGTGTTGTTTTCAGATGAAAATAAATTTTGCATTTCATTTGGAAATTAAAGTCCCAAAATCTTGCGGAAGAGTGGAGAGGTCACAATCCAAGCTGTTTGAGGTCTAGTGTTTCCACAATCAGTGATGGGTTGGGGAGCCATGTCATCTGCTGGTGTAGGTCCACTGTGTTTTATCAACACCAAAGTCAGCACAGCTATCTACCAGGAAATTTTAGAGCACTTCATGCTTCCCTCTGCAGACAAGCTTTTTTGAGATCGAAATTTCATTTTCCAGCAGGACTTGGCACCTGTCCACACTGCCAAAAGTACCAATACCTGGTTTAATAACCACAGTATCACTGTGCTTGATTAGCCAGCAAACTTCCCTGACCTAAACCAAATCCCTTTGAGAATCTATTGGGTATTGTCAAGAGGAAGATGAGAGACACCAGACCCAACAATGCAGACGAGCTGAAGACTGCTATGAAAGCAACCTGGGCTTCCATAACACCTCAGTAGTGCCACAGGATGATCACCTCCAGCCCACGCCGCATTGATGCAGTAATTCATGCAAAGGAGCCCCGATCAAGTATTGAGTACATTTACTGTACAGACTTTTGAGTAGGCGCCAACACTTCTGAGTTTATAATCATTTTTTCAGTTGGTCTTATATAATGTTCTAATTTTCTGAGATAATGACTTTTGGGTTTTCATTGGCTGTAAGCCATAATCATCAACATTAACAGAAATAAACACTTGAAATAGATCACTCTGTAATGACTCTATATAATATATGTGTTTCCCTTTTTGTATTGAATTACTGAAATAAATTAACTTTTTGAGCATATTCTAATCTATTGAGATGCACTTGTATTTTTGTTAATATTTTTACCACATTGCTAGAAAATTGTACCAATAAATACATCATATAAACATTGTATAATTTTACTAACCAATATCAAAGTCCAAGCACCTAGGCTGCAGCTTTCATGTAGGCCCTAGCGTTTATACCCAACATTTCTAGTTCTAGTGTTTTATACTCTTGCTATACTTGCTCACTATACTATACACTTTGTACCATGATTGCTACTTTTACATTTACTGACTTTGGCAAGTTTTGACCACTTTGTTTATCTCTTTGTAATCGTAAAATTCAGTTGAAAGGCCATTCTCTTTAATAATTTGGAAAATATGATGCTTAAGACCTGTCATATGTTGAACACTTTTGATTTTATGTATTTTATGTCCTTATTGGAGCCAACATTCTAAAATAGTTTCCAGGAACAATTGTCTACTGAGCCAGAGCATTTATGCCAAGTCAAAGTAATGCTATTTTGGAGGAATTTAGTATAGTATTAAGTTCCTTTTGTCCTGTATCATGCTCTGTCTTATTGGTCAAAAGAAAGAAATTAAAAAAAAAGTTTATAAGTTTTATTAACATCATAATTAAGATAATTTTAAAAATGGGAAATATGAGGCAGAAATTATGTATCTTATTGGGCAATTTTAATACAGAGAGCAGGAGGGAAGCTAAGCGAGTAAAGAAATATATTCAAGTTGTTCAACACATGACATCTCCATATACCGGTACACGCATGAGTTGGTTTTTATTTAGTAATCATTGTTTGATTCTTTATTTGTGTGCATTATTTCAGCAGCATTGTTATCTCTGCCACTGAGCTTTATTGATTAGTGACCCCCATCTGTTATGGATCACAAGACATTAATATGAGATTGGTTAGACCTTGGGTCATTTGAAATCTGAAACCCTGGCAATAGTTCATATTTTATAACCTTAGTACTGTGCAAGAAATTGTGTCCTGATATAATAAGGAGTACAAAGCCTGAGAGAAAGCGAAAAGGAAATAATGAAATGCGCCAAATGGGCCAGACAAAAAAATGACATTAAGACTAAATACTGAAAAAAACCCACAATCTCTCATCATGTGGATAGATACCGTATTTTTCGGACTATAAGACGCACCGGACCGTAAGACGCACCCTGGTTTTAGAGGAGGAAAATAAGAAAATAAAATTTTAAGCAAAAAATGTGGTCATGACACATTGTTATGGGGCGAGGATCTGCTGCTGACATTGTTATGGGGGTAATCTCCCCAAATTCTCTAACTCAGGTACCCCATCCTGGTAATGATCCTCCTGCCTTGCATATATATGTCCCTCATCCTGGTATAGCCCACATCCTGCTATATACTGCCATCCTGCTATTGGGTTACTAAGCAAAGTTACCCGATATTTACCCTGGCTACATGTGCAGGGAGCCAGCGCTAAGTGGTGTATGCTGGTAACCAGGGTAAGTATCGGGTAACTAAGCAAAGCGATTTTGCTTAGTTACCTGATATTTACCATGGTTACCAGCGTACGCTGCTTACACAGAGTCGGTGCTCGTTGGTGTTCCGCCGTCAGACACGCCGATGTGTGCTGCACAGCAGGAGACCAATGAGCAAAAAGTGATCCACAACAGTGTGTAAGGATCAGCGATTTCACAGCAGGGGCCAGGTCACTGCTTAATGTCACACACAGCGAGATTGCTGATGAGGTCACTGGTATGTCACAAAACCTGTGACTCAGCAGCAATCTCGCTAGCAATCTCGCTATATGAGAAGTACCCCTTTGATTACCAATTCCAAAGTGAATGGTGTCACGTGAGCAAGATTTCAAGTGAGGGAGATAAGAGTGATCTGTCACTAACTAAGAGGAGGCAGGTGGCGGCCAAAGAAATGGGGAAAAAGGTGGGAGAGTTAAAAGTGCAGTGCCAACCTAACAACACTTGTGGCTCATTTGCATAACAGTTTGCCAATGGATTTCTCAAAAACTAAAATAAAGAATTTTAAAATAAATGTAAGGATTTAATCAACAATATAGTGACTTTTAATAGGTGAGATTATTCTGGGGCTTAAACCTTTAATTCCTGGGCAATTGTCTGTTTATCATTTTTATTTTTCCTCCCCTTCTTCTTCTTCCAACAGCCGTAAAAAAAATCCATCAATATAGCCTCATGAGGTTGTTGTTTGTGGGACAAGTTTCTCTCTTGAATGATATCATTCATTCTGCCATATATTTTACTGGAAAATGAGAAAAAAATTCCAAGTACATTGAAATTGCAAAAAAAGGTGACATTGTTTTTTTGTTTTTTTTTTATTTACCATGTGCACAATATGGTAAAACTGGCCTAGCAATATGATTCCACAGATCAGTGCGAGTTCGTAAGTATCAAATATGTATAGTTTTAATTTGATTTAAGTGGTGAAAATATTTTGAAATTTGTAAAAAAAAAAAAGAATTTCGCTTTTGTTGCCATTTTCTGAGACTTGTAGCGTTCTCATTTTTAAAGATCTGGGGTTGAGTGAGAGCTAATTTTTTCATCTTGAGCTGAAGGTTTTAATTTTTCTGTTTTTGGGTAGATATGATGTTGTGATCACCTCTTTTTGCATTTTACTGCAATGTTGCGGTGACCAAAAAAACGTATTCCGGCGTTTTTGTTTTTTTTCTTCTTGCTACGCTCTTTACAAATCAAACTGACTTTATATTTTGATAGATCGGGCAGTTCTGAACACAGCAATACCAAATATGTGTATTGTTTTTATTATTGTTTTACTTTCAATGGAGCCAAAGGAGTGTGATCTGAACGTTTAAGTTTTTTGTTTTTTCTTTCATATTTTTAAAAACTTGTTTTTTCCTTTTTTTATTGATTTTATTAGTCCTCATAGGGAACTTGAAGCATGCACTGTCTGATCACTTGTGCTATACAGAGCAATACTTCAGCATCACTCTAATCAGCAGAAATGCTGTTCTCCTGTGAGTGTCAGCGCTCTGTCGGTGTTCACAAGAAATGAGTCATGAGAGTAACAGGGGTCATCAGCTGACCTCCGTCTGTCATGAGGACCCATCGGTGCCCCAAGATCGTGTCATGGGACCACTGATGGCGGCGGTGGAATGGCGTGATCCCGCCGGTGAGTGTTAATTTGTGCTGTCAAAGTTTGACAGTGCGATCTAACTATTTAACAGGCACGGCTCAGAGCTGTTAGCTGCACAAGGTTGATCAGATCAGCAAACATGTGCAAGGGAATAATGTGGGCAATAATATAGGTACACTATTGTTAAAAACCCTTTGACAGGTTCCCTTTAGGCTACATTATTTTTATATATTTTTTTAATATTTTTTTTTACTTTTTAGTCCCCTTAGTAAAGTTGAACCTATGATTGTTTGCTAGCTTTTGCTATATACAGTTTACAGCAATACATCAAGATCATAGTCTTCTTGGACACTCAGCCATAGGCTGGTCATCACGGCAGAGACCACCTCAAAGACACAGGGGACGTCAGCCAGCTCCGACTGTTATATCCGTTCCCTATGTTCATGTTGCAGGGAGGTTGATGGGCACCAAAACTAATATCCGGACTAGATTGTGGCACTTAAATTCCACTGTCAGTGATTGACAGCCGCATTTAAGAGGTTAAAAGCAGAAATTGGTGTGTGCACTGATCACTGTTGTTAGAGTCAGATGCTAACTATATAATATAGCCGATATCTGCCATCTGTGGTCCCTGATACTCTCCTTGATGTATATACCAATCATGGTGCGTGAATGAGTTATTGAAGGGCAAACTAATACTAAGGGTACCTTCACACTTAGCGATGCAGCAGCGATCCGACCAGCGATCTGACCTGGTCAGGATCGCTGCTGCATCGCTACATGGTCGCTGGTGAGCTGTCAAACAGGCAGATCTCACCAGCGACCAGTGAACAGCCCCCAGCCAGCAGCGACGTGCAAGCGACGCTGCGCTTGCACGGAGCCGCCGTCTGGAAGCTGCGGAGACTGGTAACTAAGGTAAACATTGGGTATGGTTACCCGATGTTTACATTAGTTACCAGCGCACACCGCTTAGCTTGTGTGCAGGGAGCAGGGAGCCGCGCACACTGAGCGCTGGCTCCTTGCTCTCCTAGCTACAGTACACATCGGGTTAATTAACCCGATGTGTAATGCAGCTACATGTGCAGAGAGCAGGGCGCCGCGCACACTGCTTAGCGCTGGCTCCTTGCTCTCCTAGCTGCTGTACACATCGGGTTAATTAACCCGATGTGTACAGCAGCTACATGTGCAGAGAGCCGGAGCCGGCAGCACAGGCAGCGTGAGAGCTGCAGAGGCTGGTAACTAAGGTAAATATCGGGTAACCACCTTGGTTACCCGATGTTTATCTTGGATACAGCTTACCTCAGCTGTCAGACGCCGGCTCCTGCTCTCTGCTCGCTTCATTTGTCACTCTCTCGCTGTCACACACAGTGATCTGTGTGTCACAGTGGGAGAGCGCCTTTGAAGAAAACGAACCAGGGCTGTGTGTAACGAGCAGCGATCTCGCAGCAGGGGCCAGATCGCTGCTCATTGTCACACACAGCGAGATCGCTAATGAGGTCACTGCTGCGTCACAAAAAGCGTGACTCAGCAGCGATCTCGGCAGTGAGCTCGCTGTGTGTGAAGCACCCCTAAACCACATTTGTTTTTTCCTTGTCTGGTACATGAATACAAGCTTCACATATGCAACTCAGCTGTTTTTATCTGTCTACTTAGAGATAACATTATTAAGAAACGTATATTGTGTTAGGGATAAGTGAAAGTAATAGCTTCATTAGTGATCTTAGTTTCAGATATTGAAAGGGATTTCTTTATAAACTATGCCGTCCCCAATGACTTGAGCATTTCTTTCAGGTTGCCTCATGCATGATTAACTTGCCTTTTGTCCCAACAAACATAATTAGAGAACTTAATACTCTTTCCGCATGAGCACTATAATAGCTCTACAGTGTATCAATAGGAAAGATGCTGGGCTCAAACAGGCCACTTTTGTGCTACTGCTCACCTCTGTTGTCCATAATTTATTCAGCAAATACCTCCTACTTAGATATGGAATCTCCTGTGGTTATAAAGTGAATCCTGATATAGTGCATCAGACTGTCCAAGACTATAAATTAGTCACAGGCCAGTTATCTACAGTCCCAAATGTTCGGTTTCAACAAAGTGCTGACTTTAAAAGAGTGAAACACATTTACCAGTGGTGATGAGCAAGATATGTTCTACCTTGGTCTGGCATCCAACCTAATCCTGTGGGACTGCCGAAAGAGGGCAGTGTCAACTCCTGCAGTGGCAAAGATATTCAACAAAAGATTGTAGGTGCATAAGTGAGCAGTGCCCTTGTCCAGCTTCCGCAGAGGACTGACCTGGACACCAAATTAGGGTAAGGGTTCTTTCACTTCACACTACGTTTTTTTTAACATGCGTCCTGAACAATTTTTAATGCAAAAACAGATCCAGTACAAATGCATTTTCATTTCAATGCAGTTGCAATGGACTTGCGTCAACATGCGTTCACATGCGGTTGCGTGCGGTCCAGTCAGGATCCAGTGACTCTCTCTCTCCTTCCACAGCGGCATCTGCATTTGCAGGCTGTCAGGTCGAGTTCCACTGACTACCGATCACATGACTCCAATGCCCGCCCATAAACTGCAAGTCAAAGGATCCTGTAAAATAACACGTTTGCATGCGTTAACAGGATCCAGTCATATGCGGTTTGCGTTTTTTTTACGTCCGTCAAAAGCATGTTAAAAAAAGGTAGTGTGAAAGTACCCTAATTAAATTATTTTTGCTCACCTTTATGTTCTTTGTTTATCACTTATCTACAGAACTGGGTCAGAGGCCCAGCCACAGTTATTCTCACCAAATTTTTCTCTGTGAATGAAATAGTGGCCACCCATATGCACTATGTATAAATTCACATAGAGGAATTTGGGACCCCCATTCTCAGGATCTGTTGAGGTTGCATTAATCAAGCCCCAAGTAATCAAAGATGTATTACTTATTCTGAGGAAAGGTGATAGTTGTATCAATAGGTAGACAGATAGACTCAATAACATGAAAACTTGTATTTATACCATTACTAGCTGTAGAACCTGCGTTGCCCAGGATAGTAATTAATAGGGATGATCGAATACCTGAAATATTCAGCTTCGCGAATATTTGCCGAATAGGTCGCTGCTATTCGACTATTCGTGAATATTCGATGTGCAATGTAAGTCTATGGGAAACCTGAATAACAACTATTCGGAACTATTCGGGCTACCCATAGACCTACATTGCTCATCGAATATTCGCATAGCGGCGACCTATTCGTCGGATATTTGCGAAGCCGAATATTTGAGGTATACGATCATCCCTAGTAATTAAGTCTCTCTCTCCCCCTCTCTCCCAATCTCCCTCTCTCTCACTCAACCCTTTCACCACTGAAATCATATTAACTCACACATAAGCTGTCTTATACTAAAAATGTCTTTCATTACCTACACCGTGGCAACCAATAAGAGCTCCTTGACCTGTAACAAAATAGAAGCAGAGCTGTGACTGGTTGCTATAGGCCACCTAATTAATATCCAAGCTTACTGTCAAAACAGCCAATATATTACCTCATAAACCCCCACACAATTAGTATACAGATAAGGTCATGTGACCTTCATCAGCCTCAACAACTGCGGTGGCTAAGCGACACCACCAAAGTCATAATAACTCACACATAAGCTGTCTGATAGACTCAATAACATGAAAACGTGTATTTATACCATTATTATTATTGGACTATTTATTCCATGGCACTCTACATGTGAAAAGGGGTATACATAATAAAAACAAGTCCAATAATCATGGTATAGGACTGGTACAGGTCCCTGCCCCCGAAGGCTCATAGTCTACAGGGGATGGGTGATGATAAAGTAGACACAGAATCTGTTTTTTAACATATTATCAGGTAGTTTTTTTTTATAGACTTCTGAAGATACAAGATTGTTAACAAAATTATAGAGCGAAGGCATCACATATTAGAGTTTATAAAAACAAGGGAGTGAGTGGGCAAACAATAGAGCATTATATCACGGTAGTGCTGAATTAATGATGAGCCAAAAACAAGCTTTACAATGTATGAAAACAAGAAAAATAATGATAAAAATCTAAATCCAGCTCTGAGGCCAGTTTACAAGAATAAGTGTGCGGGCATCTGAGCTTGTTAAATAATTGGCGATACATTATGCTGGTGGCAAGTGAACCACATTTTCTTTAAACATGGGTTACATGACTTTACCAAATCACAAATAGAAGAGGAAAAATGGTACAGTGATGGCTGAGAGTCCTGTAAAATGCAATATGTAGATTTGATTCATAATTAATAGATATTTACTTTATATTATCATCAGTATATATTGCCGGCTGTACACACCTCTTAAGAACATGAGCTCAGACATTTTGGACATATTCTATCTACCGTAATCTGATAGTTATGTTACCTTTAGCTAAGAAGGAAAACAACAGTTTTTGCTATTTTTAATTCAAAAAAAGATACTACATAGACTGGCGCATATGTAACATGAAGTTAATTTGCATATGTCTAAGTACAATATCTACAGATGTCAGCTACAGTTGGGGGACTTTATTCTAGTAGAATTGAATGCTATTTGAATGTTACAAAAATTCATAATCTCCATAATGTGCAATTATGAGAGCCATCAAAAGGTTAAAAAAAAATCTAATTCTCACCTCACAACTCACGTGCTGGCCACCTCATTGCACACTTTCCCCTGTAGGCCCTCACTGCCTCTTCTGACCATCACCCTGCACTGCAGACTTGGCGGGGACAGGAAGTGCATGTGTATTGATGTCCTAAGCCTACTCATAGCAGGAAGTCCCTACCTGGGACATAACAGCAGTAAGAAAAAGTGCCAAGGATCGTACGGGTGGACAGTGAGCTGTAAAGGTGAGCAATGAGATCAATATTGGTTATTTTCTCTACATCTTGAGTTTACTATACTGTGGGGTCTCTCCAAATCCCATAGCATAATTAGGAACATTCGGTGCATGGAGATTAAATTTGTAGCTAATTGAATTTCCTGCTAAAATCCGGTCTATTGGTCAAATTAAAATCTTGTCAGACCTGCTCACCTCCAAAGTCAGCCATTCAGAAAATCCGCACAAATGAAGACTTAAGTGCCATTTACATGCTGCAACATCGCTAGTGATATATCGTGGGATCACGGTGTTTGTGATGCACATATGGTGTCGTTAGCAACATTGCAGCATGTAACACCTATGAGCGACCTTAAACAATCGCAAATGAGTCAAAAATCATTGGTCTGTGATACGTCGTTTATTTACCAAAAATCGTTGTCTGGTCAGTAGCAAGGTTGTTCGACATTCCTGCGGCAGCACAAATCGCTATGTGTGACACCGCAGGAACAACCTCGTACCTGCGGCCGCCCGCAATGAGGAAGGAAGGAGGTTGGCGGGATGTTCGTCCCGCTCATCTCCGCCCCTCCGCTTCTATTGGATGGATGCCATGTGACGTCGCTGTGGCACTGCACGAACCTCCCCCTTAGAAGGTAAGTCCATGTGACGGGTGTAAGCGATGTGGTGCGCCACGTAACAGATGAGGGCAGGTAGCGAGATCGCAACGTGTAAAGCACCCTTAAATCACTTGCATCATTATCTGGCTAAATATACATTCAAAACAGTCAGCCATGTTTAAACGTCACTATAGCCATGTGGGAGTGTATACAAACATTCAGTGGAAAAGGCAGTGTTACCCTTGGGTTAACTCAGCTAATATTTCCTACTTTGACATTTAAAGAACCATTCCAGTGTTTTATTTTCAGCGTTGGTGTGGCGCTTTAAATGTAAATCCCCTGCCCCTAGTTTGGCGGCGTCATCCATTTTCGGCGCCTTTCCAGATCCGCGGTGCCATCATGTGCCCGTAACGTCTGACCGAAAGTCAGAAGTTACATCATAAGTGCTCAGTGCATGTCTATGAGAAACAGAATGAGGCTCTCATAGTCACATTGAGTTGTATGCTCCCCAATACACTGTAGAAGCTAGCAGGTCACAAATCGCAGGAGACTGACCGGAGGCACCACTGGAAAAAGATGAAAGTGGTGGCAAGGGACTCATGTTTAAAGCACCACTACAGCGGTGCAATAAAAAAACATTGGAGTGATGCTTTAAAAAAAATAAATAAAAAAAATTGTGTTTTTAAACATCACTTGAGTATTTCAATTACGGTTACCCTTTTGGGATATGATACATGCAGTTAGAAGATGGTGGTAGACTTGTTTTGCAGATCAGTAATTCTTAGCATGACCAGCGAAGTCAAAGCGGCTCAAATTACTCAATTTTCATTGCCTTAGTTGTAGGAAACACAGTCCTAAACATTTGGAAGATGCTTTGATTATTTTCCAAAAAACTTAAACATCAGTTTATTACTAAATAAAGTATTTAGGTAAATGGTTTACATCTGGAAATTGTATCTTCTATAGTATGCTTTGCCTAGATCTAATTTACATTGAAGTAATTGAAAATGTGCTTTTTCTATAGAAATTATGTTGTTCATAACCGGATTATTTTTGTTTCTATATATCTCAATTTCAATATAAAAGCTAAATAAATTTGTACTTCCACTTTAACCCATATGGTAATAATAACTAGTAAATCTGATACCATATGAGGCATCCATGAAGGTTTTCTTTACATATTTACACCATTACAGTTCCAATTTATTGGATGATTTAGCGAACCTTTCCAATCGTTGTCTAATTTACCACTTAATCTAAACATTACATTTATTATTATGGTCTAGACTTACACAAGTGCAGTTGTAATATCATTAAATTGATTATCTACAGTCTAAAATGTACAAATTCCTTGTCGTGTTGGCTCAAGTAGCAGGTGCAACTACAGTAATTCAACCATGGATAGTATAATTTTGTTACATGGAAACTCCAGTCTAAGTTCTGCTTGGAAAAGAAGCGTATTAAACTCTGGGGTCTCTTATGACTGTACTGAACCCCCTATTTAGCACAAACACAGCTTAATTAACCCGTTTTCCACCCACTGAATTTCCATTTATCATTTTTGTTTTTTCCTCCCCTTCTTTCATGAGCCATAACTTTTTTATTTTTACATCAATATAGCCATATAAAGACTTATTTTTTGCGGGACGAGTTGTACAGTGGAACCTTGGTTTACGAGCAAAATCCGTTCTGAGAGTGTGCTTGTAAGCCAAGTTACTCGTCCAGCAAAGCAAAATTTCCCATAGGAAATAATGCAAGCTCAGACAATTCGTTCCACAACCTGTTCAATGTCCCATCCTGGTCCCCTATTGTGCCATTCCACACACGCACAAACACGCACAAACACACACAAACACGCACAAATGCGCACAAACACACACATATTATGCTCACCTTACCTTCCGTTCTATCGCCAGCCTCCCGGTTCTTGTAGTTCGCCGCTACAGGATGTGTATCGGCTAACCATCACTACCTATGCTGGAGCTTCCACTGCCAGAGCGCTGACGTCAAAGTCAGGAGCCTCTTGCCTCTGATTGGCCAGCGCGCTGCCTTTGAGTAGCGGCTGACAGTGGAATTTCCTCCATTGTCGCGATGGTTACCCGATACACATCCTGTACCGGCGAACTACAAGAACCATGAGGCCGGTGATGGAATGGAAGGTAAGGTGAGCATAATATGTATGTGTGCATGCTTGTGTGTGTTTGTGTGTGTTTGTCCGTGTTTGTGCATGTTTGTGTGTGTTTGTGTGGACTGCAAGAGTGGGTAAGAGCATGGTTAAAGTACAGAACCGGAAGTGTGTGTGGTGAGTATTTGCTCGTACAGCAAACCTTGCTTGTAAACGGAGTTACAAATTGCCAGCAAGCTTTGCTCGTATAGCGAAATGCTCGCAAACCAGGTTACTCGTAAACCGAGGTTCCACTGTACTTTTGAATGACACCATTCATTCTGTCATATATTGTATTGGAATACTGGAAAAAAATTCCAACTTAGGTGAAATTGCAAAAATTTGCACAATTGTTTTGGGGGTTTTTTTCTTCATCATGTTCACTATATGATAAAACTAACCTGACAATATGATTTCCAGATCAGTACGCGTTTGTAGATACCAAATCTGTATAGCTTTACTTTTATATACATGGTAAAAAATTCAGAAGTTTGTAAAATTAAAAAGAATAGCGCTTTTGTCGCCATTTACCGACACCAGTAGCGTTCTCATTTTTTGGGATCTGGAGCTCAGTGATAGCTTATTTTTTGCGCCCTGAGATGATGCTTTAATCATACTATTTTTGGGTAGATGCAATGTTTTCATTGCCTTTTATTGCATTTTAATGCAATGTTGCTGCGACCAAAAAAACTTATTTCTGGTGGTTTGATTTTTTTTTCACTATGCCCTTTACTGATCTAGTTAATTGATTTGATATTTTGATAGGTTGGGCATTTCTGAAAGCGGCAATATCATGTTTCTTTTTGTTTTTTATTGTTTTATTTTCAATAGAGCAAAAGAGAGGTAATTTGAACTTTTAGGTTTTTTTTATTTTTTTCACATTTTTTTAAAACATTTTTATGAATCTAACTAAACCCCTTAGGGAACTTTATGCCTGCACTATCTGATTGCTTCTGCTGTTCAGAGCAATGTTTAAGCATCGCTCTGATCAGCGGAAATGCTGTCCTCCTGTGATTGCTGGCACTCTGCAGGTATTAACAGGAAGTGAGTCATGACAGCGACAGGGTCCTCAGCTGACCTTGCACTGTCATGACAACCCATTGACGACCTGTGACTGAGTCACGGGACTGCCGATGGCGGCGGGAGCATGTTAGATTGTGCTGTCAGAGTTTGACAGTGTGATCTAACTGGTTAACAGGCCTGGGTGGATCAGAGATCAGATCAGCTGACATGTTCTGGGAATAATGCAGGCTCACTGTGCAAGCCCGAATTAAACAGTTATACACGACCAATAATGTACAGGTAAATTAAGTGGACTTATATACTGTATATGCCAAAAGAATATCCTTACTCAGCTAAGATTTGGAATAAAAGGTCTTGCAATGTATTATTTTACTGATCCGTTACAAGCATAATTATAAAATTATAAAGTCATCCAACACTCATAGTAAACGCTGTAAATAAAAAACAAACAAAAATAAACTGCTTGCACCAGAAGTGAGTATTAGCTGTTATTATTTGCCATTGGGGAAATATATGGATTGAGAAGGGGTTGTCTGAATAGTTGACAACTCTTTTAATGCCAAAAACAATAATGTTATAGATCAGGCAGCATGGTGTAAACCCTGGAAAATAACAGGAAAACAACAGTGATCGGACTTGTTGCCATAGACAATTGTAGCACCCAGGGATATGGAGTACTCAGTTCCAGGCAGTACAGATTTTGGGGACGTCATGGTGGTGGCCGTTACCCAGTTCTGTGCCCTGGGCCCTTTTTGTAATGGGGATATTTACAGGGGAGAATAAGATAATGTTCACATGTGACGCCACTTGCGGTGTTGCGGCTAAGTGTAGGGAGCCGCCGCTGCAGAATGTCTCTACTGGGGCTGGTGGTATTGGAGGCTAGAATGGTAAACCCTCTGCAAGTAAGGTTTTGCCCCAGAGGGTGTATGGTGCAGTGGGCATCGGAAGAATGTAGTCCACACAGGTGTTCAGTGCAATTGGTTTACTCACTGCTGGTAGATGTTGACTGGTTGCCCGGGGCCAGCTAGTTTCGCCTCCAGTTCCCCTTTGTACCAGTGCCAGTTTGGTTCTCTGGTACCTTCTTCCCCTGCACCTTTCTCTGGTAAGTGAGTCCCCTTGCTATGGATCAACATGGGGTCCTCGTTCTGTGGTTTGTCCACTTCTGTCCGCCTGATGGTAGTGCGAACCCTGTGGGGGTTGGAGTCTCTGGTCCTGTCCCAGGTTCTCCCGTTGCTGCTGAGTCTTTGGATTCTTAGGGTCAGTAAGGTTCTTGATCGTCCCCTTGCTGTGCAGGTGTTAACATGTTGGCCTGGAGCTCTTTCCTGTCCTAAGGTCCTGTACCCCGTCGGTGCGTAGTTCCGGGAGTTCTCCACCGTACTCCACCGGCAACCGCTTCTCCTGGTTACCAGGTCACCATTAACCCAATTAACCCACGACAGACTGTCTCCTCTGTCAACACTCTCACTGTGTCTGCTACCTTTCACTGCAGACTCCCTTCTCTCTACTGTCTTCCAGTGTTCTGGCTACTCTCCACAGTTCTCCTCTCCCACCTGGTCATCAAGTTGACTAGATTGGCTCCACCTCTAGGCGGCCATCCATTGGTCCCACCCTAGCTGGGTACCATGGTATAGGGGATTATTGGGGAAAACTGAGATTACTTGTGTTTTTTGTTGGTACCGGCACTGGGGTTCTGGGTCCCTAAGGGGGTAGGCCCTGCATCCTTGTGGGGATGCAGAACCTTGTAACACCCTGATGGTTTCAGGCGCGCTACACAATTACTTCACATCTCCTTTGACCTATTTTTTATATACCCTTTATATGTGAAATCCATTGTACACGGGATAATTCCATACCATTGAAGTCAAAGAACATCTGGAGGGCACCTACTGACATGGTCACCTGTCTTTTTCTATAAGTTTCCTTATATTTTGATAATACAATTCTCTTAGACATGACCAGCGCGAAGTGAAATTCTCACAGAGCTCCCGAATTCTCATCTATTGCTCAGCCAACTATATCGCTTTCATAGCTGTCCTATTATCCTTTACTTGGATACCACCATATTTCGCTGCACTGTACACAGTATGTAAACTCACACAAACACAGGTTGAACATATAAGGGCAAAATAATAGCAGATTTTTTTTTGCAGAGATTTCTGTTGATCTGAATTTGTCAGCAATTTCATATTCACCATAAAACATAATGTTATATTTCCGAATACTACAGTATACTGCTTTATAATGTGAATTGTACCTAATCTTTACAGACATGGTGTGATCAATATTGCTTTTCATTACGTCTTCCTTGAGGTAAAAAGGACAATTTTCTTTAATGACAATGCTTATCAAATATTTTACATTTCCTTTGCATCTGCTGTACTTAATACAATTACAGGAATCTCCACAGTTTGGGAGAATACAGGCAGATTTTCTAATCAATAATCCCTAACTAGTGCTCCAACGATTCTTCTTCATGACCATTGCGTCTCAGAGATTTTTGCAGGAATTGGTGCATTTTAATATGACCTTTTAATAGTGAGTAGGAGATAGACGGCAATTACATTGCCTGTGGAGTGATTGTGTCCAAACTGTTTGGCTCCTTGTGATGGGTATACAATATATTTGCTCCTCAATTACTGGCAGCATTCCTAAAATGCTCATTGTTACGTACAAAGTGATCTGTAAAAATTAGGGATGATCGAATACCAAAATATCTGACTTCGCGAATATCCAACGAATAGGTCACCGCTATTCGACTATTCGCAAATATTCGACATGCAATGTAAGTCTATGGGAAACCTGAATAATTTCACGTTGGACCTAACGATGAGCTGTGGTGACTAAGGAAATGGCCGAAATGGATGGGAGAAGGCAGAATATCTCACTCTCTCTCTCTTTCTCTCTCTCCTCCGTGGTGCTGGAAGCCGGAGCAGCGGGGACTAGATATGTATCGTTCCCAGAAGCTGCGGCAACGTGCATGTAGATGATGTTGTGCGGCCAAAACAATCACTGTAACACCACAACAAAGATGGCTGCGCCGTTACTGTGAGAGCAAGCAACAACAGATGTGTTCATTGGCTGGAAAACAGGTGACAGGAAGTCAGAAATGAAAATGAAAGTATCGGAGCGGATGTTGTTTTATTCGTCGGATACTGAATGGCGCGAATAGCCTGTTATCCGTCAGATACCGAATAGTGGCGAATACATTCGCTCATCCCTAGTAAAAATCTAATAATTATGGACAATCAGTAAACAAGTAGCCTGGAAAAATAGCAAGAGATATTTCCTCCAATTCAAGGATAATATCATTTTTTATCAGTTGCAGCACAAATGAGATGAGCTAGAATATGTGGTGTTCTGTAAGTTCTAGCAAATATGAGGTGGGATGAAAGCGGATCTGTCACCAGATTTTACTATGCAAATTGCATACATTAATAAATTGGTTAGAGCGGATGAAATTCCATATCAGAAAAGATGTACTTTCTTTGAGAAAAAAAACGGAAATTTCGCAAACATTTTGAAAATTTTGTAATTTTCAAACTTTAAATTTTTATACTCTAAAACCAACGAGACATATGACACAAAATAATTAATAAATAACATTTCCAACATGTCTACTTTACATCAGCATAATTTTGGTAAAAAAAAATTTTTAAGGAAGTTATAGGGGTTCAAAGTTTATGAGCAATTTCTCATTTTTACAAGAAAATTTACAAAGCCACTTTTTTAGGGACCACATCACATTTGAAGTGATTTTGAGAGGTCTACATGACACAAAACACTCAAAAGTGACACCATTCCAAAAAAAGCACCCCTCAGGCTACTCAAAACCACATTCAAGAAGGTTATTAACCCTTCAGGTGCTTCACAGTAACTAATGCAATGTGGAAGGAAAAAATGAACATTTTACTTTTTGCAACAAAAATGTTGATTTATCCTCAAATATTGCATTTCACAAGAGTAGCAGGATTAAATGAACCCCCAAAATTTGTTGGGCAATTTCTTCTGAGCACGCAGATACCTTATATATGGAGAAAAAGCACTGTTTGGGCGCATGGCAGGACTTGGAAGGGAAGGAGCGTCATTTGACTTTTTGAACAGAAAATTAGCTGAAATCGTTAGATGCACCATGTTGCATTTGGAGAGCCCCTGATGTGCTGAAGCAGTGGAGCTCCCCCACTTGTGACCCCATTTTGGAAACTAGACCCCTCATGGAATTTATCTAGATGGGTAGGGGGCGGGCAGCCAATCACAGGGTTGAGAGGGGAGAGGGCGGGCAGCAGATCACGGGGGTGAGAGGGGAGGGGGCGGGTAGCCGATCATGGGGGTGAGAGGGGAGGGGGCAGGCAGCACATCACGCAGGTGAGGGGGCGGTCAGCCGATTAAGGGGGTGAGATGGGAGGGGGCGGGCAGCCGATCACGGGGGTGAGAGGGGAGGGGGCGGGCAGCCGATCACAGGGGTGAGAGGGGAGAGGGCAGGCACCACATCACGGGGGTGAGAGGGGAGGGGGCGGGCAGCACATCACGGGGGTAAGAGGTGAGGGTGCGGGCAGCAGATCGGGGAGAGCGGTGGCAGATGGAGGAGGGCAGCGGCGGCGGATCAGGAGGCTTTTCGCCGGTTTGATATAGTACAATGGCAACTCACATAACAGCATGGGACCGGAGCTTGTCGCCCTGCCTTTGTACTGTATACACTGTACTGGCATGCTCAGGACCGACAAGTGAAGCTGAGGGGGGCAGTCACTGGCAACAGGTCCACGGTGATTGGAGAGATCGGTCACAAGGCCGGTCTCTCCAATCAGAGCTGCTGGAGCTGGGGTAGGGTGATCCAGTGAGGTCACCCAGCTCTAGCCAATGGCCAGTGCTACAGCTGCACTGTTCATGGCTAGATTTCAATGTTTCAGCCATTTTCAATGGCTGAAACATTATAGTGGCTGTGATTGGCTGAGCGGTGTTCATCAGCTAATCACAGCCTCCGTAGGTCCGGGGAGGAGGCACCACCCCTCCTGAGGTCAGGCACAGATCCCCTCCTTCCCGAATCTGTGGTTTGTGTGAACCGATCGCAGTCACTGGGGCTCCGGTGCCGCGATTTTGCCATGACTGATTCATCCGTCGTGGGTCTTTAAGTACCAGGGCACCATAACAGATGAATCCGTCAAAGGTCATGAAGGGGTTAAAGGAACACATACCCACTGCTTCCAAGCAGTGTACACTTGCAGTTCAGCCACTCAGATGGGTACTACTTCTTAGCTGAAGTATCCCAGTGGAGCTATCTCCCTTCACTCATTGACCCTGGTCAGCATTCCCATTCCTCTCCATGAGGTTTCTTCATGAAAGCCTGGCAGCTTCCTCACACTGACTCCTGTCAGTATCACACACACTCTGCCATGTGCCAAACAACAGACTCTATTTTTAAATGTCATGTGACACACCCGTGGGAGGGGTTATGTAGGTAGCCAGACCCACCCATCTCTCTAAGCTACCGGAAACCTGACCCAGAGAACACTATACCAACATGTGGCACTACATGTACCAGAAAGGACCTCAACCTCTGCATTTCCACCACTTCTGTGGTACATACCACCCATTTACAATGAGACAGGTCGCCATCTTACTATACAGGGTGGGCCATTTATATGGATACACCTATATAAAATGGGAATGGTTAGTGATATCAACTTCCTGTTTGTGGTTCATTAGTATATGGGAGGAGGGAAACTATTCAAGATGGGTGGTGACCATGGCTGCCATTTTGAAGTCGGTCATTTTGGATCCAACTTTATTTTTTGCAATGGGAAGAGGGTCATGTAACACATCAAACTTATTCAGAATTTCACAAGAAAAAGAATAGTGTTCTCAGTTTTAACGTAACTTTATTTGTTCATTGGTTATTTACAATTTTATGACCACTTATAAAATGTGTTCAAAGTGCTGCCCATTGTGTTGGATTGTCAATGCAACCCTCTTCTCCCACCCTTGACACACTGATAGCAACACCGCAAAACAAATGCTAGCACAGGCTTCCAGGATCCATTGTTTCAGATGCTGCACATGTTATATCTTCCCAGCATAGACAATTGCCTTCAGATGACCCCAAAGACAAAAGTCTTTGAGCTATGTTATATACATGGAAAACAGAAAAAGACCTGGCTGATAGGAGATTAAATAGCTCTGCTCCCCAATATCTACTTGCTGACAGTAAAGCTGGGTTTACACACTGCAACATTGCAAAGGACATCGCTGTAATGTCACCGGTTTTGTGACGTAACAGCGACCTCCCTTAAGGCCCCGTCACACTAAGCATACACTGTATACACTGTACTGGCATGCTCAGGACCGACAAGTGAAGCTGAGGGGGGCAGTCACTGGCAACAGGTCCACGGTGATTGGAGAGATGGGTCACAAGGCCGGTCTCTCCAATCAGAGCTGCTGGAGCTGGGGTAGGGTGATCCAGTGAGGTCACCCAGCTCCAGCCAATGGCCAGTGCTACAGCTGCACTGTTCATGGCTAGATTTCAATGTTTCAGCCATTTTCAATGGCTGAAACATTATAGTGGCTGTGATTGGCTGAGCGGTGTTCATCAGCTAATCACAGCCTCCGTAGGTCCGGGGAGGAGGCACCACCCCTCCTGAGGTCAGGCACAGATCCCCTCCTTCCCGAATCTGTGGTTTGTGTGAACCGATCGCAGTCACTGGGGCTCCGGTGCCGCGATTTTGCCATGACTGATTCATCCGTCGTGGGTCTTTAAGTACCAGGGCACCATAACAGATGAATCCGTCAAAGGTCATGAAGGGGTTAAAGGAACACATACCCACTGCTTCCAAGCAGTGTACACTTGCAGTTCGGCCACTCAGATGGGTACTACTTCTTAGCTGAAGTATCCCAGTGGAGCTATCTCCCTTCACTCATTGACCCTGGTCAGCATTCCCACTCCTCTCCATGAGGTTTCTTCATGAAAGCCTGGCAGCTTCCTCACACTGACTCCTGTCAGTATCACACACACTCTGCCATGTGCCAAACAACAGACTCTATTTTTAAATGTCATGTGACACACCCGTGGGAGGGGTTATGTAGGTAGCCAGACCCACCCATCTCTCTAAGCTACCGGAAACCTGACCCAGAGAACACTATACCAACATGTGGCACTACATGTACCAGAAAGGACCTCAACCTCTGCATTTCCACCACTTCTGTGGTACATACCACCCATTTACAATGAGACAGGTCGCCATCTTACTATACAGGGTGGGCCATTTATATGGATACACCTATATAAAATGGGAATGGTTAGTGATATCAACTTCCTGTTTGTGGTTCATTAGTATATGGGAGGAGGGAAACTATTCAAGATGGGTGGTGACCATGGCTGCCATTTTGAAGTCGGTCATTTTGGATCCAACTTTATTTTTTGCAATGGGAAGAGGGTCATGTAACACATCAAACTTATTCAGAATTTCACAAGAAAAAGAATAGTGTTCTCAGTTTTAACGTAACTTTATTTGTTCATTGGTTATTTACAATTTTATGACCACTTATAAAATGTGTTCAAAGTGCTGCCCATTGTGTTGGATTGTCAATGCAACCCTCTTCTCCCACCCTTGACACACTGATAGCAACACCGCAAAACAAATGCTAGCACAGGCTTCCAGGATCCATTGTTTCAGATGCTGCACATGTTATATCTTCCCAGCATAGACAATTGCCTTCAGATGACCCCAAAGACAAAAGTCTTTGAGCTATGTTATATACATGGAAAATAGAAAAAGACCTGGCTGATAGGAGATTAAATAGCTCTGCTCCCCAATATCTACTTGCTGACAGTAAAGCTGGGTTTACACACTGCAACATTGAAAAGGACATCGCTGTAATGTCACCGGTTTTGTGACGTAACAGCGACCTCCCTTAAGGCCCCGTCACACTAAGCAACATCGCTAGCAACATCGCTGCTAACGAACAACTTTTGTGACGTTGCTAGCGATGTTGCTGTGTGTGACATCCAGCAACAACCTGGCCCCTGCTGTGAGGTCGTTGGTTGTTGCTGAATGTCCAGGGCCATTTTTTAGTTGTTGCTGTCCCGCTGTGAAGCACAGATCGCTGTGTGTGACAGAGAGACAGCAACAACTAAATGTGCAGGCAGCAGGAGCCGGCTTCTGCGGAGGCTGGTATCCACAGTAAACATCGGGTAACCAAGAAGCCCTGTCCTTGGTTACCCGATATTTACCTTCGATACCAGCCTCCGCCGCTCTCACTGTCAGTGCCGGCTCCTGCTCTGTGCACATGTAGCTGCAGCTGCGGGTTAATTAACCCGATGTGTGCTGTAGCTAGGAGAGCAGGGAGCCAGCGCTAAGCAGTGTGCGCTGCTCCCTGCTCTGTGCACATTTAGCTGCTGCACACATCGGGTAATTAACCCGATGTGTGCTGTAACTAGGAGAGCAGGGAGCCAGCGCTCAGTGTGCGCTGCTCCCTGCTCTCTGCACGTGTAGCTCCGTGCGGTGGTAACCAAGGTAAATATCGGGTTGGTTACCGATATTTACCTTAGTTACCAAGCGCAGCATCTTCCACACGGCGCTGGGGGCTGGTCATTGGTTGCTGGTGAGCTCACCAGCAACTTGTGTAGCCACGCTCCAGCGATCCCTGCCAGGTCAGGTTGCTGGTGGGATCGCTGGAGCGTCGCAGTGTGACATCTCACCAGCAACCTCCTAGCAACTTACCAGCGATCCCTATCGTTGTTGGGATCGCTGGTAAGTTGCTTAGTGTGACGGTACCTTAAGTCTCTGCTAAGTCGCTGGTGAGCTGTCAAACAGGCAAACCTGGCCAACAACGCAACAGCGATCCGGACCTGCAGAGCGACCTAGCTGGTTGTTGGGGACGTTGATAAGCAGCCTTTTGAAAGGGAAGTTGCTAACAAAGTCGCTGCAAAGTCTTTCACACGCTGAAACTTTCCAGAGATGCATGCTGCACAGCTGGAAACAAAGGACCTAGGAATGGTCCTGAACGATTTGTAACGATTACAACTTCACAGCAGGGGCCGGGTCGCTGATGTGTTTCACACACTGCAACATCGCAAACAACATCGCTATTGCGTCACAAAACCGGTGACGTTACAGCGATGTCGTTTGAGATGTTGCAGTGTGTAAACCCAGCTTAAGGAAGATGCTATAGAGCGCCCTCCTCAGGACACTCATTGATCTGACGATTTTTCTGGTATACAGTAATTAACCAGTAATTTGAAATAATGCAAATCATTTGCAAAATTTCTGTATACATTCTAAAAAAAATAGTAAAAGCAATGAACCGTTTTTATATGGTGTGGCTGTCTTATATTGTATGCTATTTAACTATGGACTATTGAAAATAAGAACAATTTTGGGCTATTTCAACCAATTATTTCCCAATTATCAAGTTAGGGCTATAAATTGAAAGCAATATTCTACCTGGTTACATTTTACTTTACTTTTTAAATCACATTCTCATTTCTTTCTTGCCTAAAGCCATAAATCCCATTTTTACTCCTTTGCAACTGAGTATAAGCTAAATTTGTTTTAAATAATAGTGAACACTGACAGAGTGGTAGTTTGCAGTCTGTTTAGTCTGCTGCTGGTGAGTGCCAATTTATTTTGGCATTAAATATGCTATTTCAGAGAAATCTGAACTGTACATTTCAGGTGAGCATTAGAAATAAGGTGTTGTGTATTTACATGAGAAATAACACTACTATGGCTCATTTGGTGACTTGTACCCTGCATTTTTCACCAGTTTTCTTTTCCATGGTTTGTCTCTAATTATTAGTTGTAGGTGGAGACTATCTGCCATGATATCTTCCATTCACATCACTCACAGAGTAAATCCAATCCTGCCCTCCCCCTCCCCATTGCTGCATGTCAAACTCTAAAGGTACTTTCACACATAGCGAGATCGCTGACGCAACAAGGACCTCACCAGCGATCTCGCTCTATTTGACACATAGCGGTGACCAGGCCCCTGCTGTGAGATCGCTGGTTGTGTCGGAATGGCCTAGACCATTTTTTGATCGTCGAGGTCCTGCTGGGCAGGATGCATTGGTGTGTTTGACGCCTTACCAATGACCTCATTGACGACTCAGAGCTCAGACACGTACCACCGAGATCGTTATACAGGTCGCTATTGTCTCTGTATCATTGCTGCATCGTTGGGAAGATCTGACTGTTTGACATCTCACCAGCGACCACATAGCGACTTACCAGCGATCCTTATCAGGTCGTATCATTTTCGGGATCGCTGGAAAGTTGTTAAATGTGACGGGGGCTTAAGGCTGGAGTCACACATGTGTGACTACAGAAAAGATAACATCTCCTGGACTGGCCAGCCGTTCTACTGACGGCACGGTGACTCAGTGGTTAGCACTGCAGCCTTGCAGGGCTGGGGTCCTGGGTTCATATCCCACCAAGGACACCATCTGCAAGGAGTTTGTATGTTCTCCCCGTGTTTGTGTGGGTTTCCTCCGGGTTCTTCAGTTTCCTCCCACACTCCAAAGACATACAGATAGGGACTCTAGATTGTGAGCCCCAATGGGAACAGTGTTGTCATTGTATATAAAGCGCTGTGGAATTAATAGCGCTATATAAATGAATAAAATTATTATTATTATTAATTATTATTACTGACTGGAGCGTGTCAGCTTCATGTGTCTCTATGCAGCTGACCCGCTCCTGTCAGAGCCAGCGGTCGGTCCGGGCTATGAGATCAATCATTGCGGGTAATGAGATGTGATCCTTGTGATTACATCTCCCAGACTGGCTGGTGGCTCTACTGACAGGAGCGTGTCAGGTTCATGTGTCTCTATGCAGCTGAACTGCTCCTGTCAGAAGAGCAAGTGGCCAGTGTAGGCAATAAGATGCGATCCTTGTGATCACATTTCCCGGACCGGCTGGCGGCTCGACTGACAGAAGCGTGACAGCTTCATATGAACTATGCATCTGACTGCTAATGTCAGGAGAGATGGTGGCCGGTCCGGGCAATGAGATGTGATTCTTCAGAGTAAGAAGCAGTATCAGCTTGCATGACATATTACAGCAGTACTGAGCAGTGTACCTAAAAATCTAGCTCAGGAGTAGAGTTGAGCGCGATTCGAGGTTCTCCAGTTCGCGGCTCGAGTGATTTTGGGGGCGATAGTTCTAGATACGTTCGAGAACGGTTCTAGCAGCAAAAAGACAAGCTAATTACTAGCTGGCTTTCCGCTGTAATAGTATAAGTCACTCTGTGACTCACACTATTATGAAATTTCAGCGTATAGTGTGCGGGAACAGCGCATTCAGATCACTGCTGTTTGGATAATGCCGATCGCCATTTTTTTTTTTTCCTTGTCTTCCTTCCCTAAGCGCGCGCGTGTAGTGGGGTGGGCCAGCATATCAGCCAATCCCAGACACACAGACAGCTAAGTGGACTTTTAGCCAGAGAAGCAATGGCATGTGTGATAGGATGTTCATGTCACATGTCCATGCATTATAAAAACGGACATTTTCTTCCAGCACGCCATTATCTGCCTTCTGCGTCTTGGTGTCAGTCACCGCTGGCGTAGCTCCTGTCTCCAATACTGCTGTGTATGCTCTATACACAGCGCTATACAGAATAGGGATAGAAGTTTCTATTAGTCCTTGTAAGGGCTAATACCGGCAGGGTCAGAGCCATAGGTGACAGTCAGGTCCGTGAAAACAGATTTTAACACCTACACAAGATGACAGCGTCTGTGTAGCTAAGGTCAGGGATTTCCTCGCTGCATTTCCCCATTAGGAGGGATAGAAAGGGAGGCTTCCTTTCCTCTACCCAGACCCACAACCCTGCCACTGTACCCTCCTGCCCTTTGAACACTCAAACTCATTGTTACTAAGCCATTATACTAGCAAACACTGAGGAAACTTAGTGGCATCCTAAAAGTGGCTGTTGGACTTCCATTAGTGTCCCACTGGTGCAAACCTATGTGCAGCACCTCTGCATTGCATACTCAAACTCATTGTTACTAAGCCATTATACTAGCAAACTATGCTGCCAGTTTAAGGGCCGTAGTTGCATTGTCAGGGATAATTATTGTTGTTTATTCTGCTGTTAATAAAGATAGACCACCGCTGCAATCTACACCACCTCTCAATTTTTACTACCACATTTTAAGTAAACAATCTTGTCGCAATCAAAATGAGTGGCAAAATGACAGATTCTGGTGGAAAGGGGAAGAGGCGTGTTGGAAAAGGAAAAAAAGGGTTTGTCCGTGGGGAAGGTGGCAAAGCTCCATTAACATCTGCTGAAGATAGACCATCTTCCAGCAAAAGTAAGATGTCTACTACTTACCGTGGACAATCCGATGTGCTCCCTTTTTTTACAGACACGAACAACTGGAACAAAGGTAGATGATGGCCAAAAAAAGAAAATGCTTGAATGGATCTCAAGTGGTCCAACAAGTGCCCTCTCCACCTCAACTACCGCATCCAAAAAACACCAGTCCTCTGAGTTGTCATCCCAATCACACTGGCTTTCTCCCAGCTCTGAACTCTCCATCCGCCCTGCACAGTATGGTGGAACTGAGATGGCTGAGTCTGCAGAGCTGTTCAGTCACACTATAGCCTGGGAATCAGAGGTCTGCTCCCAAGCTACAGTGAGTACAGACCAGGAAATGGTCTGCAGTGATGCCCAGAACCTTTGTGACTCAGATTCAGGCCGTGATGACCAAGTTTCTGAGCATAATGTTGACCCTTATTCACAAACTGAAACACCTGTTGTAATAGACAATGAGGAACATACTGATGACGATGAGACGCAGATACCAGATTGGGATGACAACTTAAATATTCGGTCAGGGCAAGAAGAGGCTCGGTGTGAGGGTGAGGGGAGTGCAAACACAACAATTGATGAGGAAGTTCTAGATCCCACCTACTGTCAACCCACAGTCAGGCCCTTGAGGAGGTCAACATAGACGGTGGAGGAGGATGCAACTGACGACGAAGTTACCTTGCGCCTTCCTGGACAGAGTCGGAGTACTGGTAGCACGTCTACAACTGCATCCTCAGCCACCACTGTGCCTCTGAGCACTAGTCGGGGTGGATCAGCAGGTTGCATGCCCTCTAAGCCTTGTCTAGCCTGGTCCTTTTTGACATAGCAAAAGATCGCCCAAATTATGTGATCTGTAAAATTTGTCATGATTCTGTTAGTAGAGGGCAAAACCTCAGCAGTTTGACAACTTCTTCCATGAATCGTCACAGGAATAAATATCATATGTCCCAGTGGGAAGCTCACCGTGCTGCAATGCGGCCTAGCGGAGCGAACCATCCACCGCCTGCCCCTTCCAGTGCATCCGCGCGCTCTTCATCTTCTAGGACTGTGGGGACAGCTGTCACACCTGGTTTTCCACGCACAACTTCCACCACTGTAACCGCAACAGGCAGTTTGCTTGGTAGGTCGTCAGTTGGTTTGGAAGGGGAAACAAGTGCGTGTGTACAGCTCTCTCAGACATCAATAGCACCAACGTTGGATGAAGGCAACATCATGTCTACGCCTGCACTTTCTTCACAAACCTGCATTTTTCCAGGGACACCCTACTCAACACCGTCTACACACAGCAGCCAGATCTCTGTCCCTCAGATGTGGACAAATAAAAGGCCATTTCCAGTGACCCATGACAAAGCTAATAGGTTGACTTTATCCCTCTGTAAGCTCTTGGCTACCGAAATGCTGCCTATCCGCCTGGTGGACACACAGGATTTTAGAGACCTTATGTCTGTCGCTGTGCCCCAGTACCAGATGCCCAGTCGCCAGTACTTCTCTAAGAAAGGTGTGCCTGCGCTACACCAGCATGTCGCACACAACATCACCGCTTCCTTGAGAAACTCTGTGTGTGAACGGGTGCATTTCACCACCGATACTTGGACCAGTAAGCATGGACAGGGACGTTACATGTCGCTGACTGGGCACTGGGTAACTATGGTGATAGATGGTGAAGGGTCTGCTGCACAAGTCTTGCCGTCCCCACGACTTGTGTGTGAATCCTCTGTCTGTCCAAGTTCCGCCACTGCCTCTGCCTCCTCCACCTCATCTGGGTCCTCCACCCCCGCCCCAATCCTGCCTGGTCAGGCCACCAGCGTTCTCACTGCGCAGAAGGAATCACGCACCCCTCATTACTATGCTGGCAGCAGAGCGCAACGGCATCAGGCGGTCTTTAGCTTGACATGTCTTGGAAATAGGAGTCACACAGCGGATGAGTTGTGGGCAGCTCTGGAGACTGAGTTTAATAAATGGTTGTCTCCACTCAACCTGCAGCCTGGTAAGGCCGTGTGCGACAATGCTGCAAACCTGGGTGCGGCCCTTCGCCTGGGCAAGGTGACACACGTGCCTTGTATGGCTCACGTGTTGAACCTTGTTGTCCAGCAATTTTTAACACACTATCCCGGCCTAGATGGCCTTCTGAACATGGCACGAAAACTGTCTGCTCACTTCCGCCGTTCAACCACCGCTGCTGAGCGACTTGCATCGCTCCAGACGTCTTTCGGCCTGCCGGTTCATCGCCTGAAATGCGATGTGGCGACACGCTGGAATTCGACTCTCCACATGTTACAGCGACTGTGGCAGCACCGCCGAGCCCTGGTGCAATACGTCATGACGTATAGCCTGGGCCAACGAGATGCAGAGGTGGGGCAGATCACCCTGATGGAGTGGTCTCAGATCAAGGACCTATGCACCCTTCTGCACAGTTTCGACATGGCGACGAATATGTTTAGCGCTGACAATGCCATTATCAGCATGACAATTCCAGTCATTTACATGCTGGAGCACACGCTAAACACTATTCGGAGTCAGGGGGTGGGACAACAGGAAGGGGATGAACTACAGGAGGATTCATATGCGCAAGACACAACAACATCACCAAGGTCCAGACGTTCATCATCACCAAGGCGGCAGGCATGGGACCATGGGGGACAGGGATCAACAAGGGCGCATGGTAGCAGGCGAAATGTTGAGGAAGGTGCAGGAGAACATGAAGAAATGGAGGACGAACTGTCCATGGACATGGAAGACTCAGCGGATGAGGGAGACCTTGGTCAAATTTCAGTTGAAAGAGGTTGGGGGAGATGTCAGAGGAAGAAAGAACGGTTAGCACCTCTATGCCACAAATACAGCGTGGACTTGGTCCGCATGGCTGCGCAAGACACATGAGTGCCTTCTTGCTGCACTACCTCCAACATGACCCTCGTATTGTCAAAATTAGAAGTGATGATGACTACTGGCTTGCCACACTATTAGATCCCCAGTACAAGTCCAAATTTTGTGATATAATTCCAGCCATAGAAAGGGACGCACGTATGCAGGAGTATCAGCAGAAGCTGTTACTCGATCTTAGCTCGGCTTTTCCACCAAACAACCATGCAGGTGCAGGGAGTGAATCTCCCAGTTGTAACTTGACAAACATGGGACGGTCTCGTCATCTTCAACAGTCTACCCGTACCAGTAGCACCGTATCTGGTGCTGGTAACAGCAATTTTATTGAATCTTTTCATAATTTTTTTAGACCCTCCTTTGCAAGGCCACCAGAGACAACAAGTCTCACACATAGTCAACGGCTGGAGAGGATGATACAGGAGTATCTCCAAATGAACATCGATGCCATTACTTTGCAAATGGAGCCTTGCTCATTTTGGGCTTCAAATCTTGAAAAATGGCCAGAGCTCTCTACTTACGCCTTGGAGATTTTGTCATGTCCAGCTGCCAGCGTTGTCTCTGAACGTGTCTTCAGTGCTGCTGGGTGTGTGCTGACAGATAAGCGCATGCGTCTGTCCAGTGACAATGTGGACAGACTAACGTTCATCAAAATGAACAAGTCTGGGATCCACAAGGAATTTACTACCCCTGTGTCATCCTGGGGAGAGTAAATGCTTGTGTATTTTGAATGTGCTTGATGCAAATCTAGCTGTGAAGTGTACAACTGGGGCACAAGTGCTGCCACTGAAGGGGTGGGTGTGTGTGTGGCCCAATTTTTGGAAAAAAGGGAGACTCCGCTTGGAGTAACCCTTGCTTACATTGTTTTTAAAAATGATCCAAGATGCACAGAGCTGGGGTCAGGAAAGACTTTGCTACCTACCCCGGTGTCATCCTGGGGACGGTTACGTATGGCGTATTTTTGTATGTGCTTGATGCAAATCTAGCTGTGAAGTGTACAACTGGGGCACAAATGCTGCCACTGAAGGGGTGGGTGTGTGTGTGGCCCAATTTTTGGAAAAAATGGAGACTCCGCTTGGAGTAACCCTTGCTTACATTGTTTTTAAAAATGATCCAAGATGCACAGAGCTGGGATCAGGAAAGACTTTGTTACCTACCCCGGTGTCATCCTGGGGACGGTTAAGTATGGCGTATTTTTGAATGTGCTTGATGCAAATCTAGCTGTGAATTGTACAACTGAGGCACAAGTGCTGCCACTGAAGGGGTGGGTGTGTGTGTGGCCCAATTTTTGGAAAAAAGGGAGACTCCGCTTGGAGTAACCCTTGCTTACATTGTTTTTAAAAATGATCCAAGATGCACAGAGCTGGGATCAGAAAAGACTTTGCTACCTACCCCGGTGTCATCCTGGGGACAGTTAAGTATGGCGTATTTTTTAATGTGCTTGATGCAAATCTAGTTGTGAAGTGTACAACTGGGGCACAAGTGCTGCCACTGAAGGGGTGGGTGTGTGTGGGGCCCAAATTTTGGAAAAAAGGGAGACTCCGCTTGGAGTCACCTTGCTGTGTTTTACATGATTTTAGAAGGGCGTGCCATGCCTATATCTGTGTCTCCTCTTTTTCCTTGTCCTGCTCTTTTGTTTTCGCATGAATATATGTCCTTGTCACTTTCCCATGTGTTTGTGTTGTGTTGTGAGTTGTGTGTCACCTTTTGGACACCTTTGAGGGTGTTTTCTAGGTGTTTTTATGTGTTTGTGATTGCCTGCCATTGTTTCCTATGCGGTTCCAGTGGTTCGTCGAACGTTCGCCGAACCAAACTCGAACGAGACCTCCGCGACCGGTTCGCTCATCTCTACTCAGGAGTGATACAGAAATCCTACTTGAAGCTTCAACACTTCTCTAAATGTCTCTGCTGCCTGTTTTCCTCCAGCAGCTCCTCTCTCTTGTTACAATATCCACTATAAAACTTACAGGGGTATTACCATCTTAGACATTTCTGTCATATCAAATTTTTTTGCCATAATTGTCTGAAAGAAAGTCCAGAAAATGGAACCTGCAACTATAGGAAAAATAGGGGTCCACTTTATCCCCAGATAGAGGGAAAGGTCATGTGTGAATATTGCTCTCCCCATTGCAAATATATATGGTATAAACTGCAAAGTAGAGAGCCACAACTATAATCAGCCACCTGTGACTTATATATATCTTTCTGAATTAAGAAAGAGATGTCAAAGGATCTCATTCTCCAAAAATGAATGGGAATCACGGAGATGAATGTGTGCCACTCCTCTTTTTTATATGGTAACTACGTGCAAACAGCCACACACAGATAAGCATTTCTCTAACCAGATAATCAGGGGCCACATAGAATGTCATAGCGGGCCACGCGTGGCTCCAGGATGCAGGTTGTGCACCTCTGATGAAACCTGATCTTTCTGTTGAAAGATTTAATTCTGTAATTCAGACGGAGTGATCAGTGTAAAGGAGGCTGGAGAGAGGGAAAGAAGTGGCTGACAAATGAATAAAGGAATTTTCATTACTAAATTTACTTCATAAAGTCTAGTTTCTCATGTTAGCTTATTACCATTCATTTATGGAAACTAAATTTAATTGATAGTAACTCTTTAAGCCAAAATTTATTCTTTAAACATGACCTCTAGTATGTTTATAATAGGATTAAGTGTCCCAGTTATCTAAACCATATTATACTGGTATATTCTTTCAACACCATCAATTTTTCCATTTGCCAATATAAATAAGTAAATATTTCTTGGTGATAATAGACTTAGTTGGAATTGGACAAGATCATCACATCTGTTATAAATTTTTCATAAATGTGATAAGTCACCTTGTTATTGAAAATGATTACATGAAAAATGTATCAACTGGAGAATAGAAACTTATACAGTATAAAATTCCGATTTTCACTATTCCTATTATTTTGCATTTTTTTTTTCTTTCTAAATTGTCGACATTCTATTTCCAATAGTTTGTGAAAATAAGAGTATTAACTCTGGATTGTTCTTTTCACTGTGAATTCCTATAATTTTCAGCATATATATTCTAATATATAAGACCACACACTATGTTATTTGGAGGTTTATTTTCCAAGTATATTTGTGTTCTTTTGAACAGAAATTGCTTGTCTAAATTGTAAGTATGTGCCACGAGGAACAAATGTTGTTATCTAATATAACCATTCCTGAGAGCACAGTTCAATAACACCCTCACAGCTAATATAATGTCACTATAAACCAAGCATGACATATAAACACAAACACTGGGTAATCATGTATCTGCTCTCTCATGTGGAAACCATAATTGCAAGAGGTCAAAACATAACACGCTCGTTTTAGAACTATGCACGATTTGTGACATTGGCGTTACGGAGTCTAATTCTGGACTTTGGATGGTTGTGTAACAGCCATTGCAGCAATTAAGTGGTTAAGGATGTTAGGCTATAAAAACCCAGAGGCATAAGAGCGAGTCTACTCGACATGTTAGAAAGGTCCTCTATTTGTCCTGTGTAAACCGTATTATTTCCTTCTGCAATTTCATTACTTGACATTTCCACCACACATGACATTTCAATCTAAGGATAATAAAGACTTCAATGATAAACAGAGCACTAGGAGCAAATATACATTTCCTGACATTTTATTGCTGTTCTTTATTAATACATAAAGGTCGGTGTTAATAAACATAACTTTGAATCTTTCCGTCTATAATAAAAAGTCAAAAAGAAATTCTTTGCTATAAGGAAGAGCTAACAATACTTTAATAATAGTGAATACAGGCTAGCATATGTTAGAAGACTATAATCATCTAAGAATGATGCACTGATTGATCTTGAGTAGAGATGAGTGGACCCGTGGCAGTTCGGGTTCACCGGGTTCAGTCTAACTTTAGTTAAAAGTTCGGTTCGGCACCTGAACTTGACCCCGAATTCCAAACCCCACGTAAGTCAATGGGGACCCAAACTTCTGTGCTGTAAAACGGCTGTAAAATGGTCGTAAGTGTGCATGCCCCCAATCAATTTTTGCAGAGTTTCGGACACAGCATGCTTCAGCTGCGTCCAAAACACTGTGTTGTACAGTACAAGGACAGTGGACAGGATTTATAGAAACCCCATATCCACTATGCTTCTTTTTTCAGCAGCAAACACTGACCTGTGGTGCGTCTTTCCAGACCGCAGCATGTCAGTTGTTTTCTGCGGATTCGCATGTGTCCTCTGTAGGGAGAACACAAGCGAGAGACCGCAGCGCACTGAACCCTGATCGTGGGTACAAGCAGCTGCGGTCTCCTGCGTTCTTCTGGGGAGGAGACTCACGGACTTGCAGATCAGGACCCGCTACATCCAGAACACAGTGAGTCCTGATTGTGGGCACATACCCTAAGGGATAGGGGGCTGCAAAAGAAAACAAAATGAGGGCAGTTGCCCAGCAAACGTGTGGCTATAGAAAAACATAAAATAAAAAACCCTTGGGCTCCCACCTATTTTTGATAACAAATGAAGGTAAGACAGACAACTGCAGGCTGCAACCTTCAGCTATATGCTTTCCCTTGCTGGTTATCAAAAATAGAGGAGATCTCATGCCATTTTGTTTTATTTTTTTTTTATTTTTTATTTTTAAATCATTTAAATAAATATTGTAAAAAAATGGCTTTGGCTCCGTCCTATTTTTCATAACCAGCCAGGCTAAAGCAGACAGATCGGGGCTGGCATTATGAAGCTGGAAAGGGCCATGGTTGGCCCTTCCCAGCCTAAAATTAACAGCCCACAGTTGCCCAGATTTGGTGTATACATTAGATGCCCCAATTCTTGCACTTTACCCAGCTCCTCCCAATTTCCTTGATGCAGTGGCAATCATGGGGTAGATATCACCTGTGAATTAACAACTGACTTCAAGCCCAGGGGTTTGTAATGGAGAGGCATCTATCAGACACCTCCATTATTGACCCAGGAAATATACAAATAAAAAAGACACGGACACAGGCAAAAAAAAGTTTAATTGAATGAAGACTTCCCCGCACACCCTTGTTCACTGTTTATTACTTCAAAATAAATCCTGGAAGTTCAGAAGTAATCCAAAGAGTAATGTCCCATAACGTCAAAATATTCTCAGAATCACTGGATAATATTGATACAAGTAAAATATATCTTTGTACCGTGTTAGCCAGTAGAGATAAAAAAAAATTGTTTAAAAGAACAGAGAGTCCTCAGTGGTTGAAGTAGAGATAAAAAAAAATTGTTTAAAAGAACAGAGAGTCCTCAGTGGCTAACACGGTACAAAGATATATTTTACTTGTATCAAAATGGAGGATACCAGAATGTACCGCATCTTTATGGAAGGCTAACACGGTACAAAGATATATTTTACTTGTATCAAAATGGAGGATACCAGAATGTACCGCATCTTTATGGATAATATTGACTCATTTCAGCGTTATTACCTTGTAAAGTGGCACAGGTCAAAATGTTAAGGAAGGTGAAAACAGGCTAGGTGGTGAAAAGATTAATTAATAAAAAATATTTAACTTTTAAAGTTTTTCTTCTTTTATTCTCTTAATTTATCTTGACTATGACACAGAACCTCTATTTTTCTATATTATTTTTTTGTAATGCCCTTTGCATCCTTTTTATCTATGGTAAGGTAGCTGTGTAGCCAACAAAAATGTGTACCAGGCATATACATGTGTTATTACTTTTATTCTTTATTGTTATATGCTTTGTTTTCCTATTGCAAACAGATGACACTGTTTCCAAAGGCTTCAAAGGCAATTGATACTTATCTTCATAATTCTTTTACACTCAGACAGATTTGGTTTCTTAGAAATTCCCACTCATCAGGTCCAAATCAGCCATTATGAAGGAAAATTGGCCCATCTTGGTAATATCAATTGTATAATAATATACACCATGTAATCCCCACACCGTGTCCAAAATCTAAGGATTTTACAATTTACATTTACCATGTGTGTATAACGTGAATGAGCCAAGGTCCTGTGTATTCATAAATCTTCTAAACTACTATTAACATGACCAAGAAAACATTTCTAAAAAGTGTTTTATTCTTTTACTATTTTTGAATATACACTTACATATTTCAACATTGCATCCACCTATTTTGGATGGAAAGTCATGGGGTTTTTGCTATAGCAGCAGAAAAAATAACACAACAGATATTTTTTCCAACCCTTTTACATATGCTTGACCATGCATGTGTTCTCAATAGGAAGAAGGGAATATAAGCGACTGCCGCACACTCCGTTTGATGGCTTATCTCCAAAAAGAACAAAGGAACATGCATGTTTTAATTTGGCTGGTACTACACTGTGATTTTGTCCACTACACAGGTTGTGTGATACTCTAGGGTTTCATTGTGACCCTTTCACCTGCATTACTTTATGATGTAGCCACTGGATAGAGCAATATTCAACTACAAAACCTTTATCTTAGCCATAGTGAACAATTAGCCTCAGCTTAAGCCAACTTTTTAAAGATTACCCTCTGACATTTTTTGTTGTGCCCTTTTCACGTTCCTCTGAATGTACAGTTGAATCATGGCCGCCCAACGCCATACACAGTAAATCTGTAGAGAGCTCTTCCCCAGGATATTTGACAACTTTCCCGGAAGAATGGAATGTCTTCTCTTTTTTCCCCATGAGCCTCCTGGACATTTCAAAAGAATTGGCAAGTTTGGTTTATACCCAACATGCCCGATCCTTCTTTCCTTTGTCATCTGTTATTGGTGGACAGTTGGGAAACCCCCATACATATTAGATGGTTATCCCATTTGGTCAAAATTTCAGTATTTGACCAGCTTTGCTTTATTAACTACTCTACAACTTATATAAACAGTTAATGGTATTCTCAAGGGCATGTACAGAGTGAATGATGATCAGCGGGGTCTTAGTAGATGGATCCCAAGCAATCAAACATTTGTCATGTATTATCAGAAGACACTTTCAAGCACAATACAAAACTCAGTCTAGTTAGCCCTGCCATATTCTCCCTAAGGCCGGAGTCACACTAGCGAGTGACTCGCATGTAACTCCCGCAAGTCTCGCATCGTACCCCCAGCACAGCCGCAGACTCTCCTGACAGAAGCCGGTCAGCAGCATGTATTTCTATGTAGCTAAGATGCCTCTGTCTTGAGGGCGGCAGGCTGTGTCGGGTGGTGCGATGCGAGACTCATGTCATT
Organism: Anomaloglossus baeobatrachus; assembly: GCF_048569485.1. Classification (NCBI taxonomy): domain Eukaryota; kingdom Metazoa; phylum Chordata; class Amphibia; order Anura; family Aromobatidae; genus Anomaloglossus; species Anomaloglossus baeobatrachus. The sequence goes on along the minus strand of NC_134354.1, from coordinate 175,589,514 downwards.
TATTTGCAAGTGTGACTCCGGCCTAACCGCCCGGCTCAGAAGCGAAGCAGGTTCAGGTGAATACAAATGCATCAATTAATGGTTCAGAAAGATTATTTGAATTATGTAATATTATATATGTTCATGAATCATGAAGACTTTCAGAAACCACAACCGATGTATCTCATCTGCAATTTCTACATTCAAAATTTCCACCCAACTCGCTGTCAAACACACCATCTACAGAGTAGGTAAAGTTGAGATAAACTTAGGAACTGTACCTAATTTGAAAGATAACATACATTGTTTTTCTAAGCCTCAACAAAAAATGAAACCATCAAGTCATTGTGTTTTTTTAATTCTGTGGTACAAATCCTGGCTTCTAGCATTCAATACGTCGACTTAATATATATGTTGTTAGACCCTACAGACATCAAATCTCCAATGATTCCAGTGTCAATCTCCTATTGAAAAGGATATGTATTACTTAGCATGCAATATAACCTAGGCCATAATAAGAAACACATTAGCAATAAACCAATACATCGGGGCCTGGTCTAAGCTTTTTATTCCCCTGCTCCCTTTGGTCCTTATCAGGCAGATAAAAGTCTGTGATATGGAGAGTTTTATTGCTTTTGGAAATGTCCCAACAAGAGTTGAAATTAATGAAATGCCATAAAAATGTGTTTTATCCTAAGTGCATATGACTTTGCCCTGAACAGCAGGAATGCATTTTCTGAGAATAAGTCAAATTACTGTCTTTATGTTACACCAAAACTTCAAGGCATGGGAGTTCCCAATCGGCTGTCTAGATATACGGCATTGCTGGTATATGGCAAAAATGTCTGTTTGCTTCACAGCCCTTTTTATGATCTCATTATTTTATATTTATATAGAGCTCACCTTCTGGAAAGAAATATTATAAATGTGTCGGGAAGGGGGATAATATTCAACCAATATTGTTATTAACCCGTGGAGAAAAAGAAATACAGATTATTAGCAAAGGTGGTAGACAAACTTCAGCACTACCCTGAGGGTTCTTGTTTCCCTTAGTGACTTTATTATAAGGACATGTTTCATCCTTTAGAATTTGTCAAGTCACATATTTTAGGTGGAAACTTATAGGATTTCTTATATCACCTGATACCATTGACAAACGTATGGATATCACAGTTTACAGGTTAGAGAATATTAAAAAAAACCCCATTGATTCTTTTTAGCAGATATTAAAATATTGTTCACTTTCAAAGTTCTAGATTTTTCTATCCAATGTTTCAGTGAAATCAATAAGAATTCTTGTTAACATATCGAAGGAAAATGATGGAAGCATTGTTGCCATTATGTTGAAATACCCAATATATTGTTAAATATAAAGGGAATTTGAGTAGCAATTAATTTTCTTTTTTTGTGGTTTCATTCTATATAGAGATCAAAAAGACTAGGCCAGACTAAGCAATCAAAGTACCAGAATATCGTCCAGTAACCCAGAACTTTGACTCATTCATGGGCCCCAAAGATCCAGCAAGAGACATTCCCATTTGGAATTGACTTTGCAACTAATCACTTTCTGCTATGATTTATTTTTTATGGTATGAGAAATTACTGTTAATACAGCGGGTGAAATAAGTATTGAGCATGTCACCAATTTTCTAAACAAATACACCGACGAGCAAAAGGGTAACGATGTTTTGAACTTTTAACTTTCAGGTTCCATATATGACCATTCATATAGCTTTGAACGTAAGACTACCTTCATATTGGCTATCTCATACATAAATTTGACTTGCAACTATTCAGCATTTGATTATTTATGCAGATTTTTGTCATGTCACTCCTGTATACTATAAATTACAACCTGTTCTCACATTACCCAATAGCTCAGTGTGTTATTAGGTTGCTTCACAAGCAATTAAACACTGGTTCAAATCGAGGAGCAGCCATAAAGACATGAAGAAGATTTATCAAGAAAAGAGAAACAGCATCATCCAACTCATCGATAGCTGTCTCTCGGCCAAGAAAATTGCCAAACTACGGCATGTGAGTGCCACAACAATTGGAAAAATATGAAATTGTTTGTCCATCCATTCAAAAGCCAAGAGGTAGATGTTCTGGCAAAATATTGGAGTCATTAAGTCAGCTCATCATGAGGTCTATCAGTTCTGGCACAACAAGCACGGCAGTTGATGTGGCTTGTATGCTTTGTGATAGTGAGAGCACAGACATCCATACAAGCACCATGCAATGCATGTTACCAAAGTCTAGACTGGTGGCCTGAAAAAAGGTAAAAAAGCCTCAACTTCAATATCGTCATAAGAAGTGTTGTCTTGAGTTTGCAAAAAATTATACAAAGTGGACAGTGGAAGATTGGGAATGGGGGATTTGGAGCCATGAGACGAAAGTCAGTCGACTAAACTCTGATAGGTGCAAATGGGTTTGGAAGGAAAAAGGAGCTAATGGTTTGAGAAATGGAAGGAACTGTCAACCAGTAGAGGAAGCCTGATGATATTGGGTTGTTTCACAGCTAATGGTATCGGATACTTGACCATAAGCAATGGTGGTCTCAATGCTGAGCTATATGTGAGTATCCTACAAGATGAGTTAGTTCTTACACTCGAGTACTATGGGTATCAAAAGGACAACATAGTGTTCTAGAAAAACAATGACATGAAGCATATGTTGAGATTGGCAAAGAAATGTTTCAATGACAATGACATAGAGGTGCTGGATTAGCCCTCACAGCCGTCCCTAGACCTCAACCCAATTGAACACTTGTGGGTAGAGTTGAAGAAAACGCTGTATACATACCCAAGTCAGTCAAGCAATGTGCACCAACTGGGACATGTAGAAGAGATCTGGGATCAGATTTCAATAGAGTCATGCTTGAATCTGATCGAGAGCATGCCCAAAAGGATTCAGGTAGTGCTGAAAGTCAAAGATAGATTTACAAAAGACTAACAAAATAATAAAAATGCAAATTTAGATTTTTAGGAGGAAAACAAAAAAAAATCAGTGACATGACACTAATCTGCATAACTAATCATATGCTGAATATTTGCAAGTCAAATTTATGTATGAGATAGTCAAGATGATTGTCTATAAACTTAATATAGTCTCACTCTCAAAGCTGTAGTGGATTGTTAGATATGGAGCCTGAAAGTCAAAAGTTCAAAATATTGTTACCCTTTTGCTCATCCGAATATATTTCTAAAGGTGCTATTTGCTATTGACATGAAATTTTCACCAGATGTTGTCAAAAATCCATCCAATCCACCCAGACAAAAAAATCAAACCATGGATGTCCATAAATTAAGGTTATGGGTAATAATGATAACTGACAGAGGGAAATAGTATTGAATACATGAAATAAGAGAAGTGTAAAAAGCCATGGCAAGTCATGACACCAGCTGAAATATATCAGTAATGAGAAAACAATCCTTCCACTTAGTTAAAAATTATATCAGCAGGTTCAACTGATTGCTTATGAAAAAAAGTGTCTCATTACCAAGATGTCACACAAGAAACATCAAAACAAGATGGTTTTATACCTAGCTATAAAACAACTTACCAGGCGAATTTTCCACCCCTGATACGAGACGCTGAAAATAACCTAAAAAAATGGTCATCCTGCAGATCTTGTTTCTGGGTAAATTTGCCACAATTAAAATGTCAATCATTCCTAAGTTTCTCTATCTGTTTGAAACACTCCCGTTGCGGGTTCCCATGGTGGTGCTAAAAAAAGTCCAGTCATCCCTTATGCAATTCATCTGGCATTCAGAGAGGCAACGCATACCAGACTCAATCCTATGCGCACTACGTACAAGGGGCGGCCTGTCATATCCGAATCTTACTCTTTATTACTATGCATCACACTTACGTTGCTTAGCCTCGTGGACAACCTTACCAGCCTACAACAAATAAAAAAGAGATTATGAAGCTCTGGCTGGCACTTTTCCATCCAAGCTCCCTAGTATGGGGTCGCCCTAGCGAAATCCCCTCTAAAGATCTCCTGGGCCCAATGGCGTTCACAAGAGAATTCTGGCGGCAATGTAGGATTAGGTTCCAGTTAGCAACACATTCCTCCCTCTTAACCCCTTTCCTGTTCACCCCACATCTAATGGAAGGCATGAACCTGGGGGTGGTGGGTCAATGGGCAAAGGCTGGCCTTTATTGCTTCCGTGATATAGTTAATCCAGTCACGCTAAAATTAAAACCCTTTTCAGACCTACGATATGAACATAAATTACCCTTTCATTTATACTTCTCACACCAGCAGATAACACAGTAGTTTTCAGACATTATGAGACTGACGGGGGTATGTCGCCCCTCGGCATTTGAGACCCTCTGTTCAGGTCGGACCTCGACCAGGGGCCTAATTTCAGCCATCTATGGCTTATTGACAAATGGGAACCTTTCGGACCCAGTGAAGCATACATACAGTATATGAAGAGATGTATATGAAGAGATGGGAGGGTTGGGTCGGAACGCCTCTGCCGGAGGTGCTCTGATCAGTGGTGTGGTCTAGGACATTTCGGTCCTCAGCACTCTTTACAAGGAGAACCAAGTCAAGGTTCTTATGACATGGTACCACACCCCAGAACTCCTGCACAGGTTTACCCGCACCTACCCAGATGTCTGTTGGAGATGTGGGAACGGTGGGGCATCTTTATACTACATATTTTGGACATGTCTGGGTATCAGTGGATTTTGGGAGGAGGTGGAATCCCTGATAGGTAGATTGGTGAGTGGAGGGATTAATAGAGACCCTGTGGTGTACTTGCTAAATGCCCTTCCATCGTCACTAGGCAAATTTGAAATAAAACTTCTGCTACACATTTTCACAGCCGCCAAATGTCTAATATCACTGTTTTGGAAGAGGGTAGCTCCGCCGTCTGTCTCAGATCTGTACACCCGGGTAAAAGATGTCAGAAATATGGAGCGGATGACAGCTCAGCTCCATAATACAATGGATGGGTTCACTTCGACATGGTCCTTATGGGATACTCTCACGGACACCTACCAAATCTGATGGTCTTATAGGGTGGGTTTCCATTGGATCCACGGGGGCGAGAATGTATTTGTTGTGTTTAGGGTGGAGAGAATGTATTAATGTATTACTGGAACTTATTAGTGCAACATTGACTCTTTTTTCGGCTAAATATAAGGTCTAGGCTTGCACATTCTATATATGAGTCTTTTAGTATGTTTTTATTTAATGTATTTGTATCCATACCTGGGAAATGTTCCCTTCATTTCTGTAACTGTTTTATGGTTGTAAAATATTTCAAAAACTTTTCAAAAATAAAAAGTTGCTAAAAGAAAACCAAGATGGTTAAAACCAGTGAGGTGTCTCAAAATCTTTGCATCCTTATTGTTGCAAAACATACTAATGGAATTGGTTACAATAGAATTTCTAAACTACTGAAGGTTCCAGTGTGCACCATTGGAGCTATCGGGAAGTGGATGAACATCATTTCAACATAAACCATGACCAGGTGCTCCTCACAAGACTTCAGACAGAAGAGTGAAAATAATTATCAGAAGAGTTGCCCAGGAACCAAGAACTACTTGCGGGGAGCTACGGAAGACCTGGAATCAGCAGCTGCAATTGTTTTAAAGAAAACAATAAGTAATGCATTCAACTTCCATTGCTTATATGCATGCTCACAAGGCAAGACTCTATTGTTGAATAAAACGCATTTTCAAGCACATTTAAAGTTTGCTCAACAACATTTAGATAAGCCTGTGAACACTGGGAGAATATAGTATGGTCAGGTGAGACCAATATTGAACTCTATGGATGTCATACTACACACTATGTTTGCAGACCTTTAACACCACACCAACAGTGAAGTTTGGAGGGGAGAACATTATGGTGTGGGTGATTTTTCAGCATACGGCCCGGGGCAAACTTCATATAATTAAAAGAATGATTAATGGACAAATGTACTGAGACATTTTTGATAAAAATCTGCTGTCATCAATCAGGATGATGATGAAATCAGGGTGGATATTTCACTAAGAGAATGATCCCAAACACACAGCTGTCACGCTCCCCGTGTCCCAGCACCACTCCTTACCCACTGATCCAATCCATGTGTCCACCAGTCATGGCTGCCGCTCCCGCTCCTGCTCCCCTGAGTCATGCTCCTGGTCTCAGGAGTCTGACTTTGAGTATTGGCCTCAGGATTCTGTATAGGACCGGGCCGCGCCCACTCTCCTGGTCTTATAGGCCCAGCACACCTGCAGCAGGAAATGACATGAGGCTGTGCTGGGTATATAAGACTTGCCTTTCCATAGGGGCGTTGCCTGATCAACGTGTCCTTTAGCTTGTCTTTAGAGCTAGATGCTCAGGTCCCCTTGTGCTCTCTCCTGTGACTGTTTGTCTTTTGCTACCGGGTACCTGTGCCTGTTTCCTGCATTATCCCATAGAACTCCGTGATCCTGCTGACCCGGTTATAACCGTCCCGGCCACGTCAGTGCTCCGGCTGCCGTGTACTCTGCCACCTGGTGGCGTACTCGGTCCAGTGGATCCACCTCCTGGGCTTACCAGTCCTCTCAGCCCTGACAGATTGATCAGGCCATGGATCCCGCTGGAGCACAAACATCTGAGCTGGCCGAACTACGCCAGGAACTGGTGCAACAGCGTGACACCTTACACCGCATACTAAAGTTCCTGACGTCTGTGGACCACCGGTTGTACACATTACAGACTGCCGCCTCGTCTCGGTCCACGCAGCAAACGGCGTCCGGATCTGAACCTGCTGTCTCCGCAACCTCGCAACTTCGCCTCGCTGCTCCGCCTCGCTATGCTGGGGACCCCAAGAACTGCCGGGGGTTTTTGAACCAGTGCTCCCTGCATTTCAAGTTACTTCCTCATTTGTTTGTCTCAGACCAGGCTAAAGTGGCGTTCCTGATGTCACACTTGGAAGGCGAAGCTCTAGCCTGGATTAACCCCCTGTGGGAGAATGAGGATCCAGTGACCACTGACATCCGGGAATTCCTGCACGCTTTCCGAGGTACATTCGATGAACCCGGACGTGCCACCACGGTGACCTCTTCGCTCCTCCGGCTACGCCAAGGGACCCTGACCGTCGGCCAATACGCCATCCAGTTCCGCACGCTCGCCTCTGAGCTGGGCTGGAACAATGAGGCCTTGACGGCGGCCTTTTGGGAAGGACTCTCTGGCCGCGTCAAAGACGAGCTTGCTGGCCGTGACGTTCCACGCACCTTGGACGCCTTAATATCTTTAGCCACCCGGATTGACCTCCGTTTCCAGGAGCGAACCAAAGAGGTATTCCGGGAGAAGCTACCACCCCGTCACGCCTTGTCCCCGCAGAGGCCTACCGCTCCTTTGCCCCTGCCTTCCTGTGACATGTTCCCGGAACCCATGCAAATAGACCGGCTGAGCCAAGCCGAGCAACGCCGCGCAGAGCGACTCGCCCGGGGCCTGTGTTTCTACTGCGGAAGCGGTTCTCATCTGCTCCGCTCTTGCCCGGAGAGACCAGGTAGACCCCAAGTCCAAGGGATGGTGGGAACCGCCACCCTTGGTACCGGAATTCCTTCAGTCCCGGTTACACAGACTGTCCAGGTCACGACCGAGAAGACCCAGTTCACGGCGGAGGCTCACATTGATTCGGGAGCAGCGGCTAATTTCATCCGACAAGCTACCGTGGATCGTTATCGGATACCGGTCATCCCGCTTGCAAAACCCCTCTGGTTCGCCTCCGTGGACGGAAAACAATTATACGAACCTGTCCGGTACACCACCGAACCCGTGAGACTTTGTATTGGTACCCAGCACACTGAGACTATTGCGTTCTACGTCATCCCGAGAATGACTCCTGCGCTCCTGCTGGGTCTGCCCTGGCTGCGACTACATGACCCTGACATCAGTTGGCGCTCTGGGGCAATCTCTCGCTGGAGTCCCTCGTGCCATGATACCTGCCTACAGCCTGTTCCTCGGTCCCCGTCACCTGACCCTATCATGGCACAAGAAGAGGAGAATCTGACGCAGTCCAGCGGTGTACCACAGCTCCTGGCACTTGTGCCTGTGGTGCCACCAGAACCGGAAGTGACGGCGCTCTCCAGCGTCGTTCCACCGTCCCTGACGATTGAGACTCTGATGCCAACGGCTGCCGGGGATGAGTCCCTGTCCTGTGCCCGGTCCGAGACGCCCGGGCCGGTTGTCCTCGCTGCCAGTCCTGTTTCTGACGGTCCTCCTCTTCCCGTTGCCCCCGTTGCCACTGCTGGGAGATCGGCTACGCGCCGTGCAGCTAAGAAGGCGGTACGGGGTCAGCGGTCCTTCCCCGCCTTTGCGTTGGGTCCCGATCCGGTGTCTCGATCCGGGGTGCCCCTGGGGTTCTGTGCTCGGAGGGGGGGGGCTTAGAGGGGGGGGTACTGTCACGCTCCCCGTGTCCCAGCACCACTCCTTACCCACTGATCCAATCCATGTGTCCACCAGTCATGGCTGCCGCTCCCGCTCCTGCTCCCCTGAGTCATGCTCCTGGTCTCAGGAGTCTGACTTTGAGTATTGGCCTCAGGATTCTGTATAGGACCGGGCCGCGCCCACTCTCCTGGTCTTATAGGCCCAGCACACCTGCAGCAGGAAATGACATGAGGCTGTGCTGGGTATATAAGACTTGCCTTTCCATAGGGGCGTTGCCTGATCAACGTGTCCTTTAGCTTGTCTTTAGAGCTAGATGCTCAGGTCCCCTTGTGCTCTCTCCTGTGACTGTTTGTCTTTTGCTACCGGGTACCTGTGCCTGTTTCCTGCATTATCCCATAGAACTCCGTGATCCTGCTGACCCGGTTATAACCGTCCCGGCCACGTCAGTGCTCCGGCTGCCGTGTACTCTGCCACCTGGTGGCGTACTCGGTCCAGTGGATCCACCTCCTGGGCTTACCAGTCCTCTCAGCCCTGACAACAGCCAAGAAAAGCCTCATTTGGTTTCAGATAAAGAAAATAAAGCTGCAAGAATGACCCATCCAATCACCTGACCTGATCCAAAACAAAATTTATGGAAGGAACTACAGCTCAGAGTTCAGAGATGGAGCCCACAGAACCTTCAGAGTTTGAAGAGTGTTTGTGTGGAAGAATGTGCCAAAATCACACCTGAGTAATGAATGCGACTAGTTTCTCCATACAGGAGGTGTCTTAAAGCTTTCATCGCTAACGAATGCTTTTGTATTGATTGAATTGAATTTTAGTAAGTTATTTATCATTATTACACATAACTTAATTTATGTACAGTTATGGTTTGATTTCTTTGCCTGTGTGGAATAGATCCGTTGTTACCAACATCTGGTGAGAAATTAATGTTAAAGCGGGCTTTACACGCTGCGATCGTGCCCGCCCCCGTCGGTTGTGCGACACGGGCAAATCGCCCGTCCTGCGACGTCGCTCTGGCCGGTGAACCGCCTCCTTTCTAAGAGGGCGGGTCATCCGGCGTCACAGCGACGTCACACGGCAACCATCCAATAGAAGCGGAGGGGCGGAGATGAGTGGGACGTAACATCCCGCCCATCTCCTACCTTCCGCAATGGCAGTGGAGGCAGGTAAGGAGATGTTCCTCGCTCCTGCGGTGTCGCACACAGCGATGTGTGCTGCCGCAGGAACGAGGAACAACATCGCTAATTAGAAGAGAATGATTTTTTGTTTTAGGACGACCTCTCCGCGGCAAATGATTTTGGCCACTTTTGCGATCGTTTTAGGCCGCACATAAGTGCACATAAGTGCACATAAGATACACTGCAATATCGTTAATGACGCCGGATGTGCGTCACAAACAACGTGACCCCGACAATAAATCATTAACGATATCGTGGCGTGTAAAGCCCGCTTAATAGCACCTTTAGAAATATATTTACTTAGAAAATTGGAGACCTTTTCAATGCTTATTTTACTGACTGTTTATACAATGATGATAACTTATCCAATGGTCTGTAAAGCCTTATCTGCCCAAATACAAGGACCCTTAATTATAACTGTGAAGTATCCTCAAAATGACTTTAACCTCCTCTGGTTGTTTTCTTCAGAAGGAATATATAAATTAGGCATCTGTTGTACATATTGAATTTTTGCAATACATGTGTAGCTTAAAAGCCCAAAGGCATCCTTGCCACAAAGGCATGTATGAAAAGCAATAAACAATCATACAACGAAGATCCAGGAACACAAACATAGATAGACAGACAGATAGATAGATAGATAGATAGACAGATAGATAGAGAGATAGATAGACAGACAGACAGACAGACAGACAGATAGATAGATTGCAGCCTGGCATATTTTTCTGTGAAACACCAGAGTGTCTCAGAGTTTATATACTTTAAAGATCCTGTCAATCACCTACAGCAGAGCTGGGAAAAGCTGGACGGGGAAGCACTGGACTAGTCTCATCTAAGACTATAGGGTACTTTACACGCTGCGATATTGGTACCGATATTGCTAGCGATTGTACCCGCCCCCGTCAGTTGTGCGACATGGGCAAATCGCTGCCTGTGGCACACATCTCTAACACCCGTTACACGGACTTACCTTCCCTGCAACGTCGCTCTGGCCAGCGATCCGCCTCCTTTTTAAGGGGCGGTTCGTACGGCGTCACTGCGACGTCACACAGCAGCCGTCCAATAGCAGAGGAGAGGTGGAGATGAACGGCCGGAACATGCCGCCCACCTCCTTCCTTCCTCATTGCCGGTGGACGCAGGTAAGGAGATGTTCGTCGTTCCTGTGATGTCACACACAGCGATGTATGCTGCCGCAGGAACGACGAACAATATCGTACCTGCAGCAGCAACGATATTAAAGAAATGAACGACGTGTCAACGAGCAACGATTTTTCATGTTTTTGCGCTTGTTGATCGTAGCTCACTGATGTCCCACGCTGCTATGTTGCTAACGGCGCCGAATGTGCGTCACTAACAACGTGACCCCTACGATATATCGTTAGCGATGTCGCAGCGTGTAAGGCACCCTTTAGTTCACTAGCTGGATCTTGAAGGGTTTTTTTCCCTTAAACACCTAGGGTTATACCTGGATGCAAGGGTGCAACCAGGCCTTGAATCAAGGTGTTCGTGGTTTGGGCAGAAATACCCAGCTGATATTATTATTATTATTATTATTATTTATTATAGCGCCATTTATTCCATGGCGCTTTACAAGTGAAAAGGGTATACATAACAAACAAGTACAACAAACAATCATGAACATTACAAAAACAGACTGGTACAGGAGGAGAGAGGACCCTGCCCACGAGTCCTCACAGTCTACAGGGAATAGGTGAGGATATATTAAGTGAGGAGGACAGAGCTGGTTGCGCAGTGGTATACTGGACTGAGGGTTATTGTAGGTTGTAGGCTTGTCAGAAGAGGTGGGTCTTCAAGTTCCTTTTGAAGCTTTCTACAATAGGCGCGAGTTTGATATGTTGTGGTAGAGAGTTCCAGATTATGGGGGAGGCACGGGAGAAATCTTGTATGTGATTGTGGGAAGATGAGATAAGAGGGGCGTAAAGAAGGAGATCTTGTGAGGATCTGCTGTTGTGTGCAGTTAGGTACTGCGAGACTACATCACATATGTAAGGAGGAGACATTTTGTGGATGGCTTTGTATGTCATGGTTAATGTTTTGAACTGGAGTCTGATATGTGACCTTTAAAGAAAATGCAGTCCAAACTGTAGGCATCATGTCATATAAAGCAGGAGAGGATATATAGTTTTATGAGTTAAGATTCGGTGTAACCTCTGTTTTCATCACTTAATCCTCTGCTCTATCTGGTATTTTTGGTCCAGGGGGTGGTCCTATCTGTGATGGACAGCTATCTCTGTATAAAAACGTATATAAAAAAAGCTGTCAGTCACGGATAGAACTGGCCACTGGTCTGAAAATAGCAGAAGAGCAAATGTTTAAGTGATAAATAGAAAGGTTATACTGAATCCTTTGTCATAAGTCTACCAATCTACTCAGTTCCCGCTGCTCTATAACAGGGTGCCAGTGGATTGGATTTTCAAGGTGACAAGTTCACTTTAAAAGGAATCTGTCAGCAGGTTTTTGCTATATAAGCTGAAGCCAGCATGCTATTCAGGCATGCCTGTGTTGCCACGGGTCAGATCTTTTGTTTATTTGCCATGTTTGTTTTAGCTTCTGGACCCTTATCATTGCTGCGGCTAGCAACCTTGTGCCATGTTGTTCAGCACGCCGCTCCTCTGGTTGACACCTCACAGTCAATGTACAATCTCGATAGAGAACCAGGTGTGGGTGGGGACAGCCCTCCAGACTCTGCTAAATGACTAAAGCTAATAATGCACATTGTGTCAAAATGGCAGCAGCTACGAATCTGAGTGATATAACGTTGGATTCAGAATCTCCTTGCCTACATCCTGCTGCTCTCAGATGAGGTAGCAAAAACCTGCTGACAGATTCCCTTTCAGTGATCAACACTGAATACAGTAAGATTGAAACTGTGGTCACATTATCCCTGTATATCCCTTGGTTTGTGTTTTAAATGTACTGTATCAGTAATATCTTCAATCAGTCCTTAAAGACTGTATATAGTTAGACTATATATCAATATGATGGTGCACTAATAAAATAATGTTTAAAAAATATATGTAAATAGGGAGGCAACTGAGTACACTCCGGTTGGATCATCGGAAATACTTTGTGGATTATGGCTAAGATTTTATGAAATAGCATGACCTCTTTGTTACTTATACATTTTTTAGTGATTTCATGTGCTTGTGATGCTGATGAGGGACTTAAGACAGTAAAAGGCAAAGCTGTTTTCTTCATCCCTTGACAGGCTAGCATGTCATTTTGATGTGCAAATCCTCTTTAATATTTATTTTTACGTAGACTCAAGGGAAATTTACGCTGACACAAAAGGGATGTTACTATCAAAATTCAACAATTGTGCAATTAATCTGCTGTGTAAGTTTGACCAGACGTGAGCATTCAGATTTGATCTCTCCATCTCCTGGGAAAGGGATGTACACAAATCTGAAGTGGATGAGGGTGGAACCAATAAAAGTCCAATAATCAGCATGATTACACCAAAAGAACTGGAAAGAATCCATTTTTGAAAGTAGAAATTTAGGCAATTTTCCGAGAATGCCAATTATGTTATATGGCCTATCATAATGACAATGCAGGTCTGCAGGCTGCATGTTCTACAGTAGGAGAAAGCGAAGAGATTTATATTTAGTGTTGTGCAAAAATGATTCAGTATAACTTATATTTTATTCATTTCAGTCCCTGATTATTATGGGCTAAAGAATCCAGTGGGCCGTCTTGACCATTGATAACCTAAAAATGAATGTCCACTAATTAAACTACCCCTTCATAAAGGTAACCAATCACCAGCATTTCCGTATATATAACCTAAAACATTCAACTAACATGTTAGGTCATGCGTTGAACTCGATGGACTTAAAGCACACCAATCACCCGGATTTTGGTATATAACCTTAAGCCAGTGCTATACTGGCACTATCAGGCTGCTTATCTATATACCTTTAGTGGTCAGCTCGGATGTTTAGGTTTTGAAACCCAAGAAAGTAAAGTTTATAAAATCACCAGCTTCTTGAGTGACAGCAGCTGAGGATAAGATAATATCTGGGGGGAATTCATAGTTATCCCCTCCCTCTGCTAAAATTAACATAAGTACTATATAAACTATTCACTTTTCACTTGCAGGACCTGTGTGAGGTCATACCCATGTGGACAGAAGGGGCAGGGCCTCAGCCAACAAAGCTGATACCACAAAGCAACATTTTTCTGTTGGCTGAGGCGCCACCCCTTCTAGTCACATGGGTCTGACCTCACACAGGTCCTGTAAGAGAAAAAGTGAATAATTTGTATAATACTTATGCTAATTCTAACAGGCAGAGGGAATAACTATGAATATTACCCCCAGATATTATTTGATCGTCAGCTGCTGTCACTCAAGAAGTTGCCGATTTTATAAACTTTACTTTCTTGGGTTTCAAAACCTAAACATTTAGGCTTTAGGTTATATACAAAAATCTTGGTGATTGGTTCCCTTTAAATGAAAAAGGGTCCAATCGGAAATATAAGCAACTTGTAATGACCTTTCAGACCAGTGCCAATCCAGCAAAATCTGTGCCACATCTACTGCCACTTGTGTGCTACTGTGAATGATGCAGTTAATCTGCACCCACTAATGGGTTGCTTTGCTCATACTTCCTGTGGACAAAACTTGGTCGTTGGGCGGAGGTGTGAGCATTGCTGCCAATTAGTGGCAGATTGGCTGTAGCACTCGTGATGCAAATGCTGGCAGATGGGGTGCTGACATTGCTGTAATGGCACCAATCCAGGAGGATAATATAAGTTGTTTTTATTTTTAATGGGGTCTTGTTACATTATAGAATTGTATGAGTGTGATTATAGAAATATATGTTAATCATTGGCTAGTACTGTGCCACCTGTACCCTTAAGCTGTTATAGCTCACCTGATGACATGGATTCACTAAGGCATACGTCTGAGTAACCAACTTGCACTAAAGGCTTTTGATCAGGGATCTACAGTGAACATGGATAAGTCAGATGACAGTGGAAAGAGCAGATCTAGATAAGCAGGTTGGCACCTGGATTGTCATAGAAGAGCAACACAAAATATTCTGATACTGGAATAGTGAAATTGTAATACTGGATGGCTAGTGAAACCGCATGGAATAGTCGAGCTGGATAAGCTGTCAGTTACATTTATGCAGCTATGCTGAATGTGCAGGTTTGAAACAGTAGAGCTTAATATGCAGACAGGCACCCTGGTACAGCAGAGCCAAATGTGCAGACAGAACCTTGAAAGCCGAGTATGAAAACAGGCCCATTTATACAGCAAAGTGGAGTGTACACCTTGAGAAAGTGGAAACTATAAAGGGTAATTGCTATCTGCGAGGCTGAAATTGGCCAGTGATCATCTAGAAAACCCACATTAGGTAATGTGCTTTGTTCCTGATGAAGAGGTTGGAGATCCTTGAAACGCGTAGAAAATAAACCACAAGAATCATCTGTGTCCTGCATCCTTTCACCGGCCAATTACAGCAGTGCAGATAGAAGTCACAATTTATTTCCACATTCTCCTGTTTCATCCCTTGTGTGACCTGCAGCAACTGCCATACTTTTGAGGTTATTTTGTGCTACACAAACAAATCTGGTGAGCACATACAGTACCTCTCATCTTTATCCAATTGTAGTACAGTATTACCCTATTGTGCTCGTTTTGCTCCTCAGCTTTTTTTCTCGGACAGCACCTTGGACCAGCATAGCTGAGTGTGCAGTAAGCCAGTGATAAGTTAATTAAGAAGCACTCTTAGGTGGATGTAAGGTAATGTTTGGCAAAAAAAAACCAGCTCGTGATTAATGGCTTTTGAGGGTGTTAGCAAATGGTAGTGCCACGGTGATTGGGGAGAGCGGAGATTGGGGCCCCTGGACTGGCCCTCAGACTAGGGGGGCTTTGGCAATCCCTTATGTCACAGATACCTATGATGGTGAGGATATCTGACCCTGCTCCTGACCATCCCTGATCTAATACCACCTTCCCCGCTACCCCAGAGGGGGGGGGCAAGAGCATGTTAACACCAACAGTGATAGACATATGGGGGAAATCAAAACTCTATCACACAACAAGCTCACACAGAGTAATCAAACAATAAATGATAAGGAGGAAAACAAGGAGCAAGGAGGAAATAACCAGATGACAGGTGGAAATCACCAGTTATTGGAACACAACAGCACATAGACTGGTTTAGCAAAAAGCTATAGTTGGCATGGGAAAACAAATTCCTCCATCTTAAAAAGGCAGGGAGTAACTGTGATGGGTCTCCTGCAATACGTGATCCAAAAGGTAACCAGCAGGCTAGCAGAAATTAACTCTTACTAGTCCGATCACTAATGAGCACACAACTGGTTGATGCCCGAACCTGCCTGTGCAACTCAGAAGCACTAGAGAAAGCATAGGTAGAAGTGTCAGAGTCTGTAGTCTGATTCCACCATGACACTCGGTGAGTTTAGAGCCAAATATCGTGTGACGGATAGCTGGTGTGCACTGAGCTTCCTGAATACCCAGACCACATGCAGCTACCTGAGCCAGCCTTTAAAGGTTTAGAAGAGTGACACCAGAGGTCCACCTCGGGTCACCACAGTATACTGACGCACATGAGAGCAGAGGGAGTTGACTGGACAGGTGATAAATATAAGCTCAGAGTTATCAGTGATATAAATCAGAATATTGATATCTTTCATAAACAGTGATATATCAATTTTAGGTCCTCCTTCTCTATAAGCCCACAGATCGGACTGAATGTTTGATGTGACAGGTTCTCTTTAAGTTGGCAGAACACTTGAGATTACTGTTTTCTAAAACTGCTGATTTCAACCAATATTCCTTGATAATTGGTCATAATTCTTTGTGTAAACCACCGGTCAATATAAGATTTGATTGGACGATCTTTTTGTATATGATTGGCCACTGTGACAGTTCACTCACTACATGTGATGGGGTTACTCACTTTGCATGGTCCACAATGTAGCGACAGGAGCACTTTCTATTTAAAAATCCAAATGGTTTAGTATACAGCACATAAACTGCACCAGGTAAAAGAATACAGGAGCCTTCCTTCAGCTGAACAAGAACATAAATATATGGAAAATAGTCCGTTTACCTCACTCACGGTACACCCACTCAGGCTTGTATACTCTCCTCCACAGAAGTATTCCACTGACCCCGGCCAGTATACATAAACACAGATTTCAAGTCGTACTTTCAGAGCATCGTGGCCCTTCCATACATTGACCCCGCTCAGCATGAAATGAGTCCGCTCTTGTCCCACGGAGACCCATCAGAGAGCCTTCAATAACTCTTTCCACAGTTTAGCAGCCTCTACACACTAACTCCTGTCAGTGTACACACACTCTTAGAGGATGCTTCTCAGAGACTGCCATGTGCCAAACAAACAGTTTCATTAGGACACCTGAGACACACCAATGGATATAGGTATGTGGATAGCCAGATCCCCCATGTTTCTTCAGCTGTCTGTACAATGATACACTCTAGCAAAACGCGTGGCACTACAAATACCAGAACAGAAAACCAGGTTTACACAACTTCTGTGAAACATATCAGATGTCTTGTTACATCACATGAATGGACTGTACAGTTGGGCAACATTTGCAATATGAATTTAAGTTACGTATTGCATCCATGGTAATGAATAATGTTGTACAATAATGCACTATCCAGCTAAGTAAACCGAATCATATCTTAGCTCAGGATTGCTGATGCTGTGTGTTTTGCTAAAAAACATAATACAGAAGAACGTAAACTGTAGAGATGTAGTTCTTCTTGAGTAATTGCATCAC
Source organism: Anomaloglossus baeobatrachus (assembly GCF_048569485.1). Classification (NCBI taxonomy): domain Eukaryota; kingdom Metazoa; phylum Chordata; class Amphibia; order Anura; family Aromobatidae; genus Anomaloglossus; species Anomaloglossus baeobatrachus. Next base: position 175,572,162 of record NC_134354.1, on the reverse strand, counting down.
AGCTGAACTCTTTCACATTACAGCATGGGGTACACTACCACCTAATTAGTATTTCAATTGGAATCACTTAATTGCAATCCTTGCTCCACTTCTATGACTTCATCCAGGATTAGGCATCTGATTTGTAATTTTATAATTAACCCACGGGAGTGTAAGACATGGAGCTACCATTACTCAATGCAATCAATGCTGCCTTGACAGTATCCGCTCCTTTTTTCTACTACACGTGCTTATCCACTTCCTCTTTCTGATTAAAAAAAATCAATGGTATCCTAAAGAGTCTTACGATTGAGAGCAAGAAAGGGGCCACAACATTGACTATATGTCTGGATACATTACCTTTCTTTCCTTTGTTGTGATTTAATTCTAGGTTCTGGAAAACGTTTATTATTTTGCTGCGGCTCGATATCTAATACATTTTTAATAAGACCCAAATCACTTTATGAGAATTCCACTTGTGTTTCCCATTAGAGGTATCAACCAAAATCAATACTGTTAGAAATGGTTAGATCTTTGTAGCAAAATATTATTTTATCAAAGGGAGGTACATCAAGATTAGATCTCTTTCCGTAGAGACGAGAGAATTTTATGCACTTCCTAAACAAACAGAAAAGACAATTATTTAGAAGTAAATGTATTAAGTTGTCCATCTTACCAGGAGATCAAGATGTAGAATTTTACACAATAGTTCAAGTAGAGCATTAAAGTTATAGTGTTGAAAGGGTGAAATCTTTGCATTTCTAAACATTGCAAACTGGATTGAAGGTACATTTTTGAACCAAGGCATTAGTGTCATGTCAGCATTGCTGTGTAACCCATTCTATATAAAGAAGCCCTCCCGTGAATTTTTTTTTTAAAGAAATCTGTATGAATGTAGTCTACTATGTACATGTTAATATAGTCAACTACTACAGCCCTTTTCGGTATTCAGACCCGTTCTGCTGCCATTCTGCTCCTCTTTTCAGTGCCATCACCGCTCTTCAGACTCCCTGGATCACACTCTGTTCTCTGTGACCTGGAAGTGGTTTTTACAATATAGGTCTATGGCGCATCAGAACTAGACATGAGCAAACCTCATGTTCAGTGTTCGATTTTTGGGCCCAACACCTAATGTACAAAGAAAAAACAGAGTTCTGGTGCTTTATGTATGCCGACCACTTGTGCGAGCATCTCTGTGCTCGGGTACGCTCATTGCTCAGCCCAGTGTGAGCCACTTGCAGTGTTTGAATGGCTCACACTGGGTGTAACAATGAGTGATCGGATGTAGTGTGCATCAAAAAAAAAATTAGGAAAAACCCCTACACCCACCCTCCCCCGGAAGTGTTCTGCTAATGGCTGGCTGCATGTTGGCACAGACCCGAACTGCCAATAAGTGACTTGTATTGGGGCTTGTGCCAAGTCCAAACCTGTGGAGAGTTGGTTTGGCTGCACCCACCGAACAGAACTTCCACAGATTCACTCATCTCTAGTCAGAATGATGCTTCATAGACTTACATTGTAAAAGAGACTTCAGGCTCATACATAGAGTAGGCCTTATAGTCTGAAATGCAGTGATGACACTGAGAAGAGGAGCAGAATGGAGCTGGATCCAAGAAAAGGTGGCGATAGGTTAGTAAATTAAAGGGAGTCCGTCACCAGGTTTTTGCCACCTAATCTGAGAGCAACATAAGGTAGGGCAGAGCTCCTGATTCCAGCGATGTATCATTTACTGGGCTACTTAGTGTAGTATTGATAAAATCACTGATTAATCAGCAGGAGATTATCATTACAGGACTACTTGGCATGTTGTCAGGTAATCTGCAGCATATTCATGAGCTCTGTAAAAGGGCAGAGTCACATTGGTGTATGACTCGCACAAGTGCAATGCAAGAAAACCTTAATGAAAAAAAAAATTATTGGAGTGACTCTTTAAAGAAAGAACTTTCACATAGAAAGAAGAATAGTCAAAATAAAAATCTATAGAAAATCTGCAGTCATTGGTTACAAAAGAATTTCCAATTTATTTTCACTTTAATATGCAGTAATCACCTAATCTCCATCTACGGAGAATGGAGGCACCGAGAATGTTATCATTTAATGGCGATGTGTCATCAGAAAATGAGCTACTGTTTAGTTTTTATGTTACATGCATTTTTTATATTTTGTGGCAATTTTTTCATTATGTCGCACTTTATCTAAAAAATAAAATTTTAAATCTTGTATTTTCACACTGACCATGTCAGCTCTTCAAGACTCTGATTTCCCATTCTTTCATGAAATTCACATGGACATAGCAGACTCAAATTTGTATTGAAGCATATAATGAGCGTGTGCAAAAGTTGTTGTGAGGGGAGGGTCAAGGTCAGCTGTGAGATCGCCTATTGTGATTGGTGGATCCTTTGTTGTATGAAGGTCTTGTCTGTGATTATAATGAGAATGCTGAAAAATCTTTTGTTTTTTTTGTAAATCTTGGAGGTATGGTACTAAGGTACTAAGATAGTAGACGTCCAGTGTATAGTGTGAAAATTGCACATTTTCAATTGTTTTATACAGATTGTGATATAAACAAAAAACTGACCCAAAAATAGAATGGTATTAAGATGTAGCTATTCAATGTTCTTGTGCTTCCTAAATATCTCAGGCCGATATAACAAAATATAATTAAAGGGGTGGTTCATCCATATTTTCTACTGTCTAGTTCAATATTATATTGAGAAACAATATTTCTTTCAAATACCTTGTGTTGGCAATAGTGCCTGTGAGAGGCGCTATTGCAAACCGCTGTTCCCGGTCTGGTGACGTCACATCAAGTTCCGCACACGTTACATCCCTGCGGCCGTTTGCAGTCTTCCTGACTCACTGAGCTGTGGGTGGTGTTTCACCGCTTGTCACAGCCCATCTGCTCCCTGCTTCCTCCTCCCTCTCAGCAGAACGCTGCAAGCAGGAGACGCACTGTGCTGTGACAAGCGGTGAAACACCACCCACAGCTCAGTGAGTCAGGAAGACTGCAGCCGGCCGCAGGGATGTGACGTGTGCGAAACTTGACGTGACGTTACCGGAGCAGGGAACAGTGGTCTGCAATAGCGCCTCTCACAGGGACTATTGCCAACACAAGGTATTTGAGAGAAACATTGTTTTTCAATATAATATCGAACTAGACAATAAAAAATATGGGTGAACCACCCTTTTAAGGAAAAAGAAGATCAGAAAAAAACTAAATATTTGACACTATGAGGAGTGTTAAGCACAAGGACCTACAAATTATTACTGAATGCAGAAAATGTGAATGTAGGCAGCCCCTCCATGGTATATTTATTTTTCTTGCCGTGAGTTTATTTTGCCATCTAGAGAAATAACTGTTGAACATTTGTAATGGCTAATGACTTTCTGAAAGCCGTGCTAAGTGGCACTCTTGATAAGTCATTGTATTGTTTATTCTGTCTGGAGAAATTTGTGCCATCCACCGAAGGGAAAGGATTTCATTCAGGCGTCCAATTCTACAGACGGTTAATGCAATGTGTTGTAACCATCTTAAATAATGTTGGTGATTGACGTTGTCTGGACGGGCATTCTTTATGCTGGGAGCATGTCACAGGCTTTATATCATCTGATAAAGACTGGAATCTGTCATTTGGATGTTGCTGCAGGCTGCAGTTCTATACGCAGCGCCATTCTGCTACAATGGGAACAATTTAACAGAAACCTATTTTTCTCCTTAAGAAAATAAATTCTATTGCTATTCTCCATAATGGGATTTTCTGAAATAATGAAAGTTTACTTTCATCAATGCAACTACACCAGTAATCCCCATCTACTTCATACTGTGATCTCCGGGTAATATTTATGAACCCCCTCAGCAGTATACAAGGTGCCCATCTGACTCACACAATATTTATGACAATAAAATCTCTTAGCACTTTGGATCATTTAAGGTGTGATTAGAGATGGGCAAACCCGCAAATACCAGAAATCGGCAGGTCCAACCAGATTTTAGATAAAAACGCAGTTGTGGACCGGACTTAATCCCAAACATCTGCCCGGATGCCAATCCCCATATAAGGGGCCCCGAATACTGTGCTTTAAAATATTGGTAGAGAGAGCTAGAGGGATTAGAGCAGAAGCGTTATACTTACCGAGTCCCCCCCCCATGGCGGTAACACTACTTCCAGGACTGCTCATTACCCTCATACAGTGCCTACAAGTAGTATTCAACCCCCTGCAGATTTAGCAGGTTTGATAAGATGCAAATAAGTTAGAGCCTGCAAACTTCAAACAAGAGCAGGATTTATTAACAGATGCATAAATCTTACAAACCAACAAGTTATGTTGCTCAGTTAAATTTTAATAAATTGTCAACATAAAAGTGTGGGTCAATTATTATTCAACCCCTAGGTTTAATATTTTGTGGAATAACCCTTGTTTGCAATTACAGCTAATAATCGTCTTTTATAAGACCTGATCAGGCCGGCACAGGTCTCTGGAGTTATCTTGGCCCACTTCTCCATGCAGATCTTCTCCAAGTTATCTAGGTTCTTTGGGTGTCTCATGTGGACTTTAATCTTGAGCTCCTTCCACAAGTTTTCAATAGGGTTAAGGTCAGGAGACTGACTAGGCCACTGCAACACCTTGATTTTTTCCCTCTTGAACCAGGCCTTGGTTTTCTTGGCTGTGTGCTTTGGGTCGTTGTCTTGTTGGAAGATGAAATGACGACCCATCTTAAGATCCTTGATGGAGGAGCGGAGGTTTTTGGCCAAAATCTCCAGGTAGGCCGTGCTATCCATCTTCCCATGGATGCGGACCAGATGGCCACGCCCCTTGGCTGAGAAACAGCCCCACAGCATGATGCTGCCACCACCATGCTTGACTGTAGGGATGGTATTCTTGGGGTTGTATGCAGTGCCATCCAGTCTCCAAACGTCACGTGTGTGGTTGGCACCAAAGATCTCGATCTTGGTCTCATCAGACCAGAGAACCTTGAACCGGTCTGTCTCAGAGTCCTCCAAGTGATCATGAGCAAACTGTAGACGAGCCTTGACATGATGCTTTGAAAGTAAAGGTACCTTACGGGCTCGTCTGGAACGGAGACCATTGCGGTGAAGTACGTTACTTATGGTATTGACTGAAACCAATGTCCCCACTGCCATGAGATCTTCACGGAGCTCCTTCCTTGTTGTCCTTGGGTTAGCCTTGACTCTTCGGACAAGCCTGGCCTCGGCGCGGGTGGAAACTTTCAAAGGCTGTCCAGGCCGTGGAAGGCTAACAGTAGTTCCATAAGCCTTCCACTTCTGGATGATGCTCCCAACAGTGGAGACAGGTAGGCCCAACTCCTTGGAAAGGGTTTTGTACCCCTTGCCAGCCTTGTGACCCTCCACGATCTTGTCTCTGATGGCCTTGGAATGCTCCTTTGTCTTTCACATGTTGACCAAGTATGAGTGCTGTTCACAAGTTTGGGGAGGGTCTTAATTAGTCAGAAAAGGCTGGAAAAAGAGATAATTAATCCAAACATGTGAAGCTCATTGTTCTTTGTGCCTGAAATACTTCTTAATACTTTAGAGGAACCAAACAGAATTCTTGTGGTTTGAGGGGTTCAATAATAAATGACCCTCTGAATAAACTTTTCACAATTTAAAAAAAAATAAAAAAAGAAATAGCATTCTTTTTTGCTGCAGTGCATTTCACACTTCCAGGCTGATCTACAGTCCAAATGTCACAATGCCAAGTTAATTCCGAATGTGTAAACCTGCTAAATCTGCAGGGGGTTGAATACTACTTGTAGGCACTGTACATATTCACTGCTTTCCCCACCCAGCAATATGTATGAGGGTAATGAGTGGCCCTGGAAGTAGTGTTACAGCCGCACAGGAGACTTGGTAAGTGACAAGAGAAAAAGGTGGTGTGCAATGTTTTGGGATCATCAGAAACTTAACATAAGACCAAAATTGTATTGATAATAATAGATTCAGCAAAAACACTGAAGCACACAATTAAAACATTTAAAAGACACACTTCAAAAGGGGCAAAAATTACGAGGGGATTGCATATAATAAGGCAATCCCCCTATTCCATCCTCCAAGGAAGAAAATACTCGTACAAAATATGGGTAGTCACAAAAGCAAAATGCAAAAGCACAATGGTGGATTCCTCAGGGGAAGTGTCACACCCCATTTCCCCTGAAGAGGCCACCATTGTGCGTGGCAATACGTGTGGGGGTATCGTTACCTCCTCCAACATGGTTGCTTAGCTTCTGTCATTGGGTTTAGTCCCAAGCTGTCATCACACTGCTCCTTACACAGGACGGTACATAATTGCATGTTCAGTGTTTACACTTTGAAAACATTTTTTGTTGTGTGAACACATTGATTGATTACTGTTATTATTTCCTTTCTGTTACTTTCTTTACAGTGAATGACTTACATTTATAGCCTGTTTTGCTTTTGTGACTACTCATATATAGTTTGTATTTTTTTCCTTGAAGGATGGAGTAGGGGTGATTGCCTTATTATATGCAATACCCTCGTAATTTTTGCACCTTTTGGAGTGTGTCTTTTAAACGTTTTTGTTCAAATCAAAGTTTATTAGAATAGCAGAAGAGAATCAAACAATTGCACAGCGTGCAGGCTGAGGGTATATATCCCAAGCTAGCTGCTGAAAAATCACAGTTCCGTGTCTACACCTGCCAAAAATAACAAGTACAATTCATATTTATGTGGAATAGGAAGAACAAGTTGAAAAATAAAGAGATAAAGAAGAGGTGGAGGAAGGATTTAGAGACAGTAAAGACAACAGAAACATGAGAGAGTAAGGGGTGCTTCACACACAGCGAGCTCGCTGCCGAGATCGCTGCTGAGTCACGCTTTTTGTGACGCAGCAGTGACCTCATTAGCGATCTCGCTGTGTGTGACACTGAGCAGCGATCTGGCCCCTGCTGCGAGATCGCTGCTCGTTACACACAGCCCTGGTTCGTTTTCTTCAAAGCCGCTCTCCCGCTGTGACACACACATCGCTGTGTGTGACAGCGAGAGAGCGACAAATGAAGCGAGCAGGGAGCAGGAGCCGGCGTCTGACAGCTGAGGTAAGCTTGTAACCAAGATAAACATCGGGTAACCAAGGTGGTTACCCGATATTTACCTTAGTTACCAGCCTCCGCAGCTCTCACGCTGCCTGTGCTGCCGGCTCCGGCTCTCTGCACATGTAGCTGCTGTACACATCGGGTTAATTAACCCGATGTGTATAGCAGCTAGGAGAGCAAGGAGCCAGCGCTAAGCAGTGTGCGCGGCTCCTTGCTCTCTGCACATGTAGCTGCATTACACATCGGGTTAATTAACCCGATGTGTACAGCAGCTAGGAGAGCAAGGAGCCAGCGCTCAGTGTGCGCGGCTCCCTGCACACAGCGCTGGTAACTAATGTAAACATCGGGTAACCATACCCGATGTTTACCTTTGTTACCAGTCTCCGCAGCTTCCAGTCGGCGGCTCCGTACAAGCGCAGCGTCGCTTGCACGTCGCTGCTGGCTGGGGGCTGTTCAGTGGTCGCTGGTGAGATCTGCCTGTTTGACAGCTCACCAGCGACCATGTAGCGATGCAGCAGCGATCCTGACCAGGTCAGATCGCTGGTCGGATCGCTGCTGCATTGCTAAGTGTGAAGGTACCCTAAGGTGAAAGGGGAAGATTACAAAGGTTTTCCTCCTGAAAGGACTCGCCCTTCTACATCAAAACCACATTTCCAAGGTTAGCCTTCCAGGTACAGAAATAAGAGAAATAATAGAGGATTACCCACATACCTGCCTCCCGTGAATCCATAGACCCATATCCAGTGAGTCCCTGAACATAATCCACGGGGCCCACGTGGCATCAACTTTGTTCTTGTTACCAAGTGTCTGACCTATCAAGGTCTCCATCCTGAGGATCTCGTTGCACTCTGCTATGAATTCATCCCGTGACGGGATTCTAGTGTGCTTCCAATATCTTGGAATTAGGTTTCTGGCAGCTGTTAAAATATGTCTAAATAAACCTTTCCTAAACCCTGAAGCAGATACATTCCCGAGGGACAGTAGAGCTAACTCTTTTGTGGGCTGAATCTGCCTTAAGGATAGTTTATTGAGTAACTGATAAATGCTCTCCCAGAATAATCTCACCGGGGGACATGACCACCAGATATTACTGAGGATTACCATCTCCTTTTGGCATCTCCAGCACATATCAGAGGCTGATGGAAAGGCAGCATGGATACTCACAGAACACCTATACCACCTAGATACGACCTTGTAGCACTTCTCTTGTGATATCACATTCAGTGAAGATTTACCAATAAAGAAAGGATTTTGGTCTGTTTCTCAGCCGAGAATGACGTTTCCACTCTCTCTCTCCCATTTCCCAAAGTACCCAGGCAAGCCATCCCTCGCACCTCTGCATCTGAGAAACAAGTCATACAAGGTCGAGACGGTATGACCTGGAGGATCCTTCTCTAGGCAAAGGGTCTCAAAGGATGTGAGTGCCCTATAGATGTCTACTCTCCTAGCCATAGACACTATAAAACATTTCAGCTGTTCATAGAAGAACCACATATCTTGAGAGCTGTTGATATCTAAACTTTTAAATGTTTTTAAATGTGTGCTAGTGTTTTGCTGCCTCTGTTATTATCATAAAATTGTGGTCTTATGTTAAGTTGTGATCCTAAATCATTGCACACCACCTTTTTCTCTTGTCTTGCAATAACCAATTTTGGTGTGTCTTTTGGATTGATCCCGGTGGTGCCCTTTTTTTCCTTTTTCTCAGAGACTTAGTAAGTATAATTCTCCTGCTTTATTTCCTATCTTCTTATTTTCCTTTATTTTTTTTTAATTATCTGGGTGGCTGAATCCGAATAGTTACATGGAGTTCCCTGAGAACTCCATATTTGGGGCGGTGCATGGATACTAGGTATCCGGTACGGATATCGAATTTTACATTCTGGATTTACCTATCACTAATTGTGACCATTTTGTCCATTTAAACATAGATCAACAGTAATATATTTTGGTTAGATTGGAGGGCAGATTTCTTTGTATAATACAATGACATGGTTACATAGGTTGATAAAAGACCATCAAAGGGTACCGTCACACTTTAGCGACGCAGCAGCGATCCCACCAGCGATCTGACCTGGTCAGGATCGCTGCTGCGTCGCTACATGGTCGTTGGTGAGCTGTCAAACAGGCAGATCTCACCAGCGACCAGTGACCAGCCCCCAGCCAGCAGCGACATGGAAGCGACACTGCGCTTGCAGGGAGCCGGCGTCTGGAAGCTGCGGACACTGGTAACTAAGGTAAACATCAGGTATGGTTACCCAATGTTTACCTTAGTTACCAGCGCGCACCGCTTAGCGCTGGCTCCCTGCACTCGTAGCCACGGCACACATCGGGTTAATAAGCAAACCTTTGCTTATTTACCCGATGTGTCCTCCGGCTATGTGTGCAGGAGCCGGCACTGGCAGCGTGAGAGCTGCAGACGCTGGTAACGAAGGTAAATATCGGGTAACCACCTTGGTTACCCGATGTTTACCTTGGTTACAGCTTACCGCAGGCTGTCAGACGCCAGCTCCTGCTCCCTGCACATTCAGGATTGTTGCTCTCTCGCTGTCACACACAGCGATGTGTGCTTATCAGCGGGAGAGCAACAATAAAAAATGAACCAGGGCTGTGTGTAACGAGCAGCGATCTCACAGCAGGGGCCAGATCGCTGCTCATTGTCACACACAGCGAGATCGCTAATGAGGTCACTGCTGCGTCACAAAAAACGTGACTCAGCAGCGATCTCAGTAGCGATCTCGCTGTGTGTGAAGTACCCCTAAGTCATATTCTTGCTGGTGAAGTTAATATTTGCATGTAAATTAGTTAGGTAGTCCTGCTTACACCTGTATTTATATACCAGTATTATTTATGGCCAGTGCAAGTGACACAGACCACACAAAGGGTGAGCAGTACCAGCATAGGTACTAGTTAGGACAGCAATGACATGTTTGTAAATTTACTGGAAAATGACCAGTTCTAAACTGTGTATGATATTATCTCTGGAGGATAGTGAATTCTATCGAGAAAGCCACATATGAACAGCAAATTTTCTGAGAAGCTGAACAGATGGACAATGTCTGAGCCACATTTGTCTGTAGTCAAGAAGGACAATTTCTGGAACTCCTCTGTTAAAGCATCAATCTGCTTGTAGCTAACATCTGATGGTTAAAATATGACATTCAGTTATCTACCTCCAGGGTTGCCTTCTTGATCAAAATAAATGTGTCTCTGAAATCATGTCTAACTTCAGCCCATGGATATTTTACTAGGTAAGCACATTCCTGAAGGCTTACTACTTGTCCGGAAGGACAATGACTGGTAAGACGCATTCTTCAGGACAATCTGTTTTTCCAAGTCACAAGTAAATTAAAGGAAATCTGTCACTCTTTTGAGGTTTTTAAGGTATTAATTTGGGCATACATGTTGTATACAGCTGGAATTAGTCCTATTTGTGCCTCCTGGAAGATGGCTAGTTTTGTAAAACTCATCTTTTATAGCGTTGATCTTCCAAGCTATGGGGCAGAAGCTAGTGATACCTGTATGTATCGTGGATGATGGTTTGTTCAGTAAAATTCATCTTTTTTAGCTCCGATCTTCCAGGCTATGGGGTAGAAGATAACTTCATTATACAAAATTCCTCCTCCCCTTCTCTTTAGTGTCCTTCTGACGTCAGGTGTGCAGCTAGAAATCCTGCGCATGCGCATTCTGCCTTTTGTCTCCTCTACACATCAGAACTGAAGAGGAGAGATGGCAGGCAGAATGCGCAGGGAAAGGATTTTCAGCCACACACCTGATGTCAAATGGACCCTGAAGAGAAGGGGAGGAGAAATCTTGTATAATGAAGACTGGAGGCAGTCTTATCTTCTGCCCCATAGCCTGGAAGATCAGAGCTATAAAAGATGAATTTTACTGAACAAACCATCATCCAGGATGCATACTGGTATGACTAGCCCCAGCTATATACTTATCTGTATGCCCATATTAATAACTCAAAAATTTCAAAAGGGTGACAGATTCTCTTTAAGGAACTAGTTGTACAGCACCCCCTCCACCCAACTGGAGGTAGGTAACAGAATTGTATTTTCAGTTTAAATATTGGATTCAGAGCTTTGTGGTTTTATAATTTATTAACTACTTCACTCTTAAGATTTTCTGCTATGGCTACGTTTTTAGAGTAACACCTGGTCAGTAGGGAAAGCGACTGAGCAGTAATTTGTGAAAGTGCTTGTATAGCAAGTGGAATTCTTTCAGTTATTTTCTTTCACAGATGTATTATCTTGCCTAACAGTCTGGGACAAGTGTTGCCCCTGGACAAAATAGAAAAAAACAAACATCTCAAATTAGGTCTTGGAATATTCCATACAAAAACATGAATATTATGCAGTAACTTTAATGGGATTGATACAAATTCCTTTAACTTATTAAAATTGCATTATTTTCAGTTTGCAATGCATATTTTTGTTGCAAATAATAAAATGTTAATTTGTATTAATGGGATTGTCCTGCTTTACATTAATTGGACTTTCCATTTATTACAGTTGATATGGTATATGACACATAATAACCCATAGTCCCAAGCAGGTGCATATACTAAAGACTCTTGGGACTTCTCCAGTGTATACAATGCATTATCTAATTTATCAGATGACCCCTGGATGAGTCGCACTGGGGCTCCTAGCTATCACAAATAAGTATAGTAGAGCTGTCGGGGATGGAGCGTGGAGTGGTCTCAGTTGTATCCCATAATCCATGACAAGTGATGTAACACGGATGACATAAGCACATGACAAGTGAGGTAACACGGATGACATATACATGACAAGTGAAGTAACATGGATGACATAAGCACATGACAAGTGACATAACACAGATGACATAAGCCATGATTTGTGACATAACACGGATGACATAAGCACATGACAAGTGAGGTAACACGGATGACATATACATGACAAGTGAGGTAACACGGATGACATATACATGACAAGTGAGGTAACACGGATGACATAAGCACATGAAAAGTGACATTACACAGATGACATAAGTCATGATTTGTGACATAACACGGATGACATAAGCACATTAAAAGTGACGTAACACGGATGACATAAGTACATGAAAAGTGACATAACACGGATGACATAAGCCATGATATGTGACGTAACACAGATGACATAAGCACATGACAAGTGATGTAACACGGATGACATAAGCACATGAAGAGTGACATACCACGGATGACATCAGCACATGACAAGTGATGTAACACAGATGACATAAACTATGACAAGTGATATAAAACAGATGACATAAGCACATGACAAGTGACATGCCCTGCACATGAGGTAAGCAACATAGCTTATCAAGCGAACCATACTACATTTCTATTTGTAGGTATTTGCTAATATTATTAGTATTATTACACCTACTACATATTTGGATAGGATCTTGGAGATGTGAATAACCCTTTAAAGAATATTTTAGCCAAAACATAACCATCTACAGTATCTAAGATATTTCCCATGTTGTGACTCACAGACCACTTACTACATTTTTAAAACCATGTTATGTGCAATACTATAGAATTACTCATTGGTAAAGTATCACCTTGTACAGTTATGTATAACAGGATAGGCGAGGAGGGGGACATATAGATCAGGAGGGGGACATACATACCAGGAAGGGTCCAGTATAGGGACATATATACCAGGAGGAAGATATATATACCAGGAGAGGCCCAAGATCGGGATATATACCAGGAGGGGGACATATATATTCATATATAAACAGCTTTTATTGATACAAAACATATATGGCTGTCAAAACTAAAGGTTGAAAACATACCCTGTATTGACTTACTGCCCCATTATCTTTAAGATGAGGCCCTACAGCCAGGTACAGTGAGGGAAATAAGGATTTCATTTTGTAAGTTTGCCAACTGGCAAAGCCGTGAACAGTCTATAATTTTAAGGGTATGTTAATTTTAATAGTGAGAGCTAGAATATCCAAATTAAAATCCAGACAATCACACTGTATAAATTATATAAATTTATTTGCATTTTGCAGAGAGAAATAAGTGTTTGATCCCCTACCAATCATTAAGAGTTCTGTGTTGTGAATGTTGTCTGTGTGGTTGCTGTTTTGAAGCTCACTCTGGTGGCCAGGAATGGTAGTGGAGCTGAATCTGAGCCTGTCACTTAGACAGGTGTCAGCGTTAATTTGAAATCAGGGAAGTCTTATTGCAGACAAGTCTGGTCTATATGGAAGAGCACTTTTTGCCTTGCTGGCGCCGATTAGAATTGTATACTCCTCAGTCTCTGTTCCTGGCTTGGAGTTTTGTCCTTCCCTGTTTCCCTGAGCAAGACTTCAGCAGATAAGTTCTGTTTTTTCCTTGCTTCCTGGTTTACACCTTAGGGTGGTTGTTTTCCTTGTTTTGACTTTTATCTGTTTTAATGCAGGTGAAGTTTAGTTTCTCTTGTGTTTGAACATGGGAGTTTCCCCTTTGCTAGCTCTCCTGCAGGAAAAGGGATTTTTTTCCCTGTCCAATTTGATTATTTGCTCTTCAGTATTTTGTGTTCTTTTTTGGTATTTTGTTCTCCCATTATTTACAGGAGTACCTGATTTAGTGGGGGTGAGGTCGTTTGACCTCCAGGGCCATTTTTACTATCAAGAGTTTGGTATTTTTCTACAGGGATTTTGTACTGACCACAATCAGTTTCTTGTCCTTTTCTTTCTATCAAGTTACTTGGGCCTCGCCTTTGCTAACCTTTTTTCTCTCTGCAAAATGTAAATAAAATTATATAATTTACACAATGTGTTTTTCTGGATTTTATTTTGGACATCCTATCTCTCATTGTTAAATTTAATCTGCCCTTAAAATTATAGACTGTTCATGTCTTTGTCAGTGGGCAAACTTACAAAATCAGCAAGGGATCAAATAATTATTGCCTTCACTATATATACTGTATATATATATATATATATATATATATATATATATATATATATATATATATATACAGTTAGGTCCAGAAATATTTGGACAGTGACACAATTTTCGCGAGTTGGGCTCTGCATGCCACCACATTGGATTTGAAATGAAACCTCTACAACAGAATTCAAGTGCAGATTGTAACGTTTAATTTGAAGGTTTGAACAAAAATATCTGATAGAAATTGTAGGAATTGTACACATTTCTTTACAAACACTCCACATTTTAGGAGGTCAAAAGTAATTGGACAAATAAACCAAACCCAAACAAAATATTTGTATTTTCAATATTTTGTTGCGAATCCTTTGGAGGCAATCACTGCCTTAAGTCTGGAACCCATAGACATCACCAAACGCTGGGTTTCCTCCTTCTTAATGCTTTGCCAGGCCTTTACAGCCGCAGCCTTCAGGTCTTGCTTGTTTGTGGGTCTTTCCGTCTTAAGTCTGGATTTGAGCAAGTGAAATGCATGCTCAATTGGGTTAAGATCTGGTGATTGACTTGGACATTGCAGAATGTTCCACTTTTTTGCACTCATGAACTCCTGGGTAGCTTTGGCTGTATGCTTGGGGTCATTGTCCATCTGTACTATGAAGCGCCGTCCGATCAACTTTGCGGCATTTGGCTGAATCTGGGCTGAAAGTATATCCCGGTACACTTCAGAATTCATCCGGCTACTCTTGTCTGCTGTTCTGTCATCAATAAACACAAGTGACCCAGTGCCATTGAAAGCCATGCATGCCCATGCCATCACGTTGCCTCCACCATGTTTTACAGAGGATGTGGTGTGCCTTGGATCATGTGCCTTTCCCTTTCTTCTCCAAACTTTTTTCTTCCCATCATTCTGGTACAGGTTGATCTTTGTCTCATCTGTCCATAGAATACCTTTCCAGAACTGAGCTGGCTTCATGAGGTGTTTTTCAGCAAATTTAACTCTGGCCTGTCTATTTTTGGAATTGATGAATGGTTTGCATCTAGATGTGAACCCTTTGTATTTACTTTCATGGAGTCTTCTCTTTACTGTTGACTTAGAGACAGATACACCTACTTCACTGAGAGTGTTCTGTACTTCAGTTGATGTTGTGAACGGGTTCTTCTTCACCAAAGAAAGTATGCGGCGATCATCCACCACTGTTGTCATCCGTGGACGCCCAGGCCTTTTTGAGTTCCCAAGCTCACCAGTCAATTCCTTTTTTCTCAGAATGTACCCGACTGTTGATTTTGCTACTCCAAGCATGTCTGCTATCTCTCTGATGGATTTTTTCTTTTTTTTCAGCCTCAGGATGTTCTGCTTCACCTCAATTGAGAGTTCCTTAGACCGCATGTTGTCTGGTCACAGCAACAGCTTCCAAATGCAAAACCACACACCTGTAATCAACCCCAGACCTTTTAACTACTTCATTGATTACAGGTTAATGAGGGAGACGCCTTCAGAGTTAATTGCAGCCCTTAGAGTCCCTTGTCCAATTACTTTTGGTCCCTTTAAAAAGAGGAGGCTATGCATTACAGAGCTATGATTACTAAACCCTTTCTCCGATTTGGATGTGAAAACTCTCATATTGCAGCTGGGAGTGTGCACTTTCAGCCCATATTATATATATAATTGTATTTCTGAACATGTTTTTGTAAACAGCTAAAATAACAAAACTTGTGTCACTGTCCAAATATTTCTGGACCTAACTGTATATATAGAGAGAGAGAGAGATAGATGGATATATATATATATATACACACTGTAAATATTTATACATATACACATACAGTATATATATATATATATATATATATATATATATATATATGTATATATATATAGATATATACAGTACAGACCACAAATTTGGACACACCTTCTCATTCAAAGACTTTTCTTTATTTTCATGACTCTAAAAATTGTAGATTCACATTGAAGACATCAAAATTATGAATGAAAACATGTGGAATGAAATACTTAATAAAGTGTGAAACAACTGAAAATATGTCTTATATTCTAGGTTCTTCAATGTAGCCACCTTTTGGTTTGATTACAACTTTGCACACTTTTGGCATTCTCTTGATGAGCTTCAAGAGGTAGTCACCGGAAATGGTCTTCCAACAGTCTTGAAGGAGTTCCCAGAGATGCTTAGCACTTGTTGGCCCTTTTGCCTTCACTCTGCGGTCCAGCTCACCCCAAACCATCTCGATTGGGTTCAGGTCTGGTGACTGTGGAGACCAGGTCATCTGGCATAGCACCCCATCACTCTCCTTCTTAGTCAAATAGCCCTTATACAGCCTAGAGATGTGTTTGGGGTCATTGTCCTGTTGAAAAATAAATGATGGTCCAACTAAACGCAAACCGGATGGAATAGCATGCCGCTGCAAGATGCTGTGGTAGCCATGCTGGTTCAGTATGCCTTCAATTTTGAATAAATCCCCAACAGTGTCACCAGCAAAGCACCCCCACACATCACACCTCCTCCTCCATGCTTCACGGTGGGAACCAGCCATGTAGAGTCCATCCATTCACCTTTTTTACAAAGACACGGTTGTTGGATCCAAAGATCTCAAATTTGGACTCATCAGACCATAGCACAGATTTGCACTGGTCTAATGTCCATTCCTTGTGTTCTTTAGACCAAACAAGTCTCTTCTGCTTGTTGCCTGTCCTTAGCAGTGGTTTTCTAGCAGCTATTTTACCATGAAGGCCTGCTGCACAAAGTCTCCTCTTAAAAGTTGTTCTAGAGATGAGAAGGTGTGTCCAAACTTTTGGTCTGTGCTGTATATATATATTATTTTTTTTTTCTATTTTCTTTTTTTACTTTCTTTATAATAGCCTTTATGCTTTTATATATTCAGCTTATGAAAGAGAGAATAATGCACAAGATAACATTTTTTGATAGACAATATAAATATGAATCACTCAATGCAGAAGTAAAGTCACATGAAATATTACAAATACGTGGCAAAAAATAGACAGATAAACTGCAGATCGGGGAACGACAATAAAAAGTTATGTGAATATATGAAACATATAAAGTTATAAATATTAATACATACTTAAAATAAAATGCACATGACGTATAATACAAATTGGCTGCCCTCCAATATTGTCTGTGTGACTATAAATTCATACCTGACCTTGGAAATTATTTTCATGTGTATCCCTTTAGATCATTATTCCTATATTTTATATAATGTAATGATGTCATTTTAGATTCTCCATCATGTTTTCTCTGTCAAAATATTGGATTTATAAATAAGGGTCAGAAATGGCTGAAACCTTTTGCTAAAATACAGCTAATAGCATTGTTAGTGAACACAGTGGGTAGGACTTTCCTTACTAAATTATTTCAGGGCAGATTGTTAAAATGTGGAAAGCATAGGCATGGACAGACTAATGATGCATATACCCATTTATCTCTTTTTACTATCACATAGTAACTGAATTTCCACTTCCCTTTATTGTGAAAGAAGGTGGCGAATTCTCTATGGCTTAGCGTTCCAGTAGGCAATATCCGTAAGAGGAAATTACATGGATTTAATTTTACAAAATCTGTGCCTTGTGAATCTATTGGCCTGGTTTTTACATATTTATGTTATATCATAACGTATTATGTTATAATAAAATGTTATATGTATTAGATCCTGAGCAAAAGAGAGATTTTTTTAAAGTGTCATCATTAAAGTAAAACTCAAGGCACATTTTTAGAAGTAATAAAATGCATCCTTTAGAATCCTGTAATAAACCAGGGCTGTTAATTCTTCGGGGTACTTTGCACACTACGACATCGCAAGCCGATGGTAGCGATGCCGAGTGCGATAGTCCCCGCCCCAGTCGCAGCTGCGATATCTTGTGATAGCTGCCGTAGCGAACATTATCGCTGCAGCAGCTCCACATGCACTTACCTGCCCTGCGACGTCGCTCTGGCCGGCGAACCGCCTCCTTCCTAAGGGGGCGGGTTGTGCGGCGTCACAGCGACGTCACACGGCAGGCAGCCAATAGAAGCAGGGGGGCGGAGATGAGCGGGACGTAAACATCCCGCCCACCTCCTTCCTTCCTTATTGCAGCCAGGACGCAGGTAAGGTGATGTTCCTCGCTCCTGCGGCTTCACACACAGCGATGTGTGCTGTCGCAGGAACGAGGAACAGCATCGTAACATCGATCCTTCCGAAATTATGGAAATAACCGACGCTACTCCGATCATACGATTTTGACGCTTTTGTGCTCGTTAATCGTAGTAAAAATGATTCACATACTCTGATGTCAACAGCGACGCCGGATGTGCGTCACTTTCAATTTGACCCCACCAACATCGCACCTGCGATGTCGTAGTGTGAAAAGTACCCCTTCCGCTATGGTCCTTCAAATGCAAGTTCTCAAGGTGCACTCTCATGTTATTGGGCGGTGCAGAAGAAGACGCCATAATAAATAGTCTTTGTGAAATCTGTACCAGTGCGTAGACAATACCAGTATATCCACAGTACTGTACAAAAGCTTTAGGCAGGTGTGCTGCACTGTAAGAATGCTTTCACAATTGGAAGTGTTAGTTTAGTTTTAACAATTAACAAAATGTAAAGTGAGTGAAAAAAGAGTAATCTAAATAAAATTCACATTTGGTGTCACCACCCTTTGTTATCAACATAGTATCAAATCATCAATTCTTCCAGCTAAACTTACACACAATTTTTGAAGGAATTTGGCAGGGAGTTTGTTCCAAACACCTTAGAGAACTAACCTCAGATCTTCAGTGGATGTAGGCTTCTGTAAATCCTCCTGTCTCTTCATGTAAGTCCCAGACAGACTTGATGATGTTGAGATCTGGGCTCCATGGAGCCAAATCTTCACTTCCAGGGCTCCTTGTGTTTCTTTACTCAGAAGATAGTTTTTAATGACTAGACTGTAAAGTTCAGGGTTCGTACCGAACACGGGACTTGTAAAACAAGTCATTGTCTGAGTTTGCAGTTCGGGGGCTCTATGTATGTTAATCACTTGATCGAGCATTGGGAAGCTTGGGTACGCTCGTTATCGGTCTAGTGCTAGCCGCTTGCAGTCTCTTAATGGCTCTCATTGTGGCTGAAAAGAACATTTTTGGATGCTGTGTGTAAAAATCTGCCCCCCTGCCCTCACTCCCCTGGAAGTGCCCTGTTTATGGCTGGCTGAATGTGGGCACAGAGCCGAACTTCCCAATTATTGACTTCCAATAGTGTTTTGCCTCTGGGCTCAAGATCAGGTCAAGTCCGTTTCTCGAACTGAACTTTATCTTAAGTCCGACTGAACCCGGTGAACCCGTACTTCCATGGTTCCACTCCTCTCTACCAATGACATTAGCTGTATGTTTGTGGTCGTTGTCCTGCTGCAGATAAATTTGGATACATCAGAAGCCTTCCTAATGATATTGTCATGGGTTATCATCACACCAAATAATGATTTGCTTTAGATTTCTCTTTGGCTCATTTATTTTCCATTTTCTTAAATGAGAAAAAAATAAACTATTAACACTCCTAATTGTTAAAGCACTTTTACGTTACAATATTTTTCCATATCTGCCTTAAACCTTTGCACATACTGTATAACAGATAATTGTGGGTCCAATGTCATGCTCAGAATACGAATAACCTGACCACCTTAAGGTACTGTCACACATAACGAGATCGCTAGCGAGATCGCAGCTGAGTCACCGTTTGGTGACGCAGTAGCGATCCCGTTAGCGATCTCGTTATGTGTGACACTTACCAGAGATCAGGCCCCTGCTGTGAGATCTCTAGTCGTTGCAGAATGGTCCAGGCCATTTTCTTCAAAGGCGATGTCCTGCTGGGCAGGACACATTGCTGTGTTTGACACTGTGTGACAGGGTCACAGTGACTGCTGAGATCGTTATACAGGTCGCTACTGCGACCTGTATTGTTCCTGCATCGCTAGTAAGATCTGACTGTGTGACATCTCACCTGCGACCTCCCAGCGACTTACCTGCGATCCCTATCAGGTCGCATCGTTTTCGGGATCGCTGGTAAGTCGTTGTGTGTGACTGGGGTTTACATACTGAATTGTCTGTGAATCTTGGTCTAGATGACCATAAAAAATGTAATAGGATGGTAACCATATTCAGTTTCAACCGTTATTACTGGTCATCCACATTAATTTCACAGATTTAACAAAGAAATTATTATTATTATTTATTATTATAGCGCCATTTATTCCATGGCGCTTTACAAGTGAAAGAGGGTATACGTACTACAATCATTAACAGTACAAAACAGACTGGTATAGGAGGAGAGAGGACCCTGCCCGCGAGGGCTCACAGTCTACAGGGAATGGGTGATGGTACAATAGGTGAGAAATCCAACTGCTATGAGTTTTTATAGGCTAGGTTATATTAACACTCGTTATTGTGCATGTCTGAAGAAAACTGAATCCTGTTGGGATTGGGGGCAGACAGTGTCCACAGTGACTCCTTCACCATCAGTTAGATGAATGGCTCCATTGGCGATTGGTAGGGTTCCCTTTTGAATACAGTTTTTCGGGGATTCTGACGTAGTGCTTGCTGGATAGAACTATATTTATGTGAACCTAAACTTAGTCAAACAAAAAAAATAGTTTCTTCTCAACTTTTTGTCCATCTAAAAAAGCTGATTGCAGCTGGATCTATTTGTTAAATCATTGAAGTCAGTGTGAAGGAATAGTTTTATAATGTACCAGTGTGTCATTCATTCAAAACCGATCCAGGTTTTAGGTTTACTGGATCAAGCGGATGATTAGCGGATATGTAAGCTCAGCCTCATGATGACTTTACCCAAGAAGATAAAGATGTTTGTTTCTAATTATCCCCGATGTAAACAGGCTAGTCATTACCCAATAGACAAGTAGAAAATTCATTCATTGGGCAGTGGTATCGTTAATGATGCTAAAACAAATATTTTTATCACCAACACATCATCCAATGGACTCCGGGAAGGTGCCCCTGATAGAATGACACTGTATGGGGATAGAATAATGGATTAGTCTTCCTACATCATTGTTCCTGCATAAACTGGCCAGTAAACAAGCACCGAATGTCTTGTCAATTGACGCTCATTAAGGGTACCTTCACACTTAGCGATGCAGCAGCGATCCGACCAGCGATCTGACCTGGTCAGGATCGCTGCTGCATCGCTACATGGTCGCTGGTGAGCTGTCAAACAGGCAGATCTCACCAGCGACCAGTGAACAGCCCCCAGCCAGCAGCGACGTGCAAGTGACGCTGCGCTTGCACGGAGCTGCCGTCTGGAAGCTGCGGAGACTGGTAACTAAGGTAAACATCGGGTATGGTTACCCGATGTTTACATTAGTTACCAGCGCACAGCTGTGTGTGCAGGGAGCAGGGAGCCGCGCACACTGAGCGCTGGCTCCTTGCTCTCCTACCATAGCTACAGTACACATCAGGTTAATTAACCCGATGTGTAATGCAGCTACATGTGTAGAGAGCAGGGAGCCGCGCACACTGAGCGCTGGCTCCTTGCTCTCCTAGCTGCTGTACACATCGGGTTAATTAACCCGATGTGTACAGCAGCTACATGTGCAGAGAGCCGGAGCCGGCAGCACAGGCAGCGTGAGAGCTGCAGAGGCTGGTAACTAAGGTAAATATCGGGTAACCACCTTGGTTACCCGATGTTTATCTTGGATACAGCTTACCGCAGGCTGTCAGACGCCGGCTCCTGCTCCCTGCTCGCTTCATTTGTCGCTCTCTTGCTGTCACACACAGCGATCTGTGTGTCACAGCAGGAGAGCGGCTTTGAAGAAAACGAACCAGGGCTGTGTGTAACGAGCAGCGATCTCGCAGCAGGGGCCAGATCGCTGCTCAGTGTCACACACAGCGAGATCGCTAATGAGGTCACTGCTGCGTCACAAAAAGCGTGACTCAGCAGCGATCTCGGCAGCGAGCTCGCTGTGTGTGAAGCACCCCTAAGATGAGTTCAAATCAGTTGAAATCAGCACCCCTAATGCACTATTAGTATTAAACGGCCTAATTAAAATAGTTTTGTGTCATGATTTTTATTCAAATAGTCTAAAGAGGTGCTCGGTAAACCCTTGCCAAGCAGTTAAAGGGGTTTTTCCCACGAACACCTTCTGCCCCTTCTTCGTTGATTGACAGCTCTGGCTACACAGAAGCTAGAATGGGATGGCAGTATAGATGAGAAAGACGTAGATGGAAAAATACCCAATAAAGGAAATTCCTTTTATTTAATAGATCTCGGAATAATAATAAGTTGCACTATTGGATGTGTTTAAAAAAAAGATAAACATACGAACCAGCACTGACTGCTTGCAGTATACTCAGGAGAATTACCACTTGATCCTGCAAGGAAAATCCAA
Organism: Anomaloglossus baeobatrachus; assembly: GCF_048569485.1. NCBI lineage: Eukaryota > Metazoa > Chordata > Amphibia > Anura > Aromobatidae > Anomaloglossus > Anomaloglossus baeobatrachus. The sequence goes on along the minus strand of NC_134354.1, from coordinate 175,549,818 downwards.
GGTCAGGATGTCCTCAATTCAAGAAAAAGCAAATATCCAGCGGATCTAGGCGTTTTTTTCTTAAAATACCTCTTTTATTGCATTACATTAAAATTTCAATTTCAAAGGAATGACATTCAGCAGATAAAGTTCTTACATCAGATTACGTCCAACGCGTTTCGACACAATAGTATGTAATAATGTCTTATTCATGGATAAGAACATCCATGAATAAGACATTATGACATACTATTGTGTCGAAACGCGTTGGGTGTAATCTGATGTAAGACCTTTATCTGCTGGATGCCATTCCTTAGAAATTTTAATGTAATTTTAATTTAATGTAATGCAATAAAAGAAGTATTTTAAGAAAAAAACGCCTGGATCCGCTGGATATTTGCTTTTTTTGTTTAAAAAAATGTCTCTGTGCTGACTTAATCTATATATATAATTGCCTTATTCTGTCTGTCTGTCTTGCTCCAAAATAACGTCATTACAGTGACAACCGTCGCATTGACTGCTCGCCTCAGCCCCCCGCACACATTGGTCGCTCGGCTCAGCCCTGCCCGCTGCACACATTGGCCTCTCGGCTCAGCCCCTCCCTCCACACACATTGACCGCTCGCCTCAGCCCCGCCCCCCGCACACATTGGCTGCTCGTCTCAGCCCAGGGGTGGGATTCAGCTGGTTCTGTCCGGTTCGGGCGAACCAGTAGTTAAAATAACAGCTGGTTCGCCAAACCAGCAACAATCAGTGTCGGCAATCCAGTTCCCTGTATTCATTTGTATCATCGTCTTTAAGACGCTGATACAAATGAATCCCCATACCTCCGTGCATGTCGCACTTCCGGGTTCAGTGGAGCCAGTTTGCTCTCTGACCCGGCGTCCGGCGGCGTGATGATGCTGCAGTGGTCACGGCAGCGTGGTGAGATTACCTCACCATACTGCCGCCTGTCAGGGTCAGTGTGCAGAGTGCCACGGAGGAGGACAGAGAAGAGGCCGTCGGCACTTGGAGCAGGTAAGCGCTCTGTGAGCCGAAGATGCGACTCTGCAGGGGAGAGGAGGCCACATGGACTATGCAGGGCAGGAGGAGGCCACATGGATGCTGCAGGGGAGAGGAGGCCACATGGACTTTGCAGGGCAGGAGGAGGCCACATGGATGCTGCAGGGGAGAGGAGGCCACATGGAGCCTGCAGGGGAGAGGAGGCCACATGGAGCCTACAGGGGATAGGAGCCCACATGGAGCCCCCCGCACACATTGGCTGCTCAGCTCAGCCCCCCGCACACATTGGCCGCTCGGCTCAGCCCCCCCACATACATTGGGCGCCTATACACCTTCCTCCAGGACTACTCCACCTATTAGACACCTCCCCCCAGGACTACTACTCCTATTATACTTCTCTCTCCCCAGGACTACTCCATCTATTATACTCCTCTCTCCCCAGGACTACTCTTCCTATTATACTCCTCTCCCCCCAGGACTAATCCTCCTATTATACTCCTCCCTCCCCAGGACTACTCCTCCTATTATACTCCTCTCTCCCCAGGACTACTCCTCCTATTATACTCCTCTCCCCCCAGGACTACTTTTTCTATTATACTCCTCCCCTCCAGGACTACTCCTCCTATTATAATCCTCACCTCCAGTACTACTCCTCCTATTATACTCCTCTCCCCTCACCTCCAGTACTACTCCTCTTATTATACTCCTCTCCCCCCAGGACTACTCCTCCTAATATACTCCTCTCCCCCCAGGACTACTCCTCCTAATATACTCCTCTCCCCCCAGGACTACTACTCCTATTATACTCCTCTCTCCCCAGGACTACTCCTCTATTATACTCCTCACCTCCAGGACTTCTCCTCCTATTATAATCCTCACCTCCAGGACTACTCCTCCTATTATACTCCTCTCTCCCCAGGACTACTCCTCCTATTATACTCCTCTCTCCCCAGGACTACTCCTCCTAATATACTCCTCTTCCCCCAGGACTACTCCTCCTATTATACTCCTCTCCCCCCAGAACTACTCCTCCTATTATACTCCTCTCCCCCCAGGACTACTCCTCTATTATACTCACCTCCAGGACTACTCCTCCTATTATAATCCTCACCTCCAGGACTACTCCTCCTATTATACTCCTCTCCCCTCACCTCCAGTACTACTCCTCTTATTATACTCCTCTCCCCCCAGGACTACTCCTCCTAATATACTCCTCTCCCCCCAGGACTACTCCTCCTAATATACTCCTCTCCCCCCAGGACTACTACTCCTATTATACTCCTCTCTCCCCAGGGCTACTCCTCTATTATACTCCTCACCTCCAGGACTACTCCTCCTATTATACTCCTCACCTCCAGGACTCCTCCTCCTATTATAATCCTCACCTCCAGGACTACTCCTCCTATTATACTCCTCTCCCCTCACCTCCAGTACTACTCCTCCTATTATACTCCTCACCCCCCAGGACTACTCCTCCTATTATACTACTCTCTCCCCAGTATTACTCCTCCTATTATAGTCCTCCTTTTATTATATTCCTCTCTAAGGGGTGCGCAGCATGGGGGATGGAACACGATGGGGGTGCACACCTCCCCCCAAAACACACACAGCCCCACACACACAGCGCTGCAGACACACAGCGCTCCACAAACAACGCAACACAACACACAAACAACACCGCTCTCACACCCCCCCACACCCAGACAACACCCAGAACATTTACAGTGCCCTACACAAGCTCTTGACAACTACACACAACAACAAATATATATATATATATATATATATATATATATATATATATATATATATATCTATATATATAAAACAAAAATCATACATTAACTACACAATAAATTCTAGAATAGCCAATGCGTTAGAATCGGGCCACCATCTAGTCTAATATATGTGTCCCTGCTATGTACTGTGTAAACGCTGTGTCTGACTACACAGAGACATAGTCTAATCATACCACATCTCCTGGGTAGAGAAATCTGCAAAAGAGTATAAAACCATTACAGCACAGGATCACAGCTGATCCTTTTTGTGAGGTAAACATTTCCCTTTTATGTTCTTAAAAATATTTTACCTCAAAGAAAGAAACCATTATTTGAGATTTTCTGTAATAACTCTATACTTTTTATGTCCTCCCCTGCCCAGGAGATGTGGTATGACCAGACCATATCCCTGTACGGTCAGACACGGCCATTACACAGTACATAGCAGGGACACATACTGTATATAAGATTAGCACAGAAATATATTGTTAAACACATCCAATTGTGGAACTTATTATTATTCAAAGATCTATTGAAGACAATGAACTTTGTTCATGGGAAAACCCCTTTAATTGGGTACCTATCCGCCTACTTGTTTATTGTCTATCCTGCCACCTCATTCTAGCTTCTGAGTAGCCAAAGCTGCCAATCAACAATAAAGGTGCACAAGGTCCACTGGAGAGTTTGGCCTCACCAAGGGGACATTGAGCACCTCGTTAACATGTTTGAATTAAAAAAAGATTTTTGGCAAAAGCAGCAATAGATTATTACACTAAAGGTTGATTTTTATGAGTCTATGTCACCTACCTTGGTTTGAAAAGTCATCTTGTCCTGACTGACTCCCCAAGGTCGGAACAGAATCCAAATTCTGACACTTATAAGAATGCTGCTGAGTGCAGGTTCTCCTTGCACTAATATATTAATGTAGGCTCGCAAAACAGTAAATCTATACTTCATAAACATGGAGAGGTGGAAAAATATTTTTCTTTGAACACTTAATACTGGGAACTTATCCATTAAATCTATGCCCACACATGCCAGTGTAAAGCTGCAAAATGATTAGGATTTCCAGTAATGTTTTGAATAATAACTGTTAAAATAATGAAACTCTAAGACTTTGCCAAATGTTTCACACAGAAAACTCTTACATGTTATTCTTAGATATACAGAAACAAGGACACCCGTAAGGTACACAGAAGACGTACGGCAAGAATGACATACTGGGTTAGATTTCCAGTTTCGGATTAAGTGAATTAACTGAACATGGTTTATTAAAGGCAAAAAGCCACAATAGATCCAATATCATGTAAAAAAGGATAAAAATGATCACGTCCTTATGTTCTATTAAAGTATATATATATATATATCCTTAAACGTGGGCTACCACTTGTCTCTCTGAAGTATTCATATTAGTTTGTATGTCGACCTGCTCCCACCATAACAGCCTTGGCTTCACACATCGGACAATTAATTTGCATGAGTGGTCTGTAAAACTGTTTTTCCCTGAATCCACTAGAAGTTTTTCCTCAGATGACAGTTTACTGTGTATAGGGATGACAGTCTACTGATGGATGGAAAAGATGTCGATCATGCATGTCCGATTTCAGACTGCTGAACGAATTGATCTGCCTGAAATAAGCCACCAGGCAACATGTCAGCCAGCGGTATTCTCATAGAGAACACAGGCGAACGGCTGAGCAAGTGCTCTTCTGTATGGGAGTGTCGGCTGAGATGGCTGTCGTCCAAACAATCGGCCGAACTATCATTTGGCCGAACTATCATCTGGCCGAACTATCATTCGGCTTACAGCCCTCAAATGTGTATGGTCATCATTAAGGTGAAATTACACAAACAGATAGCTGACCAATTTCTGTCCAATTTGACGAATGACAATCTAAATTGGTGTGTGTATGGTAAGTGGCAAAAGGATTTAACAGAAGTGTACTCATTGGCCAGAAAAAACATCTGAAATGCATAAAAAATTGTCTTCCACTCACAATGCTTATAGCGTATAGGTTCCAAGACAACACCGTAATAAGAATAAGACTGGTTTGGTTTTAGGATTAAAAGCGCCTATACAATTTAGACTAAATCAGACAAATGGAAATTGGAAGGACCGGCCAATATTCTAAAGTGTATGAGGCTTCTTGAGTCTTATCCAACATCAGAGGATTTCGTGGAATACCAATGGCCGAACCTTGTGTTCTACCTGGTGATAAGGTGCTGCCAGAGGAGCCCGGTAGTGGCTCTCCTATAGAGAACATAGGACCGCACATTCCTGTGACTGGATAAGTCGGGAGGGAAACTGTAGCCGTCAGCTGAACAATTGTTCAACCGACACATATCAAATGTGCTGCAGCTTAGCATAACACAAGGAAGAGGATAATTCTAACCTAATGAAATATATGTGGGTGTAAGGGTGCATATACACTGTATAACCTGGGATGTTAACCCACCACCAATTGGCTACATGAAAGTATGAGAACTATGATTTTTTTTTAAAGAAATCTAATCCTCTCCATACTGGATGATTATCAGAAAATGAGCTCTCTCAAAAAGATAATTCTAAATTTACATCCAGTGTGAATGTGCCCATAGTCATTTATACCAACAGATATTCTCATCTTTCTTATTTATTGTAATATTTTTTTTTTTTTAAAAAAAAGCTACATTTTTTTACACAAACGGGATGTGCTGATGATAAATGATCACTTTATATAAGCATAAAAGATGTGATCAATACCAAGCTAGCAGTTATTGCCTGTATAGGATTTACCGTGTTTTCGGCTGAGGACATAGTAGAAGAATCTCATACACACAAGTTCTGACCTTTGTTGTGTCTAGTTAAACTTCATGAACCATACTAATAATTGTCTAAATGAGCGTGTGTAACGACGGTTTAGTACACCGGAATTTACGCTTAGTGACTTCTGACAAAGTGCCTGAGAAAATAGGATCATAGAAAGAATGACTATTTTGGGCCCATTAGATGCTGATTACTGTCAGTGCACCGATAGTATGAAAATGCGTCTTATTATACACTTTACTGTTATTATTTAGCTCCTAAACAAGTGACTGATGAGAGAACCAAGAATATGGGTGTCCAAGTCCAAAGGTGTTCTAGGCTGTGTTCGTCTCTCTTTTCATGCTTCAATTTCATTCTCAGTCTATGTCGATGGTCGTTTCAGGTTGGCCAAGCTTTCATATATTCTCTATGGGTGGAGTGGAGTAAATCCATTTTACACTGGACATTTTAAGTCTCCAGTCCTAGGGTTTGTGCACTTTATATATTTCTCAGGCAGCTAAAAACACTTGGTTGTCAAGCAGAAGATGCTTCAGCAAACTTTCCTTTTCTCTGGCATTTTGTAAACCTGAATAGTCTTTCTCTAGACATTTTCCTGCCGTTTCCCAGGCGCTTTGTCAATGTTTTTGATCACCATTGATTGCTTTTTTTTTGGGGGGGGGGGGGGGGCTTTTCCAGTAATTTTTAGGGTGTTTTTTGTACTGAATTTTTTTATTTTTTTTTACATTTTACATTTTTTTAACTCCATTCAAAAATGAAGACACTGCTAGCGGTTTTTAAAACACAAACCCGGACAAAATGATCAAAAAGATGCCTGACTGTTTTTTAAGCCCTTCCATTGACTTGTATTATAAAGTGTACAGCGTCTTCAAAGCAGAAGTCTTCAACCTCTTGGCGTCTTTGGAAACCGGAAGCATTTAAAGACATTGGAAAGTCATTAGAGTTTTGTTAGCAGTTTTTCAGGCAGTTTTCTGAGTGGAAGAGAACATCCATGAGGACAAGGCTCCAGCACCAATAAAAAATGTGAAAATATAACTTTTATTGTGCAATTAAAAACATGGTGAAAAAAGGCAAAGGATAAAAAAGATAAAGGAACCATAGGCTTACGTGTTTGAGGTGGAGCAACAGCTATGAATAAGAGTTATTAACCTGAGACGCGTAAGCTTATGGAGCTTTACTCTTTTTAATCCTTTTACTTTTTCTCTTCTATAATTTTAACTGCACAGTAAGTTATGTTTGAACATTTTTCCATTGGAGCTCAGTTTTCATTGACTTTCTCTTCCATTTCTGCCCCGGATAAGAGCCTGGTGTCTTTTTACGCTCCCTACACCACAATCTGACCAAACAAGATCTACCAGGTTCCTATGTGAATTCAAGTGGTTTTCACACTGAATTGTCTCTACTGAAAGGTGAACTGATTACTATTTTTTCCTCCTGGTTTTCGGATTGGACCCTTTCCAAAACTGGCTGAAAACAACATAGTATGAACAAAGCCTTAGGGTTCATGCGTATGTAACTGCAGAATATTCTGCAGCGATTTGACAGCACATGTGCACGTCAAATCGCTGCAGAAACACTGCATAATGGATGCAGTTTTTTTGTTGAAAAAAGCCGATTTCATGCGCTCTGGCTGCTGCCCCCACCATAGACAGAGCGGGAGCTGCATCCAGAACGCACAAATAATTGACATGCTCATTTTATGAACGCACAGATTTGGGTCAAAATTTAGCACCCAAATCGTTGTGTTCATAAAAGCAACGTGCGCACGGATTATGCACAATCTACATAGATTGTGCTGGGGATGCAGGACACATGCAATTACGCTGCAGTGCAATACGCAGCGTAAATCCATGTGAGTACGCAATGTGCGCTTGAGCCCTTAGAGAGAACCAAATGACCAAATACAAATTGGTTGGCCGTTGTTTACTGGCCCATCCAATATGAAGAAGAATGATCATTACTACCATCATTCTGCCCCCATACAGCATCATTGTGTCAGCTGCACATTCCATTTTACAGAGGGCAATATGATGCCAACACCAATGAAATCCTTAGTATAAATTTTCAATATCAGATTGGTGGGGTTTCTATATTACGGTAGATAGGTGGGGTTCCTATATCAAAATAGTGGGCATCCTATATCAGATTGGTGCCGGTCCTATAATAGACAGATGGGGGTCTTATATAAGATAGGTTTGGTTCCTACATCAGATAGGTGGGGGTCCTATATCACATAGGTGGGAGTCCTATATCAGATTGAAATTCAAAGGAGAACTCCGGCACACTGTTAACCCCCTTGAGAAACAAACCAGTTGTGGGTTCAAAAATTTTTTTTTATTGATTAAAAATGGTACATGTTAGGTGACAAAAAACTGGTGACAGATTCCATTTAATGACTGTTTACAGGTTTTAACGAGCATTACAAATTGGAAGGCTTCCAGCAATTGTAACCATAAAAGCTACAAGTACAAAGTATTTAAGTAGATTCATTGAGCATGAAAAATTAATTTTTAGGAGTTTTTGGAATTTGTTTTTTTTTCAAATGTTTTTCAGATACTTCTATATAACGTGAACAAAAAGTGTGTGACCAAAAATAAGTTGTGGGATTTGTCTCAGACCCACAACACACATCCGTTTAATTTGTACGTGTGCGGTACGTATTTGCACGTACCGGAGACATGTACACACGGAGACCCATGTTATTCAATGGTAGATGGTACACACACGTAAAATCACACGGAACGTGTGACCGTGTGGTAAGTACGTGTGTGCGCTTTTCTACACGGACGACATGTCCGTTTTTGGCTGGCAGCACGCAGGCACGGACCCGCTTTAGTCTATGGGTCCGTGCCTGCACGTACCGCACACGGAGTATGTCCGTGTTCAGCACGTTTCGTGCGTGTGCGTTTTTACACTAGCGATCTTATTTTTTGTTTTTTTTTTAATTTAAAGTCAATATACTTACCTTTTTTTCTGCTGTTCTCAGTCATACTTACATTGGCGCTCGGTTTTTTTCTTCCCCCGGCTCATGCCGCTCCCCGATCACCAGTGCGGCGAGGAACAGCTGTGCAGAGAATACGCGGCAACAATTACTTTGAATATGCCGGCCGCTCATTAATCAATCTCGTATTCCCTGCTTTCCCCACCCACAGATGCCTGTGATTGGTTGCAGTCAGACACGCCCCCCACGCTGAGTGACAGCTGTCTCACTGCACCCAATCACAGCAGCTGGTGGGCGTGTCTATACTGTGCAGTAAAATAAATAAATAAATAATTAAAAAAAACAGCGTGCGGTCCCCCCCAATTTTAATACCAGCCAGATAAAGCCATACGGCTGAAGGCTGGTATTCTCAGGATGGGGAGCCCCACGTTATGGGGAGCCCCCCAGCCTAACAATATCAGTCAGCAGCCGCCCAGAATTGCCGCATACATTATATGCGACAGTTCTGAGACTGTATCCGGCTCTTCCCGATTTGCCCTGGTGCGTTGGCAAATCGGGGTAATAAGGAGTTATTGGAAGCCCATAGCTGCCAATAAGTCCTAGATTAATCATGTCAGACGTCTCCCCGAGATACCTTCCATGATTAATCTGTAAATTACAGTAAAGAAACACACACACCCGAACAATCCTTTATTAGAAAAAAAAAACACTAACAAATTGCCTTGTTCACCAATTTAATAAGACCGAAAAAGCCCTCCATGTCCGGCGTACTCCAGGATGGTCCAGCGTCGCTTCCAGCTCTGCTACATGAAGGTGACCGGAGCTGCAGAAGACACCGCCGCTCCTGTCACCTCCACGCAGCTAATGAAGACAGCCGCGCGATTAGCTGAGCTGTCACTGAGGTTACTCGCGGCCAACGCTGAATACAGCTGATCACGCTATTCCCTTCATTAGCTGCGTGGAGGTGACCGGAGCGGCGGTGTCTTCTGCAGCTCCGGTCACCTTCATGCAGCAGAGCTGGAAGCGACGCTGGAGCATCCTGGAGTACGCCGGACATGGAGGGCTTTTTCGGGCTTATTAAATTGGTGAACAAGGCAATTTGTTAGTGTTTTTTTTTCTAATAAAGGGTTGTTCGGGTGTGTGTGTTTATTTACTGTAATTTACAGATTAATCATGGAAGGTATCTCGAGGAGACGCCTGACATGATTAATCTAGGACTTATTGGCAGCTATGGGCTTCCAATAACATCTTATTACCCCGATTTGCCAACGCACCAGGGCAAATCGGGAAGAGCCGGGTACAGTCCCAGAACTGTCACATATAATGTATGCGGAAATTCTGGGCGGCTGCTGACTGATATTGTTAGGGTGGGGGGCTCCCCATAACGTGGGGCTCCCCATCCTGAGAATACCAGCCTTCAGCTGTATGTTTTTATCTGGCTGGTATTAAAATTGGGGGGGACCGCACGCCGTTTTTTTTAATTATTTATTTATTTATTTTACTGCACAGTATAGACACGCCCGCCGGCTGCTGTGATTGGATGCAGTGAGACAGCTGTCACTCAGCGTGGGGGGCGTGTCTGATTGCAACCAATCACAGGCGTCTGTGGGTGGGGAAAGCAGGGAATACGAGATTGATTAATGAGCGGCCGGCATATTCAAAGTAATTGTTGCCGCGTATTCTCTGCACAGCTGTTCCTCGCCGCGCTGGTGATCGGGGAGCGGTAAGTATGAGAGAGGGCTGCTCACTTCAGTCACTCGGGGGATTAGCGGTCACTGGTGAATCCTTCACAGGTGACCGCTAATCAGTACGCGGCACACAGACAGAGCCGCGGCATGACAATGAAGTCGGGTGAAGTTCACCCGAGTTCATTCTCATCGCGCAACTCTGTCTGCTGTCAGCCGACATGCATCAACGACATTGTGCAACACACAAACAGACATTCCACACGGACATTCCATGAACACATACATGGGCATTTTACACACAAACACGGACATTTTACACGTACACCCAGCTCGCATACGCCTCACACGAATGCCATACGTACCGGAGAAACGCCCCAAAAAAACGGAACATGGACCCAAAAAACGGACCGTGTCACAAGGACATTTTTTTTGTGGAACTGTGTTTTAGGCCTTACAAAGTTATGTGGACTTTGGAGCAGATCCTGATTAGTGCTGTCTGTTATTTTTAACCACTGAATAAGCTTGTGTGTGTTCACACAGAGATTCTTTTATTGCTTAGGAAAAACGCCTGATGAATTGATGTGCTGATTCTTTTATTGACAATGTCTTTTTCAATAACCCGCAATAAAAAGCGCTAAAATACTTAGAAATCCACGTGTTCATTCTTTTATGTACAAATAACTTGCTGTGAATATGTCCAGACTTTTGAGCGTCTTTGAACCGCTTCATGGTTCCACGTTACTTTCTTCAGGCGCTTCCACTTGGCTGTTCAATATTTTATACACAAAAGTTAAAAAGAGGGAAGATGCAAAGAAAAATTAAATAAATTCCAATAGTAAAAACACTGCTGGTATATTCCTGAAGCGTTTCTGCTTCAAAAACTCGGTGGGTTCACAAATGTCTAAAACTGGTTGTGTGCACGTACTCTTACCATACGGGGCAGAACGAGTGCACCATACTGTGCTGGGGAAAGGAGTAGGAAACTTATTCAGAAAGTATTGGAAACTTTTTTAGAGTGGATTCAGGCACGATATTCGCATCTGTAAAGCTTAAGACACACGGCATGAAAATCGGACCGAGGGGAATGCGATAAAACATCGCATTCCCCTCGGACCAATTTTAGCCTGTGTGTCAGCACACATGAGCGATTATTTTCTCAGCCCCAATCGGACAGAGAAAAAAATCGCAGCATGTTGCGATTGTAAAGCGAGACTCTTTCACTTGCACCAATTAAAGTTTATGGGGCGAGAGAAAATTCGTACTGCACTCGCAGTACACCGGTGTACCGCGAGTGCAGAGCGAGAATGGCAATAGCCGGCTACGGAGGAGAGAGGGAGATAAATCCCTCCCTCCCCTCCACAGCACTGGCCCGCCCCTCCTCAGCACTGGCCCGCCCCTCCTCAGAGCCGGCCCGCCCCCCGCAGCTGAGGTCCGCTCGCACGATGGGACCTAAGTCGCAGGGACACTCGCATGACACTCGGCTCCTGCTGTGCTGCCAGCGCGAGCTGAGTGTCATGAGAGAATCGCATTATTGCCTGTGTGGCCCCGGCCTAAGGCTGAGTTCACATGTCCTGTAGTCATCCATTAGAATGGATCCTGCAGAGATCTGGTGGCAAAAAAGTTCTGCAAACACAACATTTTTATCCGTTCTTAAAGGAAACCTATCAGGTACAATATGCAGCCAGAACCACGAGCAGTTCTGGGTGCATATTGCTAATCCCTGCCTAACCGTCCCTGTATCTAGTAGCATAGATAAAGGGATCTTTAGAAAAAGTATTTCTAAAGATCCTTTATATGCTAATGAGTGCATGGACTAGTCACAAGGGCGTTAGTTCCTGCGCTTACTCCACCAATGGTGACGCTCGTACCTGTGTCCGCTGTGACCGCTGATCTGAATGTCATGCGCAGTATGAAGCCGGGTGTACGCATCCCGGCTTCAGGGAGGTCAACTGCTCATGACCAGAAGTGCCGGGACTTCTGATCAGAGCGTCACCACTTATGATGCTGCAGTGAATATCGTGTTAGCACGCCCCATGATAAGAGAGCGAAATGAGTGCAGGAACTAACGCCCTTGTGACTAGTCACAGGCCTCATTAGCATATCATAAAGGATCTTTAGAAATACTTTTTTTAAAGATCGCTTTATCTAGGCTAGTGTATACAGAGACGGTTAGGCAGGGATTAGCAATATGCACCCAAAACTGCTCGTGGGTCAGCGCGCATATTACACCTGATAGGTTCCCTTTATATAGCTGATTTCTGACAGATCCATTTTTTTAACATTGGAGTCTATAGAGATCGGATCCGTTAATGGATTACTATTTAGCCATTCCTTGTACTTGCATTTGAAACAGATCTGTTGTTTTCTTACCGGATTCGTTTCTAATGGAAGATAAATAGCAATCTGTTAAAGGATGTGTTCTCTATAGACTCCAATGTTAAAAAAAAAAACGGATCCGGCAGAAATCAGTTAACAGCAGACAAAGAAGCTGTGTTTGCAGAACATTTCTCCAAATGGATCTCTGTAGGATCCGTTCTAACGGATGATTACAGGACATGTGAACTCAGCCACACTGTCACACAGCTTTTTGACAAGGATTTTTAAGAGGACCTGCTACAAAATCCACATAAAAAAACACTTCAAATACTCTCTGAATACACTTTTGATTTCAATGTAAAATCCACTTTGCTGTTCAATTTTTTTTTTCCAACAAGGTTTTCACAAACCTCAAAAAACACTTCTTTAATGTGCATACCTAGTCCAACGTAAATAGATAGATAAAACAAGCGCACTATGAGAAGCACCCGTGGAATCCTTTTAGCGTTTAAAATATTAGAATTGCTCACCTTTGTTGGTTGTGCGCCCCCGCACAACTTCAGTGTAAGCTTATCAGACTGGAGTTCCTCCGAGCAGATCCTGTAACCAGGCTTCAGGAGTCCAGATTTGGGGTAACGTTGTCAGTTACTGATTTCCACCGGCACCATGGAATTCAGGTTTTTTTTTTTTTTTCCCCTTCAATCCTCCAGCTACCAGCTGGATTTTTTGATATGTCAGCAGGTCCTTTGCAGCTATTACCGATTCCCAATGGGGAGGGGGTATATGAAAAAATTATTTCGGTCTAATATAGCGCAATAAGGATATATGCTGATATTAGTTATTTAAACTTTATTAATTAGGCGCTCCTATTATTACAACGCGTTTCAGCGGAATTGCTTTCATCAGGTAAAATAGGAGCAGTATCTGCTCCTATTTTACCTGATGAAAGCAATTCCGAAAGAATTTTTTCATATACCTAGTCCAACGTGACACTGTCGAGTAAAAAGGCTGTAAAAAAAAAGTGTGGGGGGAAAAAACTCTTCAAAAATGGTTCAAATAAGGCTTCAGTAAAAAGCAACAAATGAGACACAACAACCCCCCCAAAAAACTGCTTAAGGCTATGACCCCACTTTGCGTTCACCTACTTGCAGTTCTAAATGCATGTTTTGGGCTTAATTGATTTGGCCAAAGTTGCCTTTTCCAGAAATTTAGCGCTAAAAACGCATGCGTATTTACCGCGTTTTAGATGCGTTTTCAGCGCCTTTTCACCTGCGTTTTGACATATGCGTTTTGAACATCAATACACTGCTAAATAAAGTTTACACAGTCAAACAAAATGAAAAAAGAGAAAAAACCCAATACATATATATTTTGTGAATTAATAAAGAAAAAAGTTATATTTCATGAAATTATAGCGGCTTTATAATATTTACTGCTAAAATAGCAATAAAATCATAATTTTCATTAATTTAATTGTCGGATTATGTGTGTGTAAAGGGACATATTATTCCATTATTTTAATGTCAGAAAAGCATGCGTTTTCTTTGTCCAAAACGCATGTTTTCTGCACCTAAAAAGCAGGTAAATCGCATGAAATTAGAAGTTTCTTTTTTTGCCATTTCTCATTGACTTCAACGTTAGCAAAACGCTGCAGAAATGGCAAAAACAATTGACATGCTGCTTCTTTGAATGCATGGTTTTTGCCACAAAATATGCAAATTAAACGCAGCGTTTTAAAACGCAAAGTGCGGTCTAGAAATCTACATTTTCCATAGACTATTATGGAAAAGCAAAACGCATGCCTTTTGGCATGAAAACGCTGCAGCTCAAAATGGACCTAAAAAGCAGCTGAAACGCAGGTGGAAACGCAAAGTGTGGTCATACCCTTAGGCCTCTTTCACACGTTGTTGTCTCCGGTACGTGTTTGGTCCTTTTCCTCCCGTACCGGAGACACGGGCACACGTAGACCCATTAAAATCAATGGGTCTGCGCTCACGTGCGTGTTCTGCCATGGACCATGTGTCCGTGTGGAGCATACGCGCGTCCGTGTGCTCCACACGTAGACATGTCCGTTTTTCTCCGGCATCACGGGTGTCACACGGAACGCAAACAGACCACACGGAAGTGTTCCGTGTGACACGCGCCGGAGAAAACACGTGTTTGAGAAAAAAAAAAAACTTTACTCACCTTCTACTCACCTTCTCCAGCCCTCCTGTCTCTGCCGCTGCTGTCACTTGCTTCCGACCGCCGCTCATTATGCTCATTGCATATTCACTTCATTGCAGCCGAAAGCAGCAGCAGCGGGGAGTTGGCAGGACCGGAGACCGAAGATTAGCGCCACGGACAGCAACGCCAGGGACAGGTGAGTAGAAAGTTCCCGTTCTCCGTGTGTTATCACGGATAGCAGACGGAGAACAAACGTAGGCCATAAACACGGGTCACGAAGGGAAAAACGCAGCTCTGACACGTCCGTGAAAAACGTGCGTGATTTTTCACGAACATGTGAAAGAGGCCTAAAAATGCAACAGAAAAGAAAAGAAAAACATATTGATGCTTTAGCCCATTTGGGAAGTTTTTGATCGGCAATTATAAATGGAGCCATCAGCAGCGGATTTTGATGATTTACGTGTCCCAGTGCATTTAGCATGGCAGAACATTAATAAGACAACCATTAGTAATATTAATAGCAGCAGTAAGTGCGGGGATTTCTGCTCGTGGAGCTCATACTCAGGATTGAGAAAAATTTAGATGTTTTTAAAATGTTCTCACCATCTACATATTATTTGGCCCATCCATCCTGTGACTTCCATAAATCCACAACTTTTCCTTTTGGGGGTTTGTAGTTTTTAATGTGTCCATGGTGAGGAGTACATATACTGTGTGTGTGTATATATATATATATATATATATATATATATATACATATAGTTATACACAGTATTACTGTTTATAGATAGCTATGCACACACATATAATAATGTGCGTGTGTGTGTATATATATGTGTATATATATATACATGTGTGTGCATGTATGTAAGGTGCTGTGGAATTAGTAGCGCTATATAAGTGACTGATGAATAAATAAAATATATCTATACTCATAAATAGATATGTACACAAATGCATACACTAATATACTCTCCTCCTGTGCCAGTCTGTGCCTTGTATTGTTCATGATTATTGTGCTTGTTTTATTTTCTACCCTTTTCACTTGTAAAGCGCCATGGAATAAATAGTGCTATAATAATAAATAATAATAATAATAATAATACACATTCTTCAGCCCTTGTGTTACATGTCTGTGTATACAGTAATCTCCAGTCACTGGAGGAGAGCTGTCAGTTCTGGAGGGCATCTCTGGGGGTTCGCTGTCAGCTCTGGGGGTGAGCTCTGGGGAGCAGCTCTGGGGTGAGCTCTCAGCTCTGGGGGGCAGCTCCGGGTGTGAGCGCTGGAGGGCAACTCTGGGGGTGAGCTCTGAAGGGCATCTCCGGGGGTTAGCTCTCAGCTCTGGGGGGCAGCTCTTGGGGTGAGCTCTCAGTCCTCGGGGTGAGCTCTCAGTCCTCGGGGTGAGCTCTGGGGGGCAGCTCTTAAGGAGAGCTCTCAGTCCTCGGGGTGAGCTCTGGGGGGCAGCTCTTAAGGAGAGCTCTCAGTCCTCGGGGTGAGCTCTGGGGGGCAGCTCTTAAGGAGAGCTCTCAGTCCTCGGGGTGAGCGCTGGAGGGTAACTCTGGGGGTGAGCTCTGAAGGGCATCTCCGGGGGTTAGCTCTCAGCTCTGGGGGGCAGCTCTGGGGGTGAGCTCTCAGCTCTTGGGGTGAGCTCTCAGCTTTGGGGGACAGCTCTGGGGGTGAGTTTGGAGGGCAGCTCTGGGGGTGAGCTTTAAGCTCTGGGGGTGAGCTCTGGGGGGCAGCTCTGGGGGTGAACTCTCAGTCCTCGGGGTGACCTCTGGGGGGCAGCTCTCGGGGTGAGCTCTCAGTCCTCGGGGTGAACTCTGAGGGGCAGCTCTTGGGGTGAGCTGTGGGGGGCAGCTCTGGGGGTGGGCGCTCAGTCCTCGGGGTTAACTCTGGGGGGCAGCTCTGGGGGTGAGCTGTGGGGGCAGCTCTCGGGGTGAGCTCTCAGTCGTCGGGGTGAGCTCTCAGTCGTCGGGGTGAGCTCTGGGGGTGAGCTGTGGGGGCAGCTCTCGGGGTGGGCGCTCAGTCCTCGGGGTGAACTCTGGGGGGCAGCTCTTGGGGTGAGCTGTGGGGGGCAGCTCTGGGGGTGGGCGCTCAGTCCTCGGGGTGAACTCTGGGGGGCAGCTCTTGGGGTGAGCTGTGGGGGGCAGCTCTGGGGGTGGGCGCTCAGTCCTCGGGGTTAACTCTGGGGGGCAGCTCTGGGGGTGAGCTGTGGGGGCAGCTCTCGGGGTGAGCTCTCAGTCGTCGGGGTGAGCTCTCAGTCGTCGGGGTGAGCTCTGGGGGTGAGCTGTGGGGGCAGCTCTCGGGGTGGGCGCTCAGTCCTCGGGGTGAACTCTGGGGGGCAGCTCTTGGGGTGAGCTGTGGGGGGCAGCTCTGGGGGTGGGCGCTCAGTCCTCGGGGTGAACTCTGGGGGGCAGCTCTTGGGGTGAGCTGTGGGGGGCAGCTCTGGGGGTGGGCGCTCAGTCCTCGGGGTTAACTCTGGGGGGCAGCTCTGGGGGTGAGCTGTGGGGGCAGCTCTCGGGGTGAGCTCTCAGTCCTCGGAGTGAGCTCTGGGGGTGAGCTCTGGGGGGCAGCTCTCGGGGTGAGCTCTGGGTGTCAGACCCCCGTACATCTGAGCCCCGGTCTCTGTGGAGATTCCTGATTACAGCTTCACTATCTCAATCTCTTTATTCTCATATTTGCATAATTAAATTAGTGGGGGAGGGGCAGAGCCCGCCGAGCCCCATGTATTATGTGAGGTGGCAGCACAGACAGTGCGCTGTGTGGCACAGAGCTGAGCGGTCTGTTAACCATTCATGCCCCGCACTCACCCCGCACTCAGCCATGCGGACTGCACACAGAAGCCTCCTCTCAGCACGCAGCTGGTTAATCCCCATAATCTGTTCCCAGCCCGTAGACCACGCCCCCCGGCGCGGATTGGCTGGGGGCTGCGGCTGCTGTCCCGGCCGCTCAGTGAGCGCACACAGCCCGTGCTGCACGCAGCCGCCTCTCCCCGCCGCTCACTTCTCATAGGCTGACGGCACAACTTCATATTGTCCCGGGCAGAAAGTGTGGAGCGCAGGGAGCGGAGCAGGGACTGGCAGCTTCTATTACATAGGTCCGGATGGATTATGGGATGCCGACCATGACTCAGGTGAGACCCCAGCGCCGCCCGCTCCGCCGCACATCTGCCTCATTGTCTCTGCTCTTCTGGATTATGCAGATGAGTCTCGGGGTAAAGGGCAGAATTCAGTATCTGCTATGTAACAATTCCTGTAACTGTCAGGGGTGAGGATGAGGATGATGGTGATGGTGATGGTGATGGTGGTGGTGGTGATGGTGGTGTGCTCGGAGGTGACGGATGGGACTTCTGATTGTGTTCTGAGCTGTCAGTCACAGTGTGCTGGGTGAGGCGGGGGCACCGGTGCCATGATGGCTGCTGCCTGCTCACTCCAGAGGGTCCAGCGAAGCGAAGACCCCTCTGCTGCAAGAAACTGACAAGTGCCCCGGACTGAGTGATGGGCAAGAGGATGGCACAGGTGGGGCAACAGGTAGAAAGGCTCCGGCCAGAACATAGTAGTGGCCACATGGTGGTTGTATCACTGATCCATTGACTACGCCGGTACCTGAAGATTCAGTTCCTGATTATGCCGGACCCTTATTAGTCAGGTCCCTGAATACTCCCGTCCCTGACTATTTAGTCCCTGATTACTGGGGTCACTGACTCTTGTCCCTGTTTGTTCCTGTCCTTAACTATTTAGTCCCTGACTATTTAGTCCCTGATTACTCTGGTCCCTGACTATTTAGTCCCTGATTACTCCAGTCCCTGACTATTTAGTCCCTGTTTACTCTGGTCCCTGATTCTAGTCCCTGTTTGCTCCGGTCAATATTTAGTCCCTGTTTACTCTGGTCCCTGACTATTTAGTCCCTGTTTACTCTGGTCCCTGACTATTTAGTCCCTGTTTACTCTGGTCCCTGACTATTTAGTCCCTGTTTACTCTGGTCCCTGACTATTTAGTCCCTGTTTACTCTGGTCCCTGACTATTTAGTCCCTGTTTACTCTGGTCCCTGACTATTTAGTCCCTGTTTACTCTGGTCCCTGACTATTTAGTCCCTGTTTACTCTGGTCTCTGACTATTTAGTCCCTGATTACTCCGATCCCTGACTATTTAGTCCCTGATTACTCCGGTCCCTACTTAGTCCCTGATTACTCTGGTCCCTGACTATTTAGGTCCTGATTACTCTGGTCCCTGAGTACTCCGGTTCCTGACTATTTAGTCCCATCCAATTTAATTCTACTTTATTTCTGATAAATATTTGGGTGACTTTCCGGTCCCAAATTATTAGTTCCTGATTACTCCAATTCTTGACTATTTAGTCCCTGATAACTCTGGTCCCTGACTATTTAGTCCCTGTTTACTCTGGTCCCTGACTATTTAGTCCCTGATTACTCCAGTCCCTGACTATTTAGTCCCTGTTTACTCTGGTCCCTGATTCTAGTCCCTGTTTGCTCCGGTCAATATTTAGTCCCTGTTTACTCTGGTCCCTGACTATTTAGTCCCTGTTTACTCTGGTCCCTGACTATTTAGTCCCTGTTTACTCTGGTCCCTGACTATTTAGTCCCTGTTTACTCTGGTCCCTGACTATTTAGTCCCTGTTTACTCTGGTCCCTGACTATTTAGTCCCTGTTTACTCTGGTCCCTGACTATTTAGTCCCTGTTTACTCTGGTCTCTGACTATTTAGTCCCTGATTACTCCGATCCCTGACTATTTAGTCCCTGATTACTCCGGTCCCTACTTAGTCCCTGATTACTCTGGTCCCTGACTATTTAGGTCCTGATTACTCTGGTCCCTGAGTACTCCGGTTCCTGACTATTTAGTCCCATCCAATTTAATTCTACTTTATTTCTGATAAATATTTGGGTGACTTTCCGGTCCCAAATTATTAGTTCCTGATTACTCCAATTCTTGACTATTTAGTCCCTGATAACTCTGGTCCCTGACTATTTAGTCCCTGTTTACTCTGGTCCCTGACTATTTAGTCCCTGATTACTCTGGTCCCTGACTATTTAGTCCCTGATTACTCTGGTCCCTGACTATTTAGTCCCTGATTACTCTGGTCCCTGACTATTTAGTCCCTGATTACTCTGGTCCCTGACTATTTAGTCCCTGATTACTCTGGTCCCTGACTATTTAGTCCCTGATTACTCCAGTCCCTGACTATGTAGTCCCATCCAATGTAATTCTACTTCCTCATTTCTGATAAATATTTGGGTGGCTGTGCGGTCCCGGATTGTGTGCAGTGATGTCTCTGTTTTCTGCTATCGTTGTTCCGGTACAGATGACTGTAGATGAATGTCGCCCGCCGCAGTCGTGTCGCTGTACGGTGTGACCAGCACTCGCTGTGCACGGAGCTGTGTGATGAATGTCCCCATTATCAGCCAGTGCTTGTGGACGGCTCCCCGGTGACACATGTTTATTTGGATGGGGAATGTGCGCAGTATATGAGGTAATTAGTGGCTGGCGATGCCCTGTAGGAGCCTGGCAGGGCTTATTGTGCGCTGCACGCTGGCTTTGATCGCTTAGGTGGTAAATAGAGGAGCGGGTAACTATGGGAACCTCTGCTGTAGGTTTGTGGGAACAGAATGGAGGACGCCAGCGGACAATGGGCAGTTTGTTAACATATTTGTGGTGATGATCAGCAAACTAAACAGCGGTCTGAGTAGCGGAGCTGTCACTGGAAAGTTTGTCTCCGGCAGCTGACAGCGCAGACTTTCTAGTGTGGAGCGTTATTAGGACTGTACGGAGCCACTCTCCGGGGATAACGGCCCCTAACAAAGGCGGATGACAAGGTGTTATTGTAGATTTCAACGGGTCAAAGCCACAGGGCCACTTACTGGAGGGGGCGAAAAGCGCAGCTAAAGTACACTGTGCGATATTTAAAGGGACCTGTCACGTGACTTGTGCTTCCCGAATCACCGCATATGTCTTACTCCGAAACGCAGAAGCAAAGGACAACACAGCTGTAAGTGTGACCTGGGGCTCAGGCCAATAGATGGGCACCGGGGGGTCAGGCCAATAGATGGGCACCGTGGGGTCAGGCCAATAGATGGGCACTGTGGGGTCAGGCCAATAGATGGGCACTGTGGGGTCAGGCCAATAGATGGGCACCGGGGGGTCAGATCAATAGATGGGCACCGGGGGGTCAGATCAATAGATGGGCACCGGGGGGTCAGGCCAATAGATGGGCACCGGGGGGTCAGGCCAATAGATGGGCACCGGGGGGTCAGGCCAATAGATGGGCACCGGGGGGTCAAGCCAATGGATGGGCACCGGGGGGTCAAGCCAATGGATGGGCACTGGGGGGGTCAAGCCAATGGATGGGCACAGGGGGGTCAGGCCAATAGATGGGCACCGGGGGGTCAGGCCAATGGATGGGCACCGGGGGGTCAGGCCAATGGATGGGCACCGGGGGGGGGAGGGGAATTCAGGCCAATAGATGGGCACGGGGGGGGCAGGCCAATAGATGGACACAAGGGCACCAGGCCAATAGATGGACACAAGGGCACCAGGCCAATAGATGGGCACCAGGCCAATAGATGGTCACAAGGGCACCAGGCCAATAGATGGGCACCAGGCCAATAGATGGTCACAAGGGCACCAGTCCAATAGATGGGCACCGGGGGGGTCAGGCCAATAGATGGGCACCAGGGGATCAGGCCAATAGATGGACACAAGGGCACCAGGGGGTCAGTCCAATAGATGGGCACCAGGGGGTCAGTCCAATAGATGGACACAAGGGCACCAGTCCAATAGATGGACACAAGGGCACCAGTCCAATAGATGGTCACAAGAGCACCAGGCAATTAGATGGTCACAAGGGCACCAACCAATAGATGGGCCCCTCCGGCTTTTCTCTGCCCCCGCCCCCCCCCCCCCCATCTGGACTGACGCTTCTCCTTATGTGTTTCCTTTTAAATACTCAGCACCACAGATCCTGGACAATTATTCCCACATTACCACCATGGGGTCACCATTCTATAGGACGCAATGTTATCCTTCATGGCCCTGTATAATAGTCTTTGGACATCTTTCGGGTACGCTCACACTAGTGTATTAATCAGTCTGATTTTCATCCAGAAAATAAGGTATTTTTTTTTCTCGCTTGCAATCCGCTTTTTTTTCAGCAGCTATTATTCTACAACCATTTACACTGTCCTATTCTACAGAATGGTAATGTGTCTGTAAAAATCAGATGCCACTAGGATAGTCCGTTTGGCCTCCGATTTGTTTCTTGCACCCATAGACTTGCATAGATGAGTTTCGTCCGGTTCCTGGGTTCGCTCGCGCCATGCTGTGATGTTTTCCACAGTGTTTCTGACTAAAGTCGTGTAGCCAGCGCCGTTGTTTGGGCATCATGAATCTAATGACTGGTTCCCTTAGGCTTTCTGTACTGGAACAGGTCCAGAACCACCATCACATCTAACTAGACTCTGTGGGGCTCATGTAGTTGCCAAACTGCAGCATTCTTCATTTGTTCCATTTTTGGCAAAATCTGTCAATGATGCGAGTGGAAAGTTGATAAAAAAAATCTTATTCAATTATTTTAGATTAGTTGCAGGGCATTATAAGAGTGTGAATCTAGCCACAAAGTGGCCACATGCCTTAAGGGTGCTTTACACGCTACGACATCGCTAGTGATTTCTAGCGATGTCATGCGCGATAGCACCCGCCCCCGTCGTTCGTGCAATATGTGTTGATCACTGCCGTAGTGAACATTATCGCTACGGCAGCGTCACACACACATACCTGGTCAGCGACGTCGCTGTGACCGCCGAACAATCCCTCCTTTAAGGGGGAGGTGCGTTCGGCGTTACTGCGGCGTCACTAAGCAGCCGGCCAAAAGAAGCAGAGGGGCAGAGATGAGCGGCTGTAACATGCCGCCCACCTCCTTCCTTCCTTCTTTTCCGGTGGACGCAGGTAAGGAGATGTTCGTCGCTCCTGCGGTGTCACACATAGCGATGTGTTCTGCTGCAGGAACGAGGAACAACATCGCTACTCACCAGACAACGATATTTAGTTTTTGGACGACCTCTCCAACACCAACGATTTTCACCACTGTTGCGATTGCAGAAGGCCGCTCGTACGTGTCACACGCTGCGATGTCGTTAACAACGCCGGATGTGCGTCACAAACACCGTGACCCCGACGATAAATCGTTAGCGATTTCTCAGCGCTTAAAGACCCCTTTAGACAACTGAGACCAGAAGACTCAATATGAATTTCTCAATGGTGAAACGAGAGTCAGGACACCCTCTCCCCTATACATTAGATGCTCTGATGGTCCTGGCAATATTGGCATGTGTATGGGCACCATTATTCTCTTTCTTATTGTCCACTCTTACCCGATAATTAGAATGAAGTAAAGGCTACTTTACACACTGCGATATCGGTCCCGATATCGTTAGTGTGGGTACCCGCCCCCATCTGTTGCGCGACACGGGCAAATCGCTGCCCGTGCCGCACAACATCGCCCAGACCCGTCACACATACTTACCTGCCCGGCGACGTCGCTGTGACCGGCGAACTGCCTCCTTTCTAAGGGGGCGGTCCGTGCGGCGTCACAGCGACGTCACTGAGCGGCCGCCCAATAGCAGCGGAGGGGCGGAGCTGAGCGGGATGTAACATCCCGCCCACCTCCTTCCTTCCGCATTGCGGCCGGGAGGCAGGTAAGGAGAGGTTCCTCGTTCCTGCAGTGTCATACGGAGCGATGTGTGCTGCCGCAGAAGCGACGAACTATATCGTTACTGCTGCAGTAACGATAATCGAGAATGGACCCCCATGTCGCCGATGAGCGATTTTGCACGTTTTGCAACGATGCAAAATCGCTCATCGGTGTCACACGCAACAACTTCGCTAATGCGGCCGGATGTGCGTCACAAATTCCGTGACCCCAATTACTCCGCATTAGCGATGTCACAGCGTGTAAAGCCCCCTTAAGTCTTCTCCACTGATCATTCAGCTAACATGTTAGGTCATGGGTTGAACTCGATGGACTTAAAGCGCACCAATCACCAGGATTTTGGTATATAACCTAAAGCCAGTGCTATACTGGCATCAGGCTGATTCTATACATACCTGTAGTGGTCAGCTCAGATGTTTAGGTTTTGAAATCCAAGAAAGTAAAGTTTATAAAATCAACAGCTTCCTGAGTGACAGCAGCTGACGAGCTAATAATATCTGGGTGGTATTCATAGTTATCCCCTCCCCCTGTTAGAATTATCATAAGTATTATGCAAACGATTCACTTTTTCACTAGCAGGACCTGTGTGAGGTCATACCCATGTGACCAGAAGGGGCGGGACCTCAGCCAACAAAGCTGGTACCAGGAAGCAACATGTTTCTGTTGGCTGAAGCCCCGCCCCTTCTGGTCACATGGGTCTGACCTCACACAGGTCCTAGTAGTGAAAAACTAAATTGATTGTATAATACTTATGCTAATTCTAACAGGAGAAGCGGATAACTATGAATACCCCCCAGATATTATCTGCTCCTCAGCTGCTGTCACTCAACAAGCTGGTGATTTTATAAACTTTACTTTCTTGGATTTCAAAACCTAAACATCTGAGCTGACCACTACAGGTATGTAGAGAATCAGCCTGATAGTGCCAGTATAGCACTGGCTTTAGATTATATACCAAAATCCTGGTGATTGATTCCCTTTAAGTCTACCTTCAACCTTAACACTATGAAACTATAAACATAAGTGTAGACATAGCCGTACAGAAGACATGTTTCACAGAGACAATGCCTTCAGGTGCTCTTGGCATGGTTGTGACCTCCTGACATGTGATAAGCCACATAATCTCCCTGTTATTCTGCAGAGTTGTGGCCTACATGGGAGATCTGTAATTTACTATCTCTCTCTATACAGATCTATAGTGGGTGAGGGAGGAGTTGGTGGTAAAAGATGTATCAGTTGTAGTGAGCTGGTCCTTGTTTCAGGTGACCTCTGGTAGAGCCATCACTTATCTGTCCGGCAGAGCACAACAATTATGGTCAGATATCGCAGGGATGATCGTGCTGCTGTCTGGGGCTGTCAGTACAGTGCGTTACGCCAGTAATGTAGATTGATTGCAATTACCAGCCTGTAGAGGTCAGACTTGAAGCTTGCAACACGCAGAATTTGGCAGTACGAGTAATTCCTCCGTACAGATCACGCTATGCCAGACATTAATGTGCTGACAATTACAATGTTATATAGTATATTGTGAACAGAGAATGTAGGCAGATCCAAGACGATTTTCCACATATATTTCCTTTTCTTACCTGTATACAAATGACTACATTACATTGTCCTCCTTTAGTAGATACATGAATGAATGAAAGCGTGTTTTATCACCAGTATAATATAGGACATGTAGTACATAAAACCAGCTGGAAAGGCATCAGCATTAATAATGTGATTATGAATTTATCGTTGATATAATCTGCTGCTTTCTTGGTGTTTTGCAGCGACTTATAAATGTTTAGTAGTATGGTGACTAATGTTTGAGGCTGAGAAGAAAACAAACAAGGGCATAAAAAAAGCTGTCCCATTCCCATCCAGAAGACAATACCTTTTCTCACTTACTTACACAATCCAGTTTTTTACTCCGCAGCTATTAATATTTTACAGGAACATTTACAGTTTCCCATCTTACAGAATCTTAATGTTTCCATAAAAATCAGATTCCATACTGACGGTCCTTTAGGCTCCAGATTTCTATTTGTTTTCTTGCACTGTACCAATTTCGGAGTCAAATCGTAGCATGCTGGAATAATTTTCCTCGTGCCAAATACAGCTATGTACCCCCCACAGATCTGCACTGCCTCAATGTATAACATGGGTGGAGTGCACTCCTTTTTATTTTTTTAAAAAAATCGTATTGCACTCTTCTGATATATACTTTCATGTGAGCGAGCCCTTAGGCTAACAATACACCTGTCAGACAAATATGCATTTGACCGACAGCTGCTCCTTTTGGACCCCTCATGTCTCTTCAATGCACATGCATACTCGGACAATTCTCCTGTTGGACCCCTCACCTCTCCCCAGTAGACACGCACACTCACACAGTGCTCCTTTTGGACCCCTCACCTCTCCCCAGTAGACACGCACACTCACACAGTGCTCCTTTTGGACCCCTCACCTCTCCCCAGTAGACACGCACACTCAC
Organism: Anomaloglossus baeobatrachus; assembly: GCF_048569485.1. NCBI lineage: Eukaryota > Metazoa > Chordata > Amphibia > Anura > Aromobatidae > Anomaloglossus > Anomaloglossus baeobatrachus. Next base: position 175,523,948 of record NC_134354.1, on the reverse strand, counting down.
ACAGTGCTCCTTTTGGACCCCTCACCTCTCCCCAGTAGACACGCACACTCACACAGTGCTCCTTTTGGACCCCTCACCTCTCCCCAGTAGACACGCACACTCACACAGTGCTCCTTTTGGACCCCTCACCTCTCCCCAGTAGACACGCACACTCACACAGTGCTCCTTTTGGACCCCTCACCTCTCCCCAGTAGACACGCACACTCACACAGTGCTCCTTTTGGACCCCTCACCTCTCCCCAGTAGACACGCACACTCACACAGTGCTCCTTTTGGACCCCTCACCTCTCCCCAGTAGACACGCACACTCACACAGTGCTCCTTTTGGACCCCTCACCTCTCCCCAGTAGACACGCACACTCACACAGTGCTCCTTTTGGACCCCTCACCTCTCCCCAGTAGACACGCACACTCACACAGTGCTCCTTTTGGACCCCTCACCTCTCCCCAGTAGACACGCACACTCACACAGTGCTCCTTTTGGACCCCTCACCTCTTCCAAATGCACAGGTATACTCGGACGGTGCTCCTTTTGGACCCCTCACCTCTCCCCAGTGCACACGCACTGGAAAGGTGACTACTGTTGTTGTAGCAGAGTATACATATATAGTACGTCTAAGTGCTTTTATTTTGTGTTACCCCCACCACATACATCCTCCAGCCCTTTTATTAGGGCATGGCCTCCTATCTCTTGACTGTCCATCAGGGCTTCCTGAGTAGTAGGATCTGGAATTCTGACCACCGATAAGGACATCTATGAGAAAAGTCACGTTAGGAGGCCAGATCCTGTCCAGTGCTTATGTGAAGAATTCAGGCCAACGACAGATGCCTTTTAGGGTTGGAGTTGGCTGAGTAAACTGCTTGTCTTTCAGCCGGACACAGGGGCTTTGTCATTTTTATTTCAGGCTGTTTGAGGAGGTGGGAGAGATTAGTAGTAATGCCTAAAGAGAGAATGAGAAGAATGAAGCCACCCAGCCATCAGTTAGCTCCCAGGCTGGTCTCTGCAAAAACAAAGGTGACCTGCAAGTTCTCTCTATGGTGGAGGGAAAACCAGGCCTGGGGCATTTCACAAAAACCTACATGAAGCCATTAAAGCAATGTTTAGTTTACCTAGTTTTTAGGATTCTGGGCTGTAGAGCTTTGCTTTTATCTCAAATATTTACTGGAAAACAAAAATTAACATTCTTCGTCATCTAATATCACTGTGCCCTTATTTTACAGTCTTGTGGCCTAACTGTGATGGGTGAAATTAGAGTCCATTCTGCTAATACGTCTGTATTTCTGTGGTTGTCATCTGAAAAATCAGCATTTGTCATTTGGAACTAAGCAATGAATGGTGTTTTATGTTGTTGTGTGTTTTACATATTTTTGTATAAAGTAAATTACTGATAAATTGTAAGCCCCATTGACAATAGGACTTGATGGAAATTAATGTACAGCACTGTTGGTGATATCCATGTTGTAAATAGAAATGGCATTTATGTGTTTTCCGTTCACATCGTAGACCCAATTAAGGGTATGTGCGCACGTTGCGTTCTGTGCCGTGCGGAAAAGAACACACCCTCTGGTAGACTGGACAAATGTAAACACTGCGTTTGTAAAAAAAAAAAAAAAAAAAAAAATGCATCCAAAACGCATGCATTTTGGATGCATTTTTGATAGTGCGTTCCCCCAGCAATTCAGCTCTGTTACATGCCCGCTGACAGCAGACACAGTCGCGCGATGAGAATGAACTCTGATGAACTTCACCCGACTTCAGTGTCATCCCCCGGCTCTGTCTGTGTGTTGCGTCCTGATTAGCGGTCACCCGTGAAGGACTTACCGGTGGACGCTAATCCCCTGAGTGACTGAAATGAGCCGCGTGATCAGAGGTGCCATCACTCAGGTTTCCCGCGGCCAGCTGGAGTCCTCCACCCGAGACCGCAACTCACCTGTGACGTCATCGCTGATCACGCAGCTCACTTCAGTCACTCTTGCGACTTGCTGTCACAGTTGGAGAATCCAGCGGTGGCCGCGGGTAGTAATCTGAGTGACGTCCTCGCTGATCGCGCGGCTCACTTCAGTTGCTGCGTGGAGCTGACAGAGAGCGGTCGTGGTCTGTGGCCGCTCCTGTCAGCTTCATGTAGCAGGGCTGGATGCGTCGCGGGACCTCGTGTGGGTTACGTCGGATCTGGAGGAGTATTTGGGGATTAATAAAGTGGTGAAAGAGGGTGTTTTTTTTGTCTTTTATTCCAAATTAAGGATTTTTTCGATACTCGCTTAGAGTAGTTGGATACTTGGATGGGTTTTACAGGAGCACCTGAGTATATTGGAAGTCAATGGGGAACTAGAACATTTTTCGGAAAATCTTCCAGAAAAATGCTCACGTTTCCCTTTAACTTCCATTATAGTCGGGTGCTTGAGTTGCACCCAACTGCTCGTTACGTGTATCAGGCACCCGAGCATGGTAGAGCTCAATCATCACCATCTATCTATATCTATATCACATTATCTATCCATCTAGATCTATCTATATCTATATCACATTATCTATCCATTTATATCTATCTATATCTATCTATATCTATACCAAATTATCTATCCATCTATATCTATCTATCTATATCACATTATCTATCCATCTATATCTATCTATCTATCCATCTATATCTATCTATATCACATTATCTATCCATCTAGAGCTATCTATATCTATCTATATCACATTATCTATCCATCTATATCTATATCTATATCACATTATCTATCCGTCTATATCTATCTATATCACATTATCTATCCATCTATATCTATCTATATCTATATCACATTATCTATCCATCTATATCTATCTATATCACATTATCTATCCATCTAGAGCTATCTATATCTATCTATATCACATTATCTATCCATCTATATCTATATCTATATCACATTATCTATCCGTCTATATCTATCTATATCACATTATCTATCCATCTATATCTATCTATATCTATATCACATTATCTATCCATCTATATCTATCTATATCTATATCACATTATCTATCCATCTATATCTATCTATATCTATATCACATTATCTATCCATCTATATCTATCTATATCACATTATCTATCCGTCTATATCTATCTATATCACATTATCTATCCGTCTATATCTATCTATATCACATTATCTATCCATCTATATCTATCTATATCTATATCACATTATCTATCCATCTATATCTATCTATATCACATTATCTATCCGTCTATATCTATCTATATCACATTATCTATCCATCTATATCTATCTATATCTATATCACATTATCTATCCATCTATATCTATCTATATCACATTATCTATCCGTCTATATCTATTTATATCACATTATCTATCCATCTATATCTATCTATATCTATATCACATTATCTATCCATCTATATCTATATCTATATCACATTATCTATCCGTCTATATCTATCTATATCACATTATCTATCCATCTATATCTATCTATATCACATTATCTATCCATCTATATCTATCTATATCTATATCACATTATCTATCCATCTATATCTATATCTATATCACATTATCTATCCGTCTATATCTATCTATATCACATTATCTATCCGTCTATATCTATCTATATCTATATCACATTATCTATCCATCTATATCTATCTATATCACATTATCTATCCGTCTATATCTATCTATATCACATTATCTATCCATCTATATCTATCTATATCTATATCACATTATCTATCCATCTATATCTATCTATATCACATTATCTATCTATATCTATCTATATCACATTATCTATCTATCTATCTCCCCTTAATTGAATCTGCAGCTTGTATTGTAAAATTTGGTGAAAAGATCTGCTTTATGTAAGGAGACGACGATGTATACAGTTCCCCAAAATAAAAGCAAACATTTACTTAAAAGTGTGCAGCCTGGGCTGTTTGTGTATTTATCTGTCTCTTTGATATATGGAATAGTCTTATTAGCTTTGTAGATATTTTCCCTAATGCGTATATGTATGAAAGAGATAAATTTGGACTTTTCTTAACTAATTATATATATTTCACCTTATGTGTTTTTCATATTCCGCATTATTGGCTATATTCTCACTTTCTGGATTGTTGAATTCATCTATATTCTAATTCTTGTTTACAAATATATAAAATATGATGAAATATCGTATCACGCGTAGACACATTAGAAGCCATCGCCCAAAAATAGTGTTTGTGATGACCTGACACAATCGCTGACGCCAACACTGGTTCCGGAGAGGATCTGAGCCCGATCCGGCCTGCGGTCTACAGGATACCTGCCATAGTTGCTTCTTGAACAAAAGGGTAAGATGCAGAAGACTAGCCACAAAGATAAGTAGCCTGACAAAGGCTAAAACATCAAGGGAAGAGTGTTTTTATTTCTTCTCTCGGGGTAAGTGCAGTTTAGTGAAGCCTTAATTGTTTCAGTTCACAGGACCTGCTGAACCAGTTTATGTAGCCTCATGAAGTGTGGCTACGAGAGGAGACATCCGCTGTAAATTATGACACCGGCCCAGAGCAAATGTTAGTTAGCTGTAATGACTGGAGGTTCCATTTCAAAGTAAATTGACAAATGTGATTTGTGAGTCACACGGCGGTGGAGGAGAAGCCGTCACCCCAAGTCGTAAACTGCTGAGGTTCAAAGAGCGGAGCCGTGTACAATGCAGATTCTGTCATGTTACAATGTAAAGGCACTGATTTAGGAAGCTTTGCTTTTCTTTCGAGGGACTTCATTAGTTTTTGCTAAGTATGACATTTGAGGCAATGTGTATGGTGAGGGTTCGCTCACACTGGTGCTATGTAAGAATGGGATGGCTCTCGGACCCATGGTATTCAGTGTGGAGGTGCAGATCTGAAATATTGGTTTTCTCCGCTGTATTCGGCCTGAGGAAAAACGTGGAGCCTGCTGTGAGTGGACTCAGACGAGTCTCGTCTATGGGTCCGAGAAAAAAGACGGATGTCACATGGACCATCCTAATGACATCCGTTTTTTACAGATACATTACCATTCTGTAGCGTAGGACACTGTTAATGGGCCCGAAAATGATTGTAGAAAATAAATAGATTGTATACAGATGCTAGGCGAGAAAAAAAATGCATACGGAATGACATGCATATGAAAATTAGACCAATTTTTTTAATTTATTTCCTTATTCATTTATTTTTTAGGCCCACTTCACACCTCCGTGATCAAAACGCATGTTCACGGTCTGTGTTGAAGGTGTGTGTGGCTAGACATGTGCCATGATAGCATACGGAGACCAGGAACTTTTTATTTACCTGTCTCCGGTGCTACTGTCTTTGTTGCTGCTGATGCTTCCGTGTCAGCAGTGCAATAAATATTCATGAGCATAATGAGCGGGCCCGGAAGCGAGTGACAGCAGCATCAAAGACAGCAGTGCTGGAGACAGGTTAGTATAGAAAATTTTATTTCAAAGACTGACTTGTCTCCATGCAAAACACACGGACACGCATGTGCACCACATGGACACACGTCCGTGAAAAACATACGGATGTGTGCGCAGACCTATTGATTTTAATGGGTTTGCGTATGTTCATAACTACAGTGCATATGAAAATGGACGTCATATGTACCGGAATCACGGACGTGTGAAGGAGGCCTTTACTGTAGTTTGAGTGTACCCAAATGTAAATAAGTTTGACTCTATTAATGGGAATGCTCTCAGTAAGGCCAAGTTCACACAACCCTATATCTGATCCGAGTGCTCTCTGTGAAGAAGCAGACCACACAGACCAATATTAAGTGTGGCAGTGTAGAGGAAATTTTTTTTCTTTATACAGGCAAGCATATTGAGATCTTGGCTCAATGATATTCTTTAGAGATAGAATAGAGCCGAGATCTCAGTCTGCGCAAGCGCCCACCGAATGGGCTTTAAGTGTCCATATATAGAACGATGTGCTGCCGAGAATGATGATCTTTTGTGCAAAGACTGCCATCGTTCTCGGCAGCACAGGTCCTGTTTATACAGAATGAGAAGCTGCCAAGAATGATGATTTTTTGTGCACACCAAAAGTTCAGGTCACCCAATGAAAAGATCGTGTTTCTAATTTTTGGGGGGTGATCAGCAGTCTGTTCAGACTGCAAGGTTATTGTGAAACAAGCCTTCCTATGAGCACTCGTTCACGATAATCTTGCAGAATAATTGTACCTTAGGTAGTAAGGGGTACTTTACACTCTGCGACATCGCTAGCATTTGCTAGCTATGTCAAGCGCGATTGCAACCGCCCCCGTCGTACTGCCGATATGTGGTGATCGCTGCCGTAGCAAACATTATCGCTACGGCAGCGTCACATGCACATACCTGCTCTGCGACGTCGCTGTGACCGGCGATCCGCTTCCTTTCTAAGGAGGCGGTTCGTTCAGCACCACAGCGACGTCACAGCAGCGTCACTGAACCACCGCCCAATAGAACAGGAGGGGAGGAGATGAGCGGCCAGAACATGTGTGGCGCCCCTGACTTAGTCAGGCACCACTGAGTACTGCACCCATGCTGGGGACAGTACAAACAGGTAATCCAGAAGGCTGACCGAGGTGTGACTACACAGGCGCATAGTGATCAGGTCTCACACATGTACCTTTGAGAGGACCCCTGGGGATCCCAGGAGGGGGCGAAGCCTCCACCTCCACCCGAGGGGTGGAGGGGGCGAAGCCTCCATCTCCACTCAAGGGGTGTGGTAGAGAGCCTGGTTGCTAGGTGGCGTAGGCAGGCACAAAAGGGAAAAGAGGAAGGAGGAGGAGAAAGCAGTCTGAAGCAGAGTGTGGAGGAGTGAGGAGCATGGAAGTGGAGCTCAGACAGGAGCAGCAGTGCAGGTCCCACGAGTGAGCCGGTTTAGTGTGCAGCTCAGGAAGAGCAGAAGCAGACCCTGGAGCTGTGGCAGTCTAACAGCGTCCGCGCAGTGACTACCGACGGGGGAGAACGGTCACCTAGTAGTGCTACCCGAAATCCACACACAGCTAAAGAGAGAGCAACGGAGTGGGAAGTAAGGAGACTGCCAGGGAGTTACCAGGCCCAAACGGGTAGCAGGTCCCAGTGCAGGGATAGATCCACCTTTCCTTGCCAAACCTGCATGAGGGGGCACTTTACACCCCCAAGACCACACTACAGAGTCCGCAGCCACGTCGCCACAGTTAGGGCCCATAGTTCACAGGAGGCAAGCAGCCGGAGTGTCCTGGTCCAGGCTACAAGCAAACGGGCCAAAACGAAGGGGAGAGAGGCACCAGCAACTTCCCTGGGTGACCCCCATAGGGACTAAAAGTCGGGGTTACCCCAAAACGTAAAGGGCTAAGGAAGGCGAGTCGGTAGCCACCCTCATCAGTCAGCCTGAAGGATACCTGGTTCCAGCCTGGTTCATCCCAGCTACGCCCGGGTTACTCACCCTGCCATCAACAGTGAGTAAAACCCCTGAAAGACATCCTGCTTGTGCGTGTGAGTCATTCTGCGACTTGTAGTTCCACACACCTACACGGGACCCTGGGGCATGCCTCACTCTCAGGAGGCTATTACAACTGACTGCACCCACCATCAGCCCCAGGCGTCCCTTAATCTGCAGTGGCGGTCCCCACTGACCGCAATTCTGAGAGTGGCGTCACGACAATCCTAGATAGAAGATTTCCTACCTGTGACAGGATCCAGCTGCGTGGAGTCCCTGAAGGTAATGCACCGACACAATACTTGCGGGGCTTCACACATGCCTCCCACCTGCTTCCTTCCTCCTTTTCCGGTGGACGGAGGTAAGGAGATGTTTGTCGTTCCAGCGGTGTCACATATAGCGATGTATGGTGCCGCAGGAACGACAAACAACATCGTACCTGCAGCAGCACCGATATTATGGAAATGAACGACGTGTCAACGAGCAACGATTTTGCACGTTTTTGCGCTCGTTGATCGTCGCTCATTTGTGTTATGCGGGCATCACACGAGGCGATCTATTGTGCGATAGGTCGTCGGGGTCACTGTTTTCATGACGCACATCCGGCTTCGTTGGCAACGTCATCCCGTGTGACACCTATGAGCGATCGCAAATCGGTGACAAATCGTGTATCGTGTACTCGTCGTTTATTTTTAAAAAATTGTTTATTTTACTTTGCGCCGGTTGTTCGTCGTACCCGGGGTAGCACACATCACACTGTGTGACACCCCGGGAACGATGAACACAGTTTACCTGCATCCCACGGCTCCCGCCGGCTATGCGGAAGGAAGGAGGTGGGCGGGATGTTTACGTCCTGCTCATCTCCGCCCCTCCGCTTCTATTGGCCGGCCGCTGTGTGACGTCGCTGTGACGCCAAACGTCCCACCCCCTTCAGGAAGTGGATGTTCGCCGCCCACAGCGACGTCGCTCAGCATATAAGTACGTGTGACGGGGGTTTAACGACTTTGTGCGACATGGACAACGATTTGCCCGTGACGCACAAACGACGGGGGCGGGTACGATCGCACGATAGATCGCATCGTGTGATGCCCGCATTACACGCTGCGATGTCGCTACCAGCGCTGGATGTGCGTCACTAATGACATGACCCCGATGATATATCGGCAGCGATGTCACAGCATGTAAAGTACGCCTAAAAGTCCTCTTTCACTACAAGATTACGAGTATTTATAGGACTTCTTGTTTCACGATAATCTCAGTCTAAACAGACTGCTAATCACCAGACAGAGCAAAATGCTTGTTTATCGGGTGAAGTGAACTTTTGCTTTGCACAACCTTTAGATGTAAAACCCATGCTGTTGCCACGGTGGAAAGGCGTCTATACACTACTATTGAGCCATTTTTTTTCTGACTGGTGTGGGTAGAAAACTACTATATCACTACGTAGGTTTTTATACAATAGATATTTATAGGCCATGTACGCAGTTTTATGGTACAGTTGTATCTGTTAGCGTAGTCTTAAGCGGGCTTTACACTCAACAATAAATCAAATGATATGTCGTCGGGGTCACGTCGTAAGTGACGCACATCTGGCGCCGTTTGAGATTATAGCGTGGGATAGCTGCGAGCGTCTGGTAACGAGCAAAAATGCTCACCTTATCGTTGCTCGTTGACGCGTTGCTCATTTTCTAAAAATCGCACGTCCTTCTCTGCTCCGGTTGTTCATCGTTCCCGAGGCAGCACACATCGCTCCGTGTGACACCCCGGGAACGCTGAACTGCAGCTTACCTGCGTCCCGCTGGCAATGTCGAAGGAAGGAGGGGGGCGGGATGTTACGTCCTGCTCATCTCCGCCCCTCCGCGTCTATTGGCCGGCCGCTGTGTGACGTTGCTGTGACACCGAACGTCCCTCCCCCTTCAGGAAGTGGATGTTCTCCGCCCACAGCGAGGTCGTTTGGAAGGTAAGTACGTGTGACGGGAGTTACAACATTGTGCGACATGGTCAACAAATTGCCCATATTGCACAAACGATGGGGGCGGGTGCGATCGCAAATGCGATCGCACGAGAAATTGAAGCATGTAAAGCAGCCTTTAGTTGGCCGAGGGTATAAAGGTCTGGCCTTTAATACAGGATCCCAAGTGTTCTTGTGCAGGGCCCCTCACCAATCTGTGCCCATCATTCTTGTATGCTGATGAGCCAACATAAACCTTTCGGAGTTGCGCAGTGCCATCTGCCATCCATCTTAGAGCTCTGCACACTAACACTGCCTGGCTTTCATCATGTAATGCTTATTTAAACATGAAAGTCACCAAATCCTCTTAACTGAAGTGGCGAGCATAAATTGTACAAGCTACATTAAGGCTTTAGCTGAACGTTACTTTTCATAATGATTTCATATCGGTGAGAGAGAGCATTTTTCTTCACATCTGTGAAATACGTGTTCGCTTTGATGGATACAGCCCCACTGTTTGTGCTACATTTTAATTTCCTCACAAAATACCATGGGCACAACGTGTCAGGTTTGGCGCCAGATTTGTTTTCTATTTCCTATAAAACACTGTGCCTAATAGAGACAGTGAAATGCCCTAATATCACGTGCGGTGCTTGGAAAGTCACCAAGACATACATATGATTGACCAACAATGAGTCATGATCACGAAGGCTCCTTTTATGCACAGTGCTATCTCAGCAGAAAAAAAACAGTAATCTCGTTTTTTTCCCAGGTCTGCATAGTACATAGAAGATTAATGTTGCGCCTGGGTAATTGACATAAATTGAAAAAAAGTCCAAAAGTGTGATTGTTGTGTTGGCTGGACCTGAAAATGTGTAATCCCTAAATGTAATAAGGGTTCTGTATGTAGCTCACATAATGGGAGTCTCTTAAAGGGGTTGTCTGGGCTCTGGACAAAGGTCTGCCATCGGTGACCATGTGGTATTCCCGCTGCGAGCGGGTGATCACATGACCACATGTTGTCATGAATGTGTCCTGCCCGGGGGAGATCTCGGGCAAGTCAATGCGCTTTATTGCTTGCAGATTAACTACTGATACTTCAATAACATCTACTGCTTTGTAGTGCTGTAAGGGTTATGCATCCTTTCGTGTCTGGCTGCCTGCTGTAGCTTTAATGCCAGGTGCATCCTTTTTTGCTACCACTCCCCTTCACTATATAAAGTATCTGATCAGCTGATGCAGGAGATAGAAACTGAATCCTCATTTCTATGGGGTCCACTGTGGAAAGAGCCTGGCTCTGAAAGAAGCTTTTTATCTCTTGTCATTCTGCCTAAGGCCTTGTGCGCACGTTGGGTTTTTTCTTGCGTTTTTGGTTGCATTTTAAATTGCACTGTCATTGACAAAATGCATGCATTTTGCTTCCCCTGTAAAGTCTATGAGAAATCAAAATTTCCATCCATACGTTGCTTTTTAGGCAGCAGTTTGCTTGACAAATATTTGTCAAAATCGTTGCCTAAAAATGCAGCATGTTCATTATTTTTGCGTTTTGGTCACGTTTTGTCACCCATTGAAATTAATGAGGTGTGTCAAAATGCAACCAAGATTTTAGATGTGCTTTTGCACTGCCTTTTGGTAGCGTTTTGGATGCATTTTTGTCATAAAAAAAAAAGCAGGTCACCAACTCTTCTCCATTTAATCTCTCTCTCTCTCTCTGTGTATCTCTCTCTCTCTGTGTATCTCTCTCTCTCTCTCTGTGTATCTCTCTCTCTCTCTGTGTATCTCTCTCTCTCTCTCTCTGTGTATCTCTCTCTCTCTCTCTGTGTATCTCTCTCTCTCTCTCTCTCTGTATCTCTCTCTCTCTCTGTATCTCTCACACAGAGAGAGAGAGATACAGAGAGAGAGAATCTCTCTCTCTCTCTGTGTATCTCTCTCTCTCTGTGTATCTCTCTCTCTGTGTATCTCTCTCTCTCTGTGTATCTCTCTCTCTCTCTCTCTGTGTATCTCTCTCTCTCTCTGTGTATCTCTCTCTCTCTCTCTCTGTGTATCTCTCTCTCTCTCTCTCTGTGTATCGCTCTCTCTCTCTCTGTGTCTCTCTCTCTCTCTCTCTGTGTATCTCTCTCTCTCTCTGTGTATCGCTCTCTCTCTCTCTCTGTGTATCGCTCTCTCTCTCTCTCTGTGTATCTCTCTCTCTCTCTGTGTATCTCTGTATCTCTCTCTCTGTGTATCTCTCTCTCTCTCTCTGTGTATCTCTGTATCTCTCT